>NC_134525.1:26047656-27247656 GCF_027942865.1 Odontesthes bonariensis | reverse complement strand
CTGCATCAGGTTCACTCTTCACTGGCCAGCACATCAAGTGCTCACGTCCAGACATCCCGGACCAGGGATGCTTCCTGCCAGACTGACCCCATTGTCACTAGGACTGCAGCCACACCGAAGAATGTTGTCTTTCTCTATATTGGAATGCTTTGCAGGTGAGATGTTTTATCTTGTAGTTGTTGAAAGTTTTTGTTGTCTGAAATGTCATAATTGAGCCGGGTTTCTCCAGCACTATAAGGCACAAAACACCTAGACCAGGTCCCCTGAAAAGATTGTCTTGTGAATGTAATTTATATTTGATTTACCAAAAAATGTATACTTTTAGGGGGTTTTCAGATCATAGTTCCTATGAAACTTCACAATATATGAAAAGCTTTTTCCAAAATGTTTTATACCTTCTTTCAAAAATATTGTTTTATTTGTTACTACCATTAAAAGCAGCATTTAAATGTTTCAACATGTTATGTAAATCTCAGCTAATAGCACTTTTCCTGATGCTTGAAATCAGATTTTAAAAAAGTAATGAGAATAGCTTTCATAGCATTTTGGAAAAGAGCTTTTCATATGCTCTCCCATGATGATGCATGTGTCTCTACCAGCTAACCCCCACCACCATGACAAATGAAAATTCTGTGGGAAACACCGTTTACACATTGTTTCTTGTACTTTCAGACTGTACCTGGCGGCGATCCACTTTAATGAAAATGCAAACCGACCACAGGCCCAGACAGCAGACGGTGTACCTCTCTTCAAAATCTCCTTTCCCAAATCCAAGAAGGGGGAGTGCACAGTCAAACGTCAAAAGACTAAGCCAACCTTTGGTAAGACCTCAAAAGTTCAAGAATTCAAGTCCAACTACTTTTGCCTGTATCAAATTTACTGAGGTTAATTCCAACAAATAGGAATACAAAAAATGTGAGAAATAGAAATCTAAACAAACATAAATATATATATAGAACAAATATAAATATATAAATAAACATTGAAATGTACAAATGACTAACTGAAATATACAAATGTTGTGTGTGTACAGTGTGTATGAATGTTCTGTGTGAAAGGGTATGTGGATGTCCTGATGGACCTAATTTTTCACACGCGAGGGAGTCTAAACCCGGTGCAGTGTCCTTCATCATCGGGGTACTCGGCACGGATACGCAGGACCACACAGGCAGGAATGACCACTCTGATCCGGCGACCCAAAAAGCCCCAGCACCACGCCACGAACTGCCTGTAGGCCAAATACCTGAAGCGCCTGGAAGAACAGATAGAAAAAAACGACACTTGCAGAGAATGTTGTTGTTCTTCTGTTATTGCTATGTTGTACATATTTACATATTCCTAAGGATTATTCTTGATTGTGTTTTAATAATGTCTTGTAAATAAATATACAAACACTCTTCATACTGTCTGCATAGTTGAATTATCAGGCTCTATTGGGTGGGTATACTGTAAACTCTATGTATGTGGCTATGAGTAATTATTTTACAACGCTTACCGATGCGTTCTTCTCAGGCGTAAACTGCCAAAATGGTGCCTGTAGACTCGCCCAGCGGTTTGTAGCGAATTTACATTGAGACAGACCGGCTCAAACCCTGGATGATCCAGCATACATGCTGGCTCTGCCGCCACTTCTCCTAGTAGTGCTGTGACCTAATAAAGATTAGAACTAGACATGGTAAGTGTCATTTCAGGAACAGGTAGATCCAAATGTTTACAGTGTTACCTGAGGGATCTCCATGCAGCATCTATTCTCCCTTTCTGTGGGCATTATCTCGCAAATTCCACATTGACACCTATTATTAAAAAAAAAAAAGGCAGTGTAATGATATTCTGTTTTCAGGTAATGCCGGCAAATATAACAATGAAACATCTTTAGTGGCAAGTAAATGAGTTAACAGGTGAGGATGGAGAATAATTACATGCTGGTCAGAATACTATCATGTTTTTTGCATGCCATAGGCTACTGTATAATTACATGGGCAACGCACAGCTGGCTGTTCCCAGTGAAGACAGGCTACTAAAAAAGGTGTACACAGAAATATGTGGCATAAGTTTCACTTCGTGTAGTTACACTTTGGATCCAGCACCTGGTCAGGATATGATGAGGTATGGTTTTTTTGTATATTACAGCATGTAAACCTTTTTGTCTAGCAAACTTGGTTATAAATCGCTCCCCTTATGTCAACACTGGGTGGAGAATCATTTGCCAAACAGGACAGTGTTTGTGGGGGTAATTGCAATTGCAATTTTCATGAAATTACCCACCAGCGTTTATTACAGTTGTTTTTTATAACATGTTGGCAATGTGTACTATGGGAAATACTTTGGCAGTGTTACTGTTGTAAGGCCCATTTATGCCCTACGGAACCGGACGAAATTCGTCTGTCCCGTCCATACGTTGCTCCCGGAGCTTCTGTTTATGCCTCCGTCCGTATTGCGCACGTCCGTAAGAAATCCTCTAGAGGACGGTATATATTGAGTCATTGTCGGCCGCGGGTTTGAGAAACATGGCGTCAATTGAGGAAGTTGCAGTCATACAAATGTATATACCCCCTGACCATCTCACAAATCCTCTCCTCCATTACCTGGCATTTTTAAATCTTAAAATGTTTTAATCTTCCACTCTTCGTTCTTCTTCTTCCTCCATAACTTCCGGAGCCAACACGCTCCTGACTCTCTACTGCCCCCACGAATTCCTCTGGTATTGCTCCGTTTCGCCCGGAGCTCACCGGATTGCTAAGCTCTTGACCTACGGACAAACTGACGGATGAAACGACCCCTGGAACCGGGTGAAAGCGTCCGTTTCCGTAGTTAACGTAGGGCATAAATGGGCCTGTACAATGCAAGGCGACATTGAGAAAGTTACTTGGTGTAGAGACTGGAGATGCCAGCAGCCATACTCACTAATGTTAGCACTGCAAATACGTGCCCACATTACAAAATAAGTTGTTAACTTAAACGTTTTGTAAGCAAAAATAATATTTTAGGTAGTCCTGATGTAGTGACTACAATTTCTGCTCTAATTAGGATACCGTAGGCTAAGCGACTGCTAGTATCTGCGCACCTCAGTGGTTCGGACGACCCAACCATAAACGTTTCCAGACATAACATTTCAAACTCACCATTCTGAGACGTTTTGCTGAAGGCGCTGCTGATCTGCAGTTTGTTGCTGAACTGCCTGCGCCTCGGCTTCAGGGTCCGATTCCGGGTCGAAGGCGTTTGCTCACCTGCCATTTCTATTTTTTTTTTTTTTTTCCTATTAGCAGGCAGCTAACATGCTCAGAGCCAAAACAGAGAATCAGACACGCCCCCATTCAGCCATGACACACCCCTCGCGCTCCTCCTTGCTTCTCATTAGGAAAACAGGGCACTGGAGAGAGCGCTGAAATGCGGCTTTCTTCTAAGAGGCCAAATCTGTGTTTTCCGGGTGAATTTTGAGAACGCCTGGAGGTACAACATCCCGAAGCCTCCGAAAGCCCATTTAAAGTGCCGCTACTATACCATGCCATGGGAACTTTAACCTAGGCTACATAACTAAAGTCCTTCCCAAATTTCACACGCTGCCGCAGATAAATCATCAACGCCGTGTAGTGAACAATGAAGTTATAAGCTGCATATAGTTTACAACACTGTTTGCTTTGATTAGTTTGCAAACTAATCAAAGCAAACAGCAAACCTGTCGATTTGCGCCAAGTTTCCCTCAGTAGATGAGCCAGCATTTTTTATCCTGATACCACACACTTTGCAAGTGGCCGTTCGCTTGTTTGCTGTCTGCGTGAACACTTTATAACCAAATGTGACAATATATGGAACAGTTTCAGATGAGCTTGATGGTTAGAGTAGTTTTGATATCAGTGGTTGCACGCATGTGTGAGGCTATGTTGCGCTCAGCCTGCCATCAGCCTTGTCATACATTGGAATTAATGAAATAAAGTTCAGAAACCATTTCATGAAATGAAGATTGCTTACGAGTCCCAAGCCTTGAGTCCAAGTCAAGTCATTTGAGGGCAAGTCTGAAGTCAAGTCTCGAGCCTTTGTACAACTTAAGTGCGACTCGACTCAACATTTCTGACAAATGGTACATAAATGTGGTATATAAATGGGATGTTTGTTTCAGCAGGTCAGACAGGAGGGCCAAAATTCTGCAGGATTGAGCAGTTACTGCCTGTAAACAGTTTTTTTTCGTTTGTTTTTTTTGCAGGAACTACGAATACTGGTACAGTGAGCATTTAAGATCATTTAAGCTGACATCATTGGACAACGTTTCTGTCCATGAGCCGTCACAACTAAATAACACAGTACGCATCACAGCTGCTTTTAACACAGAGGAGATTTATCTTGATAGGAAACCTGGATGACTCACATTAAATTAGAAATGGAGATATATAGCCTCTTGGAACAGTGTGGAGAAAATTGATAGTCACAAAAATGAATGAAAACTCAACATTGCATTTTCTCTTTTCTCTGTTCTATTAGGAAATGGCAGCTCAAAACCTCCTGCTTCATGTCCATACCTTCAAAGACATTATGAGGAAGAGGACAAAGCCCAGAATCTGTGTACAAGCTAAAAGAAATTATAAAAAAGAAGTTCAAGCTCAACTTTGATTTTACCTCATCATATGAAGACCCAGACTTTGATGGGCAGATTTGTTCCCTTGTACACATTGAGGAGCTTCCACGGAAAGCTGCACTAAAAGCTATATGTTCAGAGAGTGATGCCAGTTCAGTAGCATCCCGAAAGAGAGAACATGTGACCCCTGTCCTGGCCTCACTTCACTGGCTGCCTGTAAATTTTAGGATTCATTTTAAAATTCTTATGTTTGTTTTTAAATCACTGCATAATCTTGCCCCGGTTTACCTCTCTGAGCTTCTCCATCCCTATAGACCCCATCGGTCTCTCAGGTCCGCTGATCAGCTGCTCCTGGAGGTGCCAAGAACTAGAAGGAAGCTCAGAGGGGACAGGGCTTTCTCTGTCATAGGCCCTAAGTTATGGAATGACTTACCTATGCAGGTCAGAGAGGCCCCTTCACTGCCCATTTTTAAAGTTCGTCTTAAAACCCATCTATTTTATTTGGCTTTTAATTCCAGCAGGATCTAGTTTTATAATATATAATGCAGGAGTTGTTTCTTTTATTGTTGTGTTTTAATGTACAGCACTTTGTGTCAACGGTGGTTGTTGTTAAGTGCTCTATAAATAAAGTTGCTTTGCTTTGCTTGCATCGGATGACGCAATAATATTGCCCCATGCCATGACTCCAGACAGAGTTGAGAGATGGCCTCAGGTTTTCCCAATGCCCACTTTTGCTTATGAGGTAGAACTCATACTTGCTGAAGGAAATACTGTTCATGCGGGAACGGGAAAAGCTCTTAAGTTATCTAGGGGACAAACGCATGAGATCCTTGAAACTCTGGCAGTTAAAATGCATAGTTTCAAAGCATACCCAAACGATAGGGAAGTTTCAATGAAAGCAGAGGCAATTGTCACCAATCATCCTTGCCTAAAAGAGCCAGGATCCCAGATAGGGCGGTATGGTCGGAAAAATACTAAAATTTAAGATGGGAAACTGTCGTGCCGAGTTGAGTAGGGCTGGATTTCAAGAGGTAGCAGTAAATTCTGGAAAGAGAAGTAGAAACAATCCAGACAAACAAGCTCCACACACTGACATTAAAAGGCCCAATAGGGCAGAAATTAATTTTCTCCCCAATCTCCCAAGGGATGGAGATGCTGCTAGCCTAGAGGAGCTGAGACTGCAGATTGTGGATGAAGTCAAGAAGAGTAACAGAAATCATGTTCTTATTACAAAGTTAATGCAGACCACCTTTGTCCTGTGAGAGATCATCAGTGACGACATTTGAGAAGGTGAATTACATTTAATTTGTGTAAGCGATAAAGCCAAGTATACCTAAATTAGCATCATATGAGCTGGGGTATTTTAAGGATCTGCAAGTTTGCCAGTCTGTCATTTTTTCCACACAGCTGCATAAGCAGTAGACGCAAAAATTCTGCCCTATACCATCCTTTTTGTATTCATGCAGATCTCTGCAGAGTTTCACAGAAGTATTAACATTAACAACCACTTCTGTGCTATGCTGGACCAACATGCCCATAGACCTTATTTTGGATGACGTTTTGGGTCAGCTCTTCAGGATTCATGACCTTTACGTTATTTAAAATTTTTTTAAATCATAATTAGTCAACCTTTTATCTATAAAGATGTGAGGTTTATGCATCCACAGTGAAACTGTGACTATATTAATACACTGCAGGAGCAAGTTGACGTGCTGCTGTCCCCCGTGCTCTACCTGCCCATCTGCATGAGGATTCCTCAAGCTTTTTGAAGACTTGAATGTAAGTTTCACTTGAAAAATTTCCAAAATGTAGATTTACAGAGTTCATGGTTGGACGTAGCCAAATATTCAGAGCCCGTTTTCTGTAGCTTGGAGTCCAAATGACAGGAACTGCAATCCTTTTGTACTAAAATGTGTGAGCCCTAACCATGTATATTACTCTTAACCTTAAGCATTTACTCGTATTTGCAAGTGAGATTGAAGTAGCAAATATGTTCTGCCATAATGTCATCACAGCTTGCCAGTGAAGAATCATCTGTCTTTTTCTTCCTAGCCAATCAGAGCTCCTTAAGTTCTCTCAGCAGGATTTCCATATAGATTAGTTTTCCCATTAGATAGACTGGTATTCAGAAACCGACTTCTGGATGCTGGAGAAAAAAGATGCCATTATGATGTGGATCATAATGGCGTACCTCTTGGGTTCCTTTCAGTCAGTGCCAGCTCAACAGATGCCTCGTTCTTCTGCCCTGAGAAGGTCGCACTTGTGCTTGAGGGTAACACGATTGTTGAGCTTCCCACATTAGCTGTTGCATTTGTCATTATTTGGACTGATTTACGCCTTGCCAATACATTTGACTTTTCCCAGAAAGTCTTGATGGGTCTGGAGGACCTGGTGTGACCCAAAGTGTGGAGTCTTAAGAATGACTTTTTGGCAGAGGATTAATCTCTGTGTAAAAGTTGCTCCTTGAAGATTAGTCATGATATAGGGGAACGAAGAGTTTTTTCTTGACTTTTTTTTTTTTTTTTAAATGGTCTACAGATGTTTTGAAAGTATTATTGTTCCATTTACAGTTTTGATATTCGTGTTTGAGGTCATCTATAGCATTTTTGCACTGTACGAATATGTAAAAGGTGGTAACATGTCTAAACATACTGTTTAGTATATATATAATATCTTTGATATTTGCATTTTTAGAAAGTCATCATTGTTTATAGCTAGATTTTTTATCATGATTTGTTTTTTTTTCAGTTCTATGTGTCATGTTTGTCTATTGAGACTTGATAGTTTATTTCAAAATATTTCAGGTGTCAAAGGTTTTTTTTAGTGTATATATTTCTGATTTTGGCTTTAAACCTGAAGCTTTTAAACATGTTCCTGTGAGATGGAAGTGATGGCCGAAGTTTTCCATTACACTGAGGGAAAGAGTTTTCTGTTGTTTTTTTTTTTTTTACAGAATTTTATGTAAGGAGGAACATCAGGAAGTCAAAGAATTTTTGGGAGTGTGACGGCCCCATCAAAGTGGCATCATGATGAGGCAACTGATTCCACAGCTTTAGTTGCAGTCATTTCTTCTTTACAGACATTACAAACTACAGGTGACACGGAATTAACAGCACTCGTAATTGCTTCCCATTTCTTCGCTTTAGCAGGTTCTGTAATTCCACTACTGACACTGCTAAACAAATTTTCCATTTTGGATCTCTGAAAGCAGAACTTCAATTTCGGAGCCCGTAAAGTTGTTCTTTTTTCGCCTTGATGCCATTCTCATGACTTAACACTCAACACTTCCTGGCACAGGAGATAGGAAGCCTTATATGGTATTATTTTGGGCGTGGAGTATGCACATTTACTATCCTGGCGCACATGCACTTAAATACGCGCGGGTGGCATTCATCATTTACGCAGGTTGTTTACACACTTTTTCCCAAGTTAAAAGCGCTGAATCTGACGTGGCATGTTCATAGAGACCTTCTTACGAAAAAAGAGGCCCATTGTCTTGTCAGAACCCTATTTCTTCTGACAACTCTTTTTTTAAGCACCATTTGTCATGTTGCATCACACAGATTTTAGCTTTGCAAGATATCCCTGATGACATCTGCAGTCACAAGTATGCAGGTAGTCTTCTTTTCAAGTGCATATACAAATGTACACACATAAAGTAAACTGGATGAAATAATACAAAACAGTAAATCATAGACTTATTTTCTAACTCTTGGCGAGAAGGTTGGCATCATTAATCAAACTTTATCAGCAAAGAGGCATACAATGTAGTGAAAAGTAAGGGAGAAGGATAAAATAATGTATGAAGGAGAATGTGAGGGAAGAGTGTTTCTTTCTGCTCACTGTGTGGCTCAGAAGCTCAGTTCAGTCCCTGACCTGCTACCTTTGAGAGTTGAATGAAGGCTCAAGGGCATAGTGTTAAATAATGCTCAGTCACAAGGACTACATTAACATTTGGCATAAATAAGGAACAGAAGAGCAGTGGATGGCCTCTGTGCTGCCAACTCATTAACCCTGTCGGAGAGAGAGAAGGACAACTCCAAAGGGATATGTCAAGAAAAAATAGAAGCCTACATGAGATGAAGGGCAGATGTAACTAAAAGAACAGACCAGAAGATTTGAGTCACATTTCCAAATTTTTTTCAATCGGGCTCAAAATTAGAGTTTGCAATTTTGTTCCCTTTGCATTCACATGAATATACAAGATGATACTGACTTTTAAACATCTTTTACGGTTAAAGAGACAACTGTGCAGCGATTTTTAAAACAACATATATATTATTGTTATTATGAAATTATGAACAGCATTAAGCAGACTGAGGAGGATTCGGGAGAGCATATGTTTAATACATTTGTGCGGTGTTTGAAATTCAAATAGTTTACCAATTCAACATGGCAATGATTGGCTGTGGACTTTATTGTGAGCTAAACCCTATCTCAAACCATACTTTGAGTAAAATATCTTGTCCATAACAAAAATTATGTAATGCTTTCAATTCAATTAAATTAATTTTTATTTATATAGCGCCAAATACAACAAATGTCATCTCAAGGCACTTAGATAATGAAGTCCAATTCAAGCCAATTGGAATTCAATTAATTGTAATCATAATTATTTATAAAATAATCCAATTTGTTCATATAGAGCCAATTCAAAAACAATTTCCTAGCTAAGGAAACCAACAGATTGCACTGACAACTTTTTCTTTTTCGGTCCAATCTCCCGGCCTGAGCGTGCCTGAGGCGACTGTGGAGAGAAACGACTCACTTTTAACAGGAAGAAACCTCTGGCAGAACCAGACTCAGGAAGGGTGGCCATCCGCCTCGACCAGCTGGGGTTTGAGAAGACAGAAAAGAGAGGGGGGGGGGGGGGGGGACCACTGTAACACCATTCAAAGGATATCTGTAGCCCTTTTCACACTGCCGAATAACCCGCGTTTAATCCGCGAATTTAGCGTGTCCGCTGTTGCGTTCACACTGCCGACCCGGGCTGCCACGTCAACTCGACTCGCCTTTCGACCCGCGTCGGACCCTAGTCTTTTTGCCGAGCCGAGTTTGCTGTGAACACAATCGACGCGGGTCGGACGTGGGCGTGGCGTGACGTGAGGAGTTTAATAGACAGAATGGACAGCTGATTCAGAACAACAGCGACAGGTGAGGACAAGTTTTACTCCGTTTTAGCCACATCAAGTTGGAGACATTTTTTAATATGGCCAACTGGGGAGACAAGGAGGTCCGCGAGCTCCTCAGCCTCCGAGCAGAGGACGTTATTTACCGCCACATTTCGGGGACGGTGTTCGCGTTCTTCTGCTTCAAATTGTAGCTGGATTTCCTCAATTTGGAGGTTATAGTGCTCCCGTATTCTCCGCATATGTTCATCGGCGGCATCCCACGTTGTAACCATCCACACACCGTAAAGGAACATCTCCATGAACTGCATATACAATTGCATAAACGATATCTCAAGGTGTCCCGCCATCGTTTGTTTGAAAAATTTGATGCAGACAGGTGTATTTAACCCTACCTCCGACGCATGGCTTGTGCCTACGTCATTGTACACGCCCAGCAGTTTATGTGTTTCGTGTGACGCTCTGCCACTAGGCAACGCCCCCTGAACTCGGCTTCAGGCGACATGGGTCACCTAACACGCCAAGCGTTCAAATTGCTCGACGCAGGTCGAAGGTGCAATTTGGACCCGCTAAGGTAGCGGGTCGCAGTGTGAAAGGGGCTTGTTGGAACAGGGAAACACGAGTTAATGACCACAATAATGTCACATATACATAAAGAGAGTAAAGTGAGGAAAGGTGTGACAGATGAGGCCCCCCAGCAGTCTAGGCTTTAAATAACTCAAACCATTAGTCTATTCTGCTCTGCATTTGAACCTCTGACACCACAAAATATCCAGTCCACTTTCTCAGCAAAATATAGATTAGTTACACAATTTGAACTTTTTTTTTTTTTTTTTTTTTTGTACTATATAGATAGTATCATATATTTTTGTGAAATATTCACAGAAGGATTGTTGTATAACATTTACGACACCACCAGGGGCAATTTTAGGATCTGGTCTTTAGGGGTGCCCAGCCCCCAGTGCTCACAGAGGCACATTATTTCTAACTAATTGAGGCGAACTAGTACATTTCTATATTTTGAAGCCATATTAGTTTTGCTTTGAGTAGTGTTTTCCCCTACAACATTCAATTTTGACCTCTTCATTTCAAAAGACTGTGGCTTGACAGGGATAACAGAGAGCCTGAGACAAATATTGAAGATAACTCAACATTGTTTTAACTCTTTACTCCCAAAATCAAAAACAAATGCTAGAAAATAAATAAAATGGTCACTAAAATAATGCATCCTTGAGCAAAAAGAAATGTGCTTTTGCATAATATAATATTTTAAAAATGTGCTGAGCCAGGAGGTGCCAAGCTATCTCACGGTGGTGCCTTGGCTCCACTAAAAATACACTAGCCTCACCCCTGGAAGTCAGAAGCTTTAGGGGATGGAGCATATAACATATAAGTATGTATTTTTTTTTAAATCAGTATTTAAATGTCAATAATAGTCAGTAGTAATTAATTCAGAAATATTATAAATAAAATAAAATAAATAAGAGGCACAGTCGTGTTGTGTATCTAGTCTAGTCTAGTTCATGGTTTCGTGGTTTATTTGTTTATTTTTTTTCTCTCTGTTTGGGTGTGGATCCTGTTTCCTGGTGGGCGTGGCAGCTGGTGGTGTCACTCACCATCTTCAAAATAAAATCAATGTTTTGCAGGAAAATAAAATACCTTCAATGGAAAATCTAAATAAATAAAAAATACACACAATAGGATTGGAGCTAACCCTCTGCCAGTGTGGTGTGCATTCTAGATTAAGGATGTACAGTTGATAATGAATGTGTAAGAGCTTTAGTTTAGACACTAGGCTATACCATTCTTACTGCAGTTATATAGGTAGGCAGGGAAAAAAAACATGCTAGCATATACAGTCATTTATTTTGAATGTTAAATTGGAGAAAAACGGTAGGCTGATATTTCAGAAAAATTATTTGTTTACTCGTGCTCTAACTTATCTACAAACCAGTTTCAGGTATGTATATCATGTATGCACTGTCACTGAAGCCTGAATCCAGTTGTCCGAAAGACTGGATGTAGGAGGGAAAACTAGCCATGATCTGAGACTACCATCCATTAGAGTTTAGCATTGTTCAGAGGTCCGTTTCACGTAGCAGGTTTAGTGAAAACTCTGAGTAGGTTAACCCTGAAATGAGGGAAACCCTGAGTTTTCCGTTTCACAAAGGGAGGTAACTCAACCCCGAGAAAGAGGGGTAACTCTAGCCTGTTTCACAAAGAGAGGTAACTTAACCTCACGGTCAGTTACCGTAGTAACAGACTCTCTGAACCTAACCTGGTCGGGACCAGGTTTTACTTAAGGAACCTCAAGTTTCTCTCTGTCTCCGCCCTCTTTCAGCCACACACGACATTTGATTTCCTCATTCATCAGTCAGCAGAGCGAGTTCTTCTACTTCTAGAAGTCCATTAGGCACAGTAGGAGGCAACTTTTTTCACGAACATGTCGTTTTGACAACGATCCCGTGGATGAAGGTGCAGCATTATTGCGCAGAGAAATAAATATTCGTCGGAGATGGTTATCAGACCGCGCATAGATTTTTGCATTTACAGACAATTATCTTTTTGAGCGGCACCATCAGAATGTGTTGGGACAAAAGAAAAAAAAGACATAAAAGACAAATAAATATTTGTATGAATAGGCTTAAAAAAGACATATATAGGCCAATTATATTTTATAAAGGCACTCGTGTCTTGGGGGTGGATTCCCTCAGCCACTGGCCTCCCGTTAGAGGTGGTGGTGCTGGGCAGCACCGGTTTTACGGGCATCTGCCTTCTTTCTGTTGGCTCAGTAGAAGTCTGTGTTAGTTTAAATAGGCTTAATTATTTAACAGAACATGATATAGATGATGACTCTAAATTGTCCTTAGGAGTGACTGTGAGTGTGTATGGTTGTTTGTCTCGTTTGTCTCTATGTGGCCCTGTGATGGACTGGCGGCCTGTCCAGGGTGTACCCCGCCTCTTGCCCATTGACCGCTGGGATAGGCTCCAGCCCCCCCGCGACCCGACTGACGGATTCAGCGGTGTATAGATAATGGATGGATGGATGATATAGATGAGAAGACATAGTTTATGTGTGTGAAAACAGCATTATGTTGGGAATAAAATAACTGCACAGTCAAATAGCCACTTAATATTTATTTTACAGTGTAAAACATGATCAAAATGAGGTACCTCCATGCCGAGGTCTCACCTGTTTGAACAATGTTTTTATATTTCATCTTAAACTGCTGCCAAGTGCGCTTCTCCCCCACGGGTTTGCACCTAAATTAAATAAATGAATGGGCTACCATTCAAGCATTTTCCCTGTAATATTATTTGGATTGCAAAGGACTACATTTAAACTCACACTTTTGCTGCTGCAACGGTGTTGCACTTATTTCTAAAAACGTATTGAAACTCGCCGTATGAGCGCATTAAGATTTCCAATTCGAGGTTGGTGAAAAACGTAGCCCCTCCTCTTCCCCGTTGCCAAGGTGACTCGTCGAATCGGGGCTCCATTGATGCTGGCTTTTTAAAGTTGTGGTGCACGCGCTAAACTCAAGGTGAACTTACTCAGAGTTGATTAACCTCACTCAAATCAGCGTTTCTGGAACCGAAAACTCAGAGTTTTCTATCTCAGAGTAGATCAACTCAGAGATCAGGAATAGACTCAGAGTTGGTTGAACCTGCTACGTGAAACGGACCCCAGGTCACTCTTGAGACTAATATAATGGGCAATTAACGTAAACTGATTAACTAAACTCGATTTATGCAATCCACTGAAATTTAGTTTCTCAATTAGATAAACCATATCAGTTAATGTTTATTTACAACACAAAGCACACATTTTATTTTATCAACTATTGAGACTCCATAGATCATTTCTACAAGTAGTTTATTACTTAATACAAATATTTGTTATTTGGAGACAGAGTTTTCAGTAAATGGCACAAAGCATCCTGTGGTTGGGTGTGAGAGCTTTTGTAAAATAAATGCCTTTTTGTTTCCTATCTCAGACCCACTTCAAACTGCCAGTTTCCTAATTATACGGTATGTTCCAGTAAAGCCTCGTAGAATGTATCCAGTATTATTTCCTAATTCTCAGAGTTTTTATCGTAGATCAGATGCAATTGGATTTTCTTAAAGTGTACACAGACCAACTCACTGTGTTTATCATTAACCCTTTATCTTGTGGCATTGCGAGTGAACAGTTTCTGTCATGTCTGTTACTTTTGTTAGGTTTTAAGTTCCTGATTAGTCTTTAGTTTTTTTTGCCATGTTTTCCTTAGTTTCTTTTGTCACCTCGGTTTCTCCCCTCAGCTGCAATCCATCACCAATCACCCTCAATCAGATGTAACAGTAGCCCTTTTTCCATCAGATTCTGTAGCGAATTAAAAGTTATATCGCATTACTTTGTTGCGATATAAGATGCGTTCGGTTGGTTTTCCATCAAACAGAACGATTCTAGCGAAATAAAATGACATCACCGGAACGTGCTGATGCGCATTATTCTGACTCGACCAGATGATTTTCCATTACAAAAGTGGCGAATTGTAGCGAATTAGAATGCTTTTCCATCACTTCTGTAGCGATACAACTTAGCCCTGAACCACCTATTTCGAGCGAATTGATTTAATGCGACAAAACAGGCGTTCTAGCGATTTAACCGTTTTTCCATCACATGTATCGCACTAACTTCTTGATCCGCATCAAATTAAAGCGAATCATGTCGTTGATGGAAAAAGGGCTTGTGAAACATTAATATGTAGGTCACACACTCACGATAATATAGTCCCAAAGTATGATGATGCGTGTTGATTATTGGGTTATTAATAAACTGAGCAGGGCCAGTATATCTGTGCAGTACATCTCGTCTCATACAGAGACAATTCAGCATGCTTTATGTAAACAAATTATAACACAAAGAGGAGAGCATAAATACATGTAGACAGTGAAATAAACGTGTAACAATTGACAATGGTATGAAACTTTCATAACTTATGCATTTAGTCTGTCGGCAGTAGTTTGCCATGTAGACCGTAAGGTGAACCCCTAAAAGTGCTTCAGAAATTGAATCTTGCTCCGACGTCTGGCAACTACACAATCTTCAGTTCATAAAAAAGAACAAGTTATGGTAAGCCTACAGTAAAAAGTTTGTAGCAAAAAATCCTGCCAGTTCTTTATGGCGATACTTTTTACACAGAACTAGCGATGCCAGGGCGTACTAACATTTTGGTCTACAAGACGTGCTACGGTCGACACGAGACCTGACTACACCAATAGAGCAGCTGCATTTGATCAACAGAAAAGCAAGATGGCAACCCACGGTGTGTCTTCTACCAGTAGTAGCGAAGAGGAAAACTCTCCAAAAAGCAGTCAAAAGTTGAAATCTTCTAGGCAAAAAAATTCTTTATGCACATCGCTTCCGTGAAGCATGAGAAACTCCAGGAGTTCTACGCCACACGGTGGAATACCTATAGAAACTGCCTGCATCGGTGGCTCGGTCTATGGGGTGAGTGCCGAGACGTAGCTGAAAGTTATAAACACTGTCTGGATTTGGAGTTTGGCAACATTCCTGAGGACGCTGCCTTTCACGCAACGTGTTACCGAAGGTTCACCGATAAAAGCGCAATGGCAAAAGTGGAAAGGCGTCTCTTGCGTGAGAGAGAGAGGGGCGATGATGCCACAGACCCCTCAACAAGCGAGGCCATTCCAGTATCATCGAGCAGTGAGACTCCAAGTCCGAGGAAGAAACTTCGATCGAGGTCAGGACTGCCTGTCTCGGGCTCTGGCCCCGTCCTTCCTTCCCTGTGAATTATTTGCAAAGGGAAGGACAAATACATCACCAAGGCAGGCAAACGTCAACGGGAAAACATTGTCCAAAGCAGAAACCGTAACAGCAGATAAGCAAAAAATCTACAATACATCCCATCCCCCACAAATACTCTCTCTCTCTCTCTCTCTCTCTCTCTCTCTCTCTCTCTCTCTCTCTCTCTCTCTCTCTCTCTCTCTCTCTCTCTCTCTCTCTCTCTCTCTCTCTCTCTCTCTCTCTCTCTCTCTCTCTCTCTCTCTCTCTCTCTCTCTCACACACACACCCCCACACACACACACGCACACGGTGGTTGATGACTAAAACGTCCAATTAAGTGTGAGATCTATCTGTACCTATCTAGGCAAGTTGCAGAAAGCTGCAGAGTTGAAGGATGACCATAGCATTCTCCTACACGTAAAAGACAAAGACTGTGTGGCTCTGGAGGTGCAGTACCACAAATTTTTGAGGGCACCCACGAGACCAGAGAAAGAACAGTAAGTCATAGATGAACTATGTAAACATACAATGTATTTGACTTTTTTGTATGTGAACACAATACTTATTTGTATGCT
Source organism: Odontesthes bonariensis (assembly GCF_027942865.1). Classification (NCBI taxonomy): domain Eukaryota; kingdom Metazoa; phylum Chordata; class Actinopteri; order Atheriniformes; family Atherinopsidae; genus Odontesthes; species Odontesthes bonariensis. The sequence continues at coordinate 27,231,591 of NC_134525.1, read as the reverse complement.
TCTTCATTGTTTTTTGGGGATGAGCCAAAGTTTGATGTTCTGTGAGAAGATCATCCATCAAAGGCTGCTCATTAATAAGGAGGTGCTGAGAATGGGCCAGCTGAGGAAGACTTTCATTGATATTGTGAAGTCAAGTGAAGGTCTTGATGCTTCAAACTACAGGTAATTGCCAGGCCATTTAATTTATTATTGGTCACATACAATTCAGCTTAACTTGACTGACGCTTAACTTAGATAAAGTCTAGATGCCTGCATGTGTACTATTCAACAACAAGGGAAATGGCTGATGGTATGCTCTGTGATATGTGACATTCTTGAGCATTTTTGGTGTTTAATATGCTGCATAGCAGATACACTCCAGCCTATAATGTGTTCCACCACCTCCACCACTCTCTGTGTTGATTTGTGAAAGTGGCTATACCAGCGACAAACGTAATGAAGCTCTCCTATAATATCACTCCTGTTAATCTTTGCTGCTTTGTTGTGTTACAGGCAGGATGCAGTGAAGAGGAGGCTGAGCCGCGATTTCCCTCAGCTAGTGTTTCACACTCCAAACAAGCGCACCGTCTCTGAACTGGTTTTCGCTGAGACTCTGTCAAGGGAAACACTGTTGGAAACGCTGCCTTATCCATCAGGTGCAGAAACAACACAGTCAAGTGAGCTGAGTCAGACGGACAGTGAGACTGAAAAAGGAACAGCAAACTTTCAAACATCGCCAGAGGACACAAGGACACTATATACAGCAGCATTGCTGTTAAAAAGACTGATCAGTGACACTCCTGGCATGTCCTGCCCATGGCCTCCAACTGCAGAAAATTTAAATGTCAGTGAGGCGCAAACTGTTGTTCCCATTTTACTGTACAATCTAATCAGCTGGATTATAGGTGCCACTGAGGAGCCAACACTGGAACATTTTGTCAGTATTGCAGATGACCTGCATTTTAAAGTTTTTGTCAGGACATTAGCCGCTTTCGGACAGACCGTTCTAAGAAAGTAGTTATCAGAACTACCCTCCTCGAATTTCATTCTGATAACTATCCTTCCCCAGCGGAACTGTTTCAGTCTGCATTTGCACATGAGTCGGGACCTGATAGGGACTGATGCGCCGCGCGCAGCCGTCTGCTTCAGTGACGTGTTAGCCGTTAGCCGTTTAGCGCTACATTCAAACACAAAACAAAACGGTAAAAGTAAGGAGAGTAGAAAAAACACCACCAAGAAGCTAATATGGAGAGCGGGGAGGCCACCGTTTTTATGATCTGCATGATGGTGATATTAATCATGGACAATCACATCAGGCGTCTAATATTGAGGCTGGAAAAGCTCACAGAGAGAGTCAGGAGACGATACTTTTTCATTTCATGAAGGAAGAAAAGAGAGCAGAGCGCTGCAGACAAATGAGACCAGTGTAAGTTTAACTTATTAAACACCCGCCGGTTGTGTCTGTGTCTATGAGGAAACATTTCAGCCGTGATAGCATGACAAGGGGCGTAGCTACCGACCACCACACACCTCTGTTAGATTCGTTCTATAAGAACTATGAAAAGACCCGACCTCGGAGAAGGAGTTTAATAGTTATAGGAACTAAGGGAGAAAGCCCCGAGTTCCTGTATGTCCGAACATGGGAGAAAACGGCCCCACGGATTAAAAGGTTATTAGAACTGCCAAAGGTTCCTACAGTCCGAAAGCGGCTATTGTGTACCTTGCTTCCAAGGGCCGTAAGCAGACACCTAAGTCCCTGTGTTTAGGTTTAACAGTTCGGCATTTAATAGGGTCATCACGCCTTGTGTCACTGCTTAACAAACTGGGACATTGTGCATCATTGGACACAGTGTTAAGTCTGGACACAAGCCTTGCCCAACTGACATTAATAGAGGGCAGAAACAAAGTACCAAAAGGATTCTCAAAGAGGGCACCCACAACACTTGTGTGGGATAACATTGACTTTGGTGAGGAGACTCTATCAGGCCGTGGAACTACTCATCATACCAATGGAATTATGCTTCAGAGTATTGCCAATGAAACCATGTCCATAGCCATTAGACAGCCACTAAGAAAGGGAGTTGCCTCATTCAAAGCCCCCCCCCCCAAATCCCCACAGAGCCATACCATCAGTCAAAAAGGCAAGGCCCACAAAATTTGGGTCAACCAATGGATACAGAGATATGCAAAATGGACACCCACACTGCTACTCAAGCTGAACTGGCATATGTTTTTGTGAAGTCCACAGAAGACGATGGATGCACAATCCCAAGTTGGACAGGCTTCCATACACTGCTCCAAGGTGAAAACACACTGCAGAAATCAGCATTGTATTATCTACCAGTCATTAAGGCCTCACCAACAGAAATGCCAACAGTCAATACTATCCTGAAGCGAAGTGTCCAGATTGCTGAACAGCTAGAACTGGATCATATAGTTTTGGTGTTTGATCAAGCTATATATGCCAAAGCACAGCAAATCCGCTGGAAGAATGATAACTTCAGACTTGGTGAATTCCACACATGCATGTCCTACCTGGGTGTTTTAGGCAAAAGATTTGGCGATGCAGGACTTCAAGACATACTCATTGAATCTGAAGTTGTTGCCCCAGGATCCATCAATGGGATGATCAATGGCCATCACTACAATTGCAGCATGAGGGCACATAAACTTCTGTATGAGAGTCTGCAGCGCATCCGATTTACCACCTTCTTGGAGTCCTTGCCACCACAACAGAGAGCTGAGTAAATGGATGTCTTAACAGAGATGAAATGTGCCTTTCCAGACAGATTGATGGATGTTTTGAGTGAAGATCAGAGGTTTCAGAGTGTGTGTGCGAGATATACTGACTTTGTGAAGAGGAGAAGTACAGAAAGTCCAACATTTGCTTTCTGGAGCTCATACATTGATATGATGCAGTTACTCCTACTCTTTGTGAGAGCAACAAGAGAATCCAACTGGCAGCTTCACCTGTCCACAGTCCAGTTAATGATGCCATGGTTTTTTGCCTATGATCGAATAAACAATGCTCGGTACTTACCTCCATACTGGCTGGAAATGGTGAACTTGCCCATTACACATTCCTCTTGCCACAGTGAGATTAGTGTGAAAGGCCAGTGAACTGTCCAGCGACAAAGTGCCCATGGATTTGCCTCCATTGCTTGTGACTAGGCTATTGAGCAAACATGCAACCGTGACGCCAAAGGTGGCGGGACTGGCATTACACAGAATCGATCTGCTGTGTACCGCTGGATACTGTCACAGCACGAAAGGGCCGCTATAACACGGCAATGCGAATCCATGGCAGGAATATCTCCTGATGTCCGCACACGAAAAGACCTTGACCACACACTGATGCTGATGAGAAGGCTGTCACCCGGATAATTTCCACCATAGATTCCATACTGAACCCTTTTGAGACTTCTCAAGACAACATTGTGTGTGTCAGCTCTGGAAGAGTAGCAACAGAAGACATCACAAAGGACTTGCTTGTAGCCTCAGAAAAGGGTGAAAATGCTGTGATAGAGTTTATGGACCAGAGACTGTCATCCCATTCTTTTGACATATTTGCCCCCATAAAGTCACAAAAACTGAAGACCTTCAGTGACCAGGTTAAGGCAAAAAAGAAATCTGCAGCAGGGAAGGAAGTGATATTTCGTGCTGACAAGAAGCTATTTTCACGACTCCTAATCCTAGGTCAAAGCAGAAAGATCGAAATGAGGGACATTCTGTCTTACTCCTTAGGGAATGTGTCATATCCTTTGGCCAGTGCTGACGGCTTACTTGCCAAAACGAATAATTCCGCTCTTATGGATTTACTAGAGAGCAAAGGTGGAGACTGCCTAGTTGACCGTGTTCCAGCAGACGGTGCCATTCTTTTTGATGGCATGGCAGTCATTCAGGCCATCAGATCCAGACCAGGTACATTTGGAGAACTTGCAGAGACCATACTGCAATACATAGTTCAGCATGCTTTGCAGCACAGGTGTGCATGCATCGACTTTGTCACTGACCAATAGCCGCCGATCATCATCAAAAACTTCACGAAGAGCTGATGGAGGATCACAACGCGTGCAGATCTATGGCCCAAATGAGAGGACCAATGGAAAAAGTTCCTCTCTGAAGGAACAAATAAAGAAGCACTCTCTGAATTCCTGTATGTTGCATGGAGCAATGCAGACCTTACCGGAGTGGGCAGAAACCTTAGCTTGTACGTCACACATAAAGATCAATGTCATTGTGTGATTGTTATGAATGGTGTACAGTCTGTTAATGCTGTAGAGGAATTGCAGTGTGATCATGAAGAATGTGACACAAGGTTTTTTTTGCATACACAACATGCTGCACAGGAGCACAAGACAGTCATCATTAAGAGCCCTGACACTGATGTGGCAGTCATTGCTGTAAGTCTGCAGACAAATTTACCATGCAACCTATATTTTTTCACGGGGTCTGGCAACAGGACACGCATCATTGACATCACCAAAGTGTCATCAGCTCTTGGAGCCAGTGTGTGCTCAGCCTTAATTGGAATACATACCTTCTCGGGGTGTGATTCCACAAGTGCCTTCTATGGTAAAGGCAAAAGAAAGACATTTTCTGTGGTGTGCGAGAAAGAGGAGTACCTTTGGGCCTTTCAAAACCTGGGCATTAACTTTGACTTGGACCATTTCACATTTTCACTACTTTGCAAATATGTCTGCCACCTCTATGATCAACCAGCAGCTGATGATGTCAACGAGGCAAGGTATAAAGCATTCTGCATGGCATTATCTGCCTTGCCAGAATTGTGCATCCCCCCTACCAGAGATGCCCTCCATCACCACTGCAAAAGGGCCAATTATCAGGCTGTAGTCATGAGTTCTTGCATGAAACAAAATGTAGGTGCTCCATCACCAGCTGGACACGGTTGGCACTTGGAGGATGGACACCTACAAGTGACATGGATGACCAAAAATCCTGCTCCTGACAGTGTTCTAAATGTGATACACTGTGGCTGCAAGGGAAGTGCCTGTGAGACAGGCAGATGTTCCTGTGTGGCAGCTGGACTTTGTTGCACAGACTTGTGTAGATGCACCAACTGTTTAAACACAAAAGAAATTGAGGACAGGGAAGACGATCACAGTCCTGACTCTGACTGTGAGGAATAGCTCTTCATAGAATAGCTTTACTATTCTGTTTTGCATATTGTAAATTTGTAAATATGTTTTGTATCTTTTTTGTGGTTTGGATGTGTTGTATATAGTTGTGAGTGAATAAATGAACGAACGAAAGAATGATTTCATGGTCCTTTTCATTACTAAAACTCAGTCTTTTATTGATAAAAATGACTTGCATAAAAAAAATAACTATGTCACCCACTTGCCTCATTATTCTTCGTGGGGACGGCTATGTATAAAGCACGTTTTAGGATCAATTTGGTCGATTTTAGAAGACTTTTTGGAGAATTCCTCTATATCGGTAACGTTGAATGAAACCACGGAGGCAGCCATGTTGCCGGTTTGTTGTCATAAATCTGCTACTCTATTGGCTTAGCAGGATCACGTGTCGAGCCGTGCCACTACTCCCTGGCCAAAAATGATTACGCCCTGTAGAAGCTAGTTCTGCAATAAATGTCTCGGCATAAAAAACGGGCAGGAATTTTTGCGACAAACCTTTTACTGTAAGCTTGACATACGATCAACCGAGTCAGCAAACTTCTCCAGAGCCCCACTGTTTCTATTGACACACTTAAAAGAGAAACCAGCACAGTGAGAGTGTATCTGGAGAATTTTAAGGAAAATGGACTTGCTGCCTCTCAGATTGATGCTAGGGAGATAGCAGAAAACCTAGAAATTGACATGGCATTTCCAGAAAAAAGAAATAGGAAAACAACCAGGCAGTTCCTTTATGAGAGTAGAGAAGAAACACAGTCCACTCCAGATCAGCACTTTAACAGAGAGTTTTTTCTGCCCCTAGTGGACACAGCTCTGGCCAGTTTGAATGAAAGATTTTCAAAAATGGATGATTTTTATGCCATTTATGGCTTTATCTTCTCCAAAGAAAATATGTCAAAGACTATTCAGAGTGGCAAACTTGAAGACAGTTGCAAGAAACTAGAAAAGACACTACATGACATTGATTCTGGGGATTTGGTTCTGGAAATAAGGGCTGCTATTCATGCCTTTCCTGATCATGTATCTGCCTCTCCAAGAGAGATGCTTGATTAATAATAATAATACATTTAATTTTAAAAAAGCGCCTTTCTCAACGCTCAAGGACACTTTACAACACATTAAAAAAACAAAAAAAAACACAATAAATAAAATAACACAAGTTAAAAAAGAGGCTAGAGGGAGAATGCAGCTTGAAACAGATGGGTTTTGAGTTTTGATTTGAAGAGGGGTAAAGAGTCAATGTTGCGGATATCTGGTGGGAGTGAGTTCCAGAGTTGGGGAGCAGAGCGACTGAAAGCTCTGCTCCCCATGGTGCTGAGACGGGCAGAGGGCACAGAGAGGTGGAGGGAGGAGGATGACCTGAGGGAGCGAGATGGGATGACAATGGCGAGGAGATCAGACAGATAAGGGGGGCGAGGTTGTGGATGGCCTTGAATGTGTACAGTAGGGTTTTGAAAGTAATTCTAAATTTGACCGGGAGCCAGTGAAGCTGCTGGAGGACGGGGGTGATATGGTGAAAGGAGGGGGTACTGGTGATGATGCGGGCTGCAGAGTTTTGAACCAGTTGAAGCTTATGAAGGGATTTGTGAGGGACACCGAAAAGGAGTGAGTTGCAATAATCTATGCGGGAGGTGACGAGGCTGTGGACCAGGATAGCAGTAGTGTGAGGAGTGAGAGAGGGGCGGAGACGATTAATGTTACGTAGATGAAAATATGCAGACCGGGTAATGTTATTGATGTGGGAGTGGAAAGAAAGTGTGCTGTCGAGGATGACACCCAGACTCTTAACCTGAGGGGAGGGGGACACGGCGGAGCTGTCTATGGTGAGGGAAAAACTGTCAACTTTGGAAAGGGTGGATTTGGTGCCAACAAGGAGGAGTTCCGTTTTATCACTGTTGAGTTTAAGGAAGTTTGCAGTGAACCAGGATTTAATCTCAGAGAGGCAGTGGGTGAGGGAGGAGGGAGGGAGACTGGCGTCAGGTTTACTGGACAGATAGAGCTGGGTGTCATCCGCGAAGCAGTGGAAATGTATACCAAATTTTCGAAAAATATTGCCAAGTGGGAGGAGGTAGATGATGAAGAGGAGGGGCCCCAGGACGGAGCCCTGGGGAACACCTGAAGTGACAGGGGAGGGCTGAGAGGAGAAGGACTTGAGCTGTATGAACTGAGTGCGGCCTGTGAGGTAGGAGTGAAACCAGTGCAGGGGGGTGCTGGTGATGCCTAAGGAGGAGAGTCTATTGAGGAGGATGGGGTGAGAAATGGTGTCAAAAGCTGCACTTAGATCGAGGAGGATGAGAATGGAGATGAGACCGGAGTCAGCTGCCATGAGGAGGTCGTTGGTGATCTTGATAAGGGCTGTTTCTGTGCTGTGGCATGGACGGAAACCAGACTGGAATTGTTCATAAAGGCTGTACTTGGTGAGATGGGAGTGAAGTTGGGAAGCAACATTTTTTTCCAGGATTTTAGAGATGAAAGGAAGGTGAGAAATGGGGCGGAGGTTATTAAAATCGTTGGGGTCTGAACCAGGTTTTTTCAAGAAGGGATTAACAGCTGCAGACTTGAAGAGAGCGGGAACAATTCCAGTGGACAGTGAGGAATGGATGATGGCTGATATGAGGGGGAGCAGAGAGGGAAGGCAGGATTTGACCAGGACTGTAGGGAGGGGGTCAAGAAGACAAGAAGAGGGTTTGGACTTAATGATGAGGTCTGATATTACCGAAGGATGTGGGAGATCAAAGCTGTAAAATGGTTGACAGGGTGGTAGAAGATCAGAGGAGGGGAGGGGAGAGGTAGAGGAGCCTAGGTGCTGGTGGATTTTTTTAACCTTCTCATTGAAAAACAGGAGGAGAGAATTGCAGGTTTCGGAGGAGTAGAGGTGTGGGGGTAGGGAGTCAGGGGGTTTAAAGATGCTGTTGAATACGGAAAAAAGAGTCTTGGTGTTGCCTGCATTAGAGCAGATAAATCCGGAGTAATATTGTGTTTTAGCATGAGAGATGGAGTCCTTGTAAAGAGTGAGCTGAGCTGTGTAAATGTCTTTATGGATGGAGAGACCAGATTTCCTGTTTAGTCGTTCAAGCTGTCAATTTTTAGATTTCATGGAGCGAAGGTCAGGAGTGAACCAGGGAGCAGACCGAGTAAAGAAAACAGAACGGGATTTGACGGGAGCAAGTGAGTTGAGAATGTTAGTAAGACCATTGTTGTATTGGGTGACAAGAGCATCAGGGGTGGAAGAAGAATCCAGAGTCAGGGTAGCAATATGGGAAGAGAGGGAGTCCAGGTTAATGTCCTTGAGGTTGCGGAAAGAGATGACACGGCGTGGTTTGGAAATGGTGAGGCGAAGAGTGACATTAAATGAGAGGAGGAAGTGGTCCGTAATATGGAGTTCATCAGCAGTACAGTTGAAGGGGGTGAGACCAGAGCAGCAAATTAAGTCCAGGGTGTGACCTTTTATGTGTGTGGGGAAGTCAGAGAACTGTTTGAGGCCAAAACTATCAAGTGATGAAGAAAAGTCTATGGTGAGGGGAAGAGCAGTATTGTCCATATGTATGTTGAAATCCCCCAGCAGAATTATATAAGGTGAGAGAGTGGAGAGGTGAGTGAGGAGGGCAGAGAATTCATTTAAAAAGTCTTTGTGAGGCTTAGGGGGACGATAGACTGTGGCAACGATAATGGGGGTGGGTCCAGAAATTTGACAGACAAGGCATTCCAATGAGGAAAGAGGTGGCACAGCCACCGGGAGGACCTTCCACTTCTCGCGGTAAAGAATCGCGAGACCGCCTCCGCGACCCGATCCACGAGGTTTACAGGAGTAAACAAACCCCGGAGGAATAGAGTCATTGAGCTGGGAAAAGTCACCAGGAACTTGCCAAGTCTCATTTAAGCAGAGAAAGTCAAACTTATGGTCCGTTAGGATATCCTGGATGAGACGTCCTTTGCCCGTGAGGGAGCGAATGTTCAAGAGACCGAAGTTAACACCGGAGTTGTCATGACTGAGAGGAGCGTTTGCCGACCTAGCCAGGCTGGCTAACACGTTGTGATTAACAGTCCGGTCGGTGTTTCTCGATTACATTTACAAAGAACAGATTCTGGATCTTTCTGGATTCTGGAAATCTCAGCATTACCCTCCGTCTGCTATTAACTCTCCTGGTCACTGTTGCCTCTGGAGAGAGAAGTTTCTCTGCTTTAAAACTTATCAAAACCTATCTCAGGTCAACTATGTCTCAAGAGAGACTTTCAGGACTGGCTCCTATTTCAATAGAGTGTAGTGTGCGAAGGTCTTTGGATCTGGAGGACATAGTATCAGCATTTGCACAAGCCAAGGCCCGTAAGCAGCATTTCTAAAAGCAGTGCATACTGTAAATTGGGCTTATGAGGAACTTACTACTGTATATACTTTGTACATATGTACTGTAAATATTTTGTACAAAGTTTATATTGGTTTTTCAAAGTAATTTGCGGTATTTTATTCAATTTTTATTTTATTTTATTATTAGTCTTTTTTAGTTATTTATTTATTCTTTACATGTATATTTTAAAAATAACAATGTTTTTCATGTTTGGAACATGTTTGGAATAAAAAGAGGTTTTATTTCATACATTTTTCATTGGTGTCAGATGTTTTGGTGACGAACGCTGGTCTGTAGGGCCCCCTAGGATTTTTTTGCTTGGGGCCCCCACAGACTCTAGAATCGCCACTGGACATACCTCCTGCTTTTTTATGAAGTAGAGATCCTGTAGTTGCCAGACGTCGGAGCAAGATTAAACGAAAACGGGGTTGACCTTACGGCCTAATGCTGTTTCCCTCGCTTTATTGATCACAGCTGTATTACCATTTCTGGTGATGACACTTTTAAAATCCTCATACAGCTCCATCAGCATTATTTGTTCAGCTTCTGAAAAAATAACAGCTCTTGTCCTGCTCTCCTTTTCTGCCATCTCCGTTTTTCCACCATCCACTTGTCAGGGCTTCTTACGTTCCTCGTGCACTCACACTTAGCTAGGCTATGTAAGCCTCGCTTGGATTAGCCTCACTGAGATGCAGCTAAACCGGCTTCATGGAACGACTTGAGGCTTAAATGAGAGATGGTGTTAGTTCAAGCGAGGCTTTCTTGATACACCCTGGCTTTCTTTAGCTACTTTCGTGGAACACCCCCCTGGTCTGGTGTTATGGTGTTTGTTGTTCCCTCTTTTCTGTCATCTCAAACCCTAGCTGGTCGAGGCAGATGGCCACCCTAACTCGTTCTGCCAGAAGTTTCTTCCTGGTACAAGGGAGTCGTTTCTTTCCACAGTCGCCTCATGCATGCTAAAGATGGGGGATTGAAATAAAGAGATTTTTTAGTGCAATCTGTTGGTTTCCTTAGCTAGGAAACTGTTTTTTGAATTGGCTTTGAGTATATGAATTGTACCAATTTTGAATTTTGATTACAATGAATTGGAGTCTAAGTGGTTTGAATTAGACAGTGTCATTGAAGTGCCTCGAGATAACATTTGTTGTGATTTGGCGCTATATGAATAAACTGAACCGAATTTAATTGAATTTGACTGGTGTAACATTTGCAACACGATACAATATACCATGCTCACAACATGATCTCTTTTAGCAAACTATGAAGCAAATAAGTTGTATGGGCTGCATCTGACCTAACAAAAAATCTAAAATATGCGTTTTTATCAACATCACTCTTTCAATTAATTCCTAATACTCATACTGTATGAGTTGTAATAAGACACAAGACAGTTATTTCCATAGTCTTTATAGATCCTGTGTTGATCTATCTTTCAATAAAGCTCCAAATCTGAAGCTTCAGTTTCAAAACTTAATTACATTTTCACTACTGATTTTATCTGAAGCCCACCTAAAAGTGAAAGACATTTTTCTTATTCTGTTGTTTGTTTCAGTGCATTAACATCTGTGTATTTTTTGTACATGCCTGTGATCAATGTTCCCTCTAAGCTACGCACCTGCGCACTGTCAGCGCACAAGAAAATCTATGCAGCGCATAAAATAAAATTCACCATAAACGTATTGATATCTAATATTAGACCTAATCTAATCTAATTAATTAGACCAATAATGTTTTTCTGTACCATTTTTCAATGTAACGCAGTGAGTGACAGGTGTTCAGCCAATGATACGATACGGTTTACTTACGCTATGCAGCCAATCATAGCATTGATAGTGGTTTTATGTGCCCTGCCCATACGCGCCGTGCAGGTTAGCTAGCTAACAACAGTGCGGTGGGAGTTGGACTACCTCAAGCTACCTTGAAAGCTGTTGGAATTGTACGAAGACTCAAGATGGGACAGTACATTATTGCAGGAGAGTGCAAAAGACAGAGAGAAAAGGAACGAGCTGTCACACAAAACAAAATCTGAGCCCGTGCAAGTTAAAGTTCTCATTGACAATATTTTACTTGCCATCAAAATGAATGCATCAATGATGTCAGTTCAACAAATCCACAATCACATGGCAAAGTATGTGAGTATACCAGAAAGCTGGCGAAGCAAAAACCATGCCTTTGAATTTGTGAACTCAATCAATGAGATCGTGCAGAATAAGACTATGTGCAGTGTTAAAAATGCACCCTGGCATACCCTGATAGTAGATGAGAGCACAGACATATCAGTACACAAAATGCTAGTCATATATATATTAAATACAGGGAGGAAAATGATGTTAACTATAAAACTGTGTTTGGTGGCATCCTCCAGCTGACAGCATGCACTGCTCACACATAACATACTACACATCTCATGAACAACAAGATTTTTGTCTTTTTCATTTTAAGTGGGCCAAATCGCTTATATGAAAAGTAAACTAATGAAAATTGCTGCTGTGATTTGATTCTTTTAATACGCCATGTAACTTGCTATGATCCAAGGTTTTGAACAGGTGTGATACTGGTGTGTGGCCACAGCGTGCACATCTGGTGTTGCTCACAGTGGTCCTCAGTGTGCTCAGGGAGCTCGTGTGTTTGCCCAGACACATGAAAAATTAGAGGGAACATTGCCTGTGATCAATCTTGGATTAAAGCAGTGAAATCGGACTGACATTTTAAGCAAAGGACATTTTTTGAAAGTTATGCAAGACAAAAAAATATTAAATATGATGTGATTGGTGGTTACCCAAGTGATCTTTTAGCCTGATTTCTGCAGAAGGTCATTCCCTCTGCTTGTACTCTCCACCTGTCTTGATTCAGTTTCTAATGAGGGCAAAGTGAGAAAAAGAAAAAAATGTGACTATATCGCATTTATGTATTAGAATAATTAAAGGTGATAGAGAAAGGTTGAATGGGGCATTAATCCTTGTTCTGTGATGTGATATGTAGCCCAAAAAAAATTGGTTGGGTCTGTAATGGCTCAGAACCTCCCTAAAAGGCTCTCTGAAACAGCTATGTTACTATGCTGGGTTTAGAATGCGTCGTTTGCCCTTATTGGCGTCGTTTCAGAGCTTATCTGGCAACCTCATTATGAAATGCAGGTAGGTGTTGGCGCTATTCGGTTGCCGTTGCTTGATTGGCTGCCCTTGCTCTCACTGAAAACAGAGCTATAGAGTAATACACTGACTGAAAAGAAAGCTCATTCCCTTTAGATGAACAAGCCAGAGCTAACATGCAATTCTTACAACAGGAATATGGCACAACACACATTTAAAACAAAATGAAATGTCATACTTACAGGCTGTACTGATTGCTGGGGTTGATTTTGTTCAGAATCAGAATCAGGCTGCAGCCGATCACCTTCTCAGCGGAGCGCACACCTCGCTGCAGTCTGTAGCCCCTTTCACACTGAGACCCGCTACCTTAGTGGGTCCAAATTGCACCTTCGACCCGCGTCGAGTAATGTGAACGCTTGGCGTGTTAAGCCTAATTTATGCTTCAGATGCAAAGCCTCTGACGCTCGGACGCATAGCCTCTGCGAGCGTCAAAATCTTGACCACTCCCCCACGCAGAGGTTCTGCGCGCGTTCTCGTGCACCTCAAAAAAATCCTGACTACGCGACAGACGCACGCAGACCACCAACGGAAGTGCACAGACAAAAGCGGCTGTGATTGGTCCTCGGTGTGCCTTTCCGGTTGTCAGGATCAGCGTGTCAGCGGAATATATACACTCCACCCACCGAAGTTCTCGCGACTCGCGAGTACTCCAATGGGCTCCCACTAGCGTTTTGGCGGGAAACTGCTATGCGTCACTAGAAATTCTAGGTCGAGGTTGCAGAACCATAACATGAAAAGTGGTTCGCGACCAGAGCAAAGCAACACGTCAAGACGATAGACGCAGAACTGTAAGCTGCCCTTTAGGTGACCCGTGCCGCTTGAAGCCGAGTTCAGGGGGCGTTGCTTATGGCGAGATCTATGTGCAACCAGGTTGAGCGCGCAGTGACACTGATTTGAGGGCACAGATCTATCTGAAGGAACAATCATTTTAAGCGTGTGCGTATGAATCTCACACACGCTCGCTCATAGGTGCTTGGACACACGCTCAACTCTGACAAACTGCTCGCTCGAACGGCTCACTCTGCTCGCGCTCGGCTCTATCTCTCTGCTCGCTCGCGGCTGCGTGTATCCCTTTTCCAACCCAGTTTAGACATAGTCAAAAATGTCTCGAACTTGATGTGGCTAAAACAGAGTGAAACTTGTCCTCACTAGAGATGCTTAACTCGAATCTTTTGGGCGATCCGGGCTGATCGGATCATTTCGAGGAGGGGATTCGAGTTATACGGATCACTTGAATCACTTGAGTCACTTATTAAAAAAAAAAAAAAAAAAAAAAAAAAAACTTTCTGCCGTTTAGTGGCTATACGCCTCGCCTTTTTTTGTCCCATTTATCAATTCATTTTGATAAATCAAAGAGCAGCCTACGGCTACAATTTCATTCATTTATTTTTGTCAAGTAATAATTCAATGCCATTTTATCTGAAAGCCAGACACAACAGCTAGTGTGTGCATTTACACAGCGACAAATGTGGTAGCATTAGGTGAGGCAATGCTGAGTTTAGACCTACAAGTAAACAACATGGAATGATCTTGCCCTCCCTATATCACTAAATGATTATTTTTCAACGACTGTACAAGATGCATGAAGCCACGCTAACCGAGCCTGTAGCTGCCTGTAGCTGCCTGTAGCGAGGTACAGAGGCTTCAGCAGTCAGATGGGTTGACGAGTCGACAATCCTTGCTGCCGGCAGAATCGAAACTTAAAAAGATCCGAGTTGGCATGGATCCGCTACTTGCCCGTCTGACCGCTGAATCGCTGGCTCTGGGTGACTCAGCGGTCAGACGGGCAAGTAGCGAATCCCTGCCAACTCGGATCTTTTTAAGTTTCGATTCTGCCGCTTGACTCGTCTGGCCGTGAGTCACCCAGAGCCGGCATGATTCGCCAGACTCAGGCACCCGCTTCCACACAGAAACAACTCAATACGGTCTGACCGAGCAATGATCCGTCATGAAGTGGCTGGCTTAACTAGAGAAAAAAATGCAACGCTACGAAGTTGGAACATAAGTGGTGGTGTGGCTCATTTATACAACTAAGAGTTGCGAGCGAGCAGAGAGATAGAGCCGAGCGCGAGCAGAGTGAGCCGTTCGAGCAGTTACGAGTCAGCGGGGATTTGTCCCGTCCGGACGGATCGAGTCAGGACGGATCAGTAGGAGGCATGGCTCACTTAACCGGCTCGTGACAAACGGGGCGGGAGTTAGGTTTCGTTTCACTCAGTGTGTGTCTGTGACTGTGTGTTCGTGACTGAACACCATGCTAGAGAAAGACTGTAGCCTAGTAGGCATCTAAAGAGGGATATATATATTCCAGTTTAATCTTTTTTTTTCAATTTTTTTTTTAAGGCGGATCAAATGCATGCCACCATCCGGTCTGCCCGGGTGACGTATTTATCCGGGTTGAAAACCGGATAACCTGGATTTTGTTACAGCTCTAGTCCTCACCTGTCGCTGTTGTTCTGAATCAGCTGTCCATTCTGTCTTTTAAACTCCTCACGTCACGCCACGCCCGCGTCAATTGCTTTCACACCAAACTCAGCTCGGCAAAAAGACTAGGGTCCGACGCGGGTCGAAAGGCGAGTCGAGTTGACGCGGCAGCCCGGGTCAGCAGTGTGAACGCAACAGCGGACACGCTAAATTCGCGGATTAAACGCGGGTTATTCCTGTGTGAAAGGGGCTTGTGTCTGTCCCTGTCGGAACTGCATTAAATTCCGACTGAAGCCTGCTCGGAATCGTGCAAGGTTTGTGAAACTGTACTCCGTGAAATGCGCAGAGCAAGGAAAAGTCGGCGGTTGTATGTACTGGGGATGCTGTTAAAAATAAATAAAAGCCATTGATCGCGAACATTGCTTTCCGGGATCGTAGTCCGGTTTCACAGCCTTGGAAGGCACATCAGTTCCTGTTTCTTCACCGAAGGGGCGTGTCTGAAAGGGGGTGGCTGTGGATTTGGGTGTGGGGGGGACGATTGCTGAAAAAGTAACATCACTTTTTCACAAAAACGGATTGGCACTTTTTCTGGGGGATATTCAAAAAATGGGGAGTACTTGAAACAGAGGTTCTGACACTTGCTGGCACTTCGTGTGTACTCCCCACAGCGGGGAGACTCAGAACTAACACCAAAAACGTGAAAAAGATGATTTTGATTCTCTATCCCCTTTAACAAAGCGTGTTAATGACAGATTTTTATGCCGATAACTAACTGCTAAACTAACTGTTCTGAACACAGTATACACCCGAGATATCCCATTTGAATTGCGTTGGTTGTCCAGTTAAGAGCAAATTCAAGCCTTTGAAATCAATAGTTTCTTAAAGGGGAAACCTAGACCTTATTTCTGGCATAAAATATGTTCATCTACTCACCGATAACAGTTTGGTGAAAGTTTGTTTGTTTGGCAGTTTGTCAAATCGCACAGAGGATCCATTGCTTTACCAGTAAGGGAAGTGCCATGTAGCTTAACTGTAAATGAAAATGGACTAGTGAATGTTGAATTTAACTTATTTGGCCCATTTACTCTATTCAAGCCATGCCATTGAATTAGTCCTTGAACTTATTACCCAAAACAGACAAAAAAACACACCACGGTCAAAATCAAGTCAAATCAAAGTACTTTATTAATCCCGCAAGGGGAAATTCTTTTGATGCAGCAGCAAACAGATGGTGGAATGACCTACCCAGTGCCATCTATCTTCAAGAAACTCTTGAAGACCCAGCTCTTTAGAGAGCATCTCCTACCCTAGCACTTACCCTGGACTTCCCTACGGCGCTTTCTCTTTCTGTACTTCCCTCTATGCCTGCACTCTATTTCTACACTGTCACCTCTGACATAGCCTGACTAGTGATCTTCCTTCCATGTAGCATTTGTGCCATTTTCCCTTTTTCCTTCGGTGTGTGTGTGGGTGAGTGTCAGTGGAGAGTGAGTGTGGGCGTGGCTGCCTCTGTGCTTCTACAGGTTCTCCTGGCACACCTGTTCAGTTCCTCTTCAGGACCTGCAAACACCTACTCACCTAAAAACCTTACCTGTTTGCCCGCTCACTGACGCTTATCCCTGTATTTTGCTCCCGGGGTCTTCAAACCAACAAAGTACTTAGTTAACATTCATTAGCTGTTTCCAGGACATTGCATCTTTGTTAATAAACCTGTGTGGATTTTATCTCCAGCATTGCAATCTGCTTTTTGGGTCCATCACACTGCCTTGTGACACTGTCACCAAAGGGGCTGTAGCAATACCACAAATTTGTAACATCACCACAATGGATAGAAGATATTCTGATATACTTTATTCACGATTCAGTCCGCATATGGGACTGATGAATGTTAAGTAAATGCTCAATAAAAACAACAGAATCAAGTTTTGACATCAGACATCAAGGGGTAAACTAGCTTCTTTGGACTCTGGACATATCAAAGATCTCTCCTACTCGAGTCTGTCAATGTTGGTGTGTAGTGAAACAGGACAGATGGTAGCCTCGAGGCTCTGGCCACCCACCTTCCATCACCCTCCCCCATGCTTTAGTGCAGTGTTAATAACTAGTTGTTTCTGCCGTCTTTTATAGTAGAGTGTTGCTTCAGCTTTGTCTCATTCTCAAAAAAGACCTGTTTCAAGCATACAATTCAACAAATCGGTTATAAAGTAACATGATCATCAATACATTTTAAATAAAAAGTACAAAGTCAAAAGAACAAGAAAGTACTAAAAATAGGAGCATGTTTCCAATTATGCTTTTTTCTATTTTCCTTAAAATAAGTTTAAAATTCCTTAATGGAATCAAACTAGACAGGTCAGATCCTGTTGTGGCACATTCCAAGTCAAAGGGGCAGAGTAAGAAAATACTTTTCTTGCCACACTCCCTACGCACTGAGGGAACACTAAAGGTAACAAAGGACTTTGAGTCAAGGCTATGACTGCTCTGTCTGCGAACACATAGCAGGAAGATAAATATGCGAGCAGCAGACCAAGGATGAATTTTTAAATAAAATTATACCAATGCAAAAGTCTGCACGTGGATAATGATGACAAGTCAGCCAAATAGGAAAATTATGATTTTATTTTATCACATTATGTGTTTCATAGAATAGAATGTCATGTCCCAGTTTCAAGTTTGTTACTATATGGCCAGGTTGTTATTAATCTCATGAGAGCTTACGAGCTGTAAGGAATGTAACAATTGATGTTTTCAAAAACAGTGAGCATTTCAATCTTTGTTGGAGTGTATGCTCCTTTTATGTTTACGAAAATAGAAGTGCATCAAAGTTTCAACTTACCACATCCTAGTAATAATTTAATCTCTAACAATGGCCCTTAAAGTAGAGTTTGTCATCAATTAGGATATTTATAGGAAGCCACAAAGTCAATTTAATAGTAGGGAGAACTGCAGGCACTTTCTTTTTTTTTTAAGGCAGCATACCTTTTGTCTTGTCGGCATTAAGTAACAAATTAAGATGAGAGAAGTGTAATTTTATAGTATCAAATGCAATTTGCAAATGATCAAAGACAAGGGCAACAGTGTTTGCACAAAAATAAACAAATGTGTCATTGACAAAAAGATCACTGAGTTGCACAGACTGCTTACGACCAGGACGATAGTTTGAAAACCAGCCCACTGCTTTGTCTGAGAGGCCTATGTCTAAAAGCCTCTGACATAAGATGCCATGATCTACAGCGTCAAATACTTTGGACAGATCTATAAAAGGTGCAGCACAGTAAGTAATCTTTTATGGTAGCAGTTTGGTAAGTTTTTAAATAGGTGTATCGTTATTTGTATCACCACCCTTCAATAACTGGAGTACAAAAGCTGTTTTCCAAACATCCATCCATCCATCCATCCATTATCTTCCGCTGGTCCGGGGATCGGGTCGCGGGGGCAGCAGCTTGAGCAAAGAGACCCAGACGTCCCTGTCCCCGGCCACTTCCTCCAGCTCTTCTGGGGGGACCCCGAGGCGTTCCCAGGCCAGCCGAGAAACATAGTCTCTCCAATGTGTCCTGGGTCTTCCCCGGGGCCTCTTCCCAGTGGGACGGGCCCGGAACACCTCACCGGGGAGGCGTCCAGGAGGCATCCTAACCAGATGCCCGAGCCACCTCATCTGACTCCTCTCGATGCGGAGGAGCAGCGGTTCTACTCCGAGCCCCTCCCCCTTTTTAAAAAGGGGGACCACCACCCCGATCTACCAGTCCAGAGGCACTGCCCCCGATGTCCACGCGATGCTGCAGAGGCGTGTCAACCAAGACAGCCCCACAACATCCAGAGCCTTGAGGAACTCAGAACGGACCTCATCCACCCCCGGGGCCTTGCCACCGAGGAGTTTTTTGACCACCTCGGCAACCTCAGTCCCAGAAATGGGAGGCCCCACGTCCGAGCCCCCCAACTCTGCTTCCTCATCGGAAGGCGTATCGGTAGGATTGAGGAGGCCCTCGAAGTATTCCCCCCACCGACTCACGACGTCCCTAGTTGAGGTCAGCAGAGCCCCGCCCTCACCATACACGGTGTTGACGCTGCACCGCTTCCCCCCCCTGAGCCGCCGGATGGTGGACCAGAATCTCCTCGAGGCCGTCCGGAAGTCGTTCTCCATGGCCTCCCCGAACTCCTCCCAAGCCCGAGTTTTTGCCTCAGCAACCGCCGAGGCCGCGTTCCGCTTGGCCTGTTGGTACCCATCAGCTGCTTCCAGAGTCCCACTGGCCAAAAAGGCCCGATAGGACTACTTTTTCAGCTTGACGGCCTACCTCACCACTTGGGGTCCACCTGCAGGTTCGGGGATTGCCGCCACGACAGGCACCGACCACCTTACGGCCACAGCTCCGGTCGGCCGCCTCAACAATGGAGGCACGGAACATGGCCCATTCGGGCTCAATGTCCCCCACCTCCACCGGGACATGGTTGAAGCTCTGCCTCCCCCACCAGCGGAGCCAACTCACCACCAGGTGGTGATCAGTTGACAGCTCCGCCCCTCTCTTCACCCGAGTGTCCAGGACATACGGCCGCAAGTCCGACGATACAACCACAAAGTCGATCATCGAGCTGCGGCCTAGGGTGTCCTGGTGCCAAGTGCACATATGGACACCCTTATGCCTGAACATGGTGTTCGTTATGGACAGTCCGTGACGAGCACAGAAGTCCAACAACAAAACACCACTCTGATTCAGATCGGGGGGGCCGTTCCTCCCAATCACGCCCCTCCAGGTCTCACTGTCATTGCCCACGTGAGCATTGAAGTCCCCCAGCAGGACGAGGGAGTCTCCCGGAGGAGCACTCTCTAGTACCTCCTCCTGGGACTCCAAAAAGGGTGGGTACTCTGAACTGCCGTTCGGTGCATAAGCACAAACAACAGTCAGGACCCGTCCCCCCACCCTAAGGCGGAGGGAGGCTACCCTCTCGTCTACCGGGGTAAACCCCAATGTACAGGCGCACAGCTGGGGGGCAATAAGTATGCCCACACCTGCTCTACGCCTCTCACCGCGGGCAACTCCAGAGTGGAAGAGAGTCCAACCCCTCTCGAGGAGGCTGGTTCCGGAGCCCAAGCTATGCGTTGAGGTGAGTCCGACTATATCTAGCCGGAACCGCTCAGCCTCGCGCACCAGCTCAGGCTCCTTCCCCAGCAGAGAGGTGACGTTCCACGTCCCAAGAGCCAGCTTCAGTAGCCGAGGATCAGACCGTCAAGGTCCCTGCCTTCGGCTGCCGCCCAGCTCACACTGCACCCGACCCCCATGGCCCCTCCCACGGGTGGTGAGCCTGTCGGAAGGGGGACCCGTGTCGTTTCTTCGGGCTGTGCCCGACCGAGCCCCACGGGCACAGACCCGGCCACCAGGCGCTCGCCGGCGGGCCCCACCCCTGGGCCTGGCTCCAGGGGGAGGCCCCGGTGACCCGCGTCCGGGTGAAGGAACACGGTGTCCAATCTTCTTTTTCATCATAGGGGTTTTTATGAGCTGTTCTTTGTCTGGTCCCTCATCTAGGATCTGTTTGCCATGGGTGACCCTACCAGGCTTGAAGCCCCAGACAACATAGCTCCCAGACTCATTGGGGCACGCAAACCCCCCCACCACGGTAAGGTGACAGCTCATGGGGAGCAGCTCATTTTTCCAAACATCAGAAATAGAATTATATTGTATGGAAAGATTAGAAATATGTGTTACTGGTCATAGCCTGATGTCCAACACCTTGGAGAAAACTTTCCTGGTTAAGCTAAGTAGCTTGATTCCTCGAGAGTTGGTAGACTATCTCACTCATCCATTCGCTGGTTGGACCACCACCTTGGTTTGTCACTCCACACGAGTTGCCATGCGACAGCGAAGAAGCATGTCTGCTGACACAGCTCCACAACAACCAGAACCTTCAGCATCTCTGGGCAAATCTCATCTATCGCTTGTACCCTACCATAGGGAGGCTTTTTAAAGGTGCCATGGCATGAAAATAAATGGAGGCTTTCATATATTTTTATAGGCTTTAGTGGTCCCTTAAAAAGTGTTTTTTTTTTGCCAAAATTCTGCCTTGGTGCAGAATTACAGCCAGTCCCAAAAAAGAGCTTTCCTTAGGATCCTCAGAATGAGCTGTTTAGGGTCTGCAGCTTTAAATGCAAAGCGGAAGGTGGGGGTGTGGCCTTACTTACCCCCGTGGTACCATGCGCAAATGTTTTGTGAATCGCTATGGCACGTAGATGGCACGGCAGCCCTATGCCGTAAAACTAGTAAAATCTGTTGAAATGAACTTATTTTGACAATATGATCACCTAGTTAGTGAACAACTTTCCTAACACAGTCAAATATCAAGCAAGTGCTACACAAGACACAGCAAGACGACAAAAAAGTCGTGTGTGAAGGGGAAAGCAGGAGTGGATTTTGATATTCTCATCTGATTGCTCTAGTTTGCAAAGATGCACGTAGCGCTACTGCTAGAACCATGAATGAATCATTATCCTGATGAAATGCACTTAATTTGCGGATTCATTGTTCTTCAGGAAGCTTGAAGTAGGGGGTTTTGGTCTAAAATGAGCGAGCTAACCATCTCATGGGCATGCAAACACCTCCAACAGCCCAGTTGGTAGAGATAAGTGCTTGCAGATGCTATTAGCTGCATAGCTAACGCTACAGACACTTTCTTGTGGTAACAAGCTATGTAACTATACTGTACATACAGGAAAGCAACACAATTATAGAGCGTTAAATTACACACTAGTCTGAGGTCTGTAGTTGGGCCAAAGAGAGTTCGTACTGATCCAGGGTTAATTTTCAGACGTCCGGCAAGGCCAGCTCGGTACTGGCCCAAGTTCTGGAAACATTCGTCGGTGAAATGTTTGGCGCACACATACACAAATTTCTTCGGTTCTGTCGTCACTTTCCCAGAAAAAACAAAATCTGTCCACTGGCTCTTTAGAGGTTCTGATGCAGGAGCTCTAAAAAGATTTTTTTATATCCATGTACAGAGCAATGAGCTGGCCAAAGAGCTGTGGGCGGGGAAAGGCAGTTTTGGCATAGCCATATATGGGCTCTTGGGGGAAACAACCTCGACGTCATATGAGACGCCATGTCATAAGCGGCGGCTTTCCCGATCAGGCCACCTGCATGGTCACATTACCAAAGGCGGAGAATAATTTCCAGCGCATGGTTTAGGTCTATCGTCATTTTTAGCCACTGGGGGACCGCAGGCAGGCTAGGGGAACTCATATTAATGTTAAAAAACCTTAAAGTGAAAATTTCATGCCATGGCTCCTTTATATGCCATGGCAACCTCAACTATATCTCTAGTTCTTGTCAGCAGTTCTCTGCCCTTGCCAAGCACAACCTGGAACAGGGTCCGTTTTCCCTTTGGGAACCACTCTCATTCGTGCTTTTGAATATTTTCCTGTCCATCACACCACACACTTAAAAAATAGTTTGTTTTAACACAAACAGTCACATCCTTCACTGGTTTGTGTTTTCTATTTATGTTGCATCTGTCTTTAGAGTTAGTTAATATATATTTTTGTGCTCATTCAATTTAATTTCTTGATTTAATTTTTCATTTTGAAGTATTCAAATTGCTGGAGACTTGAATGATAAAGATGCTTTTATTGAAAATATTTGTAAATTATTCAATGAATTAATATAATTTAATACGTTTTCACTTAACACTGCAGTTTACAGATAACTGATGTTTTTTCCTACTGTTCATTCAGTCCTCATTCATTGCTTTTTAGAATGCCACCTACAAAGTTGATTTAAATTGTGAAAAACCTCCATGACAATGGGACTTAACAATTAAAGGATTTTTTTAAACCTTGACCTTATCTCTGGCATAAAATACATTCATCTACTCACCGACAACAGTTTCGTGAAAGTCGACATCCTTCAGAAGGTATTTAGATTACTCAAGATCCATGAATATCAACACGCGCCACTGCAGCACAGCTTATTCACTCCTTGCTCTGTGACAGTCGGCTAACTTCACACGGAGTTTGCTAATGCTAGTTTTGTGCAACTTGGCAGGATATTTATCAGATTTTGATGACGTGGACGTCCTTACCGGAGTGAATGAGCAGTGCTGCAGCGGTGCGCGTCGATAAAGTCATTTCACTACACGCGTATGTAGAAAGCTCCTATAAGCCCCCCGATAGCCCCGGATAACAACAACATGGCAGCTATGAACTAACAGTGCAAGAGTACGCGTTCATTCATTCATTCGTCTTAAAGTATTGGTGAAATAAAGACAGATAATGCCTTATTTAGAGTGTATTGTCTATGCCCGGTTCACTACCGTTATATGGATATATGCGGATCTCGAGTGATCTAAATATCTTCCGAAGGACACCGACTTTTACCAAATTGTTATTGGTGAGTAGATGAACGTATTTTATGCCAGAAATAAGGTCCAGGTTTAAAAAAAACTAACTTCCCCTTTAAAGGCCACAGTCAGTGTAAGCAGCCCATTGAATGGTGGATGGCATGACAGGGGTAAATCTCTTCAAACTAAGTTAACTCCTGCTTTTCCTCCCTAATGTCATAATCCATGGGGTTTTGTATTATATGTCCTTGCTATTTCAAATTAAATTTTTGTAAATCGTGTTCCTTCGTCGTTTCTTTTAGGTCACTTCTGTGTTACACTTGTTTTTTGTTACTCTCACCTATATTTTCAATCTGCTCATTACTACCCCTGTATATATCCTCTTACCAGATCATTGTGTCTTGTTTTGTTGTTTGTGATTTTTCCTTTCAGCCTGTTCTCAGTGATATCTTCTCCAGTTTTTTGTTTAAAAAAAAATCTGGACTGGTTTTGGATTCCCTGTTTTGCAGTACCTTGTGTTAAAGCTATTTAAATGTTCTAAGTTTCCACATCTACTGTGCTCCTATCTGCTGTCTGCATTTGGGTCAACTTTTTCCAAGAATCCTGACACGTAATCTCTTAGCTGGGAAAACAATGCCCCTATCTGGCTCTCTCAACCTAGCTTCCCGTTTAGCCCCAGTGCCAGTTGTAAATTTGCATGTCAATCATAGTAGCAGATGACATTTTAAAAGCCTGTACAAGCACCAGGTTGGAAATCGTGAAAATTATTTGTCAAATCTACGTGAAAGTTCACGTGAAATGCACACACACAGATGCATGTATGTCATGCACATGAAAAAACAAACTGTCCCTTTTTCTATGCTCCCTTCCCACACACATGCTCAGGAAAATTTTTTAATTACTTTAAATTTCTTTTTGTGACGGGGAAATCACACAAAAGAGGAAGCATCTTTGAAAGTCATGAACATTAACACTGAATTCTCTTTCCTTTCTTTTTTGACATTCTCTCACTCTTTCACAACCACCACAAGCCACTTCTCTCCCTAAGATCAATAGAATAAACTTGCAGTTATTTGTCTCTGAACGGTGGAAAATCAACACGATATAACACTCTGACTCTGCATTTAGATTTATTGTTTTCATTAAGCCTTTATTCGCTTTATGTTATTCCCTCTCTGGCTGTGCCCTTCTTTGTTGTCTCTATCTACCGCTCCCTTTCACTTGATTAAAAACAGAGTTAAAGCAACACATTTTTACGTAAGAATTATGTAAATAAATAAACAATGAACTGGTAAAACATACAAAAATAAGGAATAATTAAGATTATTATTTTACAATTATTTGGTCCACTTAGAGTACAAGCGGCTGGGATACATAAAAACAACAGTTAGAATGTAAGCTGCTCAGTAAAGCTAATTGAACCTCGCCAATGAGATCTGAAGAATATTATACTTTTGTAATTTCAAAAATAAGAAAGAACTACATAGTGAAAATATCTACATCGACAACACATTTACCAAGGATAGTTCAGTTAAATTATGTCATGGGGAAGGAATGATTTGCAGCTCTTAACCTCCTCGGTGTGCAGTGTCAGCTGGTTCATGTAATTAGTTACAGGCTCTTTGTTACAGGTCTGCCCAACTTTCTTCCCCTCCCTCTTTGTGCTTCCTGTCTCTTCACTGGCTCAGTGTGTAGGCTGGTGCCAATTTACCCTGACTGGCTTGAGGGAACCAATCAGGACTCAAGATGGCTCTATATAAGCTGCTCACCTGTAGGGCTGAGGGCCGAGAAAGATGGCAGGAAGAATGGGATGCTGATATCAATGGAAGACAATATTTTAAAGTTCAGAGTCATGTTGGGGGGAAAAGGGTTACAGCAGTGGGTGTGAACAGAAGAGAAGAGGTAGTGTATACTAGACTGAGACTAGGGCACACAGGCCTTAATGCAACAATACAAATAATAGGGAAAAGTGATGGACATTGTGTTGACTGTAAGGTTAAAGAAGATGTAGATCATGTTTTATTTCATTGTACAAAGTATAATGATTGCAGAAAGGAATGGTTTGAAAAAGAAGAAGAATCAGGAATCCATAACATACTGGAGAAACAAGGAATGCAGAGAAATAGAATTATGGCTCTTATCCATTACCTAAAGATAACAGATTTAATTAAAATAATTTAATATACGTTTTGGTTTGTTTGTTTATTTGATTTTATTCTGTTTATTTGCTTTAGTTATTTATTTTCTCATTTTAGTTATTATTTATCTACACTTCATTATGAAAAAGTGATATAGTTTGGCCAGTTCCTTTACACACTCCTGTACAGTCGGTGGCGGTATACACACTAAATGCTGTAACCCGCCAATAAACAGAAGAAGAAGAAGAAGGCTGAGGGCCGAAACTGGCCAGCTGACACATGCTTTGTACTCTGTTTGTTGTTCGAAAGTTTGTGGTGGGAGTTTGTGGGCTAGGTAAGTTTGGGCTACCCTGTACATTCCCATCACGTAGGTTTTTCTTTCTGTTATGCACACTAGGTAAGTTGGTTGTTTTTGATTTTGTCATTTGCAAAGGTAATTTGAGGTGACTTGTATCCGCGCGCTCGAAACCTGGACTCCATCGTGCGCATGTTGCGTTCGTAATCTGCCTCTCTGCTGCAAATGCGTTTAACCCTACAGAACTGACTATAGGGGAGGCTGTTCTTCAGTGGAAGAGGATGACAAGAATCGGCTCTTGAAAGACTATTGCGTGCTGTAGGTTTAATAAATAAATCTGTATACAGTGTGTCATTCTCACGTATGACCCACACATCTAAAAAGCTGATGCGGGTCAAATCAAAGTCCATTGAAAAAGCTAAACATTCCGTACAATTATTCAGATAAGTAAAGAAATCTTGTAAATCATTAATGCTCCCACGCCAAAGGGCCAGTACATCATCTATATAACGTTTCCAAAGTATCAGATGTGGTCTAAACCTGTTGTTCACATAAATATATTTTTCTTCAAAAAACCTCATAAAAATGTTAGCAAAGGATGGAGCACATGGACTGCCCATCGCTACACCTCGCTTCTCTAAGAACCATGCATCTTGAAACAAAAAATAATTACATGTCAAGATTAGTTTAGCAAATTCAAGTATGCAGTTAGTAGATGGTTTTGGGGAGGTTTCTCGTACGGAAAGAAAATATTCTAATGCCTCCAAACCTTCGTCATGGGGTATAGAGGTGTAAAGAGCGTTCACATCAAATGACACAAGAATCATTTCATCTTCTGGAAGAGGGTTAACAGTGTCAATAACTGACAATAAATGCCCAGTGTCTTTGATAAATGATGGCGCAGCCTCCGCTAGGTGGCGAATAAAATGATCAACAAAAGTAGACATTGAGGCTGTCAGAGAGCCTATACCAGCCACAATCGGACGACCAGGGGGCTGTTGAAGGTTCTTATGGATTTTTGGAAGTGTATAGAAAGTCGGAATGACTGGGTTGTCCACTCTTAAAAATTGCATTTCTTTTTTAGTTACATCACCCGTGTGAGCAAATTCATCAAGTGTCCCAAAAATCAAATTTTGGAACGATCGAGTTGGGTCCCCAGATAATTTTTCATAAAACATGTCCATAGTCAGTTGTCTTTCACATTCATTCACATAGTCAGATCGATTTAGCACCACAATGGCTCCACCTTTATCAGCCGGTTTAATTATGATGGATACATCAGATTGTAAATCATTTAGTGCTTTTTTCTCATCAGCTGATATGTTACTATGTGTGTTGAATTTGTGTTTTGTTTTCAACAGTTCAGTCGCATCTTGGTCAACTAACCTACAGAAAGTCTCAATCGAGGCACTTCGTTTGGCTGGAGGTGTAAAGTCACTTTTTGGCCGAAAGGCAGTCTGTGTGTGTTGGTATTGTGACTCAGTCAACATCCCAGTTGGACACGAATACACCTGAGTGGTGGCAAAAAACTCACGCAACCTAATGTTACGAAAAAACTTAAATAGATCAACCTTTACATCAAAATCATTTGGTTGTGTAGTAATGTTTTCTCTAACTAGACTCATTGTTACTCTGTAGGTCTGGACTCTTTTGATGGGTTGACAGGGTGATACAATGCTTTTTATGACGGCCCCTAGTGGCCTGATTTAAACATTGCAAGTATTGTCTTTATATTATTTTGTCTTCCCATCATGGGACTATATTGTATATAGACCATTTGGTATTTGGATCTTTTGTACTCACAGGGGCTGGTGTATTAATATGTTTATGTTTTTCTTTTTTCTTTCAATACTTATAAATTGTCTAAACCTATTACCTGTCCTTTTGACACTATTTGCCAATATAAACATATGTGATTAATTAATATGTGACGAGACTCCACCTTGATTGGCAGGTGTCATAATTAACTGATTGTTGTCTACCAATCACATACTAGAGGACAATTTATAAGAGGTGTTTTCACTCTGTGTAAAAACTTTTTGTAAAAACTTGAGAAAGGCCACACTGGCCGAAACGTTGTTTGTACAATAAATTCAGCATGATGGACAAGAGTGTGCGGTATCTTCCCCTTTGAAGTGAAAATGAGCTTTGACATAAAGTTCATTCAGGCTCCTAGTTATGAGAAGGTGGAGTTGTGTCGTAAAGATGACTTGTTGTGCGTTGCAGAACATTTTGGTATTCCTGTGAAAAAGCATGTTGCTAAACATGAAATTAAGAATATTGTTTTGCGAAAACTGGTTGAGCTGAAAATCTTAGGGGACTCAAGTAGAACCGATCTAGATGTTTGTGATCATATTTCTCCTGCTGAAGCAGGGGTCTCTCCTTCGAAAGAGGAAGGAGCTGCTGTGGCAACTCCCCAAAGGTGTTGGCAGAATCTCAAGTGCCTCCTGGGACTTTATCTCGTTTTGATTCGGTGTCACCAGAAATCAGTGGGGCCAGTGGTAATATCAGGTTCAGCTAGCTCGCCTTCAGTTAGAAGCCCATGAAAGGGAGATGGTGCGTAAAGCTGAGTTTGATCTCAAATATGAGATTCGGAAGCTGAAAGTGGAAGCTATGAGGCTTTCACAAAACAAGTCATTACCAGGTTCATCTGTGGTAGCCTTGCCAAGTAAAAGCAGGTTTGATGTCAGCAAAAATATTGCTTTGATGCCACCATTTAGAGTGTCAGAAGTTGATTCCTGCTTCAATGCCTTTGAAAGGATTGCAACAGCTCTAGAATGGCCAAAGGAGATGTGGGCTGTGCTACTGCAATGCAAGCTAATGGGTAAACCACAAGAGGTTGTATCATCTCTGTCTACAGAGGATGGCATGGATTATGATGTACTGAAACCAGAGGGGAACCCTCAGGGCCTTCTACGCCTTCAGAGAAGGCCTTAAAAAATTCAGAAAAAAAACATGTTAGTATTAAATAATAATATATGTATACATAAAAAAACCTCAATCACTCTCATTTAATTTAATACAATACATTTAATACTACATTCTAGCTAATCTATGTTCCAAAGTTAAGTTTACTGTCAAATTCACATCGGCAATGAAAGGGTTACTGTCCTGAAACATACTATCCAATCAGAATTGTCCATCTCTATCGAAGCAAGATTAACCGGCTCATTAATTGGTTAGGACTTCACGCATCTCGGGGAAGGCCAAGCTATGTGTTTTGGTTTGGAGAATGATGGGAAAATTGATCAATCACGGTTTGATTTGAAGTGGGCGGGACAAACAAAAAAGATCGTAGGCCTTCGTGAAGTCCGAAAAGCGTGCAGAGTGGAGCGGTTGAGAGACAGTGCACAATATGGCGACCGTTGACGTTCAAACTTTTGTGTGTGCGCCAGTACTTCCGGTGAAAACTTCCGGTGATTTGACAGCTAGCTCGTCAGGTTAGGGCCAGTGGCCCTAAACAAAGGTTAACTTATAGCCTAGAAGAAAGATGATAATATAACGTAGCTAAAAAGACTAGCTTTCTTCAGTAGCCTAATGCTTACCGATTTAGCAAGCCTAGCAGCCTAGTTGCTAATGCTAGCCGCAGTAACGTTACCAACCATACCTGACGTCAAGGAGTTGGCTGAGCAGGGGCAAGATTATGGAGGGGCTGGCAGAGTTAACTTCATAATGGGTGAGTGCAGGTTTCATTCACTTGTTTTCATTCTTTCACAGGATTGATTCACTTCATTGGTTTATCCGATTGCTGGCTGCCGAGCCATTATGTGTCTGGGTTTGTGTAGGTTACTGATCATGGTTGTTAGCAGTCGATAGTCAGGTTGTGTGATGTGTGTGTGTGTATTTTTTCTATGGGTGCGTGCCATTGACTGTATGAGCGGTCTGTGCTCGTTTTTTTTATTTATTTAATTAGATTGGAGATAATTTATTAATCCCGAAGAAAATTAAATTTTGTCGGAAGACGAGACCAATGTTGTGGCTAGCTTGATAGCCTTTTTTCCGCAATAATTTTTTTTCTTCAGCAACGAGGGCTGAGGTGAAGGCCCAGCCGTAGTGCTCACGGTTCGCTACTGACTGAAACAGTCCATATTGCGTGCTTATGAGCTTGTGCCGGAGGCCTACAGGCAAAAGTTCAGGAATCATAAGAGGTCTAGTGGTCAAACTGAGAAAATGGTGGTTTTCCTGAATGAGCAAAAGGTGGCCTCATTGTCAAAAGCAGCGATCTTGGCTGACGAGTTCATGTTGACACACAAAACTTTTTGTATCTACACCTTGTTCAGATAAGGTTTTAACCACCCGTTCACAGAGACCTGAACCTGGTCAGCCAGAGGCCAGGGCTAAGCAGCCACTTTCTTCACGTGAGGTATGGGAGTGCTTTTATTGCCATAAAAAAGGTCATTTCATTGCTGACTGCCTCTCATTGAAAAATAAAGCTTAGTTAACACAAACAAAGGGCATGGGTTTGCTTAAAAATGCATCAAACCCCAGTACCCAGATGTCTGAGAATGAACTTTAACAGGCGATCCAAAGGATAACCAACCAGTCACAATACTGAGGAACACGGGTGGTTACCAATCTATTATCCAAGAGGTTATTTTGCCTTTATCGGTCATGTCATCTCAGTCAAGTGTTGTCATCCAAGGTATTGGAATGTCTTTAGTGTCTGCACCTTTGCATAATATTCACATTAGCTCACATCTTGTGAGTGGTTTTTGCAGAGTTGCTGTTCTTCCCACTTTTCCCATAAGAGGGGTTGACCTCATTTTGGGGAACGACTTGGCTAGTGGAAAGGTGTTGACTATGCCTGAGGTTTTGGATACTCCTGATACAAGCCTGGAGTTTGAACAATCAATGTCTCCTGACAGTTTCCCTGCTTGTGTGGTAACAAGGGCCCAATTAATGAAATACAGTCCTGATTTGTCTGACTCTTTTCTTTCTACAGAAACATCTCCTGAAAATATCATTTCTGGGAGTAATTGTAACAACAAATCTGAAAATGTGTTCTCTCTTCCAGATCCAGACATAGCAGATTTACCAGCTTCTAGAGAGGAGTTTATTGCTGCACAGAAATGGGACCCAAGTGAAATGTTCTTCTTCTATTCATACCCAGAAGGTGGTATATGTGGAGGATAAGGGTCTCCTGTTGCGTCGCTGGGCTGGTGGCAACTTGGAAGACAGGAATACTGTTTATCAGGTGGTTGTGCCAACAGTGTACCGTATGCAGATGCTAGCTTTAGCACATGATCATCCACTGTCAGGGCATTTGGGCATAAATAAAACCTATAACAAAATTCTCAAACACTACTTATGGCCAGGACTCAAGTCTGATGTTTCACACTTTTGTCGTACCTGCCATGTTTGCCAAGTTGTTGGCAAGCCAAATCAGGTCATTCCTCCTGCTTCTTTGTCCCCAATTCCAGTAACGGGTGAACCACTTGGAAGAGTAATAGTTGACTGCGTAGGTCCCTTACCAAGGTCTAAGAGTGGAAACCAGTTCATCTTAAGCATAATGGCCCTCATTTATCAAACTTGCGTAAGACGAAAAACATGCGTAGGTCGTGTGTACGTTCTTTTCTGCACAAAGGTTGGCATTTATCAAATCCATCGTGAGCGCAGGAAAGATGAAATCGCCACGACAGGTCTGAGGCCGTGTGCGCACTTTTCCATTTTGACTTGCGGTGACTGCAATAGCATACATAAACAGCAGCGTCACTAGTGCGTGCCTCATGAGTCGCAACAAATCCCTAGGTTAAAATTACAGACTTATCACTTCAAAGAAGGCCCATGTTTTATTTGACTTCAACATAAATATAAACATAAACACAAATTAAATAAATAAAAAAATTAAACAAGTACAACTCCGTAATTGGAAGAGTGATGGCTCATTATTCAACCGCCTATTTAAGAGGTGATTCTAGCGGCGCTGTAATGGCGAAACGATGGCAGATCTGGCTTTGTTAGAGGACCTGAACGCGCGCATCAGGCGCGAGAGAGTGTTCCGGGACCGGCAGGATTTCTTTCGGGAAAATGATGAGTGGCTTATGAGCCATACAGGAGAGGCGCTTTAACACTGCGCATACGCAAAGACGTAGCTCCGATCAGGCTAGCCACCCTCTCCTCCAAGGCACTCAAATCCAAACCTGGATCGGAGCTTTGTAGAAGGCGTGGTTAGGATCATTACAATGGATTTCAGCCGCCGGATTTATCAACAGCCGCTCGGTCTTACGATGGGATTGGTGTGGTACGCATGTTCTGTAAATCTCACTTGAGCCTCTGCGTACGACGAGTTCTCCGCTCATATCAACGATGCTGACGGCTTGATAAATGAGGGCCAATGTGTGCTTCCACCAGGTTTCCTGAGGCCGTGCCCCTGCGGAGGAACACTGGTAAAGTTCTTTTCAGTGTTTGGTCTTCCCAAGGTTTTCCAAACTGACCAAGGCACCAACTTTAAATCTAAGGCCTTTGCACAAGTGTTGAAGAAGTTGGGTGTTCAGCATGTTACGTCAAGCTCTTTTCATCCTGAAAGTCAGGCTACACTTGAGAGATTTCACCAGACCTTAAAGTCAATGCTACGCAAATACTGTATGGATACGGGGAGGGACAGGGATGAAGGTATCCCATTTCTGTTATTGGGATACCTTTGCTGTACGTGAAGCAGTGCAAGAATCTTTAGGTTTTAGTCCTGCTCAGCTTGTGTTTGGTCATGAGGTTAGGGGGGCTTTAAATGTCCTTAAAGACAAGCTTGTCTCACCTTCTAAAACAGTTAAGAGTATCCCAGAGTATGTTGCAAAAATGAGAAAGCGCCTTCAGGAAGCTTGTTCTCTTGCTCAGGATGCTTTGACCTCAAAACAGGTTCAAATGAAAAAGCATTATGACCGGAAAGCAGTGGCTTGTGAGTTTCACCCAGGTGATAAGGTTTTAGTCTTGCTGCCTATCCTCGGTTCTTCTCTGGAAACTAAGCTTTCTGGACCATATGTGGTGGAAAAGAAGGTTAGTGAGACAAATTATGTTGTCCAGACTCCTAACCGTCGCCACAAGACAAGTCATATTAACATGATGAAACTTTATCACTCAAGAGAAAATGGTCAAGCCTCTAAAAGTCAGGTTGACTCAGTTTTATCTAATGCCTGTGTGGCATCATTTTCTACTGATGAGGAGTTGGTCATGCGCAAAGATGCATCTCGGGTTGCTAGGCTTGGTAATAGTGATGTTTTGTCTAACCTACCTCACTATTTGTCAGGTGACCAGGCTGACGACATTGCAAAACTCATGTTGGACTTGCAATGTCTGTTTGGAGATGTTCCTATCCAGACTAACGTGCTGTCTCATGATATAGTTCTTGCAAATCCTTTACCTATAAAACAACGAGCATACCATGTAAATCCTACAAAAAGGAAAGTTATGAAACAGTAAGTGGAGTATCTGGTTAAAAATGGACTTGCTATTCCAAGTTGTATCCCATGGAGTTCTCAATGTTTACTGGACATAAAAGCTGATGGAAGCCCAGGGTTCTGTACAGACTTTCGAAAGGTGAATGCTGTAACAGTCATTGATGCTCATCCCCTACCCCTCATCGATGAAATTGGGCCAGCCACCTATGTCACTAAACTTCACATGCTAAAAGGGTACTGGCAAGTACCATTAACAATAAGAGCTTCTGACATTTCTGCTTTTGTAACTCGAGACAGTTTTCTTCAGTACACAGTGATGCCTTTTGGATTATGTAATGCCCCTGCTACATTTCAGAGGCTTGTAAATAAAGTACTGGGAGGTGTGCCGAACTGCCGAGTAAACATAGATGATTGTTGTATACTCCAGTGATTGGACTGACTATCTTGCTACCTTGCTTGAAGTTTTCAAACGCCTTGCAACCGCCTCACTGACTCTCAATCTTTCAAAGTGTGAGTTTGGTAAAGGTACCATTCTCTTATCTTGAAATTACACACAAACAAATTAATTTGGGTGGGCAAAACTGGATTTTCACAATGAAAGCAGACAGTTTACATATCGCCACATTTCTGTACCTGACAGGAAGTGATAAGTGTTTACCCCCAAATTGAGCTCAAGTGTTGACTGTGCAAGGATGAAAGTGGAGTGACCAATTTCCTTACCGTCAGCTTGAATAGATGAATACACAGTTTCTACGGATTGAATCGTCAATGTTTCCAGCCTGGCTAATAAGTGACAGGACCATGGAAAGCAGAGGAACAGATCTCAAAGACTGTCGTAAACCTACCCACATGATAGGGCAGTAGCATAATTATGTGCACATTTCGAAGCAAATGCTTGTTATAGAATAAATGATCTGTTTTATTCTTTTATTGTGTTTTTTGTGTCATTTGTCTCATCACTTGTATTCCAGAGATTTCACTATTATGCGTGGCTGAATTCTGTGGACAGCTACAAAAACAGATGACATGGAACACGGATGTCTGGAATATTTCTAGAACTTTTCATGACAGCATTGCATGTATGGAAATTATTTAAAAGACATGTTACATACTGAAATTACACAGGAATTTCTACCTCACTTTTTAAGAGTCAGTGCAAAACTAAGGAGGAAAAATATTACAAAGTAGACTTTTATGTACAAGACGAAAAATAAACCTACCTGCCTTTCCTTCAAGTTTTTGTCAGTGCACTTCTCATTGGTTGTGATACTCAGATGGGCCTGACAGTGGACCAAGATGAAAAATAATAAAAAATAGCAACCCATAAGCGAAGTCTGCTGGACCCAAAAAACAGGATGAGAGGCTGTGGAGGACACAGGACGAAGGGTCACCCTAAAAGTTCCTTGCTCTGACTATATTCACATTTTTGTTTCTCATTTGTTGTTTTCTCTAAGAAATCTGATTTTTCTCAAGCATGATCAGGATTATACAGAGATTTTTTACATACTACACAAAGACACTACCACACATGGGGGTCCTATCCGTTCGCAGAAGTGAATCAACACTTTATTAGCCTGAGTATGGAAGGATTATTATAGACAAAAAAAGAATACTTTATTCATCCCCTGTGGTAGAAATTTAAAAAAATAGTATTATAGTCAGTTTAACTTACTATTACTGTTGCTAATACTACATAAAGATTTTGCATATTATATTGATTAAATGGGCTTTTACAGTACTGGTTGCCTACATTCGTCACACCAGCAGTTGTCTGAGATGTGTGAAAATACACTAACTGAACACTGACTTTATTCTCTTTGTAATTAGTACAAAGTACAGAACATCAGCACCCACACACATTTAAAGTCCTAATGAAGCAAAATTAGAGGTTTAAAGAACGAGGACTATGTTGACTTGTGGAACTAGGCCATTAAACTTTTTTCATTTTCTTTTTTTAATTGATTATACTGTCCACGATTTTAAGGCTTTTACCACTAACGCCGTAATTTTAAAAACGTAAATGTTAAAAATGAATTAGCCTTGATCTGACCAATCATGACACCTAGTAGTGTATCTAGTTATTGGCTGGCTTTAGCCGTTTGTCATAACATAGAAATACACCTTTGCTGGTTGCAAGAATTTTCTGAACTTGGGCTGCTTACTTAAACTGCAGAGGAATATTGAGATGATGCATAAATTGATCAAAGGTGAAAAGGTGACACTGAGCCAGCACAAATCTAGTAACACACAAGCTCAGGGAACCAGATTTAAGCTTGGTGAGATGAAGAGCCAACTTAACAACCTTGTATAATTGTTCTTGCAGGACTGTATGTGAACTGGACTTGAATACTGTGGATTCATTTTGTAAAGAGAAAGCATCGCACTTTGACATTCATAACCACCATTAGAATGTAAGTTGGACTTGGCGTTCAATTCAATTCCAATTCAATTCATTTTTATTTATATAGCGCCAAATACAACAAATGTATAATCTCAAGGCACTTAGATATTCAAGCCAATTGGAATTCAATTAATCATAAAATAATCCAATTCGTTCATATAGAGCCAATTCAAAAACAATTTCCTAGCTAAGGAAACCAACAGATTGCACTGAAACTTTGTTTTCGGTCCAATCTCCCGTCCTGAGCGTGCCTGAGGCAACTGTGGAGAGAAACGACTCCCTTTTAACAGGAAGAAACCTCTGGCAGAACCAGACTCAGGAAGGGTGGCCATCCGCCTCGACCAGCTGGGGTTTGAGAAGACAGAAAGGGGGGGGGGGGTGTTAACTATGGGATGTTTCAGGATCACCTGAGCCATGCCTAACTATAAGCTTTATCAAAAAGGAAAGTTTTAAGCTTGGTCTTAAAAGTGGAAAGGGTGTCTGCTTCCCGGACATTTACTGGCAGCTTATTCCACAAGAGAGGGGCCTGATAACTGAAGGCTCTGCCTCCCATTCTACTTTTAGAAACTCTGGGAACCTCAAGTAAACCTGCAGTTTGGGAACGAAGTGCTCTGTTAGGAAAATATCTTACAATGAGATCTTTAAGATATAATGGAGCTTGGTCATTAAGAGCTTTATATGTGAGAAGAATCTTAAATTCTATTCTGAATTTAACAGGGAGCCAATGAAGAGAAGCTAAAACTGGAGAAATATGATCTCTCCTGTTAGTTCTCATCAGAACTCTGGCTGCAGCATTTTGGATCAACTGAAGGCTTTTCAGAGAATATGTGGGACAGCCCAATAATAAAGAATTACAGTAGTCCAATCTTGAAGTAACAAATGCATGGACTAGTTTTTCTGCATCACTCTGAGACAGGATGTTCCTGATTTTAACAATATTACGAAGATGAAAGAATGCAGTCCTAGAAACCTGTTTTATATGCGAGTCAAATGATAAGTTCTGGTCAAAAATAACTCCAAGGTTCCTCACTGTGGAACTAGAAGCCAAGGAAATACCATCTAGAGTAACTATATAGCTAGACAATTTCTCTAGCTAGTTGAATTTAGTCCCCAACTGGAAAGGTTATCAAAGTAACTTCAGGTCATTTAAGCAGATCTGAGATCTCTTGGTCAGAGTCTTCAGCAGACATACTTCCAATATCTGAAAGCAGACAACACTAATTTCTTTAGATTTTTAAATAATGATTTCTATTATTTGTGACTGTTTTAATTGTTAAATTTTGGCTTGGTGATGTGACAAACTCAGAATGCATATTCCTTTCTGCTTCACTCTGTCTTGAATTTTAACAATTTGGCATGGAAATGTTGTGCAACATACTTTTGCTGCTATTGCTGCTCTACAGGATCTAATCAGTGCACTTATAGCAAGTGCTAACAGACTATAGAAAATAATCTTTTAGCACTTTTCACATCATTCATCACCTTGAAATATAGATGTTTATTTGTTGTAATAGAAATCCATCTTCACTGGATGCAGAAATTGGGCTATTAAATGGGAATATTAAAATGAGGAAGAAACTGATTATCTCATTGGCCAGTTGGCTATCAAATGTTATTATCATGTGACAGATGATTTTGATTTTTTTACATAAATACTCATGTATTGTTAGTTAAAAGTTGCATGACATAACCCGCTCAAAAAAGTGCTTTAGCAGAGTCAAATTTGTAGTTTATAAATTATGCTATCCTAAACCAGACCGAAGAAATTGTAATTGTCTGTCTGTAAGTCTGTATATACTTTGTTCTATAACAAAGTTTCACTTTTGTGACATGCTGACCAGTTTATACCCTGATGTAATCATGACAATGCAATAGTTGTACATACGCTCTTCAAGTGGGTGCGCGCTTTATGTCTATGTGTGTTATAATTGATAACCGGATCCCAGTACTCAAAAGATAAATATTCACAATTACAGTATTCTCATTAGAGTCTGTGACCTTTACGTTTTCCCTCTTCATTGATCGTCCTAACCATGGCTGACACTGGCCTTTCAGTGGAGATTGCTCACCACCACCTCAATAACAACATCATGGACATTCAGGTGGAACATAATCATCCCAACCACAGTGCCGGGGCAATAATCTGTCCTGCTGGCAGTCACTGGAGAGCAGGTGATTATCTGTATGAACAAGCAGACAGGATGTGAAATGGACAATTGAACCCTGAAGGCAAAGTAGATAAGAAATTGCTAGGTGCATTAAATAGCTGCTGCAAATTTAAGCAAAGTTTAAAAAGAAAATAATCAAGCATTTCCAGTCCAAAGTCTCTTGTGTGGAGCACAGAGGGGAGGTAGACCTCTCAGATCAAACGTTGCAGCACTCTGCAAATTGTGTTTGATTAAGTGAATGCAGATGATGTCATAAAAGTCATTGAAATTGCAAATAATTTTGAAATGCAAGAGGAAGGTGAAGGAATGTACAATAATTCTGAAATTGCCATGTGAAAGGCTCACTTGCTTTTGGGAAATTATTGTAATTTCATATTATTTGAATTATTTTTGAAAAAACAATACATAGCAGTGCAATGTTTTCAGTCAAACTTGTTACTCTTATCTTATATCATTTATATTGTTTTCCTTGTTCTGTCCAGCATCATGGCAGCAGAATTATAATCTGAAAACCATTTCATGCCAAAGATATTTGCTTTGCCAAGGAAGCTTTATGAATGTAAAGCTCCCCTTGATTCCCATGTACTGCTTATTTATTTACTTTATACATAATAATGCTAAACCTGATGGGGGGATAGGGAAAGATGGAGAGCACAGAGATAGAATGAGATAATGAAAAACAAGACAAAACCAGACAACTAGCTTCTACATCTGTAGAAATCAAACAGAAAACAGCCTACGGCCTCTGTTGGGAAAACTGGCAGAGAACCATTAGGAGCACCTGCAAGTAGACAAACAGAAAAAAACTAAAACACAAGCAGCAACAACACCGACAGCAAGTACATGGAACATAACTGTGGATACGAATGGTTTGAAACCACAGGACGCCACACCAACTGTATGATAAGCATGTGACTACATGAATGGCCCAAAGGCCCAGTTAAAATTGAGTGGCACGGAACCTTATAGAACTGGGAGTGCGGCCCTCCGAGCAGTCCCACCCACCCAAAGAGCCCAGCCCACCAGATACCACTCAGCCCACCCACCCCCCAAGGCCTAGTGTGTGTGATATAGTAATGTCTAATGTGTAATTAAAACACATTAGACAGGGGTGCGGTGGGCCACCTAAGTGGCTCCATCCACTACACCCCACAGAACACACACGCCCCCCCACGCTGCGTGTGTGAGTGTGTAATCTGTACAGGAGCCAGAGGAGAGAGGGGTATGGGGATGTGTAGGACTGGGAGGTGAGAAGCAATACACAGCAGTGCAGTGTTTTCACCCAAACTAGTTGAATTTAGAGGAACTGTAGCTTGTCTAAGCTTGCCGACTTAACACAGGGATAGTATCATATATAACAATCTAGACCAGTGGTTTTCAAAGTGGGGGCCGCCAGGGGGCGCTAGGGAGGCCTCAGACAATTGGAGCGAACATAAGGAAAAAATGCAAAGATAAAAAAATAGAATTCAATTTTTTTTAAACATTATAAAAAAATTGTCACATTTTTTTAATCAGTATTGCAAAATACAATTTATTTTTATCACGTTGTTGTTCAATATATCGAAAGGTCACTGTTTACTGGAATTCAAAGCATATCTCGGGAGTAATACAGGGGGAAGGAGGGTAAAGCTGAGCGGAGCTCAAAACTATGCAGCCATGCTGGTGTCACGCCTCACCAGAAGTCCCCGCAAAATACAATGTATAATAATATATCATATCGAAATGTTATTTGCCATCCTTGTCTTTCTGATTGGCTGCCAGTCAAAACACCGTAGACCTGGCGGTGTGCACCTGTTCTGAAGCTGCTGTGCTCCTCAAGCTAGCGTGAAGGTAGCTAGCTAAAATGAACAGATTTTTGACCTGGAAGAGACTAAAAGAACTGGCCGACTAAAATCAGAAAGTATGATGCAGCATACATTAAGTTTGGCTTAACAGCCGTACAGAAAAATGGCCACGATTGCCCGAAATGCGTCCTCTGTCTGGAGACCCTCTCAAATGAGTGTTTAAAACCTTCGAAACTTCAGCATCTCTTGATACAAAAACATCCGTCAGAGTCCGAAAAAACGGTTGACTTCTTGAAGAGCATTTAGTCAGGCTGCATTCACACAGCGAGCTACTGTCCGTGAATAAAAGAAAGAAAATACCTTCTAAAAGTTGATGTTTCTTTACATATTTTGTGGCATTGTCTTTGGTTTGCAAAGGGGGTCTCCGGCCAGAAGCTAATACTGTTTGGGGGGCCTTGGCATGGAAAAGTTTGGGAACCCCTGGTCTAGACTACTTGACCAGAGCTGCCCAAAGAGGGCATTCACTTTTCTTTCATGCTGAACACCTGGAGAAGGTTGTAAGAGTTTTTCATTTTGGAGTCAATATAAAACAGGAATTTGAATGTATAAAGCAGAGGTCTTCAACAGGGGGTCCGCAACCCCCAGGGGGTCCGCGGAGGTACTGCAGGGGGGTCGCGAAATCTTTGGTTGATTAGACAATTTTTAACATTTTAATCATACTGTTTTTTCTCACAAATTGTGTGCAAACGTGTGCCATCCACAGATGGTTTGAGGATTCATTGTCCCATCTACATGCATAATTAAAGTTAAAATCTGTGGATTATTTGAATAGCTCAGTGTTGTATGCGAGATGTTTGTTTATAAATGGCAGTGGCACGGCCACCCTGTACCTTGCACATGTTTAAAATAAAACAATAATAAATTAACCTGTGTATTATTTGAATAGCTTAGTATTGAATGTACAATAACAGAGTAGCTATATTTATACACGGCACTAGGTCCCGTTGAATATAAAACACAATTGTATGCCATATATATAGTAGGGGGGTCCCTGCTCCAACTCTCCATCAGTTTGGGGGTCCCTGGCCTGAAAGCGTTGAAGACCCCTGGTATAAAGTATAAATGGAAAAAAAAAAATTATACAAAACAAAAGTATGAAACAGTAAACAGTGCTGTGGATTGTACAATAGATTTATGAGAGACTGACTTTTGCATCACTCGCTGAAAACAAGAACTACCTCCAGAAAATTAACTTCCTAATTTTTGGACTGTGTGAGGAAGCCAGAGTAACCAGAGAGAGGCCATGCTTGCAATGGGAGAACATGCAAACTACCATTCAAAATGGGAAACTTTTTGCTGTGAGGCAATAGTGGTAAACACTACACCATGTCTGTTTCAGGTGGGTTGTCAGGGCATGGTTGGCACATTGGTTGCCTACTAAAACATATCAAAGTTTCAGCATTATATGGGCTGAATGTCAGCCTGGCTGACTCAGAAATAGGAACCAAGAGCAGTCGCTGACACTGGGAGATTTGAGTAAAATACAAGATTTATTTAAAGATAGATGATGTGATGAGCCGGTGACTGGATCCAGAGGAACGGGTGGCTGTGAGAGGAGAGGGAGACGGTTAGTGACAATTGGAGGGAATAATTTATCTCAGTGAAGGTGTGGGTTTTTCATTACTGAGTCCAGGTAGAATTCCAGAGTGGAGGGGAGGATGCTGGCGGTGGTACAGAAGGAACTGCAGGTAGGTAGTGTCTCGGGAATCCACAGGAATGCTAAATCCTTTAGCTTGGAAATCCAGAGTGAGGTGAGCAATGGCAGAACAGACACTGGGAACACAGGAGGATGTAGGATTTCCTTAGATAGAAGCACAGAAGTCGGCAGAATTACCACTGTGGCAGTGGGACAATCTGGCGAATACTGGTTGCTCATGCAGATGAAGAAGGCGTCTTGATGAGCGGAGATGATAAACAGTTGAGAGCACAGGGGCTCCGACCAGATTCCAGGCTAGGCTTCCAACCAAACCAAACAAACACAACAGCCAAGCATGATCGTGACACTAAAAAAAGTAAACACTTGCTTTAATTAGTGAATGTCCGAAACCACATACAGCATAGGGTTTTGTAAGTGCAACTTGTAAACACCTATTTCGTGTCTTTAAATATTCTTGAAAGGTTTACACAAAACATGAGTCATGGCTAGTGGCTAGGTGTAGGCTATCCCTACACCAACAGGCTGTTCTTGTGATGGCAAAACAAGCAACATCAACCAGGAACATGAACATTAGGTAGAAGTGGCCAATGTACTGTGGAGTTTGCTTGTTTGAATGTATCTATGTATTTATATATGTGGATGGAGGCTGCTGAGTGTTGTGATGTGTGTAGATTCGATTTTTGGCTGTCTTCAACTTAGAAATGCCTGAGACAGTGTTGTTCATGTTATTACAGTTTATTGAAAAGATGAGGGAAAGGGGTCAGGACCATTATGTTGTTTTGCTGTTATGGTAATGGCAGTCTGTACTGTAATATGCATGGTGGTTAAAAATTCAGTCGTGAAATTCATGAATAATTAAATTGATATTACCAATGACATTGGCTGCTCAGGCATAATATTGTACTTGCTCTCAGTGAATATAGATCTACATAGAAATGATTAAGGGGATTGATATCTCTTTCTCAACACACATTTTGTTGTTTTTGGACTTAAACATAGTTTCATATGCTTGCGTGGTAAAATTTGCTTACATAAACAGCTGTCCATCATTATTATCTGTGTTACAAAGCAGTAACTGGGAAAATTTTCTCATTAAGAATAATTATACTAATGCAAATCTGCTTCATGAGGAACACTTAACTATATCAGATAAAAACTTACATTTTAAAATTGTTTTAAAGGCCAACTTCCATCGTCATTTCATTAATACTGCTGTGTTCACCATTGTTATTGAATGCATTAGGCGTCGGTTCTGTTTAAAAAAACGTTATGGTAGCTTTGTTTCAAGCTGTTTTTGTGGGCAGGAAGAATGGCTTGATGACAAACGACAAGGTTTTCCGGTCCTTCTCATGCATATCCGTGACGCGATAATGAGGCGTCTCTGATTGGCTCCCTCCCATGAATGAACAGTTCACTTACCAACACAGAATGATCATTCGGTAATAGTATATCCAATATGAGATATAAATGGTCTAATACGAGTAATGTTTGTTAGGTGCACTTGCGGGAACTGTGAAAAAATGTCCATGGAAGAAGAGAATGTTTGCTGCCGGGAGATTCCCCAGGTATGTAGACTTTCGCATCTGTGGATCAAAGCTTGCTTACTCCGGTAACTGACCGAGAGGTTAAGTTACCTCTCTTTGTGAAACAGGCTAGAGTTACCCCTCTTTCTCGGGGTTGAGTTACCTCCCTTTGTGAAACGGAAAACTCTGAGTTTCCCTCATTTCAGGGTTAATCTACTCAGAGTTTTCACTAAACCTGCTTCGTGAAACAGACCTCTGTACCCATAACACAGGCTGCCACGGAATGAAATTAACATGCTGTGTTTGTAACAAAAACTTGGATGCAAAAGTTAACAATTAACGACTTACCTCCTGTGGGCTGGTGCCTGTTCTTCGTGATGGTATAGACCCAGGTCGTAGAAACAGCTTTGTAGCAAAACCCCTGTTGTACTCGCCCAAGTTTTTGAAGTCGCTGTCCAGGAAATGTGTGGAACACAACACCTAGCGTCTTGTTAAACTTAATTTGTTGTGATGTTCCATAGCTAAACTCCAGCCATCTCTTCCTATCACCTATCATCCTATCATTGGGCAACATATGACTCGACGATGCCTTATTGCCACAGATCGCACACGTACGAGTATGTTCCGCCATGCTAATAAAAAGTTAGCTGATTAGCTTCTCAACTCCGCAGGCAGCGAGTCGCGTGTCTTCACTAGTACCTGTACTTATCCATTCCGTCCGAGGGGGCCAGGCTTCCATGGGCGGGCATAATCCCAAGTGGGCAACGCCTTTTTTCAGTGTGACGTAGAATGTACAGGCTTTTTCTGATTCGCTCCTGGCTCTGCATTGTTTATGTAAATTCTGGAAAACAGCCTGTGGAGGTGACGCAACACTTGGAAGCGTAGTATGTGTATGTAACTAGGGGTGACCCTCCCTTTTTCAGAAGGAGCGAGTAAAACCGTTTTTTAGTGAAAGTTGGCCTTTAAGGTAATACTCTCCACAATAGAATGGGTATTAGAATAGATGATAGAAGGCTGACTTCATAACTGTACTGATAAGGCTGTAAGAATCCTGGCTTGGTTTGTGGTTGTGTGCATTACAAACTGAAATGAGCACAGAATTTTATCCATTCTTCCTTGGCTCCAATTTTGTCTTTGTCTAGCCAAGGGGAAATTCTGAATCATTGTTGTTCATTTTTTCAAGGCACCTTTTAAGTGTTTGTAAGTATCATAATAAGTATCAAACCAGTTTAGTGCTGTGACAGAGAGTTCCACCCAGTTTTCCAGTCTGTGGAGCAATATGTTAATGTGTGATCAACTATATCAAATGCCACATTGAGAGAGAATAAAACTAAGACAGAAACATTGCGGTTGTTGGTGTTTAACTGGATGCCATTTATTAATTTAGTATGACTGGGAGATGTCAAAAACAGTTTTGCATCAAGAATTGGTTCAGCTGTTGAAAAATATATTTTTCTATGATTTTAACTGAAAAGGGAATGTGTGATATCAGTTTGTAATTATTCATTTATTTGTGAGGTGTCTAAATTGTTATTTTTCTGCAGTAGCTTGATGACTGAAAAAGTTTTAAGTTTAAGTTTAAGATGTACTTTGTTCAATTATTTTCTTAATATTTTTAAAATATTTGTTATTTTGTCATTTGTTTTATTTTTGACATAATTGGTGTAATTTTTCAGAATGTTGGTGCATTAGTGGTAGCTT
Organism: Odontesthes bonariensis; assembly: GCF_027942865.1. NCBI lineage: Eukaryota > Metazoa > Chordata > Actinopteri > Atheriniformes > Atherinopsidae > Odontesthes > Odontesthes bonariensis. Next base: position 27,187,100 of record NC_134525.1, on the reverse strand, counting down.
GTAGCAGTAGCTCTGAAATATTTTCTATGAGAACAAAGACCATTTATCTACACTGGCTTGAATGTTGTGCTACTGGAAAGATTTCTGCAAATACTTCTTTGGTACCTTTTATGTTTAACCATACCAACACGAAAGGTGTTTACATGTGGAAGCAGCTAGTTAAGCTTACCAAAGCCTAGAATAAGACAGAAGGTACGGACAGAGTGGTAGAAGTAGGGAGGGAGGTACTTCAGTGCTTTTTGAAGACAGATGATTTTCATGTGATATTATATATTGTCTGTTTTAGGTTATGAGAAGCACAATTTATTTAATTTTTTTCAAGTCTGGTTTTGGTCATACTAACACAATATATATTAATTTTTCTACTATTACATCATTATAGGATTATTAAAACACCTTAAACCATTCAAACAAACATATAGAGATACATTCATACAGCCTTTTATACACCAACATATTCAAAATAAATTAATCGCTGTGCTAAAATTTTGGAAAGTACGTGTATAAGTTTTTTCATGACACACAACTGTGTTTTTTGTTTTGTTTTTTCTTCTCCAATTAACTTTTATTTCTGTAAATATTTTTCTACACTGGTTTAGAGGCTGTTAAGATGAGTTGCCATTTCAACAGGAAAGGTGTTAACCAACAAGAGCAGTTCATTGAGCTTTCCAAATGTCAGCTAAGGCTAAAAAATAAGACAAACCCCAATGAGTTGAGGAGGAAGCAACATATTCATTGGGCAGGAGCAAGATATGGAAAAAGGTGGAGGAAGTGGAACCAAGTCTTCCTTAAATCCTGATGAGGAATACAAGATTACGAGCAAATTAAATTGATAAGCATGGAGTGGATATGAAAACACAGCAGGGATATTATGATTGCAGTATTATATGTTTCACTGAGACATGGCTGCAGGAGCATTAACCAGCTCCAGTACCTCTCTACATGGCTTTCAGATCACACTGACAGACAGACACATCAAGAGCAGTGGCAAAGGTGGAGGTATTTTCTAGGGGTTGTTGTCAACAAATGGTGCAATCCTTGACATGGCGCTGTGAAGGAGTAGCTCTGTTCACAATACACTGGACTGTCAGCAGTGAGCTTACTTACATATTTTCTACTGAGAGAATTTCTCTGGAAATGGAGTATAGCTTACCCTGCACTGCTGCCAACACTCTCTGTTATACGATCAACTTAGTTGTTACCAGGCCACAAACACAAGATCCCAACAGATTTCTGGCAAATTCTAAAGATTGTAACTAAGTCTTCCTCTCTACTACACTTACAACAGCTTTTCAATTAGTTCACCAGATAAAGTAAAACGTTGCATTTATTATAATCAAATGTAAAATATGCAAAGAGCTCTTTTCCCTGTCCTTCATTAGAAAAATCCAACCACTGTCTGGTTTCCTCATCCCAGAGACTGGAATACACTCTGTGCATTGCCATCACTGTGTCAGTACATTAAAAAAGTATTAGTGCCACAAGGAATGTAAGGTGTTTCCCCATTAACAAATTCTGGATCAACAGTGATCTGAAAAAGCTGCTGAACATGAAAAAGAAAACCTTCAAAGAGGGTGCATAATGGAGTGAAAGGAGCTGTACAGAAAATAAGCTAGAAAGAGAGCTCCAGCAAAACAGTTGGAGAGATGTGCAGTCAAAGATGAAAAAGTTAACGAGCTTTAAGCCGAATGGGGATCAGACTTAGGGAAGTCTGGAAAAATCCGTTGAACTAAACATCTCTGAACTCTCTCCAATAGGCCGTCAAATTACTCCACACTCAGTCTGAAGTAGACCTGGAAGCAATCCTGGATGAGCCTATACTCTCCAAACTCCTGTTTTGCCATGAAACATTATGAACCCACGCCCTTTTACCTGCTGCTCCTCTCATTCTTGGTAAAAGTAATGCCAGAGACTTCCTCTGGCAGCTTGATCTTGAAGTCTGCAGCTGGAAAAACTAGCCTCTTGAACATGAACACTTACACCCTTCTGCCCTGTTCAGCACCATACCTCTGGGATCGGAGCAGCGCATACTGCATCCTACATGACAGCTGGACAAATGACTGACAAATGGGCTTGCATACTCAATATAAGAGGCTCTAAAAACTCAACCTGTTGTACTGCACTGCATTATGTTGCATGTACGTTTATTGTGACCACCTCCTGAGTATATAAGACTAGAAAAAAGATTAAAGCGCTAACTCTCACTAACACACATGCAAACCCACACAACATTAAAACCCTATCCTCATTTCCTCTCCCTCCGAGGTCCTGATTCTTTTAGCCTCTGTCTTAAAGTTTCCAGACACTAATAGGCTTAGAAGCCACTAGCAGTGGATTAAGGGCGGTAAGAGAGGCAAGCCACCTCACTGTGCTCTTTTCTCGTTTTCCCCTTAAATGAAAAGAGGCACAGGCTTCATCCGCACCATGGCTGGAAGGGGACATTGGCTCCTTGGCTGTTCATTTGAAGAGGGTGACATGCAGTGATCTAGTTCATCTTCCCAGGTCTGTCTAATTACCGGCTTGATCACCAGCCTGACCTTTCACATTCAGACTGGACAAAAAAAAAAAAAAAAAGCACAGCCACCTTGATAGAACTCGATAATAGGAATAGGGGGATGGAGGATGAGGAGATGTCTGATAGACTGAGGGAAAAAAATAAGAGGATAAAGGGCGGGTCTACAAGGCTTTTGGTAATTGTGCCTTTTTATCCTTTGGGGAGGGAATGAAGTGACCTATGTTTTCGTATTTTTTCTTTCTCATTGTATTTCATAATCTCATTTTACTATTTTTTTTATCTTCTTTCAATAAATGAACCCCTCCATCTCCTCCTTAATTTCTATAGTGCTCACATGCGCCACATTTTCAACACACTTGATGCATTTTACAAAATTACAATTTTGTTATTCATTCTGAATATTTTCAAAAAGTATGACAAACAAAACCACAAGACCAATCAATAAAAATACCAGAACCCTGCAGGACTTGTAACATTATCAGTAGTCTGATTTTTTTTTTTCTTTTAACACCTGAGTGAGACAGTGTATTGAGATTCGTTGTTCAGAGTATTTGTGGAGTTATTTTAAGACAGTCTTTTTGTTTCAGTTATTACATTGTGTTAGTGACTTACAGTCAGTTACTGTGCTTGAATGCATCATGGGTCTATGCAGTTGCTTCTCTTCACAAAGAGACAGACCATAAGAAAAACATGGGATTTGGGATCTTCAGCCCCTCACATGTTTAAAGAGTCTTTGAACTAAACACTGACAACCTAACAACTCCCAATGACAGACAATTTGTCAGTGTTGTTTTAGTTGAAAAACAAATTATACAGCATTTTGCTGAATCCTGCTAAAGTGAAAATAAATAAATACATTTATGTTGGATATTTTTGTCACGGCTTGGTAAAGGAGGACAAGAGCCAGAAGTAACTTAAAGGGTTTATTATAAATATAAAAGAAAATCGCTGCCACACTGGAAAACCATGAAACTAAAATTGTACAAACAAAACACCTAAGAATCAACAAACCAGGCTGGAACAAGAACTGACGAGGATGACCAAGGAAACAACGATGGAAAAATCATGGAAAGTAGAAGGGACAGTTTGACGGAGGATCTGACAAGGACTGAAAGGAACTAGGAGACTAAATACTGTGGGGAGAGTGATTGGTGAATGGCAACGGCTGAGGATGATTGATACAGATGAAGGGAGTGGACCTGACGACCGGCATGAGGGAACTGAGGAAAGGTGAGGAAATGGGAAGGCTAGACTAAGAAAACTAACCAGAAAAACACAAAAATACAACATGGAACATGACAATTTGAGGTATATATTTGGACCCGGATGCATACAATTGTCTGTAGATTAGTGATTATGCTATGTATGCACAAGGACCAAAATGTGAACAGATTCTTTGAGGTAAAGCTATAGTGTTGTAGCTGTCACAGAGTTGGGGAACCATATGGGTTCAATGCAACAATGGGCTCTTGAATAAAAGCTGTCCTTTTATGCCAGTAAAGTGGGGAGCTCTTGAAATACTCCATCCCTTTTTCAAATCTCATTTCCAGGTTCTTCCACAGCCACTACACACAACTGAGAAATGTCTGTAGTTTTTTATAACACCCAGAATTAAATAAGAGTATATTAGAAAAACTAAGGATAAGAAACAAAAACAGAAAAATAACACTATTCCAAACTGTTGTAGTGAAGTTGCCTGTTTTGTTTTATGTTCAATTGTTTTTTTTCCTCGTAGCCCTACACAATATGAAGGTTAAACTGGATTACATCCAGTTTATATAATTACGATTGATATAATTTCCATTGAGCTGCATGGTGGTGTGGTGGTTAGCACTGTCACCTCACAGCAAGAGGGTTCCTGGTTTGAAGCTCAACTGGGGCCTTTCTGTGTGGAGTTTAAATGTTCTCGCTGTATATGCATGGGTTCTCTCTGGGTACTCTGGCTTCCTCATATTGTCCAAAAACGTGCATGTCAGGATTGAGCCCTAGGAGTCACCGTGAGCGTGGATGATTGTTTGCTTAAAGATTGCGTGAGGTAAGCACATTCTCACCACACAATTTTCCTTCATAAACAACAGTTTGTGTGTTATCAAAGGTGACTGCATGGTTTTTATATGTACTCATCATTTATGTATCTCACCCCTAGAGTTGATAACAATTTCTGCTTCAGCTAAAGCATGTAAGCATATCACAGATATTCTTTTTACAAATTAATTTTTTTAGAGGCTTCCTCGATAAGAAATTGTGTTTGTTGCATCTTTTAAACATTCTTAAAAGGTAGTAAGCTGGTTGAATTGTTATTGGCTAGGCCTATAAATCCTCCTGAGTCTCATTATCAATTTCACTCATCTTCCTTACCTAAATATCCAGTGAGGCAGTGTACACCCTGGACAGGTCCATCACAGGGCTACACATAGACAAACCAGACACACTCACACAAGTCACCAATTGATTTAGGATGTTGGGGGGAAGCCGGAAGTCCTGGAGAGAAACCACACGCACAAGGCGAGAACATGCAAACTCCACACAGAAAGGCCCCAGGTGGGATTTCAAAGAAAACTACAAATTTTTAATTTCCGTTTCCCCATTTCTAAGATGGAATTTAAAAAGATAAACTTAAATTGTACATGTTCCATCTTGAACCTCTTTGACATATAATTGGGGTATGTAAACCTAAAGGAAACTACTACATATTTACCTGCAAGATTGAAAATAAACAGTAATGGAATTGCCCTCTTCCTTCTCAGGTTGATTTCAATAATGCTGTGAAATTTCTGAGCAGACTCACCGTGACAGTTTGCAGTGGCACAATTCTGAGTCACAAAAGCCTATCCCAGCGGTCATCGGGCGAGAGGCAGTGTACACCCTGGACAGGCCGCCAGAACATCACAGGGCCACACAGAGACAAACGAGACAAACAACCACACACACGCTCACACTCACTCCTAAGGACAATTTTAGAGACGCCAATTAACCTAACATGCATGCTTTTGGATGGTGGGAGGAAGCCGGAGTACCCGGCTTGTGTAGCTTTTTAAAAATCTTTTTCAAAGTCATGTTTGTATGTCTAGATTCTTCAATGCTGCCAATGAAAAAACATCATTGGCTCAAAGACACTGAATCGATTCCACACATGCCCATATGTGCTCGGCACACACAACATGTACACTGTGTGTTTTACATTTTCATTTAATTAGCAGTTCCCATGCAACTAAGTAAAGCTCTCAATCACTCTGGCAGGCAGCAGTATCCTGATTATCATTTTGAGCTGAACAGAAACATTTCACCACATATCATTGTCATTCAATATATAAAAAAGGGTAAAAAACAAACAAAAAAATGACCTTTGACGCAAGATCAGGAAAATTGGACACTTGAAGCCTGTATGGCCCTTTACCACAGATAAGAAAAAAATTGTCTTCTGAATTTCTGCTTTGAATGATGTGATATAATATACATAATATAAATACTGGAACCATCACAAAGACAAATAAGCTGATGAAAACTGCAACAGCACCGATCCACATATTTATCCAAGAGATGCTTGGCTTCAAGATGAACAACACAAGGAGCAGTATCCCTCATGGAGAAGAAGGTTGGAGACTACCTACCTAGAGGGTACACTAGAATAGCTGAAGCCAGGTCCTCCACTGAACCATTCAAAGTGTCTTCTCAGCAGCAGGGTTATGAGGTGTAAATAGACCCACACATGGCTGAGACTGAATAATAGTGTAAAAGCAAATGAAAGGGAGAGGCATCATATAACACCAATGCTCCTGGATGCTAATGGATCACAGAGCTGACCACAGCAATTTACCAGAACAAAAACCCCTGATCATCACAGTGACAGAAATCCAAGAATGTGCCTTAATTACGAAGAGTTGTACAGTACCAGGCCCTGACACACATACTAGCAACACAAATGATACAGCTACTATAGATGGGACCCACCAATATTGATTAACATGAGGTCGGACAGTCCTGAGGGGTGTTCCACGAACATAGCTAAAGAAAGCCAGGCTGTATCAGGAAAGTCTAGCTTAAACTAACGCCATCTCCCAATTAAGCCTCAAGTCGTTCCACAAAGACATTTTAGCTGCATCTCGGTGAGGCTAATCCAAGCGAGGCTTACATAGCCTGGCTAAGTGCGAGTGCACGAGGAACGTAAGAAGCCCTGACGAGTGGATGGTGGAAAAACGGAGATGGCAGAAAAGGAGAGCAAGACACGAGCTGTAATTTTTTCGGCAGCTGAACAAATTGCTTATGGAGCTGTGTGAGGAGTTTAAAAGTGTCATCACCAGAAAAGGTAATACATGTGTGATCAATAAAGCGAGGGAAACGGCAAGGCAAACAACTGCCGACAGACTAAATGCGTAAGTTTTATATAATTGTCAATTGTTACATGTTTATTTCACTGTCCTCATGTATCTCTGCTCTTATAATTTGTTTACATAAAGCATGCTGAATTGTCTCTGTATGAGATGTACTGCACAAATATACTGGCCCTGCTCAGTTTATTAATAACCCAATAATCAACACGCATCATCATACTCTGTGACTATTATCGTGAGTGTGTGACCTACATATTAATTTTTCACTGTTACATCTCAACAGGAGCAATCAGCCAAAAGCGTACCTGTCAGCAGGTGATGGTAAAGTACAGGAAAATATTTTAGAGTGGTAAGTAGCCTTTGAAGAAATGTGTTTGTCCAATAAAGAGAGCACCAAACTAGATATGGAACACAAGAAACTGAAAATAAAAAAGATCACTCTAGAGATTATCGGAGGTCACTGAAATGAATGGTGCATCGGTGTGTAATTTTGCCAAAACAATGTCGGACTTAGTAGTTATCTCTGGACAAGATACAGAGCTGTAGAGTTACACAATTGTCTGCAGCTTTCCACCTGCTGCTGCTACCCCCCCCCCCAAAAAAAACCCCATAATGACTGTGTCTGCTCCCACACCACCGAAATTAAATAAATCGTAAAAACAAGAGGACCAAATCCAGAAAACTAAAAAAGAATAATTAACACAAAACATTTAATTGAACAAAAACATAAAACAAATGTTAAATGTGGTTTGCTGAAAAATGGATAATAATAAAAAGCACTTTGAATTGCCTTGCCTTTGCTTTCTTTTTTCACCCGTTTAATTTCTCATATGACATTATGTACATCTGGCATTATTGTTGTCACTAATTTGTGTTTTCCTGTCTCAACAGGATTTCTTTGAATGGTGTTATGGTGTTTGTTGTCCCCTCTTTTCTGACCTCTCAAACCCCAGCTGGTCGAGGCGGATGGCCACCCTTCCTGAGTCTGGTTGTGCCAGAGGTTTCTTCCTGTTAAATGGGAGTAATTTCTCACCACGCTCAGGACGGGAGATTGGATAGAACAGAAGTTTAGGTGTAGTCTGTTGAATTCTTTAGCTCGGGAAGTTTTTTTGTATTGGCTTTGTATGTACGAATTGGACTAATTTTGAATGTAATTAATTGGATTTGATTGGATTATGATTACAATAAACTTGACTCTAATTGGCTTGAATTGGACTGTATTATTGAAGTGTCTTGAGATGACAGTTGTTGTGATTATGCGCTATATTAATAAAACTGAATTGAATTGAATAAAGTAATCAGTTTGAGCCAACTGGTTGAAGAGCCAGATAAGCGAGTGGTGCGATTGCGCTCACATATAAGGCTTCTGTGTGGGGACCAAAGGACAGCTGGATTTTACTGGTGAATGACAGCTACTCTTGCCTTCTCTGTCGCTATCCTCCTCTCTTCTTTCGTTAACCACAACTCAACTCAGTCCATTACTTTGAGAGACATGCGGTGTGATTCTAGCTTAGTTGGCTTCACACTCGCATCATGATCACACGGTCCACTTCCCATCATCTCTTTGTTCGCATTTGGCAGGCTCAACTGCCCCTTTTGTGTTCATGTGACGTAATTGGTCGGCGTCACCTCATGAGACTTGGTAAAACCATGTGACACCCTTTGTTTATATCCAGCCTTAGTGGCTGCCATCTTAGATTCCCACATGGTCTTACCACCCACATGACCGCTCTCTACTTTACTTCATCCCCACTTACTTTCTTGCACAAACACAAATACACACACAGCCGCTCCCTGACAATGATATATACTGTATATACACTGATATTGCTTTACGGCTGGATTGAATGTTTGTGTTGCTCATGTATAGTGTAGCTGTCCTTTGTAGCTTTGCAGGTATCAAGTTTTAGCTCAAGTACTCTTGATTGATAATCTATATTGCTTGTGGTAATAAATCTAGATATACTTTATTTTGCACATGTATGTGGCATTTGCTGGTTGCTCACAATGCATAGCCTTCCTGTCTGCTCCGTTTACAGACTAACAGACCTTTGAGACTGATGCTAGTGTCTTGTTATTAGTCGTTTATTCTGCCAGAGGCTGGAATTGATCAATTTATATAATATTTGTATCCTTGGACACTTAATGATAATAGCTAAGAACTAAACCAACTCGTGCTGGATCCCCAACACCCCAAACTGAGATAGTGGCTGCAACATATCCCAGAAGGAACTTTGGTGATCTCTTTCGAGGAGAGCACAGTATCAGCAACAGCTAAGATACTTCGTAGAACATTCAACCTCCCAGAACTCTCCCAAAAAAGATTGAAAGGGCAACTATCTCCAAGAGGGAAGAGTGTAGAGTTCTGCACAATAAAAAAAAAAACACAATAAAAAAATACACAGTGTTGTGAGAAGATTCAGGGAATCTGGGGATATCTAAATGTGTACAAGCCAAGGTATGAAACTTTTTTTTTTACCTTTGAGCCCTCAGGGGGCACTGCACTCAACAGCACTATCCATAGCTTCATACAAAAATGTTGTATTATTCAAGAGGGAAGCCATATACCGTATCAGCTCATAACAGAAACAGTTCTTCGAGGACAAGCTAATCTGGCATGGACAGAAAGAATGTGGACGCATTATCTGTAGTCAGAAAAATTAATGTTTCAGCTTCTTCTGGCAAAAAATAATGTTGGGATCTGTATGCCAAAAATGCCAAAGACCATCCAGACTATTAATAGTTAAAAGTACACAAAATCAAGTTCAAACACAACAGCATGTCCGATGCGTTAACTTAGCTTTCAAGCTTGTCCAGATCCCAATCCAACAAAGCATCTGTGTAATATGCTGAACAGGTAACTACAAACCATCCAGGGTACATCTCGCAACTTACAAGACTTAATGGAACTGCTACTGAAAGCTTGGTGCCAGAAACCAATGCATAATTTCAAAGTTCTAAGGGACTCAAAGCTTCAATTGGCCAGTGCTATTTTGGTGGAAAAAAGGGCCTACTCAGTAGACTCAGATTTATTGGTCATGCATACACACAAAATTTGTTCTCTGCTTTTAACCCATCCAGGTTGGCACCTGTTGACACACACATGCATGTGCACAGGGTCACACACTCATAGAGACAGATGCCATACACTGGAGCAGTGGGCAGCCATTCACAGCGCCCAGGGAGCATGAGGCCACGACCCACTCTACTCACTCTAACCAGTGGGCCACGGCCACTCATTAGACACATAGTCCTATTGTTATAGGTAAATGTTCCATACACTCATATCTACTTTATCTCACATGTATTTAAGCAATACATTATGTGATTTAGAAACGGTAAGATGGAGGTAACACAACCTAGTTCCAGGAATCCATGCCCACAGTATAGCATTACTGTACTACATTGGTGTCTTTGCTTAAATGATACAAATATACAGACACAAATTCAGCAGGGAAATAAGACATAAATGAATCTAAAACTTTTATAAAAGAGAAATAAAGATAATCCAGCAACACTGCAAAGAATTATCTTTTTATGAGAATCCAATCCAACATTTGCTCTAATATGGTAGTTATATCTAATATCAGATGAAGCAATCTCAATTGAAATCTTCCTTATGTGGATGATAATGAGTTTCCTGCTTAAATCCAATTTAAAAGCCTCTAATGGCTCCATAATGTTGCCTCACATGGCAAATTAACAGCCATGCATGAGGCTGTGGCACAAAACGAGACATTTTTACTCACTTTAAAACTCTGTGATTTGTCTTTCCCTCCCTGGAGAAATAACACACAGGGGAAGCAAATATGTGTTGAGGAAAAAAAGGGCGAGATACTGAAGAAATGAGGTGCAGTTATTACTGGTATGACTCCACAGGTTGCTGGGTTATTGCACACATGCACTACTTAAATACTATCTTTCACATACAATACTGAATGTTATAGCATAATAACAAAATTCAGAAAGACAGAAAAAGGTCTCATATATGCATCTTTTTTTCCTCTCCAGTGAAATAAGCCAAAGTGAATGTTTTCATCGTAGCTCTTTCATCTTTGTGGCTGGTAATATGACAGATCGTATCTGTTCATTCCGATGTCTATCTTACTCAATAATAGTGGGGAACAATGTCCAGCAGCATTGTGTTATCAGGCTCCACCAACCCAAACTGCACTTTCTATTCTTCAATATAGAAAGGCTCAGGAGCCTCATTCTCAGTGCTAGAAACACGAGAGCAGGTCAAAGCTTACTCTCTAGGAGCATGAAAGCATGCAAGGACTTTGCTTTTAACATTACGCTAAGTATTCATCAACAGATTTCTACCACATGATGATTGAGGTAGAGGTCATGTACAACGATGTATTAGGAAACTGGGCGGTATCAATCTATTGAAATGCCATTTCTATCTATATTGGTTTGGTACTCTAGAAGCTATATTCATTAGCTAAGTATGTACAATTTGTGCACAATCGTAAAATTCAATGTCAACTGTCAAAGTATTTTAGAAATACTGAATATTTCAAAATGTTGTACAAATTAGTTTTTCTGAACTGTTCAATGCCAGTGTTGAGTTGAAAGGCAACAAGGCTTTTGCCTACTGTCAAAATTGTGCCAGGATAAAGTCAAATGAAAAAAAAAAGGTAAAAAATAAGATCTTATTTTTCGTGTCCGATAGTTTTATCCTTGTGACCGCTAATAGTTTTATGAAATATTGATAAATTGAAGTCTGTGTTGGTGTATAAATTACTTGGAAACTGTCAGCCAATCATTTATGGAAGGCAGACAAAGAATTGAGCCAATATTTGGCACCTTGACATTTTTCATATTTGGTTGCTTTACACCATGGAGTTAAAATGGATTTTTTTGGCTAGGTTTATAGTATAAACTTCATACTATGTGATGAACACAATATACGTGCTACCACTTTGAAGATGGAAAACCTTTTTTATTGTATGGTCCCCTTTTGTAGCTGTTTGCAGCTGCAAGTCTCTTGGGTGATATCTTTGGCACATTCAATTCAATTCAATTCAATTCATTTTTATTTATATAGCGCCAAATACAACAAATGTCATCTCAAGGCACTTAGATAGTAAGTCCAATTCAAGCCAATTGGAATTCAATTAATTAATAATAATCATAATTCATAAAATAATCCAATTCGTTCATATAGAGCCAATTCAAAAACAATTTCCTAGCTAAGAAAACCAACAGATTGCACTGAAAACTTTTTGTTTTTCGGTCCAATCTCCCGGCCTGAGCGGCGTGCCTGAGGCGACTGTGGAGAGAAACGACTCCCTTTTAACAGGAAGAAACCTCTGGCAGAACCAGACTCAGGAAGGGTGGCCATCCGCCTCGACCAGCTGGGGTTTGAGAAGACAGAAAAAGGGGGGGGGGGGGGGGAGAAGGGGGGGGGGGGGGGGATGGGGAGGGGGGCAGGGGGCCACCGCGACGGCGGCACTGTAACACCATTCAAAGGATATCTGTTGGAACAGGGAAACACGAGTTAATGACCACAATAATATCACATATACATAAAGAGAGTAAAGTGAGGAAAGGTGTGTCAGATGAGGCCCCCCAGCAGTCTAGGCCTATAGCAGCTTAACTATGGGATGTTTCAGGATCACATGAGCCATCCCTATTCAAGGTAAACACAAGAAACTTGTGCTAACGAAAAAATAAATAATAAAATAAAGTAAAGGACCAGACTCAGTGAGTAATTCCCTATACTCCCTATATAGATCTGCTCCTCACACCACAACAACCATCTTTTTACAGCCACAAGCTACCTCAGCCTCTCACCAACTGCACACCAGTCACAGCGGGGTGGGGATGCAAACCCTGGTTCGGGTAGGGGGAGAAATAAAAGAGGTAAGAGAAGCGGGAATGGGATTCAAACCCTGGTTCGGGTAGGGGGTAATGAAAGTATAGAGGGTGCCAGAGGTGGAGGCAGAACAAGACACACTAGCAGACACACTATCAGATTCAACAGACCTAACTATAAGCTTTATAAAAAAGGAAAGTTTTAAGCCTGGTCTTAAAAGTGGAAAGGGTGTCTGCTTCCCGGACATTTACTGGCAGCTTATTCCACAATTGAGGGGCCTGATAACTGAAGGCTCTGCCTCCCATTCTACTTTTAGAAACTCTGGGAACCTCAAGTAAACCTGCAGTTTGGGAACGAAGTGCTCTGTTAGGAAAATATCTTACAATGAGATCTTTAAGATATGATGGAGCTCGGTCATTAAGAGTTTTATATGTAAGGAGAAGAATCTTAAATTCTATTCTGAATTTAACAGGGAGCCAATGAAGAGAAGCTAAAACTGGAGAAATATGATCTCTCCTGTTAGTTCTCATCAGAACTCTGGCTGCAGCATTTTGGATCAACTGAAGGCTTTTCAGAGAATATGTAGGACAGCCCAATAATAAAGAATTACAGTAGTCCAATCTTGAAGTAACAAATGCATGAATTAGTTTTTCTGCATCACTCTGAGACAAGATGTTCCTGATTTTAACAATATTACGAAGGTGAAAGAAGGCAGTCCTAGAAACCTGTTTTATATGCGAGTCAAATGATAAGTTCTGGTCAAAAATAACTCCAAGGTTCCTCACTGTAGAACTAGAAGCCAAGGAAATACCATCTAGAGTAACTATATAGCTAGACAATTTCTCCCTGAAACGCTCAGGTCCAAAGATAACGACTTCAGTTTTGTCTGAATTTAGCAGCAGACAGTTCTGAGTCATCCAGGTCTTTATGTCTTTAAGACATGCTTGTAGTCTGACCAACCTATTGGTTTCATCTGGTTTTATAGATAAGTACAGCTGAGTATCATCAGCATAGCAATGGAAATTTATGCCATGCTGTCTAATAATGTTACCTAATGGAAGCATGTATAAAGTAAAAAGAATCGGTCCAAGCACAGAACCCTGGGGAACTCCATGACTTACTCTGGTGTGTGAGGAAGATTCTTCATTTACAAGAACAAACTGAAATCTATCAGATAAATATGATTTAAACCAGCCTAATGCAGTTCCTTTAATCCCAATAACATGTTCAAGTCTGTGTAATAAGATACTGTGATCGACCGTATCAAATGCAGCACTGAGATCCAACAGGACAAGCACAGACACAAGTCCGCTATCAGAGGCTAAGAGGAGATCATTGGTAACTTTCAGCAGTGCTGTTTCTGTGCTATGATGCACTCTGAATCCTGACTGAAACTCTTCAAACAAATTATTTCTGTGTAAATGATCACAAAGCTGAGCTGCAACTATTTTTTCAAGAACTTTAGACATAAAAGGGAGATTGGATATAGGTCTATAATGAGCCAACACTTCTGAATCAAGAGTAGGTTTTTTAAGTAAAGGTTTAATTACAGCAACCTTAAAAGTCTGAGGTACATATCCTGTCAACAAAGACAGATTGATCAAATCCAATATGGAAGTGTCAATTAATGGGAAAACCTCCTTGAACAGTCTGGTTGGGATTGGGTCTAAAACACAAGTTGATGGTTTAGAAGAGACTATTGCTGTTGTTAGTTCAGAGAGATCAACTGGGCAGAAGCCGTCTAAATACAAATCAGGTTCTAAAGATACTTCTAAAGCTGCTGTACTTGATGATACATCACTAATAATAGTGGGAAGGACTCCATCAATCTTCTCTCTGATAGAAACAATTTTATTAATAAAGAAGCTCATGAAATCATCACTGCTGAGAGTTAAAGGAATAACTGGCTCAGCAGAGCTCGGACTCTTAGTCAGACTGGCTACAGTGCTGAAAAGAAACCTGGGATTGTTCTTATTCTCTTCTATCAATGATGAATAATAAGCAGTTCTAGCTTTACGAAGGGCTTTCTTATACATTGTTAAACTATCTTTCCAGACTAACTGAGACTCTTCTAAATTAGAGGAACGCCACTGTCTCTCCAGCTTTCTTGCAGTCTGCTTTAAAGCACGCAGCTGTGAATTATACCAAGGAGCCAACCTCTTCTGACTGATTACCTTCCTTTTCAGAGGGGCAACATTGTCCAGTGCTGTACGCATTGAAACTATAGTGCTGTCAACAAGAGAGTCAAGTGCTGCTGGAGTAAAGTTTATGTAGTCGTCCTCTGTCATATCTGCACATGGCAGTGAAGAAAAGGATGATGGAATTAATTCTTTAAATCTGGTTACAGCATCCTCTGATAGACACCTTCTATATGTAAATTTCTTCTCAGAAACTGTATAGTCAAGTAATGTAAACTCAAAGGTTATCAGAAAATGGTCAGATAAGACAGGGTTATGAGGGAACACTGTTAATTGTTCACTCTCAATGCCATAAGTCAGAACAAGATCAAGGGTGTGATTAAGGCAGTGAGTCGGTCCGTGAACACTCTGAGAAAATCCAATAGAGTCTAATATAGAATTAAAGTTCATATTCAGGCAGTCATTTTCAACATCTACATGAATATTAAAGTCACCCACTACAATGACTTTATCTGTACTCAGCACTAACTGGGATAAAAACTCTGAGAATTCAGACAGAAACTCAGAATAAGGGCCAGGTGGACGATACACAACAACAAACACAAGAGGTTTCTGTGATTTCCACTTTGCGTGGGAAAAACTGAGAATCAGATATTCAAAAGAGCTCAAACTAATCTTGGGTCTGGGACTGATGAGTAACCCTGA
The DNA here is from genome assembly GCF_027942865.1 of Odontesthes bonariensis. Taxonomy (NCBI): domain Eukaryota; kingdom Metazoa; phylum Chordata; class Actinopteri; order Atheriniformes; family Atherinopsidae; genus Odontesthes; species Odontesthes bonariensis. The sequence goes on along the minus strand of NC_134525.1, from coordinate 27,171,590 downwards.
TCTGAAGATAGCTGCCACTCCTCCTCCTCTGCCTGTGGTTCGAGGAACGTGAACATTTAAACAGTCAGAGGGAGTTGCTTCATTAATGCTAACATGATCCTCCTGCTGCAGCCAGGTTTCTGTAAGACAAAATATATCAATATGATGATCACAAATCAACTCATTCACTAACAGAGACTTCGAAAGGAGAGATCTGATATTCAGCAAACCACATTTAATAGTTTGATGTTTTTGTTCAGTTAAAGTTTTTGTTTTAATAATTTCTTTTTGCACAAGAGGATTTGCTCCTTTTGTGTTAATCGATTGGGTGGGTAGCAGCAGGTGGGAAGCTGCAGAGAAGTGTGTAAGACTACAACTCTGCATCCTGGTCTGAGCCCTGGGTTGTCATGTTTTAGGGTGGCAAATAAATTCATCCATATTTCTAGAAATGAGAGCTGCTCCTTCCAAAGTGGGATGGATGCCATCTCTCCTCATCAGACCAGGTTTTCTCCAGAAAGATTGCCAATTATCTATGTAGCCCACGTTGTTTGCTGGACACCATCTAGACAACCAGCGATTGTAGGACGACATGCGGCTAAACATGTCATCACTGGTCAGATTTGGCAGGGGTCCAGAGAAAACTACGGAGTCCAACATTGTTTTGGCAAAATCACACACCGATGCAACATTAATTTTAGTGACCTCCGATTGGCGTAACCGGGTGTCATTAACGCCGACGTGAATAACTATTTTACCATATTTACGTTTATCCTTAGCCAGCAGTTTTAAATAGGATTCTATGTCGCCCGCTCTGGCCCCTGGAATGCATTTGACTATGGCCGCTGGTGTCTCTAATGCCACGTTTCTGACTATAGAGCTGCCAATTACCAGGGTTTTGTCCTCAGCGGGTGTGTCGCTGAGTGGGGAAAATCTGTTAGAAGCGTGGACAGGTCGATGGTGAACAACGGGCTTGACTTTAGAGCTATGCCTCTTCCTGACAGTCACCCAGCCACGATGTAATCCCGGCTGCTCGGGTTCTGCCTGGGGGCGGCTAATGGAGCTAGGTACGCTAGGTGGCTCCACACTGGCAAAAGGGGCCTGGCTCGCTATCGGTTGATTTTCAACAGTGCAGAGCCGAGCTTCCAATTCAGATAACCTCGCCTCCAAAACTACAAAAAGACTACATTTGTTACATGTACCATTATCGCTAAAGGAGGCAGAGGAGTAACTAAACATCTGACACACGGAGCAGGTGAAAGCAGGAGAAGGAGGAAGAGAACCGGTAGCCATGCTAAGCTAGAGAGCCAGACACACCGCTAAAAAGTGAGAATAAAGATTAAAGATCTGTAGGAGTGTGTTAGAACAGAACGGTAAGCTATAGAGTTTAACTATGCAAAATTGTGTAAGTTATAGATCGAAATAAAGTGATTATCAGTACTCCAAGCGGAGCAAGAAATTCCACAGTGCACAAGCAAGGTAACAGGAAGTGATGCAACACGTCTTACCGCAAAGCGTCAATCCGTTCACAGATGAATGTTTGAGATCTTGTGGTCTTCAATTTTTCTACATCTACTTTGGCACATATAGCAAGGGATTTTTCCTCTTTCCTCAACGGAAACTGCTCCAGTTCCTTTGAGCTAAATAAGTTCTGCTCTTATAGGGTATCTTTAAATCAGATCACATAATTTCAACAGGGCTGCATGATGGTGTGGTGGTTAGCACTGTCGCCTCACCGCAAGATGGTTCCTGATTTGAATCCCGGCAGGGACGTTTTTCTTTGTGGATTTTGCATGTTCTCCCCATGCATGCACATGCTCTCCAGGTACCACAGCTTACTCCAAAATGTGGCATGTTAGATTAATTGGTGATTTTAATTTGAGTGAGTATGAGTGTGCCTGGTTGTTTGGCTCTGTGCTGGTCCTGTGATGGACTGGCGACCTGTTCAGGGTACATCTTGCTTCTCACCCAATGGCAGCTGGGATAAGCTCCAGCAGAATGAAACAAGAGAGATACAGGTGTACATCAGGAAGATGGCTCCCAGTGCTAAACTGCAAAGTAAATGTCCTAGGTAGCTGAAACCTAGTGATATCCCAAGCATGGCTGAATGCAGATGATTGTGTCAGGAATGGCATCTGATGTGAAACTATGCCAGATCAAATATGCAAATCGATTCTGTAACCCCCATCCTGGATCGGTCAAGGTCCAGGTTTACAACGACTGCCACTGGTGCTTTTCACCTACAGGGTGCCGGTGAAAATTTGACTACTATCGGTTGAAGAAGGAGAGGAGGAAGGCATGTGTGTAGTCAGAGGAAGAAGAGGAAAGGCAAAAGTGTAGGATGGACTTTGAATGTTGAGACTATGACAAGAAAAACTAGAGAGTTGATACATGATACAAAGAAGGAAAGTGAATATACTGTGTGTTCAAGTCAAGTCAAGTCAGCTTTATTGTCAATTTGCTAGATATGCAGGACATACAGTTAAATTGAAATTTCAATCCTCATCGACGCACAACATGCAGAAACAGTAGAAAAATAATAGAACAATATAATACACAGTCGAAAAAAATATTGACATCAGAGCAGGGAGCAAGTTGAGTTTCCTGACAGCCTGGTGGATAAAGCTATACTGGAGGAAAGGTAGCAAGACTAGAAGGTTAGGAGCAGGGTTCTAGCTGTTTTATAACAGTGTAGAAGGAAAGAGAAATGGAGTTGAAGGAGGAGTTTGTCAAGAATGTGCTGGAGGTGAAACGAGTCTCAGATAAAGTGATGAGTCTGAAGCTAGAAATCCAAGGTGTGATGTTCTATGTTGTTCGTGGCTATGGTCCACACGTAGGATGTGAGCTAGAAGAGAAAGTGAGATTCTGGAGTGAGTTAGATGAAGTGATGCAGAGCAGAGCAATGGACATGTTGCTGCAGACAACAGGGGTGATTAACTACATCTTGTATAGACAATATAATTGTCTGAAGGAAATCAGTGAAGCAAAGTAGTGGTAGGTGAAAGTGTAGTTAGAAAGCCATTAGGGGGTTGGTGTGTAGGATGGCTGGTGGTGAGGAAGATAAAGAAGAAAAAAGCAGAACAGAGGACCAATTAGTATAATCTGAAAGAGGATAAGTGCTGTGTGGCTTTCAGGAAGGAGTTGAGATGGGCTCTGTGTGGTCAAGAGAAGCTGGCAGATGACTGGACAACTCCGGCTAATGTGATCAGAGAGACCGGTAGGAGAGCACTTGGTGTGTCATCTGGAAGGAAAGTAGATAAGGCAACTAGGTGGTGAAATAAGGAATTGCAGGGGTGTATAGAGAGGAAAAGGTTAGCTAAGAAGAAGTGGGACACTGAGACGATTGAAGAGAGTAGGCATGAGTATTGGAAGATGCAGCATAAGGTGAAAGTAGAGATGGCAAAGGCCAAACAAAGGGAGTACGATGATTTGTCTGCGAGGTTGGACAGTGAGGAAGGAGAGACTCATTTACACAGGTTGGCGGGGCAGAGAGATAGAGATGGGAAGGATCAGTGGTGTAGTCTACCTTTTTGAGGTGGGTATACTGTATAGTTGGCCAGTCATAGGCCCGTGGTACCAAACTAGGGGTCGGGACTCGGGACCCCTCGGGACCCCTCGGGACCAATAGTAGCCCCCTTAATGCACGCCGTACCTCCAGTGGCGCGCTGTAATAGTCATTGAAAAGTTAAGTACCATAGTACTACAATACTATGACATAACACAGGGCTTTTAATAATGCACTACGACTTGGTCATTGCCATTCTGGTAATAGCACATTTATAATGCTGTCTTAACGTGTTGGGACAAACATGTTTGTGGGGTCGCAGCTTTGCACTTACCTGCCCCTTGCATGCATGAGGGACAGCATAAACTCACTTTGATTGTGTGGACTGTGTGCTGTGTATCTCAGTGGCAATGGGACTCCCTGTGGCACTTAATCTTTGTACTCATCCCTCATAGAGCGAGGCCTAACAGAGTGATTGTTTTAAAGCAGCAGAACACCATCACATCTTGAGACAGGTTGTTTTATTTATATATATATATATATATATATATATATATATATATATATGTATATATATGTATATATATACACACACACAAGGGCTGTCGTAATTAATTAATTGTAATATATATATGTGTATTACATTCGTTTATATATGTAATATACATTAAAAAATATATATATACACACACATCCATTTTAGTTTTCCACCTTCCACTCCTATAGGGGGCGCTGTTGTGCGTTAGAGAATCACCGCTTTCAACTAATACAAAGAAGAAGAGTTTCTATGGGACGTTATTGTCAAACAACTGATAGTGAATCCCTGGGAGATTGACTGACTGCCACAATTTTCGAATGAATGCTATTCTGAAGTGTTGTCGTTGTATTGTTAAATTATAACAAGGCTTCCATGAGAAGTGGTAGTTGATGAAACGTGGCTGTGCTATTCTAAATATTGAAAAACGAATTTTAAGTGGGTATTCTGAGCATTTTAGGTAGGTATACGGAAATCCCCCAAAAAAGAGGTGGGTATACGCCGTATACCTGCGTTCAACGTAGACTACACCACTGGGAAGGATGTACAGCAGGTTAGGGTGGTTAAGAATAGAAACGAAAAAGTCTTGACAGGTACCAGAGGTGTGATTAGAAGATGGAAAGAGTATTTTGAAGAGTTGATGATAGAGGAAAATAATAGAGAACGAAGAGAAGAAGAGGTGACCGCAAAGATTAGGGTAAAGTGAGGAGGGCATTTAAGAGTATAAAGAGTGGAAAGGAGGTTGGTCCTGACAATACACCTGTGGAGGTATGGAAGTGTCTCAAAGAGGTGACAGTAGAGTTTTTGACGAAGTCTTTCAACAAGATTTTACAGAGTGAGAGGATGTCTGAGGAATGGAGAAGTGTGATGGTGGCAATTTTCAGGAACAAGGGAGACGTGCAAAGCCGTGGCAACAAAAGAAGAATAAAGTTGATGAGCCGTACAATGAAGTTATGGGACAGCAACTGCATGATAAGCATGGGACTAAATGTGAGTGACTAAATGTGTGTGTGTGTGCATGACCATGCAAAATATATGGTACAGGTCTTACATGAATTGTCCTCAATAATGGGTTTAGAAGGCCACTGGCACAGGAAGCAGCCTGTAGTAATTAAAACAATAAATAGATACATGCATACTGATTCTGTGTTCTATCGCTCATCCATGTCTTTATGGACCTTGATTCATGCACTGGTGCGCAGTCATGTTGGAACAGGAAGGGGCCATCGACCAAACTGTTTCCACAAAGTTGGTAGCATGAACTTGTCCAAAATCTCTTGGTATGCTGAAGCATTAAGAGTTCCTTTCACTGGAACTAAGGGGCCAAGCCCAGCTCCTGAAAACCAACCCCACACCATAATCCATGCTCCACCAAACTTTGCATTTGGCACAATGCAGCAAGACAAGTACAATTTCTACTGGCAACCACCAAACACAGATTCATCCATCAGATTGCCAGATGGAAAAGTGTGATTCATCATTCCAGAGAACGCGTCTCTACTGCTGGGTCCAGTGGCCATGTGCTTTACACCACTTCATTTGACGCTTTTCATTGGACTTGGTGATGTATGGCTGGATGCAGCTGCTTGGCCATGGAAACCCTTTCCATGTAGCTCTTTAGGCACTGTTCTTGTGCTAATGAAGGCCACATGAAGTTTGGAGGTCTTGAGTCTGCAGAAAGTTGGCAACCTCTGCACGCTATGCGCCTCAGCACCCACTGACTCAGCTCTGTCATTTTACATGGCCTACCACTTGGTGGCTGAGTTGCTGTCCCAATCTCTTCAACTTTCTAATAATACCCCACACAGATGACTGTGGAATATTTAGTAGTGAAGAAATTTCACGACTGGACTTCTTACACAGGTGGCATCCTATCACGATACCACGCTGGAATTCACTAAGCTCCTGAGGGCGACCCATTCTTTCACAAATGTATGTGAAACCCCATTCCCTGGGTTTCAGCTGCTTAACACATTCACTCAGCAGTTCATAATGGAATAGAATAGAATAGAAATTCGTCAAGTAGCTCAACATTTTTTTTTAAATATTTACAATAAAACAACAATAATAATACTACTACTAACTAAATAATAATAAATGACTAAATGGCAAAATAAACAAATAAATAAATAAAAATCAATCAATCAATTTGAGAGGAACTCAGCAGTCACTGTTATAAAGCCTTATGGCTGTGGGAACAAAGGACCTTCTGAACCTCTCAGTCCTGCAGCGCAGAGAGATGAGCCTCTCACTGCAGCTGCACCTCTGTCCTGTCAGGATGCTGTGGAGAGGATGTTTATTATTCTCCATCACAGAATCTAACTTCCTTCTCATCCGTTGCTCCACCACAGCACCGAGAGGGTCCAGCCTTCTATCTACAACAGAAGCAGCCTTTTTCACCAGTTTGTCCAGGCGCCTACAGTTTTTGTCTGCACTCTCGGAAAAAAAGGTACAGATCCGTACCTTAAAAGGTACAAACGCTTGTCTCTGTGGCAGTACCTTTAGAGGGTACAGAGTTGTACCTTTCAAAAGGGTACATATTTGTACCCCTATACTCTGTACCTTTAAGTGCCTCATCTGTACCTTCAAGATCAAGTTGGTACCCTTAGTGGATGGTACAAATGTTATACCTTTAGTGGATGGTACAAATCTGTACCTCAATGGTACCACCACAGAGACAAGTTAATTTGTACCTTTAAGGTACATAATCTGCCCATAGCAATTTACATAAACAAGCTTAAAAGACAACATAAACCAATTTAACACACTTTTTAATTATAAAAAATCTTGCTTTTTTATTTTTTTTTTTCAAATGTAAAAACAATAAAACTGTCATTATACATTACACATTAATATTCATATAAATTGTACAAAAAAATAATAAAAATGTTCTTTTAATTTAAAAATCATTTCATTAACAATGCCTCAATGCCTCATTGCCACAAACAATCTTCCATCAACCATATACATATCAAGAGCTTGAAAATGACTCTCCTGTCCAGGCACAATACACACCCAATCATTGAACTTAACATCATATGCGTGAAAATGCTCTTCAAAACTTATAGGAAGTACAATTCTTCCACATAATAACCACTGCGTGTCCATGTTCAAAATAAACTTAATCTGAAAAAACATAGGTATTTTTTCTGAATGAACAAAATCAAGAACAAATACGTCTCTAACAGCATATTTCACACCGCTAACTGTTGCTTCAGTGACCCGTTGAAACATTTTTTCGGACACATTATTGGACTGCAGTCCATCATGGTCAAGAATGGTGCTTTGGAGAGCAGGAGGCAAGGATGAAAACACAATATTTGAACTTGTGCCTGGCACTTTTTCACAATCACCTAACATATTCCGTGAGTGAAAGTCTACACATTGTTTGAACTGATGTCTCTGACTTAAAGTCATGGATATATTTATAAAATTCCTACAGTTTTCAGCGACAATCTTAAAATATTGGTGCTTGCTTTCAAACCTCATGCACCACAAGGACCGTAGTGGCCCATATAATGACATTAATCTAGCATAGTGTACCAGGTAATGACATTTTGGTGTCAAAACATCTCCAAATTCCTCTTTTAATTCTGATAAAAACTGCTGCACAATAACTTCAAGAAACAAAAGGTCTTCTCTGTTTACAGTGAATGACATAACAATATCTGTTATCTGGCGTAGTAGAAGGTATATATGCCAATATCTGGAATTGGTTGGAATTCGGTCCCCAATGATGAATGGCAAAAGTCTAAATAGACACCATTTTTGTGATGCTGATCCACTAATTGCAGAATGACCAAGGATCCTGTCTGAGACTGCTACTGGTTTGTTCGAACGATCATTTTGGCCTATTGACATGTGTTTCAGGGCATCATTAAACTCATGTATGGTAACGTGTTTTGCTTTATGAGCCTGGCAAATGACAAGACGTAATACTAATGGTATAACACCCTCTAGCATATCGTGCATGATGTCAGGTGGTAAACATGTTGTGACGTCAAAGTAATCTAGGGAGTCAAAAGGACAACTTCTTTGCACCCCATACAGTGCACTGTTGCTTGGGTTTTCCTTTATAGACTCAAGATGGTACTTGTGAGCATCTGAAGTTCGAAGAGTAAAATCGTTTTCACTAAAATGATCATTTTTACTTGATGACGTGGCCATGCAGTACCTACAGATGCGCCCAGAGCTAAAAGTCATTCGGAAACCACCAATCATGTGTGCTGATAAAGTGGCTAGGGCGGCATGCACTAAATGCTCCTCACCATTTACAAGGATGGTAAATCCTTCTGATGACAGTGTTGTCAAATCCCTAAGAAGTGGTTTGAAAATGGTGTCCAAATCAACGCTTTTCCGTAAAGAATCTTTAAATAACATGGTGAGATGTATATGTTTGACTTGGGAGCGATATTTTCCATGAAGGTTTCCAATGGTAAAATATACAGCAGAAAGTTTGTGTTTACCACGTTTACCTCCCAGAGGGTTCACCACGTCAATCTCATCCTGATAAAAATGTAAGCGTAGGGCATCGGAATGAATTTTGAAAAATGGGTGTTCCTTAAATAGTAAACCATCTCGATAGTCAGTTAAAACATTCTCATTCACCAACTGGTTATTTTGAAACTGTATATGTCCCCAAATATCATAATGACTGCAGTACTTCTTAAGTACGTCAATTATTGGGACATATGAACATGTCCCAACTTTTGACCCTAAGGAATCCCTCAGATTATACTGCACAGGTTCAGTCAGTTCCAGATTTGATTTGCAGTACTCTGTAAACAAATGTTTTGAGTGAACCACATTAGCAGCCTCATTAAACAGATCTGAAGACTGAAAAAGTTCTGCAAGGTCAGGACAGTCGGATAAACTAAATCCTTTTTGTTCCAAATGCTGAGTAATAAGAGTATCATACTGTTCTTTGAAGTTACTCAAAATAACAGCCACGTCATCAGTAATGTCTTGTTGCACTAAATGAGGAAGAACATGTTTTTCTCGCCATTTCAAGGAATGGGTCATCAACATTTTCTGTATGCTTTCTGTAAGAGTGTTGATATCTGCATGGCTTGGTTCATCAAACTCTACCAAATTGTTCTCAAATGTGTCTTCGACCTCCTCCTCCTCAGTTAATTCTTGAGGGGCCACAACCCTCTGTTTATGTTTTCTGTATATGTGCCTCCTGTAAGACTCATATTTTGTAAATGTACATTGACAATTATCAAGGCCGCAGCAAATAGAAAAATCAGCCTCATGCGAATGAATTAATCCAACGTGATGAATCAGTTTGACTAAAGTGAAGGCTCTCCGGGAGCACTTTGGACAACGAAAAGGGCGAGGCATATTCAAACCAGTAAATTAATGGCCCTCAGAACAGCTGTTGGCAAGGCCTTATCAGCAGGCTCGGTTACTTTCAAGATGTGTCGTTGTAGAAATATGAGCGTGTTTCTGTTGTGACTAGGGTACTGAAGAGAAAATACAAAATACATGCAGAAAGCTGACAGAACGCCATCCTCCACACCAATGGTACTGCAGAAAGTGGAGCCATCCACCTTTATGGTCACTGGAAGTCGTTTTTCTGTGAAAACCTGTGTCCAGAGATCCGTTTCACGTAGCAGGTTTAGTGAAAACTCTGAGTTGCTTAACCCTGAAATGAGGGAAACCCTGAGTTTTCCGTTTCACAAAGGGAGGTAACTCAACCCCGAGAAAGAGGGGTAACTCTAGCCTGTTTCACAAAGAGAGGTAACTTAACCTCACGGTCAGTTACCGTAGTAACAGACTCTATGAACCTAACCTGGTCGGGACCAGGTTTTACTCAATAAACCTTGAGTTTCTTTCTGTCTCCGCCCTCTTTCAGCCACACACATGCCATTTGATTTCCTCATTCATTCAGTCAGCAGAGCGAGTTTTGGCGTAGACTAGTTCTTCTACTTCTAGAAGTCCATTAGGCACAGTAGGAGGCGACTTTTTTCACGAACATGTCCTTCTGACAACGATCCCGTGGATGAAGGTGCAGCATTATTGCGCAGAGAAATAAATATTCGTCGGAGATGGTTATCAGACCGCGCATAGATTTTTGCATTTACAGACAATTATCTTTTTGAGCGGCACTATCAGAATGTGTTGAGACAAAAGAAAAAAAAGACATAAAAGACAAATAAATATTTGTATGAATAGGCTTAAAAAAGACATATAGGCCTATTATATTTTATAAAGGCACTCGTGTCTTGGGGGTGGATTCCCTCCGGGGATTCCCTCAGCCACTGGCCTCCCGTTAGAGGTGGTGGCCACCACCCGTTCTACGGGCATCTGCCTTCTTTCTGTTGGCTCAGTAGAAGTCTGTGTTAGTTTAAATAGGCTTAATTATTTAACAGAACATGATATAGATGATGACTCTAAATTGTCCTTAGGAGTGAGTGTGAGTGTGCATGGTTGTTTGTCTCGTTTGTCTCTATGTGGCCCTGTGACGGACTGGCGGCCTGTCCAGGGTGTACCCCGCCTCTTGCCCATTGACCGCTGGGATAGGCTCCAGCCCCCCCGCGACCCGACTGACGGATTCAGCGGTATAGATAATGGATGGATGGATGATATAGATGAGAAGACATAGTTTATGTGTGTGAAAACAGCATTATGTTGGGAATGAAATAACTGCACAGTCAAATAGCCACTTAATATTTATGTTACAGTGTAAAACATGATCAAAATGAGGTACCTCCATGCCGAGGTCTCACCTGTTTGAACAATGTTTTTAAATATTTCATCTTAAACTGCTGCCAAGTGCGCTTCTCCCCTGCGGGATTGAATGGGCTACCATTCAAGCAGTTTCCCTGTAATATTATTTGGATTGCAAAGGACTACATTTAAACTTACACTTTTGCTGCTGCAACGGTGTTGCACTTATTTCTAAAAACGTATTGAAACTCGCCGTATGAGCGCATTAAGATTTCCAATTCGAGGTTGGTGAAAAACGTAGCCCCTCCTCTTCCCCGTTGCCAAGGTGACTCGTCGAATCGGGGCTCCATTGATCCAGGCTTTTTAAAGTTGTGGTGCACGCGCTAAACTCAAGGTGAACCTACTCAGAGTTGATTAACCTCACTCAAATCAGCGTTTCTGGAACCGAAAACTCAGAGTTTTCTATCTCAGAGTAGATCAACTCAGAGATCAGGAATAGACTCAGAGTTGGTTGAACCTGCTTTGTGAAACGGACCCCAGGTGTATGATCCGGCCACTTGGACGGTGGGGTAGGGCGTCGCTGGTTCTCCCTAAAAGACAACACCACCGATAAAGAAATACAGAAATAAAGAAAAGGTTCACTACACATTACAATGGTTTACATCACATTACCACCTAAACTATACTACACTATAACGTCACACACACACAAAAATAGCAGGCTACAATACGGCTCACCAAAAAAAAAAGTAATTGAAATCACTGTGGTAGAAGCATTAACTTACATCATCCAGCAAAATGTAGTTGTCCAATTTCTCTTTGAAGAGTACTGGTAATAGGACCAGGGCAGCTCGGAAGTCCAAGTCTTCCAAAAGAAAGAAAATATAAAGTACAATATATTAGCAGTGGTAAGTAGATACACCACTTAGAGATTACTAGAAGCGGGCCTTGCTGGTGCAAGCCCACTTAATTAGTACACCACCGGCCTACAGAAAGGAAAAGATGGGATTATTCCATGCCAATTCAACAATCTTCATGCTTCATACAGAAACGCCAATCAAAGGATTTATTAAAAACAAGCAATGTTTCAACCCACCAGAGTTCACATTTTCAGACGTGTGACTTTTGAAGGTGCACAGTGTAATATTTTAGTAGTTTATTTCCAGAATTCATGCTGCCCATTCACAAATGTTAACACATACTTTACAAGTATTCATAATGACTGGCAAAATTGCACTTTTCATACATGAAAACTGGGATCTTCTCCATGTCTGCCATTTTGAATTTCCAGAAATAGACATTTTCAGCTTCAAAACTTACTGTACTTTGGTCATACTAGTAAATATTGGTTTATTACTAGGTACTATTCATGTAAAGATCAAATTTGGCCATAGGCAGTACAGTGTCAATGAGCAGCATAGATGCAACACCTATTCTGGCCACAATCCTACACAGTGCACCTTTAAACAATCAAGGTAATTTACCGTTTACCGTACTGGCCCGAATATAATAACAACCATAACCCCCCCCCCCCAAAGGTCTTCAAGCAAAGTGTTGAAGTTAATGTATTGCATAAGATACCTTTTACTTCCTCTGAAGGCAATTCAGCTCTTGCTTCTAAGTACAGCTTTTCCAGCGAGGACTTTCCATGGATTGCTTGGAGCAGCGCGGGCACTAGACTTTGGAACGAATCTTTAAACCGTTGGTTTACACTGGATATTTTGGAGATCAGGCCCATTTCCTGGAAGAGCTACAACCAAAATAGATAAAAGAGTAAAAAAAAAAGTAAAGAAAATTTACTTCTACAACATACTAATCAATATTCATTTCAAGAACCTGTTGTAGTACACACTGAGATACAATGTAATGTAAAATGACATTCAATGTTCTGTGGTTATTGAGAGAAATGCAAACAGTTGCTTACATAACTGTACAAAGAACAAAACCATTTCAGACATACCCCAGATGGTGTTTTCAGGAATGGATATTTATTGATGACCTCTACAGCAGACATTGCTTTTTGAAGCTCGCGTCTCCTCCACTGAAATGTTCGCCTCATTTTGTCCTCCACAATGGCTCGATCAGGTTGGGCCCGTTCATACTGTATGTGCAATTCTTTAACATGGGCATCAATGGAAACAGAATCTTCACCAACAGGATCTTCACACTCGTCCTGCAACAAAAACACATTAAGGTGTTAGCACTACAATGCTAATGAGGGAAAAACAGGACTTTAGAAATACATTTTAAAAAAAGTTATTTTACTTGCTTTTGTCATCGTAACGAATTACAGCAATGTCAGTTTCACAAAAACAAAATGACCTCTTTCCAAGGCTCATTCCACATTGACTGAAAATACTTTTCATCATAATGACACACTAGCAATACTAGAATGACAGTGTAACACACAATCTGTCTCCATCTTTTTTTCCTGGATCCTTTGACTACTTTTTTCTGTAACGTCTGTCTCCATATTGTTTACATTCTGAGCCTGTCTACGTCTATCTTGTTTGATGCGTCCAGCGGGTATGTTTGTCCGTCGGTCCGTCTGAAACGCTGTCTGAAACGCATTCGCCCGTCTGAAACGCTGTCTGAAACGCATTCGCCCGTCTGAAACGCTGTCTGAAACGCATTCGCCAAAACACGAATTGCCGCCAGAAGCTAAGCAGCGTCGGGCCTGGTTAGTACTTGGATGGGAGACCGCCTGGGAATACCAACACTTAATAGTGATATGACAGATAGTGATATAACAGATCGTGATAAATCAGTAACACTATCCAACCATTTATATTTAAAATATGAAAAACATTGAATTGTATTCATTAATTTACACCAATAAGCAGGCAACAAGTGGATGCATCTTTGTCCGTCTCTCGGACTTGTTCTTGAGTCTTCTGGGTCTTTGACCACCGGATCTTGCCCTCAAAGTATCAAATCAATTTAATGCGCAAACCCACTTCAAATAAATGCATAAGCATGTAAATCCAAATGCTGGTGCTTCTATTACCTTACAGGAACAATACAAATTCATTCAATATTCTTACTAGAATGCCTGAAATGTCAAATGTCAAAGCACATGCGGCTCCACACGCAAAGTCAGTTATGGACTTACCGGTTGGTTCCTTTTTGCACAGGTTGACTGGGGTGCTTCTTCTGTAGACCTCGGCTTGCGATGCCCATATTTGACTTTCACCTTCATTACTTCTTCAGAGTGTACAAGGGGTGCACGCTCCGTCTTAAACTTCCGCTTCAGGGACATGTGCCACGTATGCTATTCAAAACATAAATTGCCAAGAGTTACTTTATCACTGAAATATTTGATTAAGAGAATAGTGATAGCATAATCCTGGGTTTCACTTGACATCACTTCCGTATTTTCTGAGTGCGCGAACCTTAAGTGGTGGTCTACTGGAGCTGGAGCCCATAGAAAACGCCGTTGTCTGCCACTTTTCGGCCAAAATGCCTCAGTTTTGTGCCGTTTTTGGATGTTGCAATCAGTCTAACTGAGAGAATGGAAAGGGTTACTACTAACGCCAAATACCTTTCCCTACATGCCGGCTCCAAACCACTACAATATTCGCTCAGCTCCAAGTTTTCCATGTTGTTGCTATGCTGTAGTTAAGCGTCCAGCCCACCAACTTAAATTTGCGTGCTCCCGTGATGACGTAACTGAAACCCAGGAATTTAAGATCTTCCATTTACAATCATTCGTTTTGAACTTCTCAATGACACATGCAAATTATCATATGCCATTCAAAACCCACATCACCATAGGCTACTTGTTGCACTGGATTATTTGATCAAAAAATGTCAGCACATACATAAAATTGTAAACACTTACATAGCCATTCCCCTCAAGATCCTTTAAAAAGGGATATTTCGTCACTAACGCCTTTGCAACCCTGACATACTCATCATTTGAGGGATACCTAACAGTTGGAGGGGGAATAAAACAAACAAGTGACTTTTGTTACATGCACATAGACTTGTTACATGCACATAGACTTCTGCAATAGAACTTTAATACTACACATACTTTTCTTAGGACAGAATTATTGTGAATATTTTTTTTTGCATATTGACTGAGACAATCTTGTATTGACAATTTGTCAATGTTTGCACATAGCACAATGAAAATCTTACAATAGTATATCAAAATATTAACTTTACCATGAACTCAAAATACCTACATTGTATACTGTGCCATGGTTTCTTGAAGCACCCCCACAATTTTGCTTCGGAACAGTCTGCATGGCTCTTTACTATCCAATAAAGTCTGGATGTTCTTTGGAAACTTCGGCAGAATGAAAACATTGGGGAAGCATGAACCCACCTGTGGACTTTGAGCAGAGCTGTAGGAAAAGATACAAGGAACAGTAAATAAATAAATAAATAAATAAGACAACAAAGCCTTTCGATTGAAGCATGTACCTGTCCATGAGAATGACTCAAAGAAAAAAATACATTTAGATTTGCCTGCCGTAAGTCACACAGACATGCACCGTACAATGGATGACAAAATGAACAAATTTATGCCCAAAACGCCTGCAAAAATTGTTGTTAAAAACCTAAGAATATAGAGAAAGTTCAGAACCCACCTCGACTCAGACAATGTAACTGAAGCCACTGGAGCCACAACATTGATGGAAGAAGTGTCTGCCTTCAGCTGTTGGATGAGCTGCATAAACTTGACCTGTTTCTTGAACGAGCCAAATAGCTGAGAAATCATGTAGTCTGTCAATCCATGCACCGTCTCACCGTCTACTTCGTAATCTGAAGTGGGAAAAGACCATAGTTTAGCTTTTTGTATTAAAACACTCAATATTGCATTTAATAATTCTCAACTTACATATTTTTATGCAAGTCATCCATTACATGCACCCTTGACCCAGAACAAGGTCATCATGCTAGCTGCTAGTGCTATAGCGACCTGCCGCGCCTGTGCACTCCGATATAGGCAGCACAAGTACCACACTGTCTTCACCACGAACCATCCACACCAAAATAAATCTACAAATCTTTCTCTCTGCCTCAACGCAATCCTTGCAATCCGCAATCCTGTTCTGAGTTAACCCGTCACGTAGAGCTAGCCTAACTGTGTGGAAGCCTCAACAGGTGCACCAGCCTCCATCACGCACATGGCAGTTAGCTAACTATAACTACGGTATGTCTGTATCCTATTAACCCATGCCATACAGTTCACAACCTCATAACATTTAACTCGAACAACCTGATTCAATAGAACTAGCCACAATCTGACCAAACAGTATGGTAGCTCACCTGTGAATTTCCTCCTTTCATCGTCTGTTATTTCCAGGCCGGCATTTGAAAGCTTTTCCAAAAGCTCTTCAGTGGAGAGGGCGGACAACTCAGCCATCCTCCTGGAGACCACGCCGCGAACTGAAGAGTAGCAATTAAAAAAATTATCTTACGTAGCATCTACGGCAGGACCGTTGGTTGCTTTTTGAACTCCTCCCCCTAGCAGCTCAAAGTATCATTTCCTAAGGTACAAACACGTACCTTCTCCAATTTTGTACCTTGAAAGGTACATTATAGTATCACAAAGGTCCAGTTTTGTACCATTTAAGGTACAACAGACTGAAAGGTACATTTGTGTACCTTGATGTGCCATATTTGTACCACTGTGTACCTTTATTTCTGACAGTGTGTAGTGCAACTCCCCCAGCAGACAGCAGCATAGAACAGTGCACTCTCAATGATGTGTGATAAAACATACTCATCATATCACTGCAGACATTGAAGGACCTGAGCCGTCTCAGGAAAAAGAGACGGCTCTGGCCCCTCCTGTACCCTATGTTGACAGACCACTCCAGTTTATTATCCAGCACCACCCCCAGGTATTTGCAGGTCTGAACAGTCTCTATCTCCCCTCCATCAATGCAGACTGACTGGTATGGGGTTTTAGATCTCCTGAAGTCCACCACAAGCTCTTTGGTTTTGGTGGTGTTCAGGAGCAAACAGTTCTTTTTGCTCCAGTCAGTAAAGGCCTCCACAAGGTCCCTGTACTCCTTCTCCTGTCCACCGCGCACACATGCCACAACAGCCGTATCATCAGAATACTTCTGAATGTGGCATGACTCTGAGTTGTACCTAAAGTCTGATGTGTACAGGGTGAAAAGAAAAGGAGCCAAAACAGTACCCTGCGGAGCCCCAGTACTGCATTCCAGTGTTCCAGAAACACATTTCCCCATCCTGACATACTGTGGTCTGGCAGACAAATAGTCTATAATCCATGATGTCAGGGAGGGGGCCACACCCATACCTAGCAGCTTGTCTTTCAGTATGGGAGGCCGTATGGTGTTGAAGGCACTGGAGAAGTCAAAGAACATGACTCTCACATATGAACCAGGCACATCCAGATAAGCATATGCCTGATGCAACATGTACAGAATCGCGTCTTCCACTCCTATGTGTTTCTGGTAGGCAAACTGGAGGGGGTCAAGAGCCTCAGCAACCTGCAATCTCATGCGACGAACAAGGAGTCTCTCCAAGGTCTTCATGATATGAGATGTCAGAGCCACCGGTTTGTAGTCATTCAGCTCCACCGGTTGCCCTAATTTGGGCACCGGTATGAGACAAGAAGTTTTCCACAGCACCGGGGCTTTTTCCATCTGAAGGCTCATATTGAAGAGCCTCTGAAGAGGGACTGCTAGTTGACCAGCACAGTCCCTCAGAAGCCTTGGACAGACTCCATCTGGGCCTGAAGCCCTCCCTGACTTAAGTCTCCTGAGCTCAGCTCCAACCTCCTCTATAGTTAGACACAGAGGTTGTAGCGGAGGCATGGCGACAGGAGTGATGTTGCTATCAACCATAGAGATGGGGGTGGGGGTGCAGCTGGACAGAGGAGGGCTAGTGGTGGGAGTTGCTGCAGAGGTGGAGGAGCAGATGGACCAAGGAGGCCAGATGGTGGAAGCTGCCGCAGAGGTGGATGTGCAGCTGGGCTCTGGATGCCTGGTGGTGGAAGCTGCCGCTGAGGTGGATGTGCAGCTGGGCTCTGGATGCCTGGTGGTGGAAGCTGCCGCTGAGGTGGAGGTGCAGCTGGGCTGATGAGGCCAGGCGGTGGGAGCTGCTGCACAGATGGAGGTGTAGCTTGGCTCAGGAGACCAGGCGGTGGAAGTTGCTGCAGAGGTGGAAGTACAACTGGACAGAAAAAGCTTGTTGGTGACGGCAGAGGTAGAGGTGCAGTCAGGCGGAGGAGGAGGCTTGGCGATGCAGGTTGCCATTGAGGTGGAAGTACAGCAGAGCAGTGGAAGCAGTATAGAGGAAGCAGCTGTAGTGGTGGGGGTGGAGGGAGCAGCAGCAGAGGTGGGAAAAGCCACACTGTCAAACCTGTTGTAATAATGGTTGAAAGTGTTGGCTCTGTCCACATCACCTTCTACAGACTGAGAGTTCTTCAGTCTGTATCCAGTGATGGTCCTCATGCCCCTCCACACCTCCTTGGTGTTATTGTTCTCCAGCTGTCTCTCCACCTTTTTCTTGTACTCCACCTTAGCTCGACGTAATGTCTTTTTAAGCTACTGTTGTACACTCCTCCGCCTTTCTCTATCCCCATTCTGGAACGCCCTCTTTTTCTGGTTCAGGAGGTCTTTGATGTCACTGGTGATCCATGGTTTGTTATTTGGATAGCACCTTACAGTCCTCACTGGAATCACAGTGTCCCTACAGAAGTTAATGTAGTCTGTGATGGTGCTGACCCTCCTGTCCATGTCAATGTCCATTTCTTCTTCCTCCAGCAGTGACATCAAAGCAGTCTCTCAATGCATCACTCGCCTCTGGTGACCACTTCCTGAAAGATCTGGTAGTAACAGGAAGTCTTTGTACACACGGTCTGTATGTGGGTTGTAGATAGACCATGCTGTGATCAGATCTACCCAGTGGTGGAAGAGACACTGCCCTGTAAGCCTCCTTCACGTTAGCATAGAACAGATCTAATGTCTTTTCTCCACGTGTTGGACAGTCCACATACTGTACAAAGCCAGTCAGGCAGGAGGATAGAGAGACATGGTTGAAATCTCCTGTGATTGCAATGAATACCTCAGGATGCTGGGTCTGTATCCTAGCAACGGCGTCATGGATGACGTCACACGCCGTTACAGGTGCCGCCCTCGGTGGAATGTAAACAACGATGACGACTGTGTGTGGGAACTCAGTGGGCGCATAGAATGCACGGAAACCAACTGACAGCAGTTCGATGTCTGGACAACAAACCCTCTCCTTAACGGTCACATTGTGGGGGTTTACCCATCTTTGATTAAGAACAGTATAACACCCCCGCCTTTCCGCTTACCCCTGCTCGTACTCAGGTCACGATCCGCTCATATGGCTGTGAAACCGGGTATGTCCACACATGAGTCTGGTGTGTTGTTGTTCAGCCAGGACTCAGACAGACAAATCAAACTGCTGTCCTTATACAGCCGTTGGTTCCGCACAAGCGCCTCTAACTCATCACACTTATTTGGTAGCGAGTTAGCGTTTCCCATGATCACAGAGGGCAGAAAGGGCTTGTACCGCCACCTCCTGTTGTGCCTCTTTGCCTTTAGTTTCGCTCCAGCTCTGCATCCACGGTACAGCTTTTTAAGCTCGGTCGGAATTGGATGTTTAATTCCGCGTCCAATCCTTGACAGTGCCAACAGTTCTTCTCTTGTGTACACTGCTTTAGTAGTAGTGCACACTGTCAAAAAAATTAATTAAAACAAAAAAGCAGATCAATAAAAACTAACTAAAAATGTTTAGATAGAAACAAAAAATGACAAATAATCATATAAACGATGAGAAAAATTGAGAGCTACACAGACTTGCAGCCGATAAGGTCGGGGCATAGCAACCGAAACTTGGGGGTATCATCATGATATATTTCTGGATCTTTGTTGTTTCGTCTTGGATAGTGGCTCTGATGCTCACTACCAGGGCTCTAAATTAACACCCGCCAACCCGCCAAATGCGGGTGAAAGTTATTTTTGGCGTATATTAAAAAAAACTCACTAGCCGGCTTGGCCGATGATAAATGAGGAACTTTACCATCTATTTCGCGGGACGCAAAATTATTATATACAGTCTATGCACGGGACGCACGAGCGCAGTTTCTATGGGAACGCATCTGCCGAGGCTGCCGTTCTAGGGGAGTGGGTCACTCTTGGTTTGGAAATACGATAGACGCCGGTGTTCAGTCGATTTCTCCTGCTTGTCGAGAATTGCTACTTTGCGCATGCGCCGAGCCGATTTTCTAAGTTTCGTTTTCACGCCCATAATGTTTTGCTACCCTGCGTCTGATTATTTTCTCTTTAGGAAGACAAGCAAAGTAATAAAACACTTATCGTATTAACAAGCAGTTAGCTTAACATGCACAAATGGGGTGTCATTCACCTTTTGATTTTTGTATTTGGGACACTTCTGTCTTTATTTAGGTGACTCTGCTCCATCATTGTGAATGAATGGATTGAGAAGGGGGAGCATTATTTGACAGCGTGTTATTGGTACAAATACAGACACAAACACTAACAAAATGTGGCGATGGTTGGGACAGCCGGCCGTGAAGAGAAAAGATATGCCTGCCAAAGTAGGGGAGGAGGATGATATTTTGAATATATTGAATCTGGCATGGTGACAGGTTGCGCACACGCCGGCCACACTTTGTGAGAAAAGGGAAAAATGGAACTGATTTAGATGGATCCGAAGACAGTTCAGAGAGCTCGGACGATGTTTAAGCATTTCACAGTATCCATAATTCCATAATTAGTCTCTGCACATAGTTTTGTGTTTAATTTTGTGCATTATCTGCACTAAAACATGATTAGAAAGTTGTTAAATATTTCCATTTTTGTAGATTCAGGGTTCACATGAATATAAATCAGTTTTAAAGTTATTTTTTAATTTTTTTATGTACAAAAAATGTGACCCTGAATAGTAGGCTATGTGAGGGTTGAGGAGTAATGAAATGTTAGAATAAGTTTTGTATGTACATAAGTTTAATTATTGTAATTATTTTTAATTGGATATACATTCCCAATTTCACTGTAAAATGAATTTAAAGATTTAGTTAATAAATTGATCAAATTAATTCAGTGGCTCTCATCTGTCTTTTTTGCACGGAAAAATATTTGGCTTTTGGAAATTCTGATTGGCTGGTAACTTCAGAAACTTACTAGCCACATTGGCTGGTGATCAAAAAAGCTAATTTAGAGCCCTGCTCACTACCCTCCAGCTTCCCTCCTTCCACTTAGTGTACAGTCTAATGCTGGATTTCTGGTGAAACCCTTAATGCATTGTGAGGAGCTTTCTTGTCGTGATATCAGTGGCTCTATCTCCGCCTTTGGTCAGGATATTATACCAGTGTGGTAACTGAGGACTAAAAGTGCATACATGGTGATGTCTCTGACTTTGTTCTCTCCAATTCTCAGCTGACTCTTCAGGGCCCATGGTAACCTTTGACACTGTACAGTCTATAAGTCTGTACAGTCGCATGAGTTTCAGCTATCCTCGATGCAAAACCACTGGCGCCTATTTCTTCCAACCCAGCAACACCTTGTAAGTTGACATCATCTTCTCTTTCCACACAGAAACTAATTTTGGTTTTCTTTATATTCATCTTGGAGATTTCTAGTATTAAATTGCATGCATGGGAGTTATACAGGGCATTAAAAAAAAAGCCGATAGTTACATGGTGGAATCTGTTGTTGGATGTCTACTGCTGTTGATGGTCAATCAATGTGACCACAGCTAAAATAACAGAATAGGGATTTCCACAACAGAAACTGTTTATTAGAGATGTCCCGATCAGGATTTTTTGCCCTCGAGTCCAATCCGAGTCATTTGATTTTGGGTATCTGCCGATACCGAGTCCCGATCCGGTTCTTTTATAATACTTTAAAAAATATATATTAAAAAAGAGCAATGAAACACATTCAAGATGTTCCTCATATTTATTTAGCTCATCTTTGAGGAATCAACAATTAAACATGTCATCTGAAAAATACTAACCATATAAACAAATTTGAGAAATTAACAAAGAATATTCTTTCTTGTTATTAATTTTCTATACTTTTACATGTTTTCCTATTTTTATTGTTGATGATCAACTCCTACTAGTGCTTGAATTGATACCCCCCCTTCAATTAATTGTTAATTTCATCATAAATGTATCTATATATATAAAAAGTAACAATAATAAATTATAATGATTTAAAAAATAAAACAGCATCTCATCTTTAAAAAAAAAAAAAACTCAGCAAGCATATAAACATGCTTAAAGTGCAGTGTTGGTTCACTGGAGGATATTAATGTTTTTCTTTATAAACACCAACATCTCTACGTTCTCAGGTTTGAGCCGGTTTCTCTTTTCATCAAGAACATTTGCAACTGCACTGAAAAGTCTCTCACTGTCCACAGAGCTGCAGGGGGCACTGAGATAGAGGGGTACTGTACAGCACAATGTCTCCAGTAGTGAAGTGGCTCACTATTCTTAGGAATTGTTTGCTCTGACAAGTAGTTGTGCACTTGGGTTTCCGCAGAAGTGGTACTCACGGACCGTCCCTGCGACTGCCTCTCTTGTAAGATTTCCAGAAATGTGATGTCCACGGTGCTGTGTGCCTCACTGTGTTTCACCTTGCGCAGTGGCTCTGCTGCAGCATCCTCTGGCATGGCACTGGCACCCCTCCTCTCCTCTGCCTTTGCCACCTCCTGGATGAAATGGTCCTTCGCCAGCGACAGGTTGACTGACTTTGTGAAGAAGCTAGAAAAACACATTATTGTAGTTGTTAATTCAATTATAAGACAAAAGACAACACATCTCTTCAGTTAGGCAAGTAGGTGCGCGTAGGTGTGTGCTTGTGGTAACTAGCAGCCAAAGGCCATAGGAATGGAGTAGTTACATGAAATACTGTATCACTGGTGGCCTTCAGTCTGTGCGAGTAATGGCCAGCTGGCCCTTGGAAAAGATGCATTATAATATGTATATTCTTACCCATCTTTATATCTAGGATCTAGGAGAGTGGCAATGTAATAGAGAGGCTGAGTTTCCACATCGGAAAAGCGCTTCTGCACTGCCTCCAGCAGAGTCCTCTTCATAGTTTTCACACCATGGTCAGCTTCCTCCCAAGAGAGAACACGCCTGAGGACTAATGAATGAAGGAATAAATGCATGGTATTACAGCTTGTTTCAAACATCATCAAATAACTGTTAGGGCCTACTGTATTAAAAAAAATAACAAATAATATTCCAATTACCTGTTATGGCAGGGATCACATCGGCCGCAGTTGCAGACTCCCGGCTCACATCCCTGGTGAGCTCTTCAAAGGGGGAGAGCACCTCGGCAGTCTTGGTCA
Source organism: Odontesthes bonariensis (assembly GCF_027942865.1). NCBI lineage: Eukaryota > Metazoa > Chordata > Actinopteri > Atheriniformes > Atherinopsidae > Odontesthes > Odontesthes bonariensis. The sequence goes on along the minus strand of NC_134525.1, from coordinate 27,148,560 downwards.
TGAGCTCCCAATGGGTAGCGGTCAGCGTAGCTGGCAGACTGCGCACAGCTGCATAGACACTGAGAGCACGCTGTTGCTGCAGGAGGCTCTGCAGCATGTACAGGCTGCTGTTCCATCTGGTCTGCACACAAGAGAACATGATTCATTTAGTGTTGTGTATATTAAGATACTAGCAAGTACCACACACTTCACTCTGAGAAACGGCTATGAGCTCTCGGTTATCAATTTAACTAGCCCGGCTTAATACAGTTTCTCGTCACGTAGGAGCTCAGGAAAGACAGCGGGGAAACAAGACGTGACACTCGCGATATTTGAATATAAAATATTAAGTTTGAACTCGAAGTCAAACTACTAATGCAGAGCACGTAATGAATTAGAACCTAGTGGCTTACTGAGTATGAGAAATAATAATAGAAAATAGGAGGAGGATTCTTACCTGTACATCTTGCTGTAGACGCCTAACATCCACATTAAGCTCCATCTGAATGTCCTCCAGTCGAGAGTAGGCCAAAGGGGAATGTTTGAAATGACCCACTATCTTCCTTGCGTTGGCCAGGGTGTCAGTCACGCTGCGCTGAGACAACAGGCCCTCATCCACACAAAGTTGGAGGGAATGGGCGACACAGCCCATGCTCGGCCACATCATATCCTTCATCGCCTTCTTCATATTGGCCGCGTTGTCTCGTACAATTACATGGACTCGTGTGTTGTCGATGGCCCAGTTGTTAAGCATATTCTCCATTACTGTCTGGATGCGCTCTGCGGTGTGGGATCTGCGAAATTCCTCCACATGCAGGGTCGCACGGCGTAAAGCAAAGCTTGAGTCGATCCACTGCGCTGTGAGGCTTAGGAGAGACATTGGTGCCACAGATGAACTCCAGATATCCGTGGTGAAAGAAACATAGGGTACACTGACCAGCAGCCCACGTATTTTGTCAGCTGTCTTTTTAAAAAGGGCTGGCAGCGCCTTCTCGGTGAAATAGTGGCGCGAGGGCACTTCATACCGTGGCTGGAGGTGCTCCATTAACATCATGAACCCGGGACTCTCCGCAAAGGAGAACGGCAGGTCACTCCAAGCAATCATCTCAGCAATTTTTGCCGTTATCCCCTGAGCTGCCACGCTCTCAAACGCCATCTTTTCTCTTCTGCCCAAACTCTGTTGCAGAGTAAGCTGACAGGCCTTCGGTTCTTTTGACCGCGAAAACTCACCATATTATGAGGGGTGCTTGTTCCTTAAGTGTCTTATCAGGTTAGTTGTGTTGAATGCCGATTTTTTTCCTTTCCACCCCTCGAAATACCAAGGTTGCACACCGAGCAGTTCACTACTGCTATGTTTTTTTCGTCAACTTTGAAGAAGTTCCAAATAGCAGACATCCCGGTAGCTTTCTTCTCTGGCTTACTATCTTCTCTGTGCTTTCCGCAATGAGTTGCATGTACTTCCGTTAGCGTGGATGATGTCATGTCGCACATGCGGATGTTTCTATGTGAAGTCAAGAGGTTTTACACTCTGTGCCACCACATTGCAATAGATATAATATATGTTAATTTAAAAAAATTATGAGAATGTATTTAGATATTTATTCGAGTCCTGATCGGGTAGGTAACACCCGATTCCGATCGAGTCTGACACCACGTGATCGGGGCCGATTTCCGATCACGTGATCGGATCGGGACATCTCTACTGTTTATCACCACTAACAATAGAATAAATAGAAAAATAAATGTATCCACCTAACTTGAACATCCTGCTTTTGATTTGAAGAGACTTGTTTAAGGTCCATAACATCTGAAAACAGACAGTTGACTTAAACAATGAAACATCCATTCATCCATCTATCCAACTATATTCTATACCTGCTTAATCCAACTCAGGATTGCAGGGGGGCTGGAGCCTATCCTACCTGTCATGGGCAGGATCGTCAGTCCATCACAGGGCCACATAGAGACTAACAACCATCCATGCTACAACGAAACATCAGCATAATAATCACTGGGTTATCACTGCCAAACTCTGCATCAACAGAATGCAAAGGCCTGTTACTGTAATCAGTGTAAAAATGGGTGGCTTTCTTTGAGTAAGAAAACAAGATCAGAGTCAATGACAACTATAACCTAAAGACGAAACAATGTAGACCTGGGAAATTAGTCTTCGACAAAACAGATAACACATGCTGACAGATGCTGCCAATGATTCTACATCACCTTTTTTTAGGTGAAAGAGATTAAAAACACTCATTTTAGTATGCGTTAAGGCCATTTGATAAGGACCATGTAGAGCATGTTCCAACTCTCAAAGAGGAGAAAGACTGCTGGTACCTGTCCCCCCTTTTGAGATAATTATCCACAAAAACTGGAACATATTTGAGTTGCATCTAATTCATGTACATAATATGGGATTTTCTTTAAAAGTCAACAAGATTCAGACACCAGCAACATCTTTCTTGGAAAACCTCAGATTCGTGAGAACCAGTAGTGGTTATAGCTGATATAGATGCAATGTTCAACTGCTTTGTGGAATGAGAGGACTATCAAGAAATGCCTCACTTCTATGGTATTGTGCCAACAACCCAAATAATAGTTGAATATCAAATGAGAGTCAATATATTTTGTACATAGTCACTTTCTAATCCACTGTTCTGCTGGAACTGCTCAATATATTCCTGTAATTCCTCTATGAATGCATATCTGAGGGTTACGTATCAGCATGGCCACAATGTAGAAGGATTCTTCTTGGGAAGAGGAAAACTTGCTCCTCACGGTGAGCTCACTAGGGTGGAGTTATACTTAAATGGTGAATTAAATAATTTCCCTTTTTGGGATTAATAAAGTATCATACATTTCATTTCAAAGACACAGATGTAGGATTTCAACACCACGAAGAGAATGACACAGTCCTCTATTTACAACAACCTTTGTCCTTTGGAGACGATTTTAGGGGACTCTCTCACATCAAACCTGTCCGATAACTGATCTGGAGGACATTAAAATAACAGCTAGCAAAAAGCTTCCTTTGAACAATCAAAGAAACCTTCTTAAGTAAAAATAGAGGGAGAATCCAGACCAAGTGTTTATTCCCCCTTTTCTGGACATCTGTCTTTTATCTAGCAAGACAAGAAACAGACCTCTCACACCTCTTCCAACTATTTTCTTCAGATTCACTCTCAGTTGGATTATCAAAACTGATTATCAAATACCCTTGTACAGGCTCTTTAAGGTTGTTAGTGATATCCCAAGATGCATTTGATACCTTTTTCACGATCGTATTTAGTATAACAAGGATGAAATTATTATTTAGGAAAATTTTTATTATTTAGGAAAAACTTTTCTATGGAGCCACATTGCCACATTAACACAGAGTAGTTAAACTTAAATTAATTAAGTAACCAGACATTTATATGATGTAACTCGACTGTCAACTGTTCCTTGCTATTCAAGATCCAAATTCGTAATCCATGTTATTTTATCCATCAAATCAAATCAAATCAAATCAAATTTATTTATTTAGCACATTTCATGTACAAACAGTTCAAAGTGCTTTACATAAAATAAAAGCATTGCAGCAGGGAGTGCAAGTAGCATTAAAAATACATAAAAGAATATAAAGAGAAACAAATAAAATCATTTAAATGAATTTAAAAACAGGCAACAGTCTAGATAAGTTAAAAGATATTTCATGCATAGACACATGAGAACAGAAATGTCTTTAACCTGGATTTAAAAATGTCTACATTTGGTGAAAGTTTAATCTCCACTGGCAGTTTGTTCCACTTGTTTGCAGCATAACAGCTAAATGCTGCTTCTCCATGTTTAGTCTGGACTCTGGACTGGACCAGCTGACTTGAGTCCTTGGATCTAAGAGCTCTGCTAGGTTTATATTCTCTGAACATATCACAGATGTATTTTGGGCCTAAACCGTTCTGGGATTTGTAAACCATCAGCAGGCTTTTAAAATCTATTCTGTTACTGACTGGAAGCCAGTGTAAAGATATTAAAACTGGTGTGACGTGTTCAGATCTCTTAGTCCGGGTTAAAACTCTAGCAGCAGCGTTCTGGATGAGCTGCAGATGTTTAATGCTCTTTTTGGGAAGTCCAGTTAAAAGAGAATTACAGTAATCGAGTCTGCTGGAGATGAATGCATGGATGAGTTTCTCCTGGTCTTTTTGGGAGAGGAAACCTTTAATTATGTTGATGTTTCTGAGATGGTAAAAAGCTGCCTTGGTGACAGCTTTGATGTGGCTGCTGAAAGTCAGATCTGAGTCTATCAACACTCCGAGGTTACGAACCTGGTCAGTGATTGTAAGGTTCCGAGTCTCAAGATATTTACCAACGCTGACCCTCTTCTCTTTGCTACCAAACAGAATTATCTCAGTTTTGTCTTCATTTCATTGTAGGAAATTCTCTCTCATCCAGGTGTTTACTTCCTCCAGACACTGACACAGTACGTCTGCTGGGCTGCAGTCGTCCGGTGACAGAGACACATAAAGTTGTGTATCGTCTGCATAACTGTAATAATTGATGTTAAAGTTCTGCCATATCTGACCCAAAGGGAGCATATACAAGTTAAACAGAAGAGGTCCAAGAATTGACCCCTGGGGGACTCCACAAGTCATGGCCACTCGCTCAGATTCATAGCTACCAATTGTAACAAAATAACTCCGGCCTTCTAAGTAGGACCTGAACCAGTTAAGGACCGCTCCAGAAAGTCCAACCCAGTTTTCTAGCCTGTGCAACAGGATTCTGTGATCTACAGTATCAAACGCAGCACTGAGGTCCAACAGAACCAGGACTGAAACATTACCAGAATCAGTATTCAACCTGATGTCGTTTAACACTTTGACCAGAGCTGTTTCAGTGCTGTGATGACGTCTGAAGCCTGATTGAAAGTTATCAAGACTTCCACTTTCATTCAGAAAGTCGTTGAGCTGGTTAAATACAACTTTCTCAATAATCTTAGATATAAAAGACAGATTAGAGACAGGTCTGTAGTTGTTCATCATAGAGGCGTCTAGAGTTCTCTTCTTTAGGAGTGGCTTAATGGCAGCTGTCTTTAGTGACTTGAGAAAAATGCCTGATGCCAGTGAGCTGTTAACTATTTGTAGGAGATCACTTTCTACTGAGGTAAAAACAGTTTTTAAAAAGTCGAATGGTATTATGTCCAGAGAACAAGTTGTTGATTTCAGATGCCGAACTGTTTCCTCTAGGATTTTTAAATTAACAATATTAAATGTGACATAACGTCAGAGTTATTTCTAGGTTTTAGACACAGATTAGTTTTCTTGTTTGTCTGTGTTGCGTGAATGTTTTGTCTAATTGTTTTGATTTTTTGGCTAAAAAAGTTGGCAAATTCGTTGCATTTCTCAGTGGAAAGGAGGTCTGGGTTTGACTGTTTAGGAGGATTTGTGAGTTTTTCAACCTTAGCAAACAGAGTTCGAGAATACTTTGAATACTACGCAGGCTTTGTTTGTACAGCTCATAGTAAATCTGAAGCTTTGTTTTCCTCCATTTACGTTCAGCTTTCCTGCATTCTCTTTTAAGGTCTTTGACCGTAGTGGTGTTTCTCCATGGGGTTTTCTGTTTGATCAAGGTGCTCTTGATTCTTATCGGTGCAACAGCTTCCATTACATTAAAAATTTTCAAGTTAAAATGATCCAGCAGTCCTTCAACCGACTCTGCGCTCTTAGTTGGTAACATAGCTATGGCCTCCCTAAACTGAGCACTTGTTTTCTCATTGATGTACCTCTTCTTAACTGAGAAGCTGGTTGTTTGAACATTCTGAGTAATATGTAAATCAAATAAAATACAAAAATGGTCAGACAAGGCCAAATCAATAACCACAACAGAAGAAATATCAACACCTTTAGAAATGACCAGGTCCAGAATGTGACCTCGAAGGTGGGTAGGTTCTGTTACATGTTGCCACAAACCAAACATGTCCAGCACAGAAGAAAATTCTTTGGCATTACCATCCGTCATATTATCTATGCGAATGTTAAAATCCCCAGTCAAGATGAAATGGTTAAAATCAGTCAAAATAACAGACAATAATTCAGAAAAATCATCAATAAAACTTGCACAGTATCCTGGAGATCTGTAAATGATTAAGAACAGGAATTTAGGAACACCCTTTAAAATAAAACTCAGATATTCAAAAGAAGTGAAATCACCAAATGAGATCTCTTTACACTGGAATGTATCTTTAAATAAAGCAGCTTCAGCCCCACCTTTCCTACCATTTCGGCATTTATCCATAAAACTAAAGTTTGGGGGGGCTAAAGCTAAAGTTTGTGTTTTTATTTTTATATCTTAATAAGGTGTGGTGTTTTCAGAACCCTCTGAACAAATGTGTGTTAAAGGGAAAGTTGTTTTTTTATATCTGGACCTTATTTCTGGCATAAAATACGTTCATCTACACACGATAACAGTTTGGTGAAAGTCGGCGTCCTTTGGACGCTATTTAGATCACTCGAGATCCGCGTATATCCATATAACGGGTGTGAACAGGGCATTGACAATACAGCCTCTAAGTGAGGCATTATCTGTCTTTATTTCACCAATACTTGAAGACGAATGAATGAATGAACGCGTACTATTGCACTGTTAGTTCAGAGCTGCCGTGTTGTTGTTATTGGGGGCTATTCGTTGCACGTTTTAACCTCCGCTCCTGAAAAGTTACCACACAGTAATAGTTTTTCCTGCAAAGAAAGCCAGTATACGCTTGTTAATTTTTTGTTCATCATTTTTGTGAATTGAAGTTCACCTCACCAGAGTTGGTTATTTGACCAAACGCATCTACAATTGTGTTATTTTTGATGGTGAAGTCTTGATATCAAACCTCCGTCTCCTTGGCAACAAGAAGCCCTCAGTGGACTAGAGAGACCTACCACAACATGCCACAAACCTTTAAAGTTTACGGAACTTCATCCCCAACCAACTGACTACCGAGACAGCAGACCCGTAAGAGACCCACTTGGATACCCATCAACCTAGTGTGTTCACAGTTGACCGACTGTGCTAAGTGCTTAACAAAGTTAGGTCTACCATCTTCACCTTTTCAGACCTTTTCGGTACAGCTGTGTCGAGAGAATTCATTGTTAAAAATGACAAATGAGTCAAAAGTTATTAGCCTTAAAACCGTAAAGAGTGACAATTTGAGCAATTCTGGTACATTTCTACATTCTCTTGCACCTTTCCCATCCCGAAGGAATGGAGCCCCCTATCAAGGTTTATTCAATTCAATAGTGAGAATGCTACATGATATTTTCTGGTACTGCCATGTCAGGCTTTTGCTACTCCTCTGAAAGAAAAACAAATGTCTGCATTTTTCAAAATTTTACTTTCAATGGATGAAAACCTCTGTGTTCAGATATGTGAAATCCCTGTTAAATGTCAGTAGCAAATCATGCGCTGGAAGAAGAGTGGTACATATTCTGCTGTATCTGGGACTGAAACGTTGTTATCACTGACATGCTCACATCTAAAGAGTGCAGAAGCATTACAGTAGTGTTAAACTCATGAGGGCAGATAGACAGATGACAGTGACAGATAGAGAACCAGATATCTCAGAAGATGTTGCATAGTGTCCTTCTGGCAGTGATATGGGATTTCACTTCACCATTACCATTACTTCACACTAGACCAAACTTGTAAATACCCCAGTTTTTTTCCCCTTGAAAACCTTCTTAAGAAAAAAGGACATAGATAACAATCCAGAACACAATGCAACTGTGAAAAACAACCCCCAAACCCAACTCAAGACAAGTCACCCTATTGAGCAGAAAATACAGAGGTGATGCACCAGTGTACTAATGATAGGCAGCAAGGACATTCTGATGCCATTTGGTCTTGATAAAGCTGCTCACATGCAGGGTAAGTTTTAGAACTGGTCAGAGGGCTGCACACACATAAATCACATCTTATTTCACCGCCAGCTGCAAGGTGCCTAATAAGATATTGAGGATGCAGTTAGTTTTTCCAACTGCAGGTTTGTGTAACTAGAATATCTTGAATATGCTCAACATTAAAATTTTTTATACACATAATGTATAAGATCTCTAGAACCTCTAATGCATTTTGTATGAATTTCATTTTAACTTCTAAGCCATGAAGGCTTAGTGTAAACCCATTGCATTGTTTATGCAATGCAAGCTTGACACAAAGCCAGAAGGAGAGATAACTGACACACTGAAAATTGTGTTAGAATTTACGTGTCAGTCTACACTTTAGACCCACAATGCCCTTGTTTGCTGCAGGGCTTTTGCCTCCTGCTTCATATAACAGTTATTGAAAACAAAATAATGTCGATGTAACTGGTTATTTAACTATAAAGGGAGCTAATTACTGCTACACAGGAAAAAGGAACATCTTGGAAGAGACAGTATGTATGAGCATAGAACCAAATATATACTTGGACTGACAGTAGCTTCAGGTAGAAAACTGGTTATTGTCTTAGCCTAATGAGCTTTATTTATGCATTTTTTTACGTGTGTGTTCCAGAGCATAGTACAGCAAAGCAGTGTAAACACATACCAAATGAGTCAATAACAGTTAAATTAAATTAAATTAAATTCAGTTTAATTTATATAGCGTCAAATTACAACAAATGTCATCTCAAGGCACTCCAATAATACAGTTCAATTCAAGCCAATTGGAGTTCAATTTAATTGTAATCATAATCAAATCAAATCCAATTATTTAAATTCAAAATTAGCCCAATTCATACATACAGAGCCAATTCAAAAACAATTTCCTAGCTAAGGAAACCAACAGATTGCACAGAAACTTCTCTTCGGTCTAATCTCCTGTCCTGAACATGCATGAGGCAAATGTGGAGAGAAACGACTCCCTTTTAACAGAAAGAAACCTCAGTCAGAACCAGAGTAAGGAAGGCTGGCCATCCGCCTCGACCAGCTGGGGTTTAAGAGGACAGAAAAGAGGGGACGACAAACACCATAACACCATTCAAAGGGTACCTGTTGAGACAGTTGCTGTGGTCTACATGTCCAGGGAGTTGCACATAAGGTGGGGAAGCTAAAGTATACTATACACATTGAGACCAAAGGCACTCTAACTTTAAAAGATAAAACCATCCATCTATCAATTGTCATCCGCCTATCCAAGGTTGAACAGGTTCAGGAGAGAAACCCAGACATCCCTCTCCTCAGCGACACTCTCCAACTCCTCCTAGAGGATCCTGTGGCGTTCCAAGGCCAGAAAGGATGTATATTCTACTTTCAACTTTCAACTAGAAAACAGCAGCAAAAAAATAGTTTTCAAGAAAGAAGTTGCTCGAGCTCCGGACAATGGGACTTGCCGGCTCTGTTTACCCCATACCTGAGGAGCTGCGCCGGAAGTACCGAGACTGCAGAGGCTCTGCAGCCTAAAGGCTAAATGGCAAAGGGGACGGTGGAGGTATGGAGGTTATCAGGTGTTGTAGGTGATTTTGAACAGGTGGGTTTTGAGTTGGCTTTTGAATGAGGGGAGTGTATCGGAGTTCCGGATGGCGGGGGGCAGGGAGTTCCAAAGGGTAGGGGCGGCGATGGAGAAGGCTCTGTCCCCAAGGGTGCGGTACTTGGTCTTGGTGATGGGAGTGAGGAGGTTGGCATCAGAGGAGCGGAGACGTCGAGTGGGGAAGTAGCTGAGGAGGAGGTTTGCAAGGTATGGAGGTGCAAGGTTGTTGAGGGCTTAGTAGGTGATGAGAAGGATCTTGAAGTTGATTCGCTGTTTTATTGGAAGCCAGTGAAGTTGATGAAGGATGGGAGTAATGTGTTCTCTGGAGGGGGAGTGAGCAGTCGGGCGGCCGAGTTTTGAACATATTGCAGTTTTTGAAAAGCAGAGGAGGGAAGGCCATACAGGATGCTATTGCAGTTGTCGAGTCTGGAGGTGATGAAGGCATGGATGAGTGTTTCGGCAGCTGAGGGGGAGAGAGTAGGGCGAAGGCGTGCAAAGTTGCAGAGGTGGAAGAAGGCTATTTTGGTAACATGGTTTATGTGGGATTTGAAGGAGAGTGTGGGGTCCATGATGATGCCGAGATTTCTGACAAGGGGGGAGGGAGTGACGGAGTGACAATCAATGCAGAGTGAGAAATGCTAGGGTGGGGAGGGTGGATTTTGGGCCAAAGATGATCATTTCAGTTTTATTGCTGTTGAGTTTGAGGAAGTTTTGATTCATCCAGGCTTTGATGTTGGTGAGGCAGTTGGTGAGGGTGGAAAGAATGGCAGGAGTAATGGCAGTGGTGGTGATATATAGCTGGGTATCATCGGCGTAACAGTGGAAGTGAAGACCATGGCGGCGGATGATGTGACCTAGTGGGAGCATGTAGAGGATGAAGAGGATTGGTCCAAGCACTGAGCCTTGGGGAACTGCGTGTGAGACAAGGGTGGTGAGGGATTTGTGGTTGTTGATGGAGATGTAGTGGATACTTTGAGATAGGTAGGAGGTGAACCAGGAGAGAGCGGAGTTGATGATGCCAATGGCTTGCAGACGGTTGAGGAGGATGGAGTGATTGATGGTCTCGAAGGGAGCACTTCGACAGGAGAATGGTGAGGGAGCCGGAGTCGGAGGAGAGTAGGAGGTCATTGGTGAATTTAAAAGTGCTGTTTCGGTACTGTGATAGGTTCTGAAGCCGGATTGAAATATTTCATACAGGTTAATTGTGCTGCGAAGGAATGGGAGGTTGGAGATGGGCCTGAAATTGTTGGGGTCGTCAGGGTCAAGGCCAGGTTTTTTAAGGAGGAGGGTGATGGCAGCAAGTTTAAGAGGCGAGGGGACAGTGCCGGAGGTAAGGGAGGAGTTGATGAGTCCGTGATGAGTGGGGCGAGGGAGGTAAAACAGGTTTTGACAAGCTCAGAAGGCATGGGGTCCATAGGGGAGGTGGATGATATCATGGTGGAGAGTATTTTGGAGAGGTCGGCTGTGGTTATGGGGGAGAAGATGGAAAACTGGTGGTCGGAGGATGAGGGAAATGGAGGTTCAGAGTTGAGGGTGGTGGCAGTGGAGGTGACGAGCTGGTTTTGTATGTTATCAATCTTAGAGTGGAAAAATGATAGGAGGTTGTTGCATTTCTCCGGGGTGAATGTGGATGAGATATTGTCCTGGGGTTTGAGGAGTTTGTTTATGGTTGAAAAGAGAGTGCGTGGGTTGGAGGATCCAGAGTGAATGATGCCAGAATAGTAGACAGGGCAGGCTTTGTTAAGTGCAGATTTGTAGAGGTGCATGAGATCTTTGTAGGCGAGGGCGTGAACTGTGAGACCGGTTTTCTTTATTAATCGTTCTAACTGTCTGAGTTGTTTTTTGAGTTTGTGAAGTTCCGGGGTGAACCAGGGGGATGAGTGAATGAAAGTGACAGTTTTGGTTTTCAGGGGGGCCAGTTTTTTGAGAGAGGTAGACAGCGTGTTGTTGTAGATGTTGACGAGGTCCATGGGGGTTGGATTGGTAGAGAGGGGGAGGCCGGAGAGATTGCTGGATATGCAGGTGGAGAGAGCGACTGGGCAGACGGACTTCAGGTTGCGGAAAGTTATTGTGCAGTCCTGTTTTGGTTGGGGGGCAGGAATGTCAATAGCGAGTGTGATGGCCAGGTGGTCGGAGATGGAGAGGTCGGTAGAGCAAACCAGATCTAGGATGTGTCCACGGTTATGGGTGGGGAAATTGATGTGTTGGGTGAAGCTGACGCAGTTGAGTAGGTCCAGAAAGTCCATGGCATGTTTACAGTCCAGGGAGTCAATGTGGAGGTTGAAATCACCAAGGAATAAAACAGATGGCGAGATGGAGGACAGTGCAGTGATGAATTCAGAGAGGTCTGGTAGGAATAATGGATTGGGCTTGGCGGGGGTGGTAGATAATTGAAATTATGAGAGGGAGTTTGAAAGCCAGGTGTTCAAAAGATTTAGCGGCAGGGATGGAGAGTGGGCGGGGTTGGAGGTTGTGATGGTAGATGGCAGCAATGCCCCCTCCTTTCCCCTCGGAACGTGGGTTGTCCAGTTATGAAAATCCAGCAGGGGTAGTTTGGTTGAGTGAAAAGTAATCCATGATAAATGATAAATTCATTGAGAATGAGACCTGTATTGTTGAGGTATCTTGTGTTGAAGAGGGCGAGTTTCAGGTACTTTTGTTTTGGAATCGATGGGGCGGAAGTAGGGATAGGGCGGAGATTAAAGGTGTTGGCGTTTGGCCCGTTCTGATGACGTGTGTTGTTGTGATGACGCGATGAGGACGTGCGGGAGCCGGCGCGGGAGCCGGCGCGTGAGCTGCGGTTAGACCACAGTGATGGAATCCTGTTTATGGTGGTGGAATTGAAAATAAACTTGCGGCGGGAGCGAGGACGGAGAAGAAGTCGTGTAGTTTTAGTGTGGCGGTGAGTTCGGTGGAAGGGGGTAATTGGGGAATTAGCTGGCGGAGCTGCATGGATGTATAGCGGAGCGCCATGACCGAGGCTGTGAGGAGTCAAACACTGCTGGAGGTGGATGGTGGCTGTAAAGTGCGAAAAGACAGATGATGGACAAGGATCAACAGCCACAGCGTGGTAGATGGAGAGACTGGAGAGACTAGCCCGCCTGGGCCCGTCAGGTTGGAGGCCAAAATGAATTCAGGCACAGACAAACGTAAAGCCGGCTTGCTCAGGGAGCCTGCTCGGGTCGGAGGTAGAGGTCCCAGCCAGCAAGGGGCTAACCGCACCGAGACAGATGGAAATCTGCCCGGATCTCTACCCTCAACCGAGCGGCGATGGAAGATGTCTGCTGAAAGGGAGCTAGGTATAGCTCGGAAAGGAAGGCAGCGGCCCCGGCCAGTAGAGGGGGCCAGTTTAGCCGCACCGGTACAAGCGGAGGCCCGTCCGGGTTTACCTTCGACCAGGTTACGTCGATGGATCCAGAGGTAGAAGTCCTTCAACATCGGTAAGTGACCGAGCTAACGCACTCAGCACCGAGAGGGGTTCTGAAGCAGTAGCCCAGCACCACCGTGTGAGTTTGTTTGTGAGATCCAGGGAGGTAGGTAGTCTGTAACAGTGATGCGCGGGCTGTCCCGAAGCCAGCGGGCGCCTGCAGGCATCCGCGGTCACCCACAGTTGCGGGTCATAAAAAAATATTTTTAATGATATTCGGGTTGTAATCGGTCGGGTCGTTTTGTCGTTTGAGATGAACATTAAAAAATAACGTGGTAAACGTTTGTAATTCAAACAGTAGACACAATGTTCTATTAAATAAATACACTTTATTGGCTGAATAACTTCCACAGAGATGACGTACGTGGTCAGAAGTACAGTAGGTATGGAGATGGCAAGAGAGAAGGTCAAGTTGGGAGAGTGGAAGCTCCGCAAACACACAAGCAGAAAAAGTAAGGTTTGGGACTCATTCGCCGAGATCATCAAAGATGATGAGCAAAGTGCAGGCTTTGTCATGTGCACCTCCTGTGAAGCAATGTATGCATTTGAAAACTGCCACAAAACTGGAACGACCAACATGGCCCGTCACAAGTGTGGGACCGGGAAGCCATCGCAGCCAAAGAGTAAACAGACCATAACACCTTAAAAATGAATGCAGGTAGGCTATATGAGGTCCGTTGTGCGTTGCCAATGACGCTAGGATGTTCATTAAGACCATTGGCTACTTTTTTAAAAAGCGGGTCGGGAAGCGGGTCGGGTTAACATTTTTTCATAAATATTTCTTGCGGTCTAAGTTAACGGGCGGGTTAGTGGAAAAAGCGGTCGGATGCGGGATGTTTTTTCGTCGACCCGCGCGTCACTGGTCTGTAATAATTTTGTAATAGTTAGCTTTGATAAGCCGGTTGAGAAGCAGATTTAAAAAGTAGGTGACGAAAAAAAAATATCAAAAAACAAAAGCAGCAAAAGAGAGAGCTTTCACAGGGAGCTTTCAGAGGGAGAAGCAGCAGCCAAAATGCGCCAGCGTCCTCTCCTGTCATACAGCTTCATGAAGAAGCCCCACCCGAGCCAGCCAGAGGACTTCAGACCAGTGGCCCTGAAGTCGCACATCATGAAGACCCTGGAGCGGCTCCTGCTTCAACACCTCAGGCCCCAGGTTCAACATGCCTAGGATCCCCTCCAGTTTTCCGACCAGGAAAAGGTGGGGGTGGAGGACATCATACTGCACCTGCTTCACAAGGCTCATTCTCACCTGGACAGGGGGAGTGGCGCTGTGAGGACCATGTTTTTTTTACTTCAGCAGTGCCTTTAACACCATCCAGCCTGAGAGACAAGCTGGGCGGCATGGGTGTGGACGTCCACCTGGTCTCCTGGATTCTGGATTACCTCACCGAGTGGATTACGTCACAGAGAGCCCACAATTTGTCTGGCTGTGTTCTGCAGCACATGGGCGCCACAAGGTACAGCGCTCTCCCTTGTCCTGTTCACACGCTATACATCCGACTTCCAGCACGAGTCAGAACTCTGCCACATGCAGAAATACTCCAATGACACAGAGAATGTTGGATGTATTGCAGATGGACAAGAGACGGAGTGCAGGGGCCTCGTGGAAGACTGTGTGATGGTGTAGGTCTAACCATCTGCAGCTTAACACCTCCAAGACCAAGGAGATGGTGGTGGACTTCAGGAGGAAGCCACCCCATCTCCAGCCCATTTCCATCGAGGGCTCTGATGTGGAGGTGGTCAGGACCCATAAGTACCTGGGACTGCAACTGGATGACAAATTGGACTGGACTGTTAACACAGACAGCATCCACCGTAAAGGACAGAGTCATCTTTACCTCCTGAGAAGACTGGGGTCCTTTAACATCTGTAAAAACATGCTGCTGATATTTTACCACTCTGTTGTGTCTAGTGTTCTCTTTTATGCTGTGGTTTGTTGGGGGGGGGGGGGGGGGGGTAGTATTAAAAGGAAGGAGGGCTGGATCTGTGGTGTGCAATGTGCAATGTGATTTGTCCTTTTATCATTGCTGGAAACTTAGTACTCCTCCCTGTCCTTCAAGATGCAGCGGCAGGCCGTGGATACGCAGGACGTGGATATTAGCTGATTGAACAGCGCTGACAAGAGAACTCCATGGACCCGGGCCACTTGGCGTATGATTGCGCACTGGACCTTGCAGAAGACTCTTCGGGCTGTTGACTGCTGCACTTTTTTTGTTTAGCCTCTTGCCTTTTTACCCTCTTTTATTTATTATATTTTAATGGTTTTAATCTATGGCTTTTTTTTTTTTTGGATTGGCGCATTTTAGTCTACTGTCTTTTATCTTTCGTGTGAAATAAATATCACTATGAATCCCAAATGTCTGTGACTGCCCATTCCTCAACAGTGGAATCTTGTGCTGGTGTTATTTATCTACAATATTTAATTTTGGGACCCACGTTTGACATATAACCTTCCAACTTTCCAACAGTCAACCCTGCATTGTTGCAGACACTGTCTTTGACATCATCACCTCAACTGTTGCTAGGCTACAAATGCAAAATTCCAACGCATTCATGGCAATTTCTGGAGATTTCAAACACATCTCGCTCTCTGCTAAACTTCCAACTTTCCAACAGCTTTTAAAAATGGCCTCACCAGTGAAACTTAGATTCTTTATATGACAAAGTAAAAGATGCATACAGTTCCTCTGCCCATCCGTCACCTTCATACTGTGTGCCTTGCATCTTTTTGTGTATCCCAAGCCAAGAGCTTCTGAACAAAATTTCATTATGCCTGCATTGTGACAATAAAGATTCTTGATTAGTATATTAGACCATAATCTGCTCCTCCTCACCTCTAACTTTGCACCTATTTTTTTTGTTGCACCTGTGACCATGATTTTGATTAAGTGATCTCAAGTAGCTAGAGAACAACCTCAGTAAAGTCCTTACCCAGTAACAAGCTCTGGATCACCAGTGACCTGAAAAAGCTGCTGAACATGAAGAAGAAAGCCTTCAGGCACATAAAGTGGGGATTAATGAGGACTGTTCAAAAACAGCTAAAAAAGAGAGAGCAAAGAGGTTTAAGGAAAAAAGTTAGTGACTAAGGTCAAGAAGAACAATATGAGGGATGTGTGGTTAGGAGAACAAACGACAGGTTTTACAGTGAAGAGTGATCAAACTGATAGAAGTCTGGACAAAGACACAGTGGAATTTTTTTATTTTCAGTTCATAACAACTATGTTTCTCACCTGCCTCTGGCTACATGGACCTCACACCCTCCCTGCACTTCCATAATGCCACCCTATCATAGATCTTAACAGTGACTCACCAACCATCAGAACCATTGGTTCTAAAGGCATGTGTGGAACAGATACATTCTTCAGCACTTCTTCAACCTTGGTCAGAAGAACCTTCCAATGCCATTGAAGACATTCTGCCTTCTTCTGGTACCTAAAATATCCCATCTATCTACCCTCAGTGACTATGAAACAGTTGCTCTAACATCCCAGATTATGAAAGTCTTGGAGAGGTTGTTATTAGCAGCATTCGGACAGAGCAGTTCTAAGAACGCAGAACGCAGTTCTAAGAACGGTCCTCCTTGAATTTCGTTCTGATAACTGCCCTTCCCCAGGGGAACTGTTTCAGTCTGCATTTGCACATGAGTCGGGACCAGGTCGGGACTGATGCGACGCAACCGCCTGCAACAGTGACGTGTTACTTTAGCGCCACATTCAACAGCAAAACAAAACAAAACAAAACCCGCGAAAAGTAAGGAAAGAAGACAAAAAAAACACAAAGAAGCTAATATGGAGAGCGGGGAGGCCACCGTGTTCATGGTCTGCATGATGGTGATATTAATCATGGACGATCACATCAGGCGTCAAACAATCGATGCTGGAAGAGCACACAGAGGGAGTCAGGATCGAGCGCAGTTCAGAACTCACTCGCTCTCTTTCCTCTTTCATTTTGAAGGAAGCGGGAGTTCATTCATTCTGTACGTAATTATTTTTATTCTGATGGTCCACTGTTGAATGTTAGAATATTATTATTTTTGCACTATTGTTTAGGTTATTTAAATGTTCTATTTGTGCACAGTTTTATACATTTTATCATAATTTTGCACTGTTTCGCACTGAATGTTAATTTATTGGCAGTTTTTTTTAGCTTTTTTCACAATGATTTGGGGACTGGAATGGTTTGGAAATTGTTTGTAAATTCCGATGGCGCACACTCTGGGTGACTGATTCAAGGGACTCGAATACCCGATTCACTTCAGTGAGTGACTCATACAAACTCGAGTCAGTAAAAGGAATCGAGTATTCCATCACTACAGAGTGGTGTAAAAAGAGAGTGGCGACACTCCCATAGACTTCTATAGAAAGAAAGTAATGCGGAAGTCACGTGGGTCACGGATCTGCCGATAGTTCCGGATAGTTCCGACCACGAATAGTTCCACCATGGAACGCCGTTCATTTTTGGTGTTTCTGAAGTATTTTCTCCGGTAAGTCGATGAAATTACAACATTTTTTGGGCATTGTGAGGCATTAGCTGAGATGGTCTTTAACTAATTAAGAAAGTTAAGTTTTAGTTAATTAATCGTGTTAACCAGCTAGTTGTAATTTAGTTGCAGCTAGCTAATGTGAGCAAGATGGGTCTAAACCGGTCTCAAGACATTTGCCTATTACTGTCTAATTCAACTTTTTAAAATATTCAGCCAATTTTGAAATATCATAAATAACTGTATAACATTAATAACAATAAATAAACTATTATCAAACTATTAATTTCACCCTGAATGTAAAATGTTCCCCTCCTAATAATTTTATTTAATGTTCTTCTGATTACACAAGTTAATTCCTTCAAAGCAAGACATATTGCCACTTTTTTCAGCATGAATTTGCAGCTGTGATAATGAATTGTTTCTCTGTTGTTTCTCTGTTCTCTGATGTGGTGGTCGCTGCTGATATGGATCAACCCTCATTAGGACTTCAGCACATTTCTACAATGTCCAAACCCTTAAATTTGATATATACAGTTCACTGTTGCGGATTAATCTACTCAAGAGTGAAAGAACTTCTTTATTTAGGCTTGTTTTACATTTTCCATGATGACATTTCATAATAAAATGTTTGGTTGAAATCTTTATTTTTTTCTTTTTGCACAGCTGAGACTTAAATGTTGTCATTTAATATGGTTTTAACCAGAAAAAGTTTGATTTAAAAATTGTTCATTTACTTTATTTGTTTATTTTGAGAAGGAGATCAAATCATTACTGATGAATTGTAGTCGTCGTCTGACTGTTGATTTGAATTCTTATAGTGGACTAGGCGTTGAAATGTATTGTCACATCAGCCCCACTAAGAATTTTTTTTACCAGCTGCCACTGCTCCCATAACTACCTACATTACTGACTACCTCACAACATAACCACACTTTGTGAGACTGAAGGGTTGTATGTTTGAGAATTTGGTCAGCAGCACCACAGGGGACTGTATTCTCACCATTCACACCATTCTGTACAGCTCTTCCCAGTGCAACAAGGAGAAATGACATCTCCAGAAATGGAGACTCTGCACTTGTGCGGTATATCAGTGATTGGAAAAAGGGTGAGGACAGGGAACTAATTGACCCCTTTGTGGAATTGTACAGAGGTGGTACAGGGTGGTCAAAATTGATCCACCACTGATGCACCTTTTGAGCGAGCAAGGGATGTAGTAACAGAGGGGAAATTATACCACCTTGTGTGTGCTTACACACATCAAGACGGCTGGATCTGTTGACAAACATTTAGTTAATTGACTTTGTCCAGACTTCCATCAATCTTATTCTTTTTCTCCTACAAACTTTTGAAAAACGCAAATATAGTATGAAATATAAATATAATTTTGAAAAAGGTGAACAACCTCCAACTGAACCTTTACAGAGGCATTTTCCTAGAGCTTTTCCACTTCCTTTCCATAGTTGTTCAGTCTTTCTAACACTCAACAGTGTGAGCATAAAGACACAGTTAAATTACAATTGACCAATGTTCTTTCATTCAAGTGTGGAAATGCCGTTTAAGAGCAGCCAAATCTTTTGGAAAACTCCAAACAGTTCAATGTGTTTATGGAGTCTTTTCAAACTTGCACAACTAGGTAAACAACAGAGGGGAGAGATCATTTAAACAGACACAACTGCGAGACTGAGTCTGTTTATACAAGCTTCACTGTCACACTTCAGCAATTTATATTTAACTGTCAAATTAGGCCTTATAATTCATTCTGCCTGTGGACAGAAAAAAAGAGGGAAGAAAGTCTTAACACAATGGGCTCATTATTTCTTTAGTTACATGTTTACCATTTAAATACACCTAATTGGAAGAGCAATGCATTGGTTACTACCTTTTGTCACAGCTCGCAGGGCATTCAACCCAGATCTACTCGCAGCCACACTAATTTGATCAAATGCACCCTTGTCTTGTCACATCAAAGCACTCACATTTGGATGGTACTTAGTAACAGGAAGATGCTTCATTACATGTTAAGTATGTGATGCTCTGATAAGACATTACCAGAGTAAGCCCCGAATTATTTTTCATTTAATCTTTTTTGTAAAAGTTGGCGATCTTTAAAGTAATGTTGAATGAAGTGATAGGGAGTCATTTAATTGAATGGAATTATTATGGATAAATTAATTAGTTTAGATCATGTTCCCTATCTGAACCAAGGCTTTGGTGAATTATTTTTTTGTCATTATCCATAGTAGTACATTACTATTAACACATTACTTCTGTTTATCCACCTCCATAGGTGTCTGAATATATACAAATATAATAGAGGCATTGCATGTGATTTTTTTTTTCCTCGTACGGCTCAAATATCTTATAAATTTAAGAACTAATTGTTAAGAATAATAGCATAAAATACTTGGATACGATGCATGATATTCAGTAGTCCTGTGGTTTGTTGAGGTGTGACTTTGGAATCCTAAGCCATACGTTTGTGTTCTTTTTAAAGAAAAGAGGCTTTCTCATGGCAACTCTTACAAACAAGCCATAATTGTTAAATCTTTTTCTCATTTTACTGTCATGAATTTACACATTTAACATGCTAACTAAGGACCCCGTAGAGTCTCAGGTGTACATGTCTACTTTATTCTCGACAGGCAAAATATAAATATTTTTTCTTATGCCTGGCCCTAATACTCTTCCGTACAAGTGAATAGCTACATCTTATATGTATGTTTTTTCCACTTTGTCTAAGCACTGCACACTGATCTTGGGGTTGACTTGCTGGTACATTCACTCGTGGGAAGGTTGGCCACTGTCTTGTAATTTTTTCACTTGTGAACAATCTTTAGTACGATAGACTTCTAACTGAAATGGCCTTGTAAGCTTTCCAAGATCGATGGACAACAATAATTGGTTCTTTAAGATCATTGCTGATCTCTTTCCTCCTTGGCATTGTATTACAAGCCTCAATATTCCAGACCAGCAAACTGACAAAACTTCTGCTTTTTTTTCGAGATAGTCACACTTGCAAATGATCAGTTGATAATATTACAATTGAAAGAGGTTGTGATTTTTTTCTTTTTCATCTGGCATATATTTGATGAATGAGATGAGAATGCATGTGTGTATTTGTTAGATATGAAGTGTAGTTTCAAGATTTGCTGGTCACACAAAGAGCGATTTAAAGACCTCAATGGAGTGATGGCAGTCAGGGGAAGATACCCAATCCAGTTGGGATTGGGACATCTCCCTGAAGCTATGCCTGGTGGAGGGCTCACTGGTGAACACCTGGTTGCTAATTCTTGGATCCTAAATCTAAGCCAGGCTCAGTCCGAATAAGTCCTACGATGTCACTTCCATGTAAACTGACCACCTGCAGAGAGGAAAATCAAGATGAGCTAGGTGATAGGCAAAGATGAAGGTCTGGATATGGTGTTGGGATGTGATCTGCAGGGGCGTCAAAAATATTAATAGTCAGATACTAATCAACGTCTAAGATAAGTATCTTTTTTTATTATTACGTTCAACAGCATCAGTGAATTTTGCCATCTTGGCTTCTTCTGCAGCACTGTTCCATAAAAAACAGCCTCTCTCCTCACCAGCAGCTCAATGCAGAGAGACACATCACTGGGTTGCTGCTGTTGTCAGCATCAAACTAACTTGACATTGTTTTTTGTGTTCTCAGAATGTTGCATTTTGAGACTACTTTTAAGTACAGTGCAATAGTATTTTCAACAGCAATAGGGCAACTTTGAAATATGCCCCAAGGTTTTTTTTGTTTGTTTGTTTAAAAAAAAAAACATTGTCATACTTATGTGAGAAAATGTGTGTGTGTGAGAATGAAAGCCTGGAGACCTATCGAGAGCCTGTCTCACAGTTAAAACTATGCAGGTGAGAACTGTAAAAAGTGCTCATCTACCTGTATCTATCCACTAAGTGGCATGTAATTATCTCACTTAGCTCCACAGTAAATACATTTTCAAAGAAATGAGACCATTCAGACCTGGCTGTGACTCAACAGTCTTGTATGGGTAATGATGACAAGATGTGTAAACAGTAGAAGATCTCTCTCCAGGATTAAACTGTTGTCCAGTTCATAAGGTAAAAGATATGAAAGAAAAAAAAACTCTGTGTATTTCATGTACCACTATCACTGTGGCCAAACATTTGCAAAGATAACTAGTTTGCTGACCTGACCAAAAACATGATACACTGGTGAATTGCAACGCATCGGTCAGCAGCAGGTTGAAGGGGAGGAATCAACTAGTCATTGTACAGAACAAACTGAAATGACATTAAAATGAATTTGATCCAGCCACGATGTAAAGGAAGAGGTGCCATTTACTAATTTTAATCATAATTATCCAAATAACTGAGTTAAGTGAATCTGACTTTCAAAAAGAAGCACATAATTATTCAGTATTCAATCGAACATCATTACAGAGAACTGTTTAGGCAGCGACCAGACAGTTTAAATTCCAGAAATATTTTGTTACTTTTTTATTCTAAAGGGTGAAATTTAAATAAGTTAAACTTCATGTTTGTTTGTTCTTTTTTTTTTGCATTTGTAAAACACCACTTTGAGACATTTTTATTTTACAATAAAAAATAAATAAAGCATTAATTGAAAAAGTTGATCTGGAGCTGTTTATTGAAATATTATATGCCTCTTAATTGGCCATTTAAGAGGCATATAGGCATCCAGTGGAAAAAAAGAGTATTGGATACTTTTCTTGGTGTTAGTATTGACTTTGAAATTCTAGATTTAGGACAACAGTGTGGAATGCCAACTCACTAGTGGGAAAGATGTCATGGCTAGGGGCCTAGTCGCCTCATAAGAAGGACCCTAGGGCAGACGCAGAACACTGGGGACATTTATAGTTAGAACAGAGTTGTTTTTTTTTTTTTTTTTACAGGTGCGTGGTGTTGGAAGCCAGAGGTAGGATCTGGGAAAAACGTGGAACTCTGTGAGAGGAGGGAGATGATTAGTGAGGTATGTTTGTCCGTACTTGATCCAGGAAGGAATCCAAAGTGGAGGGGAGGGTGCTGGCTGTGGTGCAAAGGTTCTGAGTTGGCGGCGGGGCAAACAGAATGGTTTGTAGAACCATGTAGAACAGGCTAGAAGAAGGAGGGTAACTATATACCTTACTATATATATGTCTTCCCCTACCCGAACCAGGGTTTGCATCCCATTCCTGCTTTTCTTACCTCTTTTATTTCTTCCCCTACCCGAACCAGGGTTTGCATCCTCACCCCGCTGTGACTGGTGTGCAGTTGGTGAGAGGCTGGTTGGTTATCGCACTTACTCTAGCACTAGTTTTGCTCTTAGCTGTTTGGTATTAGAAGGAAATGCACTTATGATTTCTTGTGACCTGAAGTTCTTTTGCCTACCGATGTTGAACGCACTTATTGTAAGTCGCTTTGGTTAAAAGTGTCTGCAAAATGACCGTAATGTAATGTAATGTATATAGATGCCAGTCCGGGCATAGAAATCCAAGGCTTGGAGAGTTGATGAAGGAAATGGCGCTGAAGGAAACAAGAAGACAAAGTCAGCTAGGAGTTTAATTTGCAATACATCACAGGCGTTGGCCTAATTTCCACTAGAGTAGTGAGACAATCTGGCAAAGGATAGTTGCTCTTGAAAGAGTGTCCTGATGAGGAGCAGGTTGTGGAAGCAGGAGCAATCCAGACTCTACCCCGGGCTCCCAGGAGACCTGCCCAGCCCCACCAAAGACTCAGAAACACAGCAAAACAGTGACAAAAAAAATATGGTCGCAGTTCCCAACCAGACTCTTCAAGGAGGTTTTCCCCTTAACCAACACTTCCATATTGGATTTGATCAAAATGTCTTTATTGACAGGATATGCACCTCAGACTTTGAAGGGTTGGTGTAATAAAACCTACTCTTGATTCAGAAGAGTTAGCTAACTATAAACCTATATCCAATCTCCCCTTTTTGTCTGAAGTTCTCGAAAGAATAGTTGCAGCTCAGCTTTATGATCCTTTACACAGCAATAATCTGTTTCAAGAATATCAGTCAAGATTCAGAGTATATTATAGCACAGAAACAGCACTGTTGAAAGTTACCAATGATCTCTTCTTCGCCTCTCATAGTGTCTGTGCTTGTCCTGTTGGGTCTTAGTGCTGCATTTGATTACAATGACTTCAACATGTTATTGGTATTAAATAAACTTCATTAGGGTGGTTTAACTCATATTTATCTGATAGATTTCAGTTTGTTCATATAAACGAAGACTCTTTCTCACAAACCAGAGTAAGACATGAAGTTTCACAGGTTTCTGTGCTTGGACCAATTGGTGTAGTGGTAAGATTGCCACTGTTCATGTAGGTGACCTGGGTTCAAATCCCCTGCATGAAAGGTACAATCTCCATAGGGGTCCTTAGGTAAGACACCCTTACTTTAGCCTGGGTGCCAGCCGAACTTAGCCTCGCCCATAAAATTATTGGTCGGGAAGTTCGGTCTGGCTCTGCTCAGTTGGGGAAATCTCTATGCTCGACATCGAGACAGTCGACCCAATCAGATTGCCAGGGCGGGCTTTATACGATGATGGACAGATTAACAACAGGGACATTGTCGACTACGTCACTAAAGAGCGCTTGGTTTGAATTCGTTTGAAACAAACATGGCTGCCGCTGGAGAGTTAGGGTGTGTAGATTCTGCCATCGAGTCTGTTCTACAGGATCTCCACATTGCATTCATTTTGAAAGACGAACAGAGGAACGCGATAAAGGCGTGCAGCTGAGTTCCTTTGACAACAAATGTGTGTCGCTTAATCTACGTCACATACTACGTTGCTCTGATTGGTTGTAGGTCTATCCAATTGAGCGAAGAGGCATTTTTTCCTCCTGGTTTGGTTGAAACACGCCCCACACTCAAAACTCTATCCACCGGTATCAGACTCACATTCTGACTAGAATCGTGAGTATGACGTAGTCAGGCTACCCTTACTTTACCTGTAAGTCGCTTTGGATAAAAGCGCCTGCCAAATGCACAAGCATAAACATATGTGCTTCCATAAGGTAACATTATTAGACAGCATGGCATAAATTTCCATTGCTATGTTGATGATACTCAGCTGTTATCTATGGAACCAGATGAAACCCATAGGTTTGTCAGATTACAAGCATGTCTTAAAGACATAAAGACCTGGATGACTCAGAAATTTCTGTTTCTATCTAGCTCAATAGTTAGTCTAGATGGTATTTCCTTGGGTTCTAGTACTACAGTGAGGAACATTAGAGGTTATTGTTTTACCAGAATTTATCATTAAAGCCCATATAAATCATTTTGTGTCCCAGGCCTAGCATGTGGGTATGATAAGTACTAATATCTAAGGGGTAGAGGGCTGCATAGTGCAACAAATGGGTCCACCAAGTTAGCCCCATCCACTCCCCAGAGAACACACACGCCCTACAAAACCCTGCGTGTTAAGTGTGTGCTGTCTGCAGGAGCCAGTGAAGAGAGGGGTATGGGACCCGCCACAGGGAAGGAAGGCTCGATGTCCACCAGGTCCAGGGCCAGCAGCAACAGCATCCGGGGAGCCTCTGCACACCCAGAAAGCCCCCACCCCAGAGGCCCTCCTTCGGAAAAAAAATACAATAACATCTTTTGCAGAGGCCTGAGATAGAAACCCATTGTCCATTTTTATCAATGATTTTCAGTATTTTGTCCATTAATATATTTTCAATACCCGCTTTACCGTATTTAGCAAGGGAGTAATAATGGTGTTGACATTGGTGGGGACATAATTTGCCACTCCACCACCACCTAAGGTTGAGGGACACCTCATTTGTGTGGGGGGTCTGGTGGTCCTCCCCCAGAAAATTTTGTATTTCTTAGATGCAATTTTCTGCAACTCTGCAAATCTTTAACCAATTCTGGGGTGAATAATGGCAAATCCCATCTGATTCACAGCCCTCTGATTTTTTTAATGTAAACCATAATGGCAAGATTGAGAATTTTTTTTTTTTTGATTTTCACTCAAGTTTCTGGTGACTTCAACATTATCACAGGCCCAGGCAGACATTACCACAGTAAGATGTTTTATTATTACATGTGTTTCTGAAATTTCAGGATCTGTAAGTTGATGAGTTTGGGTGCAGCAGTTGTATAAAATTGCATTTTGTATAAAATATTAACTGATGAAGTTTTGAAAGTGCACACTGCAAAGATAAGTGTGAACAATAAAAGTGGAAATGTACAATTTTTGAAAAAAGTAGGCGGATGACTACTTAGCATTACCAACAAGCATTTATTAGCTCTGCACAGTTCCCCCAAAAATAAAACACCAGTACTCAAAAGATTAAGGTCCAGCAAACATTTATTAAAAATAAAGACATAAACTGTCACATGAAAAACACTTTTCCACGGCTCACTTTTTCCTGAAAAACTATTAAGTTTGTAGCTTTGAGCCTATTAACTAGCCAAATCTTGTATGGAATGAGCCAAATGCATGGCGCCACCGGTCATTGACGCAGACAAAACTGCTGGCATATTTGTTTTATGTTAATGCTATCCAACCTGTCCTGGTGGATTTGGCAGACAGCAGCATGGTTCAACCGTTTGCAGGACATTGTTGTCCTGAGCCATGTTTTCAACCTCCTCAGAGCACTGAAACTTCGCTCAGCCTCTGTTGACGACACAGGCATAACCAATAAAAGCCTCAAAAGGTTTTCCACCTGATCAAAAAAGCCTCTGACCTCAACGGTCATGGTTCTGAAGAGATCAGCTGCATCTGAGATGGACTGTACTTTGTTTTTGGAATGAAGCATAGACAGCTGTACTTTTAGAGTGATGCTGTCAAGCTCTGGGTAGTCATTTGTCACTGAACTCGCTGTTCCAGTGAGAAGGACATTCTCGAGTTCCTGTAAGACTTTCAAATCAGGCTGGCTGAATCTCGCATGAGTTTATGATACTCTGCCCTGTACCACTCCTCTGCCGTTGCAATGTGTTGGCCTGCTGCCCCGGTATAATGTTTTGGAGGGGCCCTTTGGTGGGGTACTTGAATGGGTTCAATCCCAAGGGACTCAATCCTCTCCTCTGTTTTGTCAAAGATCTCCCTGAATTTTACCTCACTCCTATTGGCCCTTAGAGAGTCTCTGACACAACCAATGGCACTCATCATGCCGGCAACTGTCTCAGTCCGCTTCTGGAGAGACTTGTTCAAAGCCTCAAGTGCCTCAATCACCTCAAGACCTTAATTAAGGCCAAGAACTGTTTTCCCCTTCTCAAATCTGTCTCTCAGCCCATTTGCTTTTGCATTGTTGGCTCCCATCTCCTCTAAACCGCTCAGGACACGATCATATTGTGAGAGTACAGCTCTGACAGCAGGCTCCCTCACTGTCCATCTCGTTGGACAGAGAGGTCTGAGTGAGGCAGAAGGTCCCTCTGAGGCTGCAACTGCTGCAGAGAAGGTAGCTTTGAATTTGCCTGACACCTTGCTCAAAGACCCCAGTACATGCATCCCTGATTAAAGGACTGACATGCCGCCTGCGTGATTAAATTCAGGCAATGTGCTCCACAATGCATGTACAGTGCCAATGGGTGCTGCCTCTTAATTTTGGCTTGAACACCAGAGTGTACACCAGCCATGTTGGCTGCCCATCATATGTTTACCCCCCTTAATCCAGCAATAGGAATGTGCAGCCTTAACAGAACATCCTTGGCTACTCGAGCAATCGCCTCTCCTGTAGTACCCGAGAGCTCATATAAACCTATGAAGGCTTCATGTGGTACAAGGTCTTGGTCCACATATCTGATGCATACAGACTCTTGCTCTACACGGGAGATATCTTGAAGCCTAAGGAGGGCATTTTTCCAATTGGTGAAACCTTTGGAGGAGAAGGCTGGGTCTGCCTTTTTGGACAGCATGCTCTTATTTATGGTGTAAGTTTTTACACAGTGGAAGCACAAAATTCCCTTGACTGTGGGGCTATGATGAAGCCACGGATACCGCCTGTACCACTGTTCCTGAAAACGGAGGACTTTATCAAGAAGTTTCTGAACAGGAATGCATTTTGGGTGAGGCTTATTTGGCTTGGACTGAATATCCAGGCTGTCCCCTGCACTACTCTGTTCTTCACTGCTGTCGCCTTCACTGCTGTCTCCCTCACTACTCTCTTTATCTGGAACGGTTTCCTTCGAAAAAAGACCACACTCAATTAACAAATGGCTTTGGGACTGCACCTGAGACTCCATCTGAGACTCCAACTGTCCTTTATCTGAACTACAACCTGGCACGCTTGCTCTTGGTGCATCCTATTCAAATAACACAATGTCTGAATTGGCCTTGCATTGTATGACACATTATACAATTATAGTACATGTAAGCAGTCAGTGGCACATTTGAAAACCACATTAAATATACCTGCCAGGCTGATGGAGACTGACTTGCAGAGCTGCTAAGTTGTGGCTGACCACCCTTAAATTAAGCAAAAACTTGGATGATATTGGAAGCTGCTCGGACGTCCGCCTCCGGTGTATGAAGCGAAATTTCACTGTGTGGGGATGGGACTGAACAGGTTTTAACAAGACTATTTTGTGTGAGTAACTTACCGTTGACCTGGTGAAATAACCTCTTATGTCCGTCAGTTTTCTTTTCCTGCCCGAGTCAGACATGATGACTCCGAGCCAGCAAACAAAAGACAGCTGTTTTCCCGCTATCACCGCTTAGCAACTAACCTAGCAACAACAAGCCAGGCATAGCGGTACAGAAGGTGAGCCAATCACAGATAGCAAGGCTGTCCCCACCAATGACGCGCAGTCTTTGAGAGAAGGAACTGCGGAAGGGGGAAATTAACCCTTTGTTTCCCGAACGCTGTGCAATTTCCCATTCAAAATTGGACATTTTAAACGTATCCAAATATTGGTATGGACACGTCCATAGCGTCCATACGCAATTTTACGCCCGTGGTATTTAGGTTTACAGGCATCGATAAAGATGAGAAAACACTTTTTAAACTGTTTTTCTTTTTTTTGCACGCAGATTTATGGGTATGTCAATTTTTCACGTGAAAACATTTTATTATGTTGAAATACTTTGCAGTATGTACACAACTTAAATAATTTTGGAGTACAACATGAATATATAGTTTTTTTCAAATCTCTGACACAAAAATACAAAGTGTTTGATTTCTCGGCTCACTTTTTATATCTTCCCAAGGGAGAATGGTTTTTGTCCCTCAATA
The DNA here is from genome assembly GCF_027942865.1 of Odontesthes bonariensis. Classification (NCBI taxonomy): domain Eukaryota; kingdom Metazoa; phylum Chordata; class Actinopteri; order Atheriniformes; family Atherinopsidae; genus Odontesthes; species Odontesthes bonariensis. Next base: position 27,120,007 of record NC_134525.1, on the reverse strand, counting down.
TTTTGGTGTCAGAAGTGGCTTCCCTTGTATGTTATTGCATTCAAGCTCACAGACGACAGCATGAGCAAAAGTATTTGTCTCCTGCACAAATATGGCTGAAAAGTCATCTTTAAAGGGCCATGTTGATGAAAAGTTGGCCTTGAGCTGTTGTGGCCACAGCTGGAAACAGTATGTCCTCAAAAAGGTGTGAGATAACAATTTATTCCCAATCAAGATACAAGAGAAAATTCCTCCCAAAAGTGTTGATGTGTGTGTTTTCATGTGAATGTGATTTTTTCAATGGTCTCAGCCATGTTTTGTTAAAAATTTGCAAAATGCAAATCAGGATATTGGAATCAACATGATTGTGTTATCTGGAAGAATTGATCTTGTTATTGCATGATTATTTCAGTTAATGTTTTATTTAATTTATTAAAGGTAATAAAATAATAAAAGGTTGCAATTTCAGCAAAAATGAGCAATAGTGTCAATCTAGCGACAGGTTTGGTTTTACAGTGAAGCAAGTTCATCAGGTATATGCAAAGTTTTAGGTTTATATTTTATTTGCATGCTTGTATCTTTACTGAGTCTTTTTTCATTTTCCCTGACGCTGATAGCTAATAGTGACTAAATAAAAATGTAGAATATTTTCAAACCTCTAGAGCAGGGGTCTTCAACGTTTTTCAGGCCAGGGACCCCCAAACTGATGGAGAGTTGGAGCAGGGACCCCCCTACTATTTATATGGCATACAATTGTGTTTTATATTTAACGAGGGGCCTAGTGCCATGTATAAACATAGCTACTCTGTTATTGTACATTCAATACTAAGCTATTCAAATAATACACAGGTTAATATATTCATGTTTTTATTTTAAACATGTGCAAGGTACAGGGTGGCCGTGCCACTGCCATTTATAAACAAACATCTTGCATACAACACTGAGCTATTCAAATAATCCACAGATTTTAACTTTAAACATGCCTGTAGATGGGACAATGAATCCTCAAACCATCTGTGGATGGCACACGTTTGCACACAATTTGTGAGAAAAAACTGTTTGAAAAAAAATTAAAAAAAAAAAAATTAAAAATCATCTAATCAACCAAAGATTTCGCGACCCCCCCTGCAGTACCTCCACAGACCCCCTGTTGAAGACCTCTGCTCTAGAACATGCAGTGGTATTCTCAGTGGTCTCTCGAGTCTTGAGTGGTATGGTACGGCATCACCGTTTATATAGTGAGAAAGGTTTAAATAACTAGGTGAAAGACACCCATATTTGAATGCATTATGAATAAATAAATACAGAAATGCTGACCTCTTTTTTTTTTATCTTGTAGTATTATACCTAGTGGATCTAAGCACCAAATCTTAAACCCAGCCATCTAAACCCTCATTGAATAAAAATCATTATCTGTCTATGGCTTTGGGTTCTTGGTTCAAATCCTGGGCCTTTCTGTATGGGGTTTACATGTTCTCCCTGTGTAAGCATGGGTTCTCCAGCTTCCTTCCACTGCCCAAAAACATGCATGTCAGGTTAACTGGTGACTCTAAATTGACCCTAGGAGTAAGTGTGAGCGTGGATGGTTGTTTGTCTTGTTTGTCTCTGTATGGCCCTGTGATGGACTGGTGACCTGTCCAGGGTGTACCCTGCCTTTCGCCCAGTGACAGCTGGGATAGGCTCCAGCCCCACCACAGCTCTGAGTGGGATTGAGCAGGTATAGAAAATTAATGGAATGTATGTATCTGGCTTTTAATTCAGATATTGACAAAGACAGACATACAAGTAAAATATTATTCAGAGGAACGGATGAGTAATACAGATTAAGCTCTGTAAGCAGGTCCCAAAGAGGGAGATATAAATATGAAGAGGTGGGAGAGAAATGCAAGCTGTTAAAGTTGCTTAATCCAGACTTTGGGGGTTTGAGAAGTGGATAGAGTAGACTGGTGAATTGTTTTTGTATCACAGACAGCCAGCTGCTCAGAAAGAAGATTAGCATAACCTATCCCTACCACCTCCGGTATCTCCACCGTCTGTAAGGATTACGAACAGACACACACTCAAAAATATTTATCAAGTTTTTGTTTACATATGACACCATTGTCTTTGCTCATTGAAAACACAGTTAATGTGCTATTAAATTCAAGGTTCAGGCAATGTTCTGATAGGGTGGATAAGATATGTTATATATTATATCTGAGCGTGTAGTGACCACGATGGACGCAAGTTTGTTGGGTTACCATGTTTACACGTAAACACAACAAATGACAAAACGCTGACCCTGTCTGGTTGAAAATAAAATCATAAATTAAAGCTAATTGGTTCGGGTTAGAAATAATCATGATTTGGGCTAAAACAGCCTTTTACGTCACAGATATGGCGGTGGAACCAGTTGCTGCATTATAGGAGAGAACTTTAATTCTATATTAGACTCAATTGGATTTTCTCAAAGTGTTCACAGACCTACTCACTGCCTTAATCACATCTTTGATCTTGTGCTGATTTATGGCATAGAGAGTGAACTGTTAACAGTGTTTCCTCATAACCCTGTCTTATCTGACCATTTTTTGAGAACCTTTTGATAACTAAAACAGAATATCGAAGGGGAAAAACAACTACATACAACATGTAAGGAAGTGACGTGAATGATCTGACAAAGAACAACTGAAACCCAAATTCCATATTAGCAGTCTTTAAAGAGGACAGACATGCAAGATTCCGAACCCTACATAGCCCAAAATATGCTCATAAATATCAGAATCAGAATCGCTTTTTATTGCCAGGTATGTGGACACACACGAGGAATTTGACTCCGGTTACACCTCACTCTCTTTAGTGCAACAAGTACAAAAAATAGACAAAAAATAGACGTAGAACAAGATTAAATCAGAAGTGCAAATTGGTGCATGGTGCAAGGATGATACACTGAAGTCCGGTTTTAGCTGTTTAACACAGAGACAGCCTGAGGGAAGAAACTGTTCCTGTGTCTTGTTGTTTTGGCGTACAGAGTTCTGTAGCGCCTTGCAGAAGGGAGGACTTTAAACAGTTTGTCTCCAGGGTGTGATGGGTCTGCAGAGATGTTACCTGCCCGTTTCCTGACTCTGGACAGGTACCCATCCTGGATGGAGGGCAGGCTGACACCAATAATCTTCTCTGCAGACCTTATTGTCCGTTGCAGTCTGTTTTTTTCCTGTTTTGTGGTTTATCCGAACCAAACGGTGATGGATGAACAGAGAACAGACTGAACAATGGCGGTGTAAAACTGGATCAGCAGCTCCTTAGGTAGGTTGAGCTTCCTGAGCTGCCGCAGGAAGAACAACCTCTGCTGTGCCTTTTTGATGGTAGTGACTGTGTTGGTCTCCCACTTCAGGTCCTAGAAGATTGTGGACACACCCCTGGGGGGTGCCTGTGCTGATGGTCCGGGTGCTGGATGTGATGCTCCTCAGCCTCACCTGCTGCTTCCTGTCAGTCAGGAAGTTTGTAATCCACTGACAGGTGGAGGAGGGCACAGTGAGCTGGATGAGTTTGTTGCGGAGGATGGCTGGGACGATGGTGTTGAACGCCGAACTGAAGTCGACAAACAGGATCCTGGCGTACGTCCCTGCAGAGTCGAGGTGTTGCAGGATGTAGTGCAGTCCCATGTTAACGGCATCATCCGCTGACCTGTTCGCTCGGTAGGCGAACTGCAGGGGGTCCAGCAGGGGGTCTGTAATGTCCTTCAGGTACGCCAACACCAGTCTCTCGAAGGACTTCATGACTACAGATGTGAGGGCAACAGGCCTGTAGTCGTTCAGTCCTGTGATGGTGGGTTTCTTGGGGACCGGGATTATTGTGGAGAGTTTGAAGCATGAGGGGACTTCGCACAGCTCCAGGGATCTGTTGAAGATCCGGGTGAAGATGGGGACCAGTTGGTCAGCGCAGACCTTCAGGCAGGAGGGTGACACACCGTCTGGGGCGGGTGCCTTCCTGGTCTTCTGTCTGTGAAAGACTGACAGAACCTCCTTCACAGATCGTGAGTGCTGGTGGGGGGTCAGAGGGGAGAGGTGGCAGAGTGGCAAGTGATGTCAAAGGGGCTTTAGTGTCTGAGGGGGGGGGGGGTGTGAATGTGTCAAACCTGCAGTAGAACACATTCAGCTCGTCAGCCAGTTGATGATTCGCTGCAGTGTTTGGGGATGGTCTCCTGTAGTTGGTGATGGTCTGCAGGCCTCTCCACACTGACGCTGGATCGTTGGCTGAAAGGCTGTTTTTAATCTTTTCAGCGTAGCTCCTCTTGGCTGCTTTTACCTCCATTAGCCGCTTTCGGACTGTAGGAACCTTTGGCAGTTCTAATAACCTTTTAATCCTCTGGGCCGTTTTCTCCCGTGTTCGGACATACAGGAACTCGGGGCTTTCTCCCTTAGTTCCTATAACTATTTGGCTCCTTCTCCGAGGTAGGGTCTTTTCATAGTTCTTATAGAATGAATCTAACGGAGGTGTGTGGTGGTTGGTAGCTACGCCCCTTGTCATGCTATCACGGCTGAGATGTTTACTCATACCACACAGACAGAACCGGCGCGTGTTTAATAAGTTAAACTTACACTGGTCTCATTTGTCTGCAGCGCTCTGCTCTCCTTTCTTCCTTCATGAAATGAAAAAGTATCTCTCTGTGAGCTTTTCCAGCCTCGATATTAGACGCCTGATGTGATTGTCCATGATTAATATCACCATCATGCAGACCATAAACACAGTGGCCTCCCCGCTCTCCATATTAGCTTCTTGGTGGTGTTTTTTCTACTCTCCTTACTTTTACCGTTTTGTTTTGTGTTTGAATGTAGCGCTAAACGGCTAACGGCTAACACGTCACTGAAGCAGACGGCTACGCGCGGCGCATCAGTCCCTATCAGGTCCCGACTCATGTGCGAATGCAGACTGAAACAGTTCCGCTGGGGAAGGATAGTTATCAGAACGAAATTCGAGTAGGGTAGTTCTGATAACTACTTTCTTAGAACGGTCTGTCCGAAAGCGGCTAATGTCAGCGTGTTTCTGGCCTGGTTGTACAGGACTCTGTCCCCACTTCTGTAGGCCTCCTCCTTAGCCTGACGAAGTTGCCTGAGTTTTGCAGTGAACCAGGGTTTGTTGTTGCTGCATGTGCGGAAGGTTTTGGTGGGCACACACGTCCTCACAAAAGCTGATGTAAGATGTCACGGTATCAGTCAGTTCATGCAGGTCTGAGGCTGCAGTCTCAAAAACATTCCAATCAGTGCAGTCAAAGCAGGCTTGTAATTCCACTTTGGCGTTGTTGGTCCATCACCTCACCATCTTGACCACAGGCTTAGCAGATTTCAGCTTCTGCCTGTAGGTCGGGATAAGATGAACCATGCAGTGGTCAGAGAGTCCCAGGGCTGCACGGGGAACAGAGTTATATGAATTCTTAAAAACAGTGTAACAGTGGTCCAGAGTGTTTGTGTCCCTGGTGGGACACTTAATATGCTGTTTATATTTTGGCAGTTCGTGGCTGAGGTTTGCTCTGTTAAAGTCCCCCAAAACAATGAGCAGAGAGTCCGGGTGTTTTTTCTCCACGTTATTAATCTGGTCGGCCAGGTGTTGTAACGCCTCAGTAACACAGGCCTGAGGAGGGATGTAGACTCCGACCAGAACAAACGAGGAAAACTCCCGCGGCGAATAGAACGGTTTACAGTTGATGAAGAGTGTTTCTAGTTGAGGACTGCATGATTTGTTTAGGACCGTGACATCAGTACACCAACCTTCGTTAATGTAAAAGCAGATGCCGCCTCCCCTCTTTTTCCCCGTAAGCTCCGTTATGCGGTCCGCTCGGTGCAGGTGAAATCCAGGCAGGTAGAGAGAAGTGTCCGGGATGTGCTCACCGAGCCAGGTTTCGGTGAAGCACAAGGCAGTAGATCTGTTTAAGTCTGTGTTGGTTGTATTGAGGAGCTGCAGTTCGTCCACCTTGTTCGCCAGAGAGCGGACGTTGGCCAGCTGAATAGACGGGAGCGCAGTGCGAAACCCCCGCTGCCGCAATTTGACGAGTGCGCCGGCTCGCTTCCCCCGAAGTGTCCGGCGTCTCCAGCGGAGACCATAGGAGCTGCTGCTCCTCCAATGAGTTCTGTTAAGTTTTCCGGATCGATGAGAACCGAAGAAAAAAATTTTGCTGGTGGTTATACCAATGTTTAGGAGTTCTTCTCTGGACTAAGTGACCAGAGAAGGAGCACAGAAAACACGACAAATGCACAAAAACGTAAAAAACACGAGAGAGCGAAGTACAGAGGCAGCCATCCGCGGCGCCGTTCCATGGATACATGTGGTTGTATGTGGTTTTAGAAAAAAACAAAAACACTGCAAACACAGTCATGGGAGAATGACAGTAAATGATCTTTCAATTCGAAGATTCTTCATGTCAGGATATGATAAAATAATCATCTGGTCCTCAACATAGTAGATTTATGAGTTTATGATTTATTAATTTTCCTACTTGGAACATTGACTAAAGTGAATAACATTTTTCATTATCCATAAATGGATCTTTTTTCCCAAATTCTTTACGAAACCATTCATTTGTAATACTTCTGTTCATTTACCTCTAATGGTGTCTCAATACTTGCATGTAAACTCTTTTTTATATGCTTCAGCTTTTTATGTAAAGGTTTTTTAGGTGTTAGTTGTCTTTATTTAAAAGTAGGTAGGAGGGAAAGGGAAGGAGAAGACATTCAGCAAAGAGCCCCAGTGTTATATTTGACTTTTATTTTTACAGACCCAGACAAAGACAGCAGCGAACAGAGTACTATGGATTTATATTCAATGAGTTGGAGAAAAACACAGAGACTTGGCTCCACGACACTGATTAAAAGAACTCCACCCAAGGAGAGAGCAGGGGCCTCATGTACAAAGGCTTGTATGGATTTCCTACTGAAACATGGCGTACGCTCAAACCAAAATACCCTCCAACGTACAAAAATATCCGTATGTATGAATCTGTGTGCATGCATCAATCCAAGCACATTTCGTTTGTACATCCCAATCAACGTAGAATTGAGCGCACATGTCGGAGCATCCGACTCCTCCCTGTCCACGCCCCTACTTAAATATGCAAATCATATTCAAATGAGCCCTGCAATTCCCCTCTCTACACGATCAGAAAATAAAGAAAAAATAATGAGTAAGAAGGGAAAAAAGAAGAACTTCACGGAAAGTGAGATGTCGGTGCTACTTTCTGAAGTGGAGGCCCGCAAAAATGTGTTCTTTGGCACGCTGTCCTCCGGCATAAGCAGCAACGTAAGATGAGTGGGTGGGATAGCGTGTGCTAGGTTGTCAATGCTGTGGGGTCTGAGAAACGCACACAAGCAGAGGTGAAGAAGAAGTGATCCGACATTAGAATAGAATAGAATCGCCTTTATTGTCATTATAATTTGCATTACAATGAGATTTGGTTGCAACTCCAAAGGTGCTTATAAGACATCAGAAATTAAAACAAGACCATGTAAGTTTAAATATATTTAAATGAAATAAAATAAAATAAAATAAAATGAAGGCACAGTAATAAAATATTGCACATTTTTCCGAAATTGCACATGAGGTGTATTGCACAGTTCTCATTGCGTGTGGTGATGAATGTACTGTACAGATTTGGTAACTATTTATTTCTATTGTTCAGTAAAGTGATGGCTCTTGGATAGAAGCTGTTCCTGAGCCTATTTGTCCTGGATTTGTGTGACCTGTAACGTCGTCCAGACGGTAGCAGGTCGAACAGGTCATTTCTGGGGTGGGATGTGTATCTTATGATGCTGTCCGCTCTGCTGAGGTAGCGAGAAGTGGCAATGTCCTCCAGGCTGGGCAGGGAGCAGCCAGTGATCCGCTGGGCTGTGTTGATCACCCTTTGTACCGCTTTCCTGTCTGCTGCTGAGCACCCTCCGTACCATGCTGTGATGCCGTACGCGATGATGCTCTCAATGGTGGCTCTATAGAACAGCACCAGAAGCTTTACCTCCAGGTTGTTCCTCCTGAGGACCCTCAGGAAGTGGAGTCGCTGCAGTGCCTTCTTCACCACCACTGTGCTGTTAGCAGACCAGGAGAGACAGTCGGAGATCTGCACTCCCAGGAACTTTATGGAGCTCACCCTTTCCACACAGACCCCGTTTATGTAAAGCGGGGCTGGGACAGCTCTTCCCTTCCTGAAGTCCATTATTATTTCTTTCGTTTTTGTGGTGTTCAGTGGCAGGTTGTTTGCTGTACACCACAGTGTCAATTTGTTTACCTCCTTCCTGTAATCAGACTCATCTCCCCCTGAGATGAGTCACCCCCCCACCCATAGGCGGGTGGGGGGGTGACCGAGAGTCGGCGCAACTAAGGTTGATGCGAAGCGGAGACTGGCTGCCCACCGCCGCAATGTGGTCAAAACAGGCGGGTGGGGGGGTGACCGAGAGTCGGCGCAACTATGGGTGACACTGCTCCCTCTGGAGTGGTGGGAGCACACATGGGTGACTCTGATTACCCCCAAGGTAAATTTCCATGTTTTTGTGTAACTCACAGCAACGTGTTCATACAGTAACGTCCAGAAGTGCGCCAGGGAAAAGGTGAGGCTGATTAAGACATTTCACACTTTACGCACAGGGTCATGAACATTTGCCCACAGAGACGATCAGGGCCTTGTTAGAAAGATCTTAAACTGAAGTTTAACCAGCAAAAAACAGCAAGAAACTAACTTTAACCACCGACTATGATGCTGTGAAGATGGGATAGAAATTGGGGGCGCACATACTCAATGCGCGTCACGGGGAATAATATTAGGACAATTACAAGAATGAAGTTACTCACCAAGAAGCCAACCATCACGCACAGTGCCAGCTTGTAGTCTGTTCCCAACAATGCTGTTACTCAGAATGTATGAATTGTGCGATGAACCAGGGCACCTCGCCACAATGTTGGTTAATTGCATTTACGCATCACATATGATCTGTATATCGATCGAATGAAAATGTTTCCTGTTAACATACAAATTCATCATGGATAGCACTTTTATAACAATGTGTGCGCAGTTGATAGCTCCGATTACAAAACAGACTCTCGCTTCAAATTGAGCCTTAATGTTGGCCTGTTCAACTGAATTGTGGGAATTTGATATACGTGGCTTAGATGCGGATAATTCTGATCCACACGCTGGCATGGCTCAAATCAGGGTAGACTGGCACAGTCCCAATCGGTTGGCCAGCTCCCTCTGGAATGCCCCGGTTGCTCAGAACCCCAGTGTGCACATCACCTGTGAGCACAGGCAGCGCATGGCTCCTCGCTGTGTTGCGCTCCAACGCCGGCCGCAGCTCTGCTCACAGTTCTAGGAGGATTTCCCTCAAAACAGCTAATGAGCCAGTCGCCATCATGTGCCAGCAAATCCTCTCTGTCTAGTGAGCACACGCTCTCTTCGAATTGCACCATTTGCAAAGTCTTCTAATACTGCTAAAGCAGCCATCGTTTTTAATGGTATGCATTGCACCACTTTGCGCATAATTTTATATCCACTCGAATAATTGCAGACACATGGGTGTGTTAATTGTTTATCAGTATTAATTGTTCATGTATCTCAAATGTGCACATCACTGTCTGAGGACAAATTGTTTTCACATTCATTTATTATAACAGTTTCCAAACATCACCTTAGGTGTCGCCAAAGAAACAACAGCTGTAGAAACGTGTGTGAGGCACCGCATATTTCCACGGTCTTTCCGCTCTTGATACATCTGATCGTTGACGTGAAAAGGTGCGTAAGCCACTATTTTGGGCGTACGCACCCTTTGTACATGAGGCCCCAGATCTCTGGAAGGGGTGGCAGAGTTAGTTCCTTCCAGGGGAAAAAGTAATCCAAGAAAAAGTTATTGACCAGAAAAGAGGTCGGAAAAACTGACTTAAATAACTATCCTGTGACACAGGGGCTGGGGCTGTGGTGAATGGTGGCTGAGTAAAAGCTGTAGCTGGCAATGCCGGACTGACCAAGTGCTCTGGTAAACTGACTGTGGAGCGGAGGATTCAGAGATCCTTTGGTGGGCAAAGAGCAGCTCCAGGCAGTAGGTCTTCTGTGAACAAAGGTACAAACACTTGAAGCAAAGGTTGGAAGAAAATACTTGATTTTACTATGAAATAGCCTGGTTGCACCACAAGGTTGAAAACAACCATCTGGTGATGAGCAGACTAAAGGCAGGCGCACACCTTTACGATTCGTGTACGATTTTGTCGGCCCAATGACTTCGCATTTTGTCGTTTGTCGTTTCATCGGATCAAATCAAACATGTTTGATATTTCCGTACGGATTTTCCTTGTGCCGAATACAATCGTATGTGTGTGCGGTCTCTGTTCCGATGTCATCGCGCAGGATTATTTAAACAGCCAATGGGAATAGCGCACTTAGTCATGGATGTATCCTCCTTCCTGATGTACGGATCGATCAGTGTCAGAATGTGATCAAAAGTTTCGGGCTGCATGCGGAGAAACCTGCGAAAGCCCTCATCCTCATGCCGGAGTTTATGCTGGAGATTTCTGACAACACCAAGTGTCCCGCCTTCGTAACCAACTTTGTGACCACAACTTTCTCTTCTCCCTGTTCTCAATGGCACGATTACGGCGTAATTGACGCAGTAGAATTATGATGAATAATGCAAGCCGGGGAAAATCGATCGCCATTTTCAGTTTGAAAGTCACGTGATTTGTGGCTTTCTATTTTGGTCATGTGATAACATTCGGTCAAAAAAAATTCGTAGGTTCGCAAGTGTGTGCGGTGGACGTGCGAGCGTGTCAAATACGGTCCGAATTGTTATGCCGATCACCCGACAAACGATGCAACGATGACATCGTAAAGGGGTGCGCTGCCCTTAAAGACTGGAGCTTAAATACAGCCAGGCCTAGGATCAGCCTGAGTGGAGTCAGTAATTAGAGCCATAGCAGCCAACCACCAACCACATCCACAGGAGAGCAGGAGCCCACAAAAATAAAGAAAAACAAAACTAACAGAAACTTACCGATCCTGACACCCAGGCCAGGACTCAAACTCAGGCCAGCTATGATAAGGAACCCTGTACACGGGGCGCCAGTTTAACCAGTTGAGCTATACAGTACCCAATGCCACTGATATTTAAAAGTAGGACACTCTTGATGAAAATGACTGAAGTAAATACTTTAGATATGTAATATACAGTCACATGAAAAAGAAATTACACCATCTCTCAACTCTAAGGTTGTAGGACATCATCATCACAGAAATCATCTTGTCATACAAGGTCACTGTTTCTGCATTTTGGCTGAATTTTTGTTAAATTAATGATACTCTGCAATATGTTCTGTCTTGGTCCTCTGAGGTTGTATTTACATCATTTCAAGACCTGCTAAGAACTAAGTTTTTTTCTAAAATGATTTCCTGATACAAGAAACATTTGAATTGAAAGAGTGTACTTTCTTTTAAAAAGAACTTTGTATGATCACAACTGTATAATAAAACAAGCAAATGTGAATGGCTAAATAAAAAACGCATTTATTTAAGTTTGTAGAGTTTAGGTAAGCACTTTATATGAGTGGATTATTTACAATTACAATTTAAACTTGAAAATCTATGGCTGTTGTGAACTGGCAACCTGCGGCACCCTGCCTCTCTCTCGGTTCGTAGCAGGAAAAGACTCCATCCAGACGACAGGTCATGTAGTTTAACAGTATTCATTGTCATAAGAGGTTATGGGAGTTCGACTATCCAGTTGACATACGTTTTATGGACCTGGAGGAATCTACAAATGAATTTTTATTTATATAGCGCCAAATACAACAAATGTCATCTCAAGACACTTAAATAATAAAGTCCAATTCAAGCCAATTGGAATTAAATTCATTGTAATCATAATTATTTATAAAACAATCCAATTCATTCATATATAGCCGACTGTAACACCATTCAAAGGATATCTTTTGGAACAGGGAAACACGAGTTAAAGGGGAACTTCGGGGCATTTGAAGCGCAATCCCATTGCTAGAGGTTGTCAAACACTGATAGTAGGACACAGACTGGTGCAAATCGGCGCTCCCTGTGCGGAGATTGTGCTGTTTGCGCAGCCTGTCATGCGAGGCTAATACATGGTGGCTGAGGGGCAAGTGCTAACCCTTCCACGTAAAACAACAACTTGCACACTGCAGAAACGTCACACCACTTTATAAATCATCCGACAATAAAGTCACAAGCCTTACCATCAAAACCATATGCATGGTTCTCACATTACTGGCATGGGGACGTTACAAAACAACTTTATAAACAGCATGTCACTTACCTCTTGTTGGTATGCTCGCGCATGTGAAAGCCCAAAAGAGTCAATGGACGATAATCCCATATACAAAACAATTATCTAGTAGAAAAACTGCGTTCAAGTATTTAAAACATTACAACAATATTACTGGGCATGTATTGTTGTAATGTTTTAAATACTTGAACGCAGTTTTTCTAGAGAAGATGATTGCTTTGTATTTGGGAGTATCGTCCATTGACTCTTTTGGGCTTTCACATGCGCGAGCATACAAACAACCGGTAAGTGACATGCTGTTTATAAAGTTGTTTTGTAACGTCCCCATGCCAGTAATGTGAGAACCATGCATATGGTTTTGATGGTAAGGCTTGTGACTTTATTGTCGGATGGTTTATAAAGTGGTGTGACGTTTCTGCAGTGTGCAAGTTGTTGTTTTACGTGGAAGGGTTAGCACTTGCCCCTTAGCCACCACGTATTAGCCTCGCATGACAGGCTGCGCAAACAGCGCAAACTCCGCACAGGGAGTGCCGATTTGCACCTGTCTGTGTCCTACTATCAGTATTTGACAACCTCTAGCAATGGGATTGCGCTTCAAATGCCCCGGAGTTCCCCTTTAATGACGACAATAATGTCACATGTACATAATATCATACCAGAGTTGCTTTTATGAGCCATTTGGTCTCAGTATAACCAAAGAAAGAACTGTGTCCACATTCTTGGCACAACGTCTTGTTTACAGTGCATGTTGGACTCTGCCAGATCTACCCCTTTTTCTTGTTTGTGGTTTTCATGAACAGGATCTCAAGGCATAGTTGGAGAGCTTCTGGGTTGGAACCTCAGGGTTGCAAACTTATGCTTTTTATTGTTGTCTTATTCAAACACAACCTTAAGAGCAAATGGAGGATATTAAGTATGTCTGAATCTTGTTCACGAATGAAGACAAGTTGGAGCTTTGTCAGTAGTAAGGAGGGCACTGCACTAGTCTTTTTTTTGTGAAGAGGGATCTGAGCCAAAAGGCAAAGCTTTCAATTTACTTGGCCATCTTCTTTCTAACACTTACCTATGGTCATGATATTTGGATAGTGACTGAAAAAAATTTGGTGGCAGATGCAAGCAGCTGAAATTCGTTGTCTGTGGAGGGTAGCTGGGCTCAGCCTTGGCAATAGGGAGAGAAACTTGACCATCCAGACAAAGTTAGCTGATGTGGTTCGGGCATCTGATTAGAATACCTCCTTGTCGCCTCCCTTTGGAGGTTTTTCTGACATGTTCAAGTGGGAGGAGGCCCTGGGGAATACACAGAACATGCAGGAGGGATTATATGTCCCCTCTGAACTGGCGATGTCTCGTGATTCCCTGGAAGGAGCTGGAGTGTGTGACTTTGAGAGAGAGGTCTTCCTTTACTTCCTGATGCCTCTGTGATTCTGTCTCGCATAAGCAGAAAACAACGGATGGAAGTTGTTGAAGTTTTCATTTTAATGGGTAACCTTGGCCATTCGTTTGACTGTGACCAGACTAATTGCAAATCTGTAGTTTTATCTGTGTAGTATATCAGCAATTAAGCTCATTGTAAGCAGATGTCTCGGTTGGTCCACTGCTAGTATCCTGGACCAAATGGATAGGATGACTTACCAAAAGTTAGAATTGATTTTTATGGCCAACAATTTTGTGGATGTTAGCTAAATATGACATACATAGGTCCATTATTTATGTTATTGTAAAACATTATTTATTAATGCTATAGTAGGCCCATACATTTGTGTAATAATTTTTCCATAAAGATTATTCAGAAAACTGTCTCCAAGTCGGAAAATTTGGTCATTTCAACTGCTCAGAGTGACTATCTGGCTGTCTGAACATGCTGTTTGTGCAGTGTATACATGATTTGTGTGTGTGTGTGTGCGTGTGTGTACGTGCGGGGGCTGAGTGAGTGTGTGTGTGTGGTCAAGCAGAGCAGTATGCATCATCATTTAATGATGGCTTAGCCACCGGTACATTTTTCACTCGACAAAGATGAATGATGCTTCCCAACTCAGAAATTGCTGCTGTATGACGCCTTCCTCTCTCTCTTCCTGCTTCCTCCTGAAGTCTACAGTTTGTAAGCTGGAGCATCTGGGGTCTGTTGGGGTGAGCAAGGGAACAAGCAGAGCTATAAGGGCCAAGTCTTTGATTTTGCTGTCACGGCTGCTTATAATGATTAATGCCTAGACTTTGGGGCCACTCTGTGTGATTATGGGGCCCACAAGCTCCTACTACTTTTATACAGAGAACTGTGAGCTCTCCACATACACATGCATTGACGGACACATTCCTGCTGTAAAACCCTAAATAAGAAAAAATTGAATGCAATATGGAAAATGCCTACATATATCATTTCAAAAGTTATGATTGAAAAAAACAGGGATTCTAACATTTACCTTGACTTTTATTTAATTGTAGACAATATGAACCCAATATATTTTCTGCATTGTTTCATCACTTTCTTTTCATTTGTGTAATGCAATTTATTTTCTGCATTTCAGGCCTGAAGCAAATGTTGGAAAGGCAAAGCTTTCACTACTTGGTAGGGTCACTATTCCTTCTCACAACATTTAAAAGACATTCTGACATTGAGAATACCAAGCAATAAAAGTTTCAGTTGTAATTGTGTCCCATTCTTTCCTCAAACATATTATAAGGGGTGCAACAGTATAAGGTTGTGATTGTCACATTTTTATTTCAAAACCCCAAACACATTCTCTGATGGATAAAGATCAGTGCTTAAGGCAGGTCAGTCCAGAACTGTACCCTCTTCCTCCAGAACCCTGATTTTACAATGTGTGCAGAATGTATTAATGGTACTGTCGCCAAATGATCAATCGCCTTTGCTTAGGGCACTGGTACAACCCCATATCATCACAGAGCCTGGCTTTTGGATGGTCTTTTAACGTCTTTGGAACGGAACACACAGTGAATACCTTTAACTTCAACTGTTGACATCACCTGTGTTTGGGATTAAGCAAGAGTTGGAATAGTTATTAGCAAAGTGTCCATTAAGTGTCCAAGGACAGTTATTAATATTCAGTGAAATTATCAATGGAAATTATTACCTTCGGGACATCAATGACTTAAGTCAGAAGTCTCAAAATATGTTGGTCGATACTAGTCAATCTGGGACAGATATGACACACACAGAGCAGAAAGAAGCAGAAGGCTATCAATCAGAGCACTGACATTCACAACCAGATGTTCTCACAGTGAAACATATGCAATGACCAAAAACAACAGCTCCTTTAAAATAGCACAACATAATTTCTTAAAGTTGGCGCAAGGATCAGGGGTGTCAAACTGATCCTTGAAAGGGCCGGTGTGGCTGCGGATTTTTGTTCCAACCCTGCAGCAGCAGCACAGCTGACTTGTTTCATTCAATCAACTGAACTGAAGGTCTTAACCAGTACCAACCCACCGGCGGGCAGAGGCACCAACCACCGGTGGGGGGTATGACGGGGGGAAGCAGGCACCACATTTTAATGAGGGGCCCAAGATGATCCAGGAGAGGTGTCTTTCTGTCTTTCTGCCATACCCAGCACAAGGATAATACAACTTATATGATCATTCATCAAAACAGATGTAATTCTATAGTCTTTAATTTAAGAAGACTCAAAGTTTTCATCAAGAAGAAAGAGGGGGCTTCAATGGAGCAGTTCTACATTGCACTTTCAACCATGGGCCTTTGTGTGATGTCTGATTGAGGCTAACATTCCATTTGAAACACAACAATATAGTATAACACTTTTGCCACTTACTGCTTAGAAATCGATAATAACATTACTTAGTTATTGTTTGGAAAATGATAATTGTTAAATCTAAACACAACTGTCACTCTTTTGGATGGCATTTTGAAGGTAGTTTTGGTTACTTGTAAACACATTACTAAGAAACATCAGTTCCTGGTTGTTGGGGTTAAAAAAATATATTTTTTGGGTTGGGTTAGATAACAATCAAGGTCAGCGCTAAAAAAACATTGTAGAACAACACGAGTGTACATCATGGATTCCATTTTTACTTCTTAAATGCGAAGACCACTAGAAGTTGCGTCTTGTTCAAAGAATATAATTGGCAGTATCTACCTGCATGATCTCCGAGTTAAGCAGTATTGTACTTCTTCCCATTCCTTTTTCGAACAATGTTATGTGTTATGTATTAGCAGTGATTGAATTTTTGTATGTATGTACAAATAGTTACATACATTTTCTGTATTAAACATGTTCAAAAATCTATCTAATCTAAGCGGTATCACAACAGTAGAACTGTTTTTAGTGAGTTACAATACTGGAACCTAAGAAAACATTTTACCCCAATCAGCATGTTAATCTGTAACTTTTTTAGGCACTGAAAACAGCTATTTGATCAATTTAAATCCAGCCACAATGCTCTACAAGGAAGAACTGTGCTGTATCACTGTGACTGACAAAAGCCCAGCAAGCAGCTTGCCCATCTTTTCAGCTGGTTTGTGATAGTGATCAGAGGCAGCCGGCCTGTCTGGCTTCGAATACTTGACTATTTGATCTGGTATTAGCAGCTTTTACAGGCTTTAATATGTCGGATTATCTGCTCTTCACCTCTGTGTAGCTCTCCTAACCTACCTTTATCACGGAGAGTAACAGAGATGGCGGAAAGGAGATTTAGAAGGAGGATTGGGTATTGAATGAAGTGGAGAATCATGGAGGGAAATCAAGGCAAAAGCCAAAAAAAGGTGTACATCGGTTTGTGATTACTTGCTTTTTAAGACAAAACACAAATGACAGGATGATATCAATTTTATAGTTGAACTGCTACAATACTTCCATTGTAGAAATTTCAAAAACTTAATAGATGCTAACCTGTTATGATGGATGACTCAGAATCAAGCTAAACCATGTCTTTTTGCACTCATTCTATAGCCATGCAGTTATTAATGACTAACACTAAACCTAATCAACCACAAATGAAAGTGAAGTTGAAAAGCAAAATATCTTTGTATAATATTGGGTCAGATAGGGCTTCAATAAGATTGATTTGTATAGCTTTCTGCCGGGTCACCATTGAGCTCCCCCTCCTAACTCCTTGAAAGCATTTCTTTTTATTTATCGTAGCTATACAGTTTCACTTTTGTGACAATTCAATTTAGTGCCAAAATAAGACATGCTACATTGCAAAGAAAAAAATAGATATACAATGTTTGTGGAGCCTTGAAAATCTATTAACACTGCAGTTTTTGATTATGTATGATAGTAATGCAAAATGAGGACATGTTGTGATTTTAGAAGGCAAATGTGGATATGAAACGTTTTTGCACCCAGGAGGTGGAGTAAATATAGTTTGACAGCCTTTTAAGAAATTTTAACTTTGACCAATATTACACATCCTTTAGAGCAGCGGTCCCCAACCTTTTTTTTGAAAATATTTTCACGGACCGGCCTTCAGTGGGTGCTGGAAAAATATGACGAAATAAAATGATACGACCGGCATAAAAACAAATATAAAGTGCATAAAAATACAACTCACCATTACGCTGAATTAGTGGGAGCCCTGAGCTTGTTTCTCTGCAACAAGCCGGTCCCATCTAGGGGTAATGGAAGACAATGACACCCGAAGTGTGTTCCGTACGTCCAGTCTACCACGCAGTTTTGTTTTGGTTGCGGTCACTGCAGAAAATCCCGCTTCACAAAGATAGGAGGTTGGAAATGGAAGCAGGGTTCTCAATGCTTTTTGGGCGATCTCAGGATATTCTGGCTTGATTTTAATCCAGAATGCTGGCACAGTTGTTGTCTGAAACATACTTTTAAGGCCCCCGTCATTTGCAATGTCCAGCAGTTGATCTTCTAGCCCGGACAAGCTCGATTCACCAGGTTTTCCCCTGTAGTGACAAATTAAGTTAATTGAGCAGGTTGAATATGTCGCACAAATAAGCGAGTTTTGCTACCCATTCCTTGTCACTGAAATATGCTGCCAGTGGTGACTTTTTTTCTTAAAAAAACCTCTGCAGCGGCTTTCGTAATTCAAACACTCTTGCCAATGATCTGCCTTTAGATAGCCACCTTACTTCAAGAGAGTCTGGCTGCAGACCTGCACTGTCAGGACCCTGTTGGAGACCGTCACCTGCACTGTGAGGACCGGAAGTTGATTCGAAGCCTTTCAAAATAAAAGCGTGTGTCTCGGAAGCACGTATTTTTAAACAATTTTAAACGCTATATTTTTCAAGAGGTCCTCACAAATGAATTAATTAGTTAACAGTACGACATAAAATCTATCAATTCCCGGTCTATTGTTTTTATTTGTATTGTAAACTTTTGTTTGGTCACTGCACACATTTTCTCTTAGGCTCATATTCATAAGCCAACATCTCACAAGATGCCATAGGCCTATACTGTACATTTTATTGTGTACTATAGAGTAAGTCACTGCTATTTCATTATCATTTCATTTTGACTTTATCGCACTGGTCTTTATATATATATTTGTTTCAATTAGTTTTTCTGTTGTATTATTCTGTATTTTTATCCTTAACCACCATAAATTTCATGTTTGGTTCTATGTCTATGCCAATTATGTTCTTTTTTTTTGTTACTTTGTTTATTGGTAGACTTGTACAACATATACAATTTCATCATCAAAATATATATATATATATATATTTTTTTTTCCCTTTCTTCTTTCTCTTCCTCCAGTTCACATTGTATGCCCATACACGACTACAGTTATTTTCCATTATATTTCAACATACCACCATATAAACTTTTTTTTTTTTTTTTCACACAAATATACACAAATGACACTAGACAGTTGACAGACGCATAGACAAACAAATAAGCATACAAGAAAATGGGGCAGAGAGAGAGAGAGAAAAAGTAAGAGATAGAGAGAGAGAGAGAGGGCTGCTGGAACACCTTAGTACCACTAAATAGTACCCTAACTCTTGATATCTACAGTATAATCTTAGTCAAATTATTAAGGGATCAATGAGAAAACATAAAAAGCACACCAAGTCACAACATGATCAAATGTTCCTATGGAAAAGACAGAAAGAAAGATGTCTGTACTATAGCTGCCACACCAACAGTATCTGACCAATAGATACTGTGCAAAAGCTTACGCCTTCCACTGGTGTGTCCACATCAGCAAGTCTGGCTCTCTTGGAGACCTCTGCCTGCTGCTCTTCTTCCTGAGTACTCAACTATTAATATGAATACATGCATTATACATACTTTATACTCTTACCTGAATTTGAAGTCCAGTTTTTTCTGTCCAGTTGCCAGGATTTAGTGACTGGGATAGGTTTCTAAAAGACAGAAAGTAAGGTGTCAGATGTTCTTCACTGCAACCTACATTCCCTTCATTTTCCTTTTACCCTTTTACAAACCAAACCACAACCTGCCAGAAGTTAGTAGCGTTGGCTAATACTTATGCGTACAAACAAACAGACAAATACATTATGCTTACCTTTAAATAAAATGCCACCTTTTGTATGTGCCTCTAAGTGGCTCTGCAGCTTGGACAATTTTGCTGGTTTAAATTGTAGGCACAGAGGGCAGTGAAACAGTTTGCATCTTAAGATCCATTGATTCACTATACAAGCAGGCCCTGAAAGTCTTAGACAGAAGATCATTTCAGTACCACCATTGTCCCATACTGGGCAAGTATAACATGCTCAGCCTTGACATCATACGATTTGCTGATCTGAGGCTAATTCACAAAATCATTCATAATACAGCACCTCCACCTTTAAAAACATTTGTCCAACCCTGCTCTGAACACATGAGCAGAACCTCAAGATCCACCAGTAGTGGAGATTGTAGTCTCCCAAACCGACAAACTGCCTTTGCTCAATCAGCTTTCTCATTCAGGGCAACCAAAACTTGGAACAGTCTACCAAGGGACCTAAAAAGTATTACTGATTATCAGGCCTTCTCTAGGGGTGTGAAAAAATGGATATTAACCAACCAGTCTTGTCAACACCAATATTATGGTATTCAAATCAACATTTCATAATCCATATGCCATTTTTAAGTATGTGTGTGTGTGTGTGGGGGGGGGGGGGGGGGGGGGGGTGTATGTATGCACCTATGGCCTATGACTGTTCTTATCTGTATATGTACTGTATTTTAATTTTGTTTTACCTGCCCAGGGACTGCAGATGGAAATTAGCTGTTAGCTATAATCTGGTACAAGCCATCTTTTTGCTTCTAAACAATGACTATTGTGCATGGTCCCTGTTGAACTAAATAAACTAAACTAAAAATAATGTTGCGCGTTGCAGTTGTGCACAGCACTCTGGGTGATAGGTAGAACCACGAGGACAGACCACAACGTCGGCCGTGTGTGAGGATGGCTCTGTGGGAAAATTCCCAGGAGTTGAAAATAAAAACCGTAGAGAGACGGTAGGAGTTCACCAATAAGTGAGTCACGGAGTTCTCAGTTTATTTTCTGCTTGGCGGTGAGTTCATTGTGTGTTTGAAATGTGGGTGCGTCGAGTGAAAGCGTTGTTAGCCACAAAGCTAATTTTAGTCACTTTACGTGAATTTGTGCTGATTTGTGGTAGCATTGAGCTACCAATTGAGCTAATAGGTAACTGGGATGATTCGGGAAAAATACTTAGTTGTTGTGTATCATGGGTGTAGATGTTTGTGTACACGTTGCGTACCGTGTGTGTATTATGGGCGTGTATGTGTGTGTGGATGTACATGCGCAGTGTGTGTGTATGAAAAAAATAAAAGGAGAAAACTTACCTTATTTCGTCATTTATCCAAATGCTTGAAAGTAAAATGTCTGATTTAAGTTGTTTTAAAGAATTTTCAATTGTTTTACACTGGTAAAGTGAGACCTGTAAAAGGAAAAGGATTAGAAAAATATATTTTTTGTTATATTATTTTAATTCATATAGGTCATATTCATGTTATTGATTTTAATTAAGAATGTATGGCCTGTAGCTATTTTAGTTTACTGAACCATATGAATATGGCCTGTTTTCATAGGTCAGGTTTTTTGTGAGGTTTGATTGATGTCGAGAGAAGACTCAGTCGACTTAACGAGCGAGAAGAGACCAGCAGCAATAAGCCATGAGGCGACTTCTTGATCTCCTGCTGAAGAGACCGGATTCAGAAAAGGATGGCGAGCCAGAGCTGAACTTTCTTTCTTCACCTGTGGTGTGGTATGACACTTGAGAAACACAGATTAAAAGGGCCCCAACGAAATAAAAAGAACCGAGCTCAGAAAATTGAAAAAAAAGACACGAAAGACTATACACTACAACAAAGAACACAGTTTTGTTTTTTTTTCTTGTGCGCACTTTATTAATTTTCTTATTCAAATGGTTGTCATACTGTTCCTCTGATGACCAAGAATATATTCTTGAAACCTAAATTTTTTTGAGTGTGGTTGATGTTGTTGTTCCACCCTGGGCTCCACGAGCGACTCTAGAACTTTGATAACTGGTCCAACCTGTAAGAAACTGGGATCTCGGACTACCACTATTACTAGTGACCTCAACAGCCAATGAGGGGTTATACTTTGTTTTCCAGATAATTAAATTAAAACAACAAATAAAAACAGTAAGTAAAAATGAAACAATAAAACAAGTATGCACAGGTATTGGTACAGGTATTGTGTCAACAGTTCATTGGGGAAGATTACACATTGAAGTAATGTGTAGAGGGTGGTGGGGGTGGGGGGGTCGGTATCAGTGGGGGTCTCTGGTCTTGTTTATGAGGCCAGCTGCAGAGGCGAAGAAACTGTTCTTGTGGTGCGAGGTTTTGGTCTTGATGGACTGCAGCCTCATGCCAGAGGAGAGTGGGTCAAAGAGTTTGTGTCCAGGATGGGAGGGGTCAGCTGCTATCTTGCCTGCACGCCACAGGGTCCTGGAGGAGTACAGATCCTTGAGACTTGGGATGTTGCAGCCAATCACCTTCTCAGCAGAGTTAATGACACGCTGCAATCCCCTTGCCCCTTGCTGTGGTAGCAGTGTACCGGAAGGTGATGGAGGAGGTGAGGATGGACTGGATGATGGCAGAGTAGATGTGCACCACGATCAACAGGTTGAATTTCTTCAACTGCCTCAGGAAGTACATCCTCTGCTTGGCTTTTTTGATGAGGGAGCTGAACATCAGCTCCTAAAATCCACAACCAACTCCGCTGTCTTGACAGTGTTGAGCAGTAGGTTGTTCTCCCTGCACCAGGTCTCCCATCTGTAGGTGGACTCGTCCCCACCAGAGATGAGTCCGAGGAGGGTTGTGTCATCCGCGAACTTCAGGAGTTTGACGGACTGGTGACTGGAGGTGCAGCTGTAAAGAGTTGAAAGGGAAGTTACAAGTTTGATCACTACATTACAAACTGATATCATGTGACATCAAGGTAGCTGCTGGTCAGCTGATTATAACACGAGGCACAACATCACATTTGTTAGATGTCTATGTACATGCAAGTGTGTTTGTTTGAAATTATATGTAGGTGGGTAGGTCTGTGTGTGGCAGTGCAGTCCACTGTGTAGGATTAGTATTCCCAACGTGTTAATTTCTAAAAGGGCTCAATATGCTGCTGGGGATTAGGGAGCTGGCAGGTGAAGATAAAACCACATACACAACACTGTTCTGCTGGTGACCTACACACTGCCGGTAAAGTTTGTAAGCTGTTATTTCTTCTCCCTTCTCAAAAAGGTTGAGAAGTTATATTTATATGCATCTCATTAAACAAGTAACTTTGATATTCCTTTCATGGTCTTTTTCAACAGGTAGGACAAAGGACCACCCCTGCTTTGGCGATGTACGTGAGATATGAAAAGGAATTATATCTGTTTTGCTCACAAACCCACACTTAAAAGATTAGCTGTAAATTTAAGGTATATTTTTAACTGTAAATTACAGTTTTTCATAACAATTACAATTTACCGTGTCATTGTATTATCTTATTAAATATATTATATCAATAATTATTGCCATTAGTTAATAACAAATAACTTTAGAATAGAAAAATACTTTATTCATTCCCCAATTGGGGAAATTCAAATTAGTCAAGTAGCTCAAAGAATTATAAATATTTACAATGATTGTATATTAGACAACAACAACAAAAAATAATAACACTACTACTACTACAATAATAATAATAATAATTATAATAATAATAATAAATGACTTTGGAAATAAATAAAAAAATTTGAGAAGAACATGTCAGCAGTCACTGTTAAAAAGCCTATGGCTATGGGGACAAAGGACCTCCTGAACCTTTCAGTCCTGCAGCTGCTCCTCTGTCCTGCCAGGATGCTGTGGAGAGGATGTTTATTATTCTCCAAAACAGAATATAATTTCCTCCTCATCCGTTGCTCCACCACAGCACCGAGAGGGTCTAGCCTTCTGCTTACAACAGAACCAGCCTTTTTCACCAGTTTGTCCAGTCCCCTACAGTTTTTGACTGTAGTGCAACTCACCCAGCAGACATCAGCATAAAACAGTGCACTACTACTAGACTACTGCAACTCGCTCTCTGGAGCTTGTTCAGAAAGCTGCTGCTCGTCTGATGTTCAACCTCCCCAAGTTCTCCCACACGACTCCCCTTCTCCGCTCTCTACACTGGCTCCCCGTAGCTGCTCGCATCCAGTTTAAGACTCTGGTGCTGGCCTACAGGGCATGTTAACTCATTGGCTGCCAGCCATTTTCAGTTCAGAGCCACCCATACTGCCAAGTGTTTTTCAGTATTTTGACTGATTTTCCAAGATCCACAGAAAAGTGTGTCTTATGACTATGTACACACCGAAATTACCAAAAGAAAGAGTAGACTCTCTTCTTTGATCAGGAAAAAAAAGTTTGTTTCTACCTGTAACCAACCTGCTCATCAGCATTGTATGGCGTTAAGCTATTTACAGTCTAGAGATGATTACTCACTTTACCAGAGACCTGGGGTAAACAGTAGAAATGTTTCCTGATGACTGCTGTGCTTTCTAAGGTTGTGCTCTCGAGCCCCCACTCTGAATTACACCTCAGAGATTCATTTAACACACACTGTTCATATTTTAGTTGATAAATCACACATAAATAAAACAGAGTAAAACATTACGTAAGTTATTTTAAACTAATAACCATTTATTTGAGCCCACAGTTGAAAATGATAAGCCCAAACACAATGGCAAGAAATGCAGGACACTGACAAAACCATACACAAACAAGAAAAAGAAAAATACCTGGCCGGGGTTAAGCAAAGTTATTGTGGGTACCCTGATGGCGCGCGATGGAGCTCATACCGTCTATTGACCTGAAGCGCTTACTCAGACAGCCGACAATGTAATCCACCTCGTATCCACAAACGCAACATCCACCGATGTCACCCGAGTACCGACTCCATGACCATCCAAGGTAACGGTTTTCTGACACGAAGTAGCCTCCTCTGTTGGTCTTAACACCGCGACCCGGTCTTAACAGGCTAGCGGAGTCTCCATAGTTGGCCGTTCGTTAGATAGCATTATCCAACTGTCAGTGTCAAACGGTAGAAAGTATCCAACTGTCAAACGGTAGAAAGTGAACTAAACTTCTCAAACGAAACATAACTCATGAACTGAAACCAAACGGACACAGAAAGACAGTGTGTCGAACTGCTCTTTCTCCTAAACGTCTGTAGTTGACATGTTGACTTAAAAATAACTAATTAAACTCTTTTCCAACTCGATATCGAAAGATGTCTCTCCCGTTCACAATCCCCTCCTACACTCCTCTCCCCGTTCCCATGACAACCTGGTAACCCTGTCAACCAAACAGCAGGCCGTATAGGAAGCTATAATACTCCGTCAACAAAATAAAAGTTCATATAACAAGTTGTCTACAATGTTATAAGTACAATACATTACATTAGATGCTTATTAAAACTCTTATTTAAAACATATATTAGTGCACCAAAACATATCAACACATACTTGGCTTTAGCCAATATTTCAGGTGTGTTACACTCTCCCCCTACTGAAAAAGGGTCATGTCCTCATGACACAACCAAAAGAATACAATGTCTACCACAGCCAAAAATACCTATACGAAAAGTTAGTCATAGATATATTATTTAAAGTAAGCTACCACACTTTTAACTGTGCTGAGGGCCTATCCATATAAATAGGGTACTGACATACCGGGTACCAGTGGTTGAGGTGACATCTGACCTATTAACTACAGGACAGAGGGATAGGGAGGTTACTGAGGTGGGCTGCCCTGGGCAGTCATATGCCAGCCTTGCCGGTGCCCTTCTCACCCTCTGGGGTCTTGGGGCATCATGTTCGGAACAGCTTGGCGTCCTCACGGCATGGGGAGACCTCTGGTGGCATACTTGGTTCCCTGAGTTATCAGTCCCCATTTCCTGTAGATCATCCATTAGCTGGCTTTCCTCTTCAGCACCATTCAGGGTTGAGTGTTGACTCGACTCAGCAGTGGGCACATCCTGAGCAGACGCCAGGCTGGGAACAGAATGACAGGGCGGGGAATCAGGGTAAGACAGGGGTAGGTCTGCATCAGAGGGGGTTGGTGACAGGTCAGAGGAATTCCCATGGTGGATTAAACTAGGGTGAGTGGGGGAGGCAGCCTCATAGGGAAGAACAGGTGAGTGTGAACCAGACTGGCCTGCCAAAGAGTCAGAGTCATTGGGCATTGCAGACCAGTCACGTTCAAAGGCTAATCTAATGGGGACGTCTGGGTAATCGTCATCTGTCTCTTGGACCATGAGTGGATAGAATGGAGTATGAACACCCAGCTCTTCTCCTTCTGACTCAGATGTGGACGGTCCACTGGCCAAACTGCTCTCCACGATCTCAGACACCGGTGCTGGCTTCCTTTTCAGCCGTCGGCTTGATCTTCTCTTGGGCTCGTTCCTCTCACCAGTATCACCTGACTTCAGTTGTACATCTTGCCCGAGGGGTAGCAGCAGGTTGCGGTGAAGAACCTTGTCAGGACCCACTCCATTCTCTGCTCTCAGCTTGAACACAGGTAAGCCTGGCATTTGACTCTGCACAATATAGGGGTCTGAGCACCAACGGTCTGCTATCTTATGCTTCCCTTGTAAGCCAACGTTCTTCAGTAACACTCTGTCGCCAGGAGCAAGTGGACAGTATCGGACTCTCTGGTCATATCTCTGCTTGTTTCCTTCATTTCTCTTTCCAGCCATGCTCTCCGCAGTCTGATAGGCAACTTGAAGGTCTCGTCTCATGTTTGCAACATATCTTGCATAGGACTTTGGAGACGAGTTGTCACTGGACACACCAAAACACACATCAACTGGCAGTCGAGCTTCACGCCCAAACATCAAGAAGTAAGGACTGTAACCAGTACTGTCATTCTTTGTGCAGTTGTAGGCATGGACGAGGTAACTGATGTGTTGGCTCCATTTTCCCTTTTCCTCTGATGACAGTGTGCCAAGCATATTGAGCAGTGTCCTGTTGAAACGCTCAGGCTGTGGATCTCCTTGCGGGTGATATGGGGTGGTCCTTGACTTCTTCACTCCCAGCATGCTCAGCAGTTCATGGATGAGACGACTGTCAAAGTCTCTGCCCTGATCGGAGTGCACTCTGTTAGGTAGACCATAGTGGATGAAGTACTTCTCCCATAACACTTTGGCGACTGTAGAGGATTTTTGGTCTTTGGTGGGAAAAGCTTGTGCATACCGGGTGTAGTGATCAGTTACAACAAGCACATTGCAGATGTTCTTGGAATCTGGCTCAAGAGACAGGAAGTCAATGCAGATGAGATCCATCGGTCCATTACTGCTGAGGTGGTGAAGTTCAGCAGCTCTGGCTGGCAAGGTCTTTCGCTGGATGCATCTAGCACAGTTCTTGCAGTACTTCTCAATATCTGCCTTCATCAGTAAAATCTCTCTCGCACAAGCCCGTAAGTCTTTTCAAATCCTAAGTGGCCTGACTGATTGTGTAAAGACTGAAGTACTGTCTCTCGGAATCCTTGCGGGAGTAACAACTGCTGACGAGGTGGGGCATTAGGTAGCTTTGACACTCTGTAGATGATAGAGTTATTTAATTTCAGCTTGTCCCATTCTTTCAGCAACAGAGGGATGTCTGCATGCTTCTTTCTGTCAGCACAATGGCAGTCTTTTTGGGAAACAGCTTTCAGTACTTCTCCAATGCATGGGTCTGTTCGTTGGGACCGTGCAATATCAACTGTGCTCAACTGGGGGAGATGGTGTGTGGTCACAGCTGAGACATTGCAGAATGCCTTGGGTACAGCTTGCTTGGGGGCTCCAATTAGGTCTATTGCTCTGTGAGGCTGGGTGTGTTTTAAGCAGCAGGCATGGGACACTTGGCACATTGCTTTTACACCAGCCGGCGGAATCTGCTCCCACCCTTCTTCAAACAGGCCGGACACACCAGAAGGAACTGCTGCATGAGGACGGCGTGACAACGCATCAGCGTCTGTGTTCTGTTTTCCCGGTCGATACTTCAAGCTGAAGTCGTAAGACGACAGTGCCGCTAGCCAGCGGTGTCCAGCTGCATCTAGCTTTGCTGTAGTGAGGACGTAAGTGAGTGGGTTGTTGTCGGTGTGCACTTCGAACTTCACTCCATACAGGTAATCATGCAGCTTCTCTGTAACAGCCCAATTCAGCGCCAGGAACTCCAGTTTGTGGGTGGGATAGTTCTTCTCTGACTGGGATAGACTCCTGCTCACAAAGGCAACTGGACGCAAGCCACCTCCTTGATCCTGGTACAGCACACACTCCAATCCTTCGTGGCTGGCGTCCACATGAAGGGTGTAGGGATACTGTGGGTCAGCAAAGGCCTGGGCAGGTGCTTCTGACAGACTCTGCTTGAGTATCTCAAAGGCTGCTTCACACTCTGGACCCCATCTGGATCCGAACGGCTCTGAAGAGTGGAACATTTGCTGTGGCTCTTGGTTGGGCTTGGCCTGTGTCGCCACTTTGTCTTTTCTGGACTTTGGGCTGGGCACGCCAGCCGGCATGCAGCCCTTCAGCAGCTGGTTAAGTGGGTAGCATATGCGTGAGTACTCTTTCACGAACTGTCTGTAATACCCACTGAACCCCAGGAAAGAGCGGAGGGCAGATATGTTGTTTGGGCGTGGCCAGGACTTCACCGCCTCTACTTTAGCCGGATCTGTGGAGACACCCTCCCTGGAAACAATGTGCCCCAGGTAGTTCACGGAGGTGCAGCAGAATTGGCATTTGTCCAGCGACAACTTAAACCCTTCCTCGTTCAGCCTGTCTAAGACCTTCAGCAACCGTTGCTCATGTTCTTCAAGTGTTTTCCCGAACACTATAATGTCATCAAGATACACCAGCACTTCTAGCAGGTTCATGTCCCCCACAGTTCTTTCCATTGCACGCTGGAATGTGGCAGGGGCACCAGAGATCCCTTGTGGCATTCTCTCAAATTGGTAGAACCCAGCAGGACAGATGAAAGCAGTCTTTTCTGTGTCAGCTTCGCTTAGGGGTATCTGATAGTAGCCACTCCTCAGATCAAGCACGCTGAACCCCTGGCTTCCACTCAGGCAGGTGAGTGCGTCCTCGATTCTTGGGACTGTGTATTGGTCAGGGACAGTACGTCGATTCAAAGTCCTGTAATCCACACACATACGTATGGTGCCATTTTTCTTTCTGACTACCACAATGGGGGATGCATACGGACTTCTGGACTCTGAGATGATGCCAGCTTTGAGGAGTTGATCCAGGTGTTGTCTCACGTCAGCCACATCACCAGGGGGCAAACGCCTGGAGCGCTCTCGGAATGGCTTCTCCTCTGTCACCCGTATGGTGTGTTCAGTAGTTTTTGCGCAGCCCAAATCAAACTCTCCTTGGGAAAAGACCTCCTTCCATTGCATCATCTTCCTGCACAGTCTCTCTTTCCACTCTTTTGGCACTGGAGAGTCAGCGAAGTTGAATGCAGCGGGAGTCAGCTCATTGGAGTCATTTTGTGTTGCGGGGCCTTTATTCACAATATCCACAGGGAACAGCTGGGCAATGGGCATTCTTTTGTTCAGCTTAACTTCTCGAGTCGACATGTTCCTGACAACGACTGTGATGCGACGGTTCTGGATCTCATCAGCACTCTTGAGGATGGGAAGTATCATGAGCTCATCAGGAACACTTGATTCTTCAGCCTGCTCTACTAGCACACTCTGGGTGTCCAAAAGCATGTGAGGGAATCTTGGGATACCGCTGACGGTCACTGTTGCACCTGGGGGTATTATCTTCTCCTTAGCCTCAGCGAGCCACACCGTGCCCATCTTCATTTTTGCCCCCTCGTCAGGTACTTTCTGGAACACCTTGTATGCCTCTTTAATCTCAGGATGCACTCTCATGGTCATCAAGAAATCCTCTCCTTTAAATTTACAGGAATTGAAAAGACGTTTTACAACAGAGGTGTTAGTGCCAACTATTATAGATGCCTCCCCTTTGACGGTCGGGTCTGGACACACCAGCACAAGTGCCTCAACTGTCTCAGTCACTCCCACTACGTCACTGCAGAACTCCAGCCTTAAGCACAAGTAGCCATCATAGGGATATTCTTCAACACTGAGTCCCCATAACTCCAGGCAGTGAATTGGAGTCAATGGTATGTGCTTTAAGTATTTGTGGTAGAACGAGCGGTAAAGGAGGGTGACTTGAGATCCACTGTCCAGTAAAGCTTTGGCGTATATGTTTTCAATTCGAACTGAGACAACTGAGCTAGGGCCAACAAGGCCTGCTGAGAGCGTAGCTTTCTGTCCTTGCAGCGGTTTGCACTTTGTGGAACGTGTCATCACCGGGACACCAGTTTGTTCCCTTACTGGGTCCCTGGGGAGTTTCCCGTTGGCCGTCTGAGCTTTATGAGGCGCTGGTTGACTTTTCGGAGGTTCTCTGCATTCTGGCATTCACGTGCGAAGTCCCCACACTTGTAACAGAAAACGTCAACTCGGTCCTGTCGTGCTCTGGGTGTGCTCTCCAGTCTTGCCTCAACTCTTTGGCTGGGTCTCTGTGAGGTCAACGGTGGTGCTGCTGAGGGCGATGAAACGGAGAAGGAGAGCAGGCGTTTCATCTCATTTTTCAGATGTTGCACCTCCTTTGTCAGACTCTCAACAGAAGGGACAGGTTCAGTAGGCACGGGACTGGGGCAAGAAAATGCAGCAGGGCGGGTGCTGTACTCAACAGGAGCTACCATAGCAGAGACCGCGACATGACTGGCAGCTGGCCTTTCAAAAATCAGAGCCTCCTCTGCTCTCACTTCACGCAACAGCTCAGTGACACTGGGTGGAGGCTTGAATTTGTACACCAACATGATGCGAAGAACAACCAAGTCATTAGGCAGTGCGCCCCGAGCAACTTGCTCTATGCGGGTCCTGTCCATGTCTCGTAGCAGAATTCCCCCCTTTCGGAACACAGAATGCAGCAGCTTGTCAATTCTGAGGACATATGCTGAGAGTTTTTCGCCTTGCAGCTGAAAGGTGTTTCGGAGCTTGAACATGAAGTCTAGGGCACTCTCAGTGGTTCCAAATGCGGTTTCCAGTGCTGCTAGGTAATCATCTGCCGTTGAACTGGGGTTGCTCACTCTCAAGCATCGCACAATATCCGCTGCTGGCCCTTTAAGACATTCAGCGATCTTCTGCTTCTTCAAGAGGTCTGGACACTTCCACTCCTCAAGCAGGTGCGTCATCTGTTCTGCCCAAGCATCATATTCCTCTTCTCCAGGTGGTGTTGGCTTGATACCTGAGAACACTCGAAGCTTTCGGTGGACTGGATTTTCCACAGGGGCTGCATGACATTTGTCCACTAGAGAGGTGATGGCATTGACGAGCTGCACGTTCAGGTCTAACAATGCTGGTGGTAACATGGCAGACGATGGCATTGCAGGGTTTGGTGTGGCTGGCATGGGCATAGCAGGAACTGACACTGCAGGCATGGCAGGGGTTGGCATGGAAGGGGTTAACAGGCCTTGCACATCAGCGACAGTCCTTCCCTCATAAGCCAGGAAGGCTTATGAGGGAATTCTGCTACGAGACATGGACAGGACCCGCATAGAGCAAGTTACTCGGGGCGCACTGCCTAATTACTTGGTTGCTCTTTGCATCATGTTGGTGTACAAATTCAAGCCTCCACCCAGTGTCACTGAGCTGTTGCGTGAAGTGAGAGCAGAGGAGGCTCTGATATTTGAAAGGCCAGCTGCCAGTCATGAGTTCTCTAGGTCCCCTATATGTCCCGCTAGGTCCCTCCAAAGCCAGCAGGTTTGTTTACAAAATTGCAGACCGGACCGGTAAAAGGTATCCAATCAGGTTACGAGCTGGGCTCTGCTGCCTGTCAATCACCGATTGTGCACGCGCGATACAAGGTAGGCTCGTCCCCGCGCTTATTTATCTAGACTATTGAACTTCATTACGGGCTAGTCTACTTACTGTGTCTTCCATGATCGCAAATGACAGGTGAGTTGATGAATGAGGAGTCGTGTACGCACATCTGGCGTGCACGTAGACGTGCACGAGTTCTCATGTGTTTTGATGGGGCGGGACAGGAAGTTGAATAACTTTTTATTTTTCAGTTAAAAAATAAGCATTTCTTGCATTTTGCGACTACGGAGGTCACCGTTTTCAACTTCAAGCGTTCTGATAGATCATGTAAACTCTTAAAATGCCAAAAATTAGGACTTTACGAATGACAACAACAAATCCTGCAGACTGCAGCTTTAACCGCCCCATCAAAGTGCCATCATGATGAGGCAACAATTGATTGCACGGCTTTAGTTGCAGTCATCGAGCGCCTGGCCATGGCGAGACGTTTTTTTTTCAAGCCATTTTCATATCAAACCATTTATTTTTTTATTTCGTTGACGTTACAAACTACAGGTGACATAGAATTAACAGCACTCGTAATTGCTTCCCATTTCTTCGCTGTAGCAGGTCCCGTAATTCCACTGCTGACTGCTAAAAATGACAGATTTTCCTTTTTGGATCTCTGAAAGCAGAACTTAAATATCAGAGCCCGTAAAGTTGTTCTTTTTGCGCCTTGATGCCATTCTCATGACTCAACACTCAACACTTCCTGGCATAGGACAGAGGAAGCCTTATTTGTTATAATTTTGGTCATCGAGTATGCAAATATACGTGCACTTAAATACGCATGGGTGGCATTCATCATTTACGCAGGTTGTTTACACACATTTTCCGAAGTTAAGAGCATTTGTTGAATCTGACGTGGCGTGTTCGTACGAGACCTTCGAACGAAAAAAGTGAGAGAAATTTAGAATGAAAATACGAAAATGTTCTTGCATGTTTTCATGCTCACCCTTTGTGTGATATTTTCTCAGCGTTAGTTCAAACTATAAGCAGTGTTAAAAAACTAAACTCCAAATAGTACAACCTTCAGAACAAAAATCAGTTATTTTTTAAATATCATTTCATTTTACTCTTGAGATTTTTCTACTGAGATCGGAACAAACATTTGGCAGATAGGAAGTAAAATATAAGTGCTAGCTTAATAAAAAGGGAAACATCTACACATATTTAACTAACAAAAGTAACTAAACACAATTAGCTTAAGAATCAACTTAAATGACTAATAACTAAACAAAGTTAACAAAATAAGCAAATCACAAAAGCAATGAGAACTAATGCAAAAATTAAAATGAAGACTCCATAGACTTCCCCCATGGAACTCCAGATGGTATCACCCAATCAATCTGGGATTGGAGTGTGCCAGCCTGAGTGCTTTGCTTCAGCCCAGTTCAAGGTACTCCCCACAGCACCAGCAAAAGAAACCACAACAAATTAAATATTTGACAAAATTAAACATACAAAAGCTAACTAAATGTGCGCGCTACAAATAGAACTAATGTATTTCAATATCATCAAATGAAAGTAAACAACCCATATATTTGTGCTACAATAAACGTGTATATGTAAACTCAGAATGAAAAAGTGTTGGTCTGTGGGGTTACCGACTGTGTGGCTGCAGGTGTGGGCATCACAGATGGATAGATAGATACTTTATAGATAGATACTTTATTTTTCCCGAAGAAAATTGTGGGCTCAGCGTTATCACTTAGCAGCGTTCTCATCAATAAAGTAAACATCGAAAAAGACCTAAAAGTAGTGTTAATTATTATCGTATACAGGTATAAACAAGTTAAATTTAAGACTTTTTAAGACCTTTTAATACCACTTCTAAATTAAATTTAAGACCAAACGTACGATGGAAATACCAAGTATTTCCAAGTAAACACACTGACGTATGGTAAAATGACAAATTTTGAGTTGACGGTTGAGTCGACTAACATCGACTAAATGTGTGTCATGCGAAAAGATCACAAAAATGTCATCACTGTCCTAAATTAAATTTATTACAATATTTTCAGAACATTTAAGTCCCATGAACAAATGCTTATAAAATCAAGTAAATATATTTAAAAAAAAATACTGTTCCTTTAGAGCAAAAAGAAAAATACACAAATATTTAAGACCCATGCAATCTGAATTTAAGACAATTTAATACTTTTTAAGGTCTTATTTTCAGGAAAATTGATTTACGACTTTTTAAGGACCCGCGGCCACCCTGATTATAAACACAGCTCTGTCTTTCTTGTATTATAAAACACATTTCTTTGTTTTTTCTTTGTTTTACATAATAGAACGTCGGAAGATAATTCAGTGGAGGGGGTCCCACGTGCTACTTTCTCGAGGTCGAGGGAAAACGACCTCGACCTTTTTTGTTTCTCCAACTGCCCTTTTAGGTACATGGGGGGAGTTGACCTATCAGATGGCCTGATAAGATACTTCAAGGTATTGCACAAAACACAGAAGTAGACTTTCATGTTCCACTTCACGGACATTGCTTTTGTGAATGCATCGTGCACGAAGAACATGGCGGAAGCAGAGGTGAGGTTCCTATGCACCAGAAGGCATTCAGGGAGACCTTAGCCTTGGACTTGGCAGAGACGGGATCTACCACCTCAGTTGAGCCTGGGCCATTTCTTGCCAGTCATCACAAACCTGTGCACATATCAGGACACAGCACAGCTGGGCACTTGAGGTGCAGACACTGCCAGACCAAGACTCCTGTGAAGTGTGCCACATGTGATGTGCCCCTATACTTTGTGCCAGGCAGAGACTGACAGCATGTTGCCAACAGCAAATAATGTCAATACAAATTGTAAATACTGTTCAGTGTGGTTTGCTATGTCATTATTTATGTATATAAACTAATTGCATTTAGACCATACTATTTGTTTGGACTTTTATTGTATGCACAAAGCTATGGTTGTAGACTAAATGTGTTTGTGCTTCCATTTCTCTTTGTCAGTAATTCCCACAGAGGATCTGGATGTGAGATAAGACAGTCCCAAGTGTAACCTTTCATTAGAGCCCAAGATCATGACTGTATGTTGAAGCGTTCAGGAATGGCAGCCTTCTTTCCTTAGGCTCTCCAAATGGCCAGGTTTGGCACAGCCTTGCCACACCTGGTCCTATCCTTAGAAAAACCTGTAAAAAAAAATCAGTTTTTGATGTATTACAGTCAAATTTGAGACTTCAGGCTGTAGTCCCATTGTGTTTTTCAGTCCGTAGCCCTATGCTAAAGTCACTTTTAAGACACATATTTAGGAAGAAAAATTTGGCAGACATAAAAATCCATCTCTTTCACTGTATTCAAGCTCATATTACTCTGTGACAGTAGCACTTACCGAGATTCTGACTGTTGTAGGTGAAAATTCAGAGTGTTTTATTTCAAAAGAGACCTCAACCAGCCCTCTAATCCAAGTGGTTCAAGTACAGCTTTCAATTTACTTTGGGTATGCTTTTCTTAGGAGTTGCAGGCAAAAATTGCCCGCCTATTAAGGCGTTAAATCTTAGAACGAGTATTTGAAGTCAATTAAATTGTAGAAAAATAAAAAAAAAAAAAACATTAAAATTGTAATTGAATTGTAATTCCAGACATTAAAATGCCTTTCCTTTGACATGTGGCACATGGCAAGTTGCCAAAATAGGTACATGCAAGGAAAAAAGATGGAAAACCAGATTCCCACAATGTTGTTCAAAAAGATTAACATATCAAAATCTTAGTATATCAAGGAGAGTTTAATAAATCTTAAAAAAAAAAAATCCAACAAATACCTTTATTATATTGTATTCCATACTTTATCACTTAAAAAGTACAAGTGAAATGGACTGGTACAAATTAATTTTCCCTTTGGTGGGCCTAAAATTTAAAAGCTCTAACTCTGAATTTCAGAGTTCCCTTGCAATAATGAGACAGTGTTAAGACGAACCACTTACATAGAATTTGTATTGCGTGTTTGAGTAAAATAGTATGGCTCTTGTTTATTTTCATTGTGCTCTCCAAAGAAAAAATTTAGTCGAAAGCCCTAATATCCAGGTCCTCACTGTGCCTTGGCTGAAATCCTTTTAACAAGACCAATCACTTCTGCAGGGTTTAATCCTTCCACATCACTTCATATTTAGTGAGCACAGCCACTGTGCACAGAAAGGTAACACAGGTGAAACAACTAATTGCTTAGATAGAGAGCTGAAAAATATCTTTGTATGGGTGCATTCTACTTCCAAGGATGCTGAAAAAGTGAATCATTGTACACTTGAAGACAGTGACCATCAGCTTTTTACTCATTCTTGGTTTTGAGGTACAGACCTAGTAGCAGCAATATTTTGAACTTTTGTAATAATTGAAAAAAAAGAGTTGCTCCCCAAATTGAACAATATTTAATTTAAATTGTTACATTTACACAAGTATCAATTTAAAGATGATCTGTGCTTCCATTTTATTTATGGTCACGTGTAAAAGAAACTATACCTTTACCATTCTAAGATATATTCATGGATAAGGATGAATAACAATTTTGACCTTACCTAGTCTTAAAGTTAGGCAAATACAGCTGTTGATAAAAAACAACACATGGCATGTAACACTGTATCATCGATTAAGCATAAAATAAGCAAAACTGCAGAAGCAGTAAGTGAAAAACTAAGAACATCCATCCTTCCAAAGGCAATAAAAGGAAATATTAAACAGCCAGGTGCTGCTTGCATTTAATTAACAGATCATCAACGAGTGTGTCCACCTTATAAAAGCAGATATTTTGGCTGGTTGCTGGTCTAGAACATCCAGGTATGTGATAACACGATGTCAAGTTGGTAAGACGTCAGCAATTATCTTGCTGCCCAACAATCTGTGAAGTGTTATAAGACTATTTCCAAACAATTTGGAGTCAGTCATTCTGCAGTGAGACAGTTGCCTATCTGGAGCAATGTCATTTGAACAGACGAGACCAGTCAAGGTATCTTTTGTTAACTGGGTTTGCTTTTCCCATCGGGACTTTAAAAAAGCACAAAAAACTACGAGTTATTTGATTTTCATTTTATAACCACTGATCAAAATTGAAACGCAAACACTTTTTTTTCTAAACTTTCTTTGGTCTAAACAAAGCTTGAGAAATGGTTTGATTTAAATTTTCTATTCAAATAACAAAAAAGTGAATAAAATCCCAACACTTCAGGAACAAATTAAGTTTTTTTTCTCTTTTTATATTTTGAGACTGATTTTTAGAACAAGGTGACATAACCTGAGCGAGGACACAAGAACAAAACGTGTTTTGTGACCATGTTTTATTAGAAACGTGGTCTCAGAATTTATTTTTGTTATTTTGTGCACATGGAATCAGAATAGCTTTCACTCTGACTTTAGTATTTCAGACTATTGGAGCTTTAGTGTCTGTTTTTTGTGAACTTTTACAAGGTCCTTTAAATCTTCACAGTACAATCCTTTTTTTAATCTTTAAATTTCTTAGTCATAGATAATGTGTAAAATCAATTAGAATAAAACACATGCTTTTTTTAATTATTGTACACCTATGGATGGGTGCTGTTCCAGTTTGACAGGTGACAAAGCTCCAAATATTTAATCAGACCTAAAGTCTTTAAGCAAAACGCACAGCTGTTTTCATATGTTTCTCTATACCACTGCACCACAGTGCGCTTTTAAAGAAACTTGGCCTCCTTAAATTGAGGCCAAATACATACCCTCAAAACATGTTTTATGAATTCTTGGAGGATCTCTCCTGGATCATGTGTAAAAATCATACACAAAGGCTCTTGCGAGCATGCAGAGAGAAGTCAGCTGAACTGCATAATTCACTGTTTTTGCACAGGACATAAGTTCCCCTCTAGAAACGAATACTGAACAATTGAACTGTTCTAAAAAAAAAAAAAAAAAAATTAAGTATTTTTTGTTGATGTCTTCGAAAATGAAATTAGAGTAAAACTAAAGTTTGTCATTGAGATATAGAAGGCTGTCCTTTTTCCAAAAACATAGGCTTAATAATTGCAATCAATTATATACCTCTAGGGGTCATATGAGAAACTGCATGTGAAGTGTAAAAATAGCGCTCATAAGAGTGATGGCTGCATTGCAAAAAAAAAAAAAAATTTATAACCTTAATCAGTATCACTTGCTAACCCTACTCAGGTCATTTTGATCTCTAACCCTTACCAAGTAAAATTGTTTCTTAAAAGCAAGCAAGAAGTGGTCACTTGAAGGCACATGGTTGAAAATGTGGCATGGAACAGTGTCCACCCCTCCACCATAACCTGTTAACCCTGAACCCTTCGGTTCGGCAGTGACAATAGGTGTGTTTGACTTTATGTGGAGCAGCACTAACTTGACATAATGCATGATTGTCCTGAAACAAAGTACGCTGGTGAAAATTTTGTCCAACACTCCGTGGCACAGGATAATGTCACCTTGTCACATGACATTAGACTTTAGAGTCAAGGGGGCTACAGGCGGCACAGGAACAGGTGAAACATTGCAGCTGCTCTCCAATGGCTGAGATCCACCTCCATGATGACACAACTATGCTTGAATTGGCAATGATTTGCATGAAGTGTGAAATGTTTTTACTCTTGGATCCTCAGATCATCAAACTTCAATGGTCATCTGGGCTTTGAATTGAGAAATATAAAGACAAAATGGTTACAAAAGATCACCAGCTGGCAGTGAAAGTATTTTTACAATTTATTTTCTGGAGCTACAGACCATCACCATGTAAACTATTGCGCTAAACAAATTTACATAGGCTAACATAATCACTTAGTCTTCTGAGTTATTTATTTATTTATTTATTTTTTGATGGAATATAAAAGACGAGGATAATAGTGTGCCATCTTTTTAGGTCTTTTCCAGGATTTTTTCTAAAGGAGGCAAAAGGCGTTTTGCACCATTTAGGATAAAAGAATCTGGGAAGAGCTTTTTTGGTGAACTTTTTTCTTCTTGAAAAAAATGACGAAAAAACACCAAAAGGAGAAGAGGAACTGCCACTCATGCTGGCTGGCCTTGGGAAACGTGACACATTCAGAGGTACACTACCATTAATTTACTGCCTTGTGTCAATTCATGTCTCAAGAGAAAAACACCCATCTTGGAATTCATCTTGACTCATGATTTAATTAATATTTGCATGACGAAATACACAGTAGTTCATAAATATGAGTCATTGCATTAAAGCTTTAACTGTTGTTTTGTGTTTTAAGTTTTCAGATTTGCTTTTGAGTGCATATCCAAGACTGGCTAATATCTGTGGTGGCTGGATGCTTCACACGTCCACAGGTATGTAGGCATATACACTGGATTAATGTTGTTTCAAAATACTCTGTGAGTAGTTACTCTATATTCAGGTTTGATTAGTATTGAAAACGTCTCAATTTTAGGTGGGGGTGGGCGGCGGAGCTTGGTTGGTATTCCTCCAGATCTACATGGATACACTGGCAAGCAGCTATAAGCAGTGAGCGGGAATGGAAAATATACATTGTACATTTATCCTCTACAAGAAGAACTTGATACAATTCCATTACCACCCGAAGCAAAGGAGTTTGAGAACATGCCCAAAGCCCAGTGTACAACCTGCAAGAAAATGGTTCCTCTTCAGATTCTTCCAGTACACATCAAGGAATGCGAGACAGAATTTGTAGATTTGTCCTTTTCTGTTGAATAGGTATGTCAAAGTTGTGTCTTTTAGGCTTTATTTCACAGCTGTTTATTTATTTATTTTTGGGGGATTTTTTTTATGCCTTTATTATTATATAGAACAGTTAAGAGAGACAGGAAGCAGGGGGCAAAGAGAGGGGGAATAACACGCAGCAAAGGGCCATCCGATGCGGGATTCGAACCTGGGCCAGCTGCACGAGCACTATAGCCTCTGTACATGGGGCGTCTTCTGTACCCACTACGCCACAGACCGCCCCTCACAGCTGTTTATAATGAAAAATTTTAAAAATTAACTTTGGTTGGCCTCGTTCTCCAGCTCTGATAAAAGCACAGGGACTTTCTTGGGAACCAGCTGCGTGGATCTTACTTTGCAGGGATAAAAGACACTCCACAACTTTAGCTGGGATGTTTAAAGTATTGGAGGCAGCCGTCAGAATGAATGCTTCTTGATTTACAATGTATTTTAAATAGTCCAAATTCAAGTGTGGTTGACTCAACACATCTATTATCCTTGATTTGAGACGTTCCAATAACCGAGTAGCCACTGGTCCCTGTAAACAACAAAAAACAAGTTTGATGCATTCAAAGCTACTGTTAACATAGTCGTTTACCAACTGTTTACCAACAGCTCTACTCTGCAGCACTGTGACATAAACTCGCCATTGTCTTCCCCACAGTTTCTGTTTGCTCATCCACCTTCATTCACTTCACCTGTAGTTTTCTCCTCAGCTGCACTCACTCACCAATCACCCTCCTCACTATTTAGTTTCCAGGTTTCCCCATGCACTTGGTTTTGTTCACAACAGTCTAGTTTTGTCACCCGGCTCAGCCGCGCTTTATGTTAACCTTGTTTTTTTTAAAAAAATAAATCAGTTTTGTTTTCTACCTCTGGAGTCCGCATCCGTGTCCTTCTACGCCTTGCACCCACCCCTCGTGACAGTACTGTTAATGCACGTGACCGAGAACAGAGTCAGCAAAGAGGAAATGGACAGATTACGCCAATTGACACAACTTACAAATCGTTAAAAGCCGTATTTTGGTCAACATAAGCTATTTTTTTTCCTCATATTTTGCAGGTCCATGCTAATTAACTAGCACTTAAGTCAACTTCTAATGCTAGTAACTTAATGCAAGCACTTCTGCGTCACAGGCATGTCGCTAGCTTGCAAGCTAAAGCAGTACGTCCATAAACTTTGTAACAGTGTTGTATAGTAACGAAGTAAAAATACTTCACTACTGTACTTAAGTATATTTTGGAATACTTTGTACTTTCCTCGAGTTTAAAATTTTGGCAACTTTCACTTGTACTTCACTATATTTCCGAATTAATTGCATACTTTTACTCCAATACATTTTCATTGTTTGGTTTAGTTACTCGTTACAAAAGGGAGAGAGAGAGAAAAAAAACGCAACAGTGTTTTGACCCCATGCATGTTATGCCAAAGATGTGGAAATTCTATCTTACAGAAACTCCCCTTTTTTAGGTTTTAAGGTAGTTTTACAAAAAAGGCCTTCCTCTTCAGATGCCAGATAAGCTGCAGTTCCCTCCCAATTCTTTTTTTCTTTTGTATAATGACCGGTTGTGTGCACCTCCTATAGCTTGTGAAGTACAGTAATCGTAACAGCTTTTTTTCTTGGTGATGTTGGCCGCATTTTCTGTACTGAGTTGTTATTTTATTTATCTTTTAGAAAGGTTTACAAAAGGGGTTTCAAACTGGACTCCCTCTTCAGATGCCAGATAAGCTGCAGTTTTCTCCTATTTTTTTCTTTAAATTTTGTTTATAATGATGGCAATAACAGTAGCAGCCTCTTTTGTTTCAGTTTTTTCTTAATGGTGTAATGTACGCCTCATTTTCAGCACTGACCTTACTTGAAGAAGAAAAACTTAAAGGTTCACAAAGTTTGTATTTTCTGTCTAAACCTGGTCTAAATTTTGCCTGCACTTGGTTGTGTGTAGATTTTAAGTGTATTTAACCTTCAAAAATTACCAAAATATAAAAAATGTCATTCAAACTGCATTTGCCTTGTTTAGTTTTTACTTATGCTTTTCATTACATTACTTAAGTACATCTATTTTTACAGTAATTCTCATAATTAAGTACAAGACTTTTCGGATACTTTAAGACTTTAACTCAAGTAACATTTCAGTCAGTGACTTGGACTTTTACCAAAGTCATATTTTGGAGGGGTACCTATACTTTTACTTGAGTGTGAGATTTCAGTACTTTATACAACACTGCTTTGTAATATTTAAAACGGTACAATTTCATGAAATAAATAACTAACTTGAATTCGTGTTCACAGTGGAGAATTCGTAGTCATAGAAATTAGAATTGTGTTCTCAAGACTTTTAGATTCATACTCGCATAAAAAAAAATATTCTTACCCCGAACAATTTCTCAGACTCATGTGTAAGACAGTAGAATTTTGTGTAAAACTTTATCATTAC
This sequence comes from Odontesthes bonariensis, assembly GCF_027942865.1. NCBI lineage: Eukaryota > Metazoa > Chordata > Actinopteri > Atheriniformes > Atherinopsidae > Odontesthes > Odontesthes bonariensis. The sequence goes on along the minus strand of NC_134525.1, from coordinate 27,078,361 downwards.
GAGTACGACTGGTTAGAATCATGGATACATCGTTTTGGAAGTGGTCTTACTCCATAGAACCACTGCTTTTTGCACCGAGAGGCACTAGCGGCTAGCAATATGGTTCCTGTGTTGGATGAAGCTTTGCAAGATGTCGTCAAAGTGGTGAACCACATAAAACGGAGTGCTAACAACAGCAGCTGCTTTTCAAATCTATGTAAAGATTTGGGCTCTTAGCATGCAGGTGTTGTATCACTCCGAAGTGCGCTGGCTGTCGAGGGGTAAGGTCTTGTCACGCTTTTACGAACTGAAAACAGAAATCACCACCTTCCTCTCAGAGAATAACTTCTCATATGCTGAAGTGTTTGACAACGACACCTGGCTCGCACTTGTTGCATATCTTGCTGATATTTTTGAGCACCTCAACACGTTAAACGTGTCTATGAAGGGGAAAAGACACAACATTTTTGAACATTCAGACAAAATGGTTGCATTCTAGAAAAAGATCACACTGTGGGTAGATCATTTATCCAAAGACAGACTGGACATGTTTCCAAACTCTTGCCAGGAATCACAGCAGCTGGACACCACGGCCAAAAATGACTTGGTTTGACGACGACTTCCCAAATAGACACGGAGATAACGTTAATGCCTGGATATGCGACCCTTTCAACGTCAACATGGAAAGCGTCATGTGACCAGGCGCTGAAAAAGAGATTCGGCGGCGTAAGCCTTTCCCACTTGTGGTGCAGCGATGTGATGGATGAGTATCCATCTCTCGCCACTCTTGCAGTCAGAACGATCCTGCCATTCATCACGACCTATCTTTGTGAAAGTGGCTTTTCTACCTTGTTCCAGCTCGAGTCAAAGCAGAGAAACAGGTTGAACACTGAGCATGATCTGAGAGTAACTCTGTCTACTGTCACCACAAACTTTGAAACTCTGATCAAAAATAAAGTACATGCCCAACTGTCTCACTGACTTCCACAAAAGACAGGTTAGGTGAAACCATCTTGTTTTGTAGCTTTATTTATTTTATGCAGTTTTGATATTCAAATTTATCATATTAACTTTTATTATACATGCAGTTGGCATGGTCCTCCTCAGTTTCTTCGGTACTCTGAATGCAGAGATATGCAGAGAAGTGAAATATTTAATTTGTGGCCTTATTTATTATTATTATTATTATTTGTTATTATACAGTAACTTTTACACATGTAGTTGTCATGTTCCTCCTCAGTTTCTTAAAAATAATTGCTCTCAAATTCACATTGCATGCATATGTGTGTTTAAATTGGCTTTTGAAGGCTATTTTTCTAAATTAAATTAGTTTGGTTTGTATTTTACAAAAGTTTAAGATAAGATTTTATTGTCATGCATACACACAAAATTTGTCCTCTGCTTTTAACCCATCCAGGTTGGCACCTGTTGACACACACAGGGTCACACACTCATAGAGACAGATGCCAACCTGGAGCAGTGGGCAGCCATTCACAGCACCCAGGGAGCATGGGGGTACGGTGCCTTGCTCAAGGGCACCTCGGCCGTGACAAGGAGGTGGACCCTCCAGCTGTCAGTTCCACTAATCATTTTGAGTGGGAATCAAACCTGCCAACCTTCATGTTAATGGACGACCGACTCTAACCACTGAGCCACGGTTGCCCAGGGTTACGATTTAATGATCATGAGAAAATGTGGGTCCCCGGCTGAGACAAGTTGAGAACCCCAATGCCCAAATCAAAATTCCATTGAAGAGTATGGGGAGATTTTAAATGGGTATAACACTTCATTAATGCAATGTTACAGACTAGTGTGTTGTTATGCACTATACAAACATTAAGATGCTTTATGTTCTTTCCACAGAAGTAAAAATCTAATATTTCTCAGGACATTTTCTAGATATATTCTTTTTTTTTTTTCCAAAGCCCACAGCTTGCATTATATATTCTCACTTTTTTAAACTATGAACGCAGAAGGTACAGGACAGAAACGAGAGTAAAATTTGACAAGAGAAACATTTAAAATCCCCAGCTCGTAGGACTTCCTGTGGCATGCGCTTTGACCACCTTTTGTTTTCATCTTCAAAAAGGTCAAATCTGGCTCAGCTCCTTCCATAGACTAATGTATGATGCAGCAAGGCAGCACATTGCCTAATTACTGGCCACATACCGGTTAATCCAGGGTTATTTTAAGGATGTCAACTTGCACAAAAGAGGTCTGAGTGAGTCTGATCTTGGTTACCATGGAAACGTGGACTTCCTAATTAAAATTGAATGTCAGATATTTGTCAGTATTATGTCCACCTTAATTTCCCTCTTGCTCCCTGGAACTTTCTGTTTTGTGTATGGCTGTATCAGTGATATTAAAACAACCAACAAAACTTTTGGTAGGTTTCCAAACATGGCACATTGAGATTGAAGAAGTTGCTTTGTATTATCAATCCATCCATTCATTTTTTTTTCATACCAATATATCCAATTCTGGGTCACACGGGGCTGGAGCCCATCCTAGCTGCATCTGTATGAGAAGTGGGGTACACCCTAGACAGCCTGCGAGTCCATTACAGGAAAACATATAGACAAAAAACCACACCAATTGACCAAACATGCATGTTTTTGGAGTACCCAGAGAGAACCTAGTGGTATTAAGCCATCGCTTATTATTACTAATGTGTATATAAAATGGGACATAATTTAATTAGCATATAAAAAGACATTAGTTGCAGGTTTTTATCTGCTTGGATCAGCATTAATGGGATAACAAAACCCAACTGAACACACTAACTTTTGATACTGTGCAGCTCTTGGGGCTTAAAGAGTAGGTTGAGCTCATATTTGTTTCAGCTTGGTTTGTAGCCTGTTCTTGCTGCCTTTGGATGAGAATCATAGTACACCACAACACCAGTGCACTTCATTATACCATAAGGAACAGCCAGAAGCTTCAGTCCCAAAGACTCCTCAACTAGATATGGCTGAAAACACAGTATGGTTGAAAAAAATCTGTACTCCAGGAGACAAATTTCAAAGCAAGATGCAACAAACTGTGTTAGCAAAAACATTCAAACAAAAGTTATTATGTTACAGAGCGAATGCGTAAAGTCCTTTTTACAAAGATCATGAAAGATTAAGAATTAAGTGGGGCAAATGCCATAGGCAGTGGCCAACAGAGACATGGAAAAGAGAGATATGTACAGAAAACTATTCCATGCGTTGTGCACACCAAGGTCCATGTTTACTAAGATGAGCAAATTTATGCGTGGTTGAAAACTGCGGTTGCAGTTTTTGAAGGTGACATTACAAAACTGCTCTTAAATACTACCACAGATGCAATTAATTCTAACAACGATGAGAGCTGTCTAATAGGAGCACTGCAAATTAACACAGAGTCACAAGCAAGCAGTCATGCAGATAACCAAGAGCCTGTTTTACCAACAACTCACACACAGCTTCTTTGGTTAGTATTTGTTTGGTTTGGTAAAAAAAAAAAAAAACTGTCAAATCTGTCAGAAAAAGGAAGAGATAGAAAGGAAAAAGGAGGGAGACACCAATTTTGGCCATTTTTTTTTTTAGAATAAATTGATAAGTTGAGTAATGTCCAACTTTTATCCTCCAAAAATAGCTTTATCTGTATATTCTTGCTGATTGCTGTTGCATCGTTTTAAATAAGCTTTCGGCAGTTCCCTCATATTTCATGCATTTCATAAATGCGTACAGGCGGCATAGAAATGTTTTTGAAGGTGATTTCAAAATATATCAAACCTTCTTAGCTTTTGACTGAAACCTCACTTGAGACTGTAGAGACGTTTATGTCAAGACCACAAAAGAACCCATAGGGTCCATGTTGTAAATTGCATGGCTCTCCTCTGCCTTGTAAGTGAGCCACCTGTAAATTAGTTTGTTGGGGAGTGTAGGATAAAACAGCCAATAAAATCCTGAAAATGACAATATACTGTTAGCATGTGTAACTTTACATGTCAGTCAAGGAAAGCCTTTACTGGACATTTGAAAAAGAGATTTTTAGGGTACATTTTCCTGCTCAGATCAAAGAAGACTGAACAAAAGGAGTGGAAAAACTCTCATGCGTCACACGTAGAGTATAAACTGTTTTCTGAAAAGTTTCTGAGGTTAAAATATGGCAAAACACTGTAAAACTAATTCTACACTTCAAGTCGTTGTGGGGACACGCAGGCGTCGTGACAGTGATGAGTCAGGGGAGGGAAAGATAAAGATTTTATGCACCTGTTTCTGTAATATAATAACTTTCCCTTTTTAACTAAGCCAGAGCAGGATTTCTGTGGGTCGTGTGAAGCTAATTTTGAAGAGTGCCTGATCATTCCTTTGGAAAAAGATATATGAAATATTTATTTTTGTGTTATTCTTATTAATTTTGGACTAAGACTTGGTAAGTCATGCGGCTGTGGTCTGCATATGTTTACCAAAAACAGATGCCTCGCCAATTAGGAAAGTTGTCCTGTATTTGTCTATAAGGGGCTATGCTGGTAAAAAAAAATGTGAATCATGATATTCCTACAGAACTGATGGTGTATCCATTAAAACAAAATAATCAACCACACACTGAAGTAAGGAGCAAAACACAAAGAACTGCAGTGGGTGTTGCATGACTCGCTCTAGTTAGAGATTTCAGGTAATCTTTGACTTCTTGCCAGTTAAGAATAATGTGGCTTGCAGTCATTAGTATATTCTGATATCTTCTTCTGGTATTGAATATAATGAAAAAAAATCCTTTCTTCACCTGTACATCACCTTTTCCTTCTCAGTTCAGCAACTAAGTACTGTCATGTCTAGAATTCATTTTAAAACCTATTTTTCAGCCGTATATAAACTGCAAAGACACGTAAATCCCGAGGCACAAAGTTCAGGAAATTTCTTTAATTACTGAATTATTTATAATTTTAAAAGAATATTTTGTATTTTCTGAAATGGGGTTGTGTTAAGTACTCATGAGTAGTCAGCATCTTACCTTCAGTAAACAACATTAGTAAACGGTAATCACAGCGCTCTCAGTTTTGAGAACTGGAAGGTTTCCTGCATCAGTTTCCCAGATTCGGTTCACACCATACCGCCCGCATTGCCGCACTGTTCACCAACACAGTCACAGCATGGTTCATTGCAAGACAGACCTTTTGTTAGATGAAGAAGTGATTGGGTTTAGACTCATGATTTAGCTCTCACTCAAAACCTTATGTAAATCCACTCTTCATGTGGAGCCCTTCTAACCATCTTTTAGCTTGGCTTTCCGATCAGGGTTTTGTATCTGATTCTCCAATGTAAAAGTAATTCAATGACCCAAATGCATCTCGAGGCTAAGTAAGAGCTGATTAACCATTGAGTTAGGAGAGTGGAGAAGTGTCTGTCACACCCACGGGACTCTGCCCATGTTTTTAGTTTGATTTTTTTTATGTGTTCATCATGTCTTAGTTTTTAAGTCCATGTTTAGTTTTTAGTTTTGCCATGTTTTAGTTTTCCCTCACTCATTTCATTAGTTGTCACTCATGTCACCTGTTAGTCATTATCCCCAGCTGTACTCTGTCACTAATCACTCCCACTTCCCTATTTCCCCTGTTTCTTTGTCAGATCCTTACCCGTGTTACCCTTCTTTACTCCGTCTTCACCCTTCATGGCTCGCTACGCCTTTTTGTTAAGCTAAGTATTTATTCCATGTCATGTCAAGCTAAGTCTTTTGTTTTTCATAGTCAAGTTTTTGTTTTGTCACGGTTTAGTTTTGGAATCCGGCTCAGCCGCGCTTTGTTTTGACCTTTGTTTTTAATTAATAAATCAACTTTGCTTTTTACCCATCTGAGTCCGCATCCGTGTCCTACCTCACCCACCCGTTGTGACAGTATCACGTTGGTTGTACGGCTTGGTGAAGGAGGACCCGGACACAGGCATTTCAAAATGAAAACTTGATTTATTACAAAAATCCAAACAGAATGCAAAAACCTAAACTATGAAAAAATATGGCAAAACAAAACCTGACTATGAAAACACGGAAAAACCTTATTAAAGCATGGGTGACAACTTGGGTAAACATCAGTGACGGTGAGGATCTGGCAGATGTCCTAACTTCCACAATCACCAGACCTAAACAAAGCTTAGATAGTTTGGAATGACACAGAGTGCAGATGGAAAGAAAAGCAGCCAATACAGGCCTCACATAACTGGATTGCCGTTCAAATCAGTTGGGAAAGCATCTAAGGTGATATCCTCATGAAAACATATATGCATTATTAGGTGTGTCTAAACTTATCACCTGTAGTGTTTTTATTTTTATTTTTATTTAATTGTCTTTTTTTACTCATTCCTGTATGCTCCTGAATATTGGTTAAATGATATCTTCCAGTGAAACAAATTCAAACAGTAGTGCAATTAGGACATGAAAGGCAGGAAGACGTCATCTAAGTTGTGGACAGGAGCAAATTCTGGAAAAAACCCTGGAACAGATTCTTCATACATTTCTGCAGTCAGTAATTAGAAGCAACCTCACACAGCTACACCTGAGCTCATGTTGAGGCAAGATTACACAAGCCATGTTAATTTAAATATCCAACTTCAAACACTGCTTTGATTTCAGTGTCCAGCACAGAGTTGTAAAGTTTTGTGATTGCAACTTGCATGGTTGTGATGATTTATTTTCATCAGATTTGTCACACTATGCATTTTAACCTCCCATATTTTGGTCGACTGACATAATAATTCCTTTTTTGCTAGTGCCATGTAATCATGATGACAGACAGACAATAACAATAGCATAAGTACTTAAAATCAACACATTGGTAGTTACTGTAGTAGGTATCTCCAGGACCTCTATTTCACATAATGACACAAACATGCACTTTTATAAGGTGAGAACAAAATAGCCATGCATTTTCATTCAATTCAATTCAATTCATTTTTATTTATATAGCGCCAAATACAACAAATGTCATCTCAAGGCACTTAGATATTAAGTCCAATTCAAGCCAATTGGAATTCAATTAATTAATAATAATCATAATTCATAAAATAATCCAATTCGTTCATATAGAGCCAATTCAAAAAAAATTTCCTAGCTAAGAAAACCAACAGATTGCACTGAAAACTTTTTGTTTTTCGGTCCAATCTCCCGGCCTGAGTGGCGTGCCTGAGGCGACTGTGGAGAGAAACGACTCCCTTTTAACAGGAAGAAACCTCTGGCAGAACCAGACTCAGGAAGGGTGGCCATCCGCCTCGACCAGCTGGGGTTTGAGAAGACAGAAAAGGGGGGGGGGGGGGGGCCGCAGCGGCGGCGGCACTGTAACACCATTCAAAGGATATCTGTTGGAACAGGGAAACACGAGTTAATGACCACAATAATATCACATATACATAAAGAGAGTAAAGTGAGGAAAGGTGTGTCAGATGAGGCCCCCCAGCCTCTGATTCATCTGATTATCACTCAAGGGCAATAGAGAGTGGAGAACACATAATAACCATTTTAGTTGCTTTATATTATTCTGAACTTTGGAAAAATTACTGTCCTATCTTTTGTTCCTTTTTAGCACTTCCCACAACTGGCAAATTATTTCACTGCTATTCATATCTACTAATGTGTGCATAAATACAAACTTAAGTTTGACCAAATCAAACAGCAAAAGCTTATTTAGATATCGTCTCTGTGGGCCTGGATTTGTTTTTCTCCTTTTTCTGCAGATACGCGACTGTATCAGAGAGCCAATTGATTTTTCACTTGGCTGTCAGCTGTTAATGAGTGTTAGCAATATAACGTCTGTGATATAGTCCATTTTTGTTGAGCTGTGAGAGTGCTACTTAGTCAGACTGGTGACATGAAAGAGCTGTGGTTTTTAGATCAGCTTATTCCCTTTTCCCTGTCACCTTCTCATACCTTCTCATATACTCCTAATGGAAGCAGGACAAAGAGTCGGGCATGCGGTTTCCCCATAAATTAGCAGCCTTTGGATGTGTCTCATTTGAACACAGAAAGCATGAGGTGCTATGAACTAAGACTTTGTGTGTGTGTGTGTGTGTGTGTACAACATGAGCAGCTTTGCTTGCCTAATATCTGCAGGGTAGGGCATGAGAGGTGAGCAGAGCCAAAAGCATTGAGCATATCTATCTCATTCAGTATAGGTCTCTGATTCAATTGCATTACAAGTCGTTGTCTCTCATCAATGTCTAACACAGATGTATTATTGTGTAACATCAGTGTATCCTGATCAAGTTACCATAAGACCTTTCTGTGATTACTATAAATGGCATAGTGGTGGAACTGAGGCAACTTTTTCTCATTGGTGGCAATAGTTTTTGCCTCTCCTTTAAAAAAAAAAAAAATAAATATGTTCGAGATAATTTTGTGATCTGTGCTTGTCTACCACTATATTCCACTTGTCCTTTGTGGCCAATCAGCAATTCATCATACAGGCAAAGTTGCAGACTTAAAGGGATAGTTTGCCTCTTTTGACATGAAGCTGAATGACTGACATCCCATATTAGCAATATCATTTATGAACATTTTCTCACCCCCTGTTGCGTCCTGTGAGCCGAGTTCCAGCCTCGTTTTGGCGTTGACGAAGGTAGTCCGGCTAGTTGGCTGGGGTCACAAAAATAAAGTGTTTTGCTTCTCAAAACAATATGCGTTCAAAAGAGTAATACATTTGCATCACGAAAAAGTCAGACCTCACAATCGCTTGGCGCTATTTTCTCTCTACCTTCATATCAATGTGTGCAGCCACCTGACGATAGCCGCACCTGTTACAGTGTTTACTGCTCGGAAGCAGGGGACTGCTCGGTCTGCACTTCTGTCTGCACGGTCTACACAGCCCGTAGTGATACGAAGGCAGAGAGAAAATATATAGAAAAGAAAAGAAAAAGATTGTGAGGTCTGACATGTACAACTAAACTTAGAAAAAGGTATTAGACATGTAAGTCAGTGTTATCAGTGTATCAGCAGTTGGATTAGTGTCATATAATCTGCAATACCCTGGAAAGTGTAAAACTTCAACTAATACGGACCTATATTTTCAAACAAATCATGTTGCCAGTGGATAAGAGAAGAGGCTTTTGGAAGAACTGGTCATGTGCTCCCAATCATGAGGAAAAGCTCTAACCATAAATAACTTCAAGAGAAAAAAAAGAGGAAACGAGGAGGTCCATCACCCCCTACTTTAGAAATAGGATCCCAACCCGAGGACCACAAACTACATTCAAAAGAACATATGCAACAAATGAAGCAGCTTCAAACTAAAATAAATAATATTAATAACAATAAAAATAAGAATTATAAATTAATATATCAAAAAGCCTGTCAGTGCTTTAATAAATCATTCTTCACAAAAGTCACCTGATGTGCATCACCAACTTCTTCCCTTTTCAAACGTGGCCAAAATTAATACAGCAAAACCCGCAATACTATATGTTTTCTTAATACCCCAGTGTCCAGATTCATCATAAGCCAATTTCAACATGATATTTAGTCGGCTGCACACTGAGTAATAGGGTCTAAGAGAGGCACCCATTTCCTCAACAGTATGCCATTGTGCATGAAATGACTCCAAGAGCTATTTTTTCCTCTTCTGTGGAAACTACGTGCTCAAACAGATCACTAAGTGAGAGATCAGCTTGCTTTTCACTCCTCAGCTCCTCCAGCAAAACTGAAAGATGTAAGTTAGAAAGAGAAAACGCACACACCTCCTCTGCGTCAGACTTCGGGACTGGCACAGGTCATGGAGCACATTACTATGCATGCAGAAAAAACCTCAGGAAAACTTGTCCCATTCTCTGAGAAAAACAATGAGGTTTTGGAACATGAGCTCAAATGTTGTCTCCTGCCATACCATTGCCCAAAATCAGTGTAATACCCTCAATAGCCAGCGCTGGATGCACAGCAACAGCAACACCAACACTTCACCCTAAAATAGGTCAGAATAGAGCAGAATTTAATGCAAAGAAACTTTTCTTTATGCCTATAGCCAGAATACGGACTGAGCAACCAATTGGTCTTTCCTGAAAACAGCAACACCAAAGCCAGTCAAAATCAGCTATATCACATAGTATTTTGCCTTTCACCTCACTCAGAGAAACAAAACCATCACATACCAATAAAGCCAATAAAGTATCCAAATAGACAAAGTTCATCCCTGTTTCGCATAAGGTATCACCACTGATGAGGCAACATCAACTGCAAATCAGGCCCTTTTGACCATTGCAACAGCACCATCAGATTTAAACTTGGCCTGTGGAAGTTGCCTTTAGGCGAAAAGATGAGCCGAAAACTTCTCACATTAAGACTCTGTGAGTCGCGTTTATTAACTGACAAAAACTCTCAGTTCCAACTGACAGCTCGCGCATCAACAGAACAGCTGTTATCATGAAACTTCACCGGATCTCTTAAAGAGACCGCAACTATTAAATGCATCATAACATTAAAGACGATGAACCAACAACATAACAGATAACAGAACACATATAAGAAAGTGAATTATGCCGTCAGTGTTGAGAGCACTACATATGCCCCCCCAGAATTCACTCTAACAGAAAACCTGAGAAAAAATATCAACGGCGTGGGGGGCGAATCAAACGTCCAGTGCGGCTCCGCCGAATTTGAGAGTGCGGAACTGCCCCCTCAGTGGCTGTCTGTGGGGCTCCCCTGCGGCATGGTCGAGGGGCAGGAGGAACGGAAAGGGGGGGCCTAGTCAGAGGCCGTCCCCGTTTTGGGGGCTGCGCCAACTCAACTGGCCTGGCCAGATCAAGGTGAGCTGGTTTAAGGCGGTCCACAGAAATACACTCCGGTTTGCCCCCAATGTCCACCACAAAGTGCTTGTCCCCAGTTTCCACAACAAGGAAAGGGCCCTCGTAAGGCGGACGGAGAGGTCCACGGTGCCCATCCACACGAATGAAAACATACCCAGCAGACTGTAGGCCACTGGGGACGTGAGAGTTTGGTAGACCGTGGCAGGAGGTAGCAAGTGGAGCAAACAGCTTGGCATTGTCTAACAGGCTGGAGCGCTGGAGTGTGGCTGACCAAGGGGTCGTGGTGCTGGGGACGAAATCCCCGGGGACCCGCAGTGGCTGACCGTAGACCAGCTCTGCGGAGGAGGCCTGGAGGTCTTCCTTCGGCGCTGTCCTGATGCCCAGCATGACCCATGGGAGCTTGTCAGCCCAGGAACTGTCCTTCAGGCTGTCACGCAGGGAGGCTTTCATGGACCTGTGAAATCGTTCACAGAGGCCATTGCTCTGGGGGTGGTAGGCCGTGGTGCGGTGGAGTTTAACTCCCAAGCTCCCTGCGACAGCGTTCCAAAGCTCGGAAGTAAACTGAGCGCCACGGTCAGAGGAGATGTCTGAAGGGGCGCCAAAACGGGACACCCAGGTGCCAATAAATGCCCGTGCCACGTCCGCTGATGTTATGGATGACAGTGGAACAGCCTCTGCCCACCGTGTGGTCCTGTCGACCATAGTGAGTACATGAGTGTAACCCTGCGAGGGTGGAAGTGGGCCAACTAGGTCGATGTTGACGTGGTCGAAACGTCGTTCAGGCACTTGAAATTGTTCCAGTGGCGCTTTGGTGTGGCAGTGTACTTTGGCACGTTGGCACTCTACACAGGTGTTCGCCCAGTCCCTCACGTCCTTTTTAAGTCCGTGCCACACAAACTTTGCTGCCACCAGCCGTTGTGAGGCCTTGGTTCCGGGGTGTGAGAGGCTATGTATGGCGTCGAAAACCGGCCGCCTCCACTTCGCAGGCACAACAGGCCTAGGGGAGCCCATAGAGATGTCGCAAAGCAGAGTGGTGCCAGCGTCGTCGAATGCCACATCCTAAAGCTGCAGCCCAGTAGCGGATGAACGGCAAGCCTGCACGTCCGGGTCTGTGGCCTGCTCCGTTGCCATGCTGCCGTAGTCCAAACCGAGGTGGACCGCCCCCGCAACAGCACGGGAGAGGCAGTCTGCAACCTGGTTGTGCTTCCCAGAAAGGTGTGCAATGTCCGTCGTGAACTCTGAGATGTAAGTCAGCTGCCGCTGTTGCCTGCCGGACCATGGCTGAGTGACTTTGGACATGGCGAAGGTCAGAGGCTTGTGGTCCACAAAAACGGTGAACTGGCGTCCTTCCAGCAGTGAACGAAAGTGTCGGATGGCGAGGTACACTCCAAGTAGCTCCCGGTCGAAAGTGCTATACTTCCGTTCACTGGGACGTAACTGCCTGCTGAAAAAGGCGAGAGGCTGCCAAGCATTACCCACCCACTGCTCGTAAACCGCACCGACCGCGTAGTCCGAGGCGTCCGTGGTAAGTGCGATTGGGGCAGAGGAGACGGGATGGGCCAACATGGCAGCCTTAGCCAGGGCTGTCTTAGCGTCCACAAAAGCCTTGTCTCTTTCCGGGTTCCAGTCCACAGTGTGCTTAGGCTTGGCACCTTTCAGAGCCTCGTACAGGGGCCGCATGGTTTGGGCAGCCCTGGGGAGAAAACGGTGGTAAAAGTTAACAATGCCAAGGAACTCCTGTAAGGCTCTGACAGTGACTGGGCGTGGAAAAGTGGTGATGGCCTCCACTTTTGACGGAAGGGGAACAACCCCGTCCTTCGTGACTCTGTGCCCCAGAAAGTCTATGGTGGACCGACCGAACTCGCACTTGGCTGGATTGATGATGAGCCCGTGCTCGGTAAGTCGCTCGAACAGAGTGCGAAGGTGCGAAAGGTGCTCTGGAGGTGATGAACTGGCCACGAGGATGTCGTCAAGGTACACAAACAGAAAAGGCAGATCCCGTAACACAGAGTCCATGAGCCGCTGGAATGTTTGAGCAGCATTTTTGAGCCCAAATGGTGTGCGCAGGAACTCAAACAAACCAAACGGTGTGATTACAGCTGTTTTTGGAATGTCGCGAGGGTGTACGGGCACTTGATGGTATCCTCTGATCAGGTCCACCTTTGAAAACATGACCTTACCAGCCAGGTGCGCTGAAAAATCCTGGATGTGCGGCACTGGGTAGCGGTCAGGCGTTGTCGCGTTGTTGAGCCATCGGTAGTCCCCGCAAGGACGCCAGCCCCCCCCTGGTTTGGGGACGAGGTGTAGGGGAGAGGCCCAAGGACTGTTGGAGCGTCGAACAATCCCCAGGCGCTCCATGGACTCGAACTCTGTCTTGGCTACGGCAAGCTTGTTCGGCTCGAGACGTCGAGCGCGGGCGTACACAGGTGGGCCAGTGGTGTCGATGTGGTGCTCTACACCGTGCTTGGCTGTAGAAGAGGAGAAAGTGGGCTGGGTGAGTGCTGGAAACTCGGCGAGCAGCCGTTGGAAACTGTCCGTGACAGAGAGCAGGCTGGAGAGGTGTTTTGCGCCAGAGTCGCTGAGCGCGCAAGCATAAGAACAGAAAGTGACGGCGTCGATCAAGCGCTGATTTTTAACGTCCACTAACAGTCCAAATGCACACAAAAAATCTGATCCTAAGAGGGGAACAGCGACTTTGGCAGTCACAAAGTCCCAGCCGAAGCATTGGCCGTCAAAACACAGTTCAACATGCCTTGTGCCGTATGTACGGATAGGGCTTCCATTGGCGGCTTCCATGGGGGGGCCGTGGGTGTCAGCCACCACGTCCACCTGTGAAGCAGGAAGTAGACTCCGCTGTGCCCCTGTGTCGCAGAGGAATCGTCGGCCGGAGATGGAGTCGTGGATGAAGAGCAGCCCGCCGGCATGGCCGACGCTCACGGCCACTAGTGAGCGCCGGCCTTGGCGTTTCCCGCTCCACTGAAGCTGCATGGAGAGCGGCATCGTTTGGCCTTGGGGCCAAACCTGGCATGGTAGTAGCACACACCTGAAGACTGCTGCCGACGCGGGGCTGCTGCTGCGATGAGCATGTGATCATCGGATATTTCTGATACAGCAACAGCACCAGCAGGAAGAAGGGCAGCTGCGCAGGGCTGTTGACTAGCCAGGAAACACTTGTCAGCCTCAGCAGCCAGTTCTCTACAATCAGTGCTGGCAGTGTTGGCCAAAGCAGCTCTCACATGAGCAGGCAGTTGGCGCAGGAAAAGGTGGAGGAAAAGGAAATCTGGCTTGTTGTCACCTAGCAGATCGAGCATTCGGTCCATTAGCTCTGAGGGCTTGCTGTCACCGAGCCCTTGAAGAGAGAAAAGCCTGCTAGCCCTCTCTGTGTCAGATAGTTCGAATGTTTTCAGTAAGTATTCTTTCAGAGTTTCATACTTTCTCGTCAGAGGAGGACGTTTAAGAAGGCTCACTACTCTCGATGCCTTAGAACTTCCGAGAGCAGATACCACATAGTAGTATTTCGTTTCGTCGGCCGTTATCTGACGCAAGGCAAACTGTGCCTCAGTCTGAGCGAACCAGGCAGAAGAAGACGATTCCCAGAATTCGGGGAGCTTGAGAGACACAGCGTTTGCAGTCATGGCGATCTGGATACGTCCAGTAAACAAACGTGGGGGTCACCAGTGTGGAAGTTGCCTTTAGGCGAAAAGATGAGCCGAAAACTTCTCACATTAAGACTCTGTGAGTCGCGTTTATTAACTGACAAAAACTGACAGTTCCAACTGACAAAAACTGACAGTTCCAACTGACAGCTCGCGCATCAACAGAACAGCTGTTATCATGAAACTTCACCGGATCTCTTAAAGAGACCGCAACTATTAAATGCATCATAACATTAAAGACGATGAACCAACAACATAACAGATAACAGAACACATATAAGAAAGTGAATTATGCCGTCAGTGTTGAGAGCACTACAGGCCCATATTTTAACAGTCAGCCTTCACATGCCCTTTTTTATGACAAAAGTTACAAACCTTGTCCATATTAACCATTAACTTGTATTTTAGACCCAATCTGTCATGATCCTGTTGGTTGTGTTCTGAGTGTAGGTTGGGCTGAGCAGGCTTCTCTGAACACCTGGGCGGAGTCTGGTTGCAGCCTGCTGCCACAGCTGCTTTCCATCTGCAGTCATCAAGATGCCTTCTTAAGGAGCAGCAGGAGCACCAGTCTTTGCCAGATCGTCAAACCATATTCTGTGGTAATCAGGCCCCAAAACCCTTGCTCAAGTAACCTTGAAGTTCCTATGGTTTCTAACTTCTTCTTCGCTTCCCACAGCAAGATTCCTGCTCCCAGTTCCCGGACTCTCCTCTCGGCTCCAGCTTGGATCCTTCTAAGGATGCACCGATACCGATGCTGGCATCGGCACCGATACTTCACTTATATACTCGTACTCGTACTTGTCAAACAGTTGCCGATACCATGCACCGATACCACCAGTGTTTCCCGCATCGCTTTAGCTATAATCGTCCTCCGTGAAAAAAACAACGAAGTAGTAGCCTAGGTAGTTAGACCTAATGCATTGTCCTTCAGAGAATTAGGCATTCACTGCACGAACCCATTTTCCATGGCGAGGATGTGTGCAGTCATGTAGCGTAACAGTGGTGCAGTCACAGCCCACATCTTTCTCTGACAGTCATTTCTAACGTCAGAACTGTCTCTTCCACTCCCTTTCGCTGCCCGCCTACCCGAAGCTGTCTGTTTTTTTATATTCACTTGCGACATAACAATTATGAAAATCCGTGTGCCTGTGGCCAGAATGTAATCCGTCAACGCGGCACCCCTTGCAACATTAGGCTATTACAACGGTAGCCGGTTACCTACTGCAAACTAATAAGAAGCACCCTAAAGCAGTTGAGTTGACAAAGCTGCGCAAAGCCAGCATCAAAAACGAACAGTGGTGCCATTTTTTCACATCTCCCTCCATTTCCATTCGCGCAGCCGGCTTAAAAAAAGCAGGTGTGGCTACACCTGCTTCACGCATATCTCTCCCTCGCTCTCCTATAAATCGAAGAATTGGTGATAGAAAACAAAAAAAGCCACCGTACCTCTATTGATAACTAATAAGACCATTGAAAAGCATTCGAGGTGATATTGCGCCAATTTTTCCTCTCCCTTCCTTTCCTCCACAGCTGTTAAAAAAGCCGACTAACCCTTCCTCTCTTCCGCATAACTTAACCAGCCCAAGCACATGCGCTAAAATATAAATAGGCTATAGTGTTTTATCACACTGCCATTAAATGTGCCCGAGAAAGGGAAAGAAGGAAAACATTAGGCCTATAAAGTAAAGTAGATAACTAACCCTATAGCGTACTACAGCATTAACAAGCCTATTTCAGCTTTCCAACCTAAAATAAATGGAAGCGCTAAACCTATACGCTGCCAGCGAACAGCTCCGCTTCATTTCACGGTAGCGCCAGAGATTGTAAAAGCAGGCCTATAATATCCATTCTCTCTGGTAGCGCGTGTCTTCTGCAACATGTTGCAAAAATTAAATGGATTAGAATGTTCAACTTTCTAAGACATTGAACACAGTTACAGGACCAATTATGTAGCGGGGAGGGCGACCAGCTGAGTGACAACACAGGCGCACAGATCTAGGTTTGGTTTAGCCCAAAAACACTGCGTTGGCACAAAATAAATGTGCAGATAAGACGACAAACATTCTGGAACCAAAAAGGCGCCCTGTGCTATAATCAACAAAAAAGACACACAAACAGGAGACATCTAATTCGCATTGTCATATGTTCTAGAGTTGTTTCTATCGGCCCCAGCTATATAATTAAAGAAAAACATTTTGACGGCAGTGGAAAAGAGCGTGGACACACGGACACAGTTACAGTTGCATCTCTCTCTCTCTCTCTCTCTCCGCTGTTCACTGATGTGTTGTCACTCCGCTGTCGCTCTCCCCACTCCATTACACAATCAGTCTAGTCGCAACAAGTGTTCCATGACTTCGAACGTTGAACATTCTAATCCAATGAATTCTTGCAACAATGTTGCAGAAGACACGCGCTACCAGAGAGAGTGGATATTATAGGCCTACTTTTACAATCTCTGGCGCTACCGTGAAATGAAGCGGAGCTGTTCGCTGGCAGCAGCCTATAGCTGCCCCAGAACAGGGAGCAGCGGAGACTGTCAATCATGCGACCCTGCTTGCTGTCCGCTGGCAGTATATGCCAACTCTGCTCTTCCATTTATTTTACGTTGGAAAGCTGAAATAGGCTTGTTAATGCTGTAGCATATGGTTAGTTTTCTACTTTACTTTCTGTAGGCCGAATATTTTTCTTCTTTCCATTTCTCAGGCACATTGAATGACTGTGTGATAAAAAAAAAAAAAAACATACCCTACTGACATCGTTATTTCACAACGTGCTATTTATTAGTCTATTTCACATTGATTTTTCATATTTCCTAGGCCTATTGAATATTAACACTACAACATTTACTGTGTTGAAGATTTATTTACTTTACGTTGGTAAGCTGATAGTTTAAACATGCTCATTATAATGCTGCAGTAGCCTATTCATTTTTCGGGTTTATCTAAAAACATTTCGACACCAGTGCAAAAGAGCGTGGACACACTGACACAGTTACCCCCCCACCGTCTCTCTCTCTCTCTCTCTCTCTCTCTCTCTCTCTCTCTCTGTCTGTTTGTGCCATAAATGAGTAGCTGTTTGTGCGTCTTCTTGTTGATTGCAGCGCAGGGCGCTGTGTTGTTCGGTTGCTGTTTTTTTTTTTCGCTTTGAGTGCACATTTATTTTGTGAAAAGACGGCAAGTAATGTATACTAGGAGGGCTTGGTTTCGAGTAGCTTATCGTACATGTAGGCTATTGCCTATTGTGCGCTGTTCGCTGATGTGTTGTCACTCCTCGCTCTCCCCACTCCATTACACAATCAGTCTAGTCGCAACAAGTGTTCCATGACTTCGAACGTTGAACATTCTAATCCAATTAATTTTTGCAACAATGTTGCAGAAGACACGCGCTACTAGAGAGAGTGGATATTATAGGCCTACTTTTACAATCTCTGGCGCTACCGTGAAATGAAGCGGAGCTGTCCGCTGGCAGCACAGCCTAGGCCTACTCTGCCCCAGAGCAGGGAGCAGCGGAGACTGTCAGTCATGCATCATTATCACCCCTGGTAGAAAACTACATTCATGGCAAATATATCATAATAATAATAATAAATTATATATATACATACATTTATTTTTTTTTTTTGGCAATTTCTGAATAGCCTAAATATGGGGCATCGGTATCGGTAGTACTCGGTATCGGCGAGTACTGTAATGATTGTACTCGTACTCGTATCGGTTTTCAAAAAAATGGTATCGGTGCATCTCTAGATCCTTCACCACACCAGCCTCCATTCCTTCAGAACACTCACCTGGTTCTCCCTGCCTGCTCACCCTCCTACGACTCCAGATTCTCCTACCCAGCCAGCCGATCTCAGTACTTCCCCACTATGGATGGACTCCCCTCTCAGACTGTAAGATAACCACTCGCTTCTGTTTCTGGATTTATCTGGATTGGATGTACCTGAACTCATTCTCTCATATCATCTCCAAACAGTTCCAGCCCAGGATACTTCTTCTCAGCGCCCTCCCAGCCTCCTTAATAAACCTGAATTGCCCTGGTGAAATCTGCTTTTGAGTCTTCTCCTTATTTTTGGCTTTGGCTCCATGACACAATCCCAACCAGACTGTTCAAGGAAGTTTCCCCCTTAATCGTTACTTCCATTTTGGATTTGATCAATCTGTCTTTTTCAACCTGATATGTGCCTCAGACTTTTATGGTTGCTGTAGTATTCTAGAATGCGCTGCTGAGGGTGGCAGCACGTTGGAGTAGCTCTGTACCTCATATTGAGATTTATTCTTTTTCTAAATTTCATTCCTGTTTTTTCTTGGAAGAAATTACATTTTTTGGACAACTGTTCCTTCCTACCTTGGATGCTGTGCAGCTGGATTGATTTTTCCCAATATTTTTGTATATTTTGCTCTTTTGTTATGATGCATAACCATAGCAACAAGGTGGTTTACAACAGGGAGCAGCTGATTAACATTGGAAAAGCAGAAATAATTCGACAACTGAAGCCAGAAATCCCACTGGAATTGAAAAGGAGGCGTCGTAGATGCAGAGCAGGAGCAAAGAGGAGAGAAAGAAAGAAGAAGTTCAAACCATCTCTGCCATCCGTCATCATGGGCAATGTAAGATTGTTAGCTAACAAGTTGGATGAACTTCTAGCCTTGACAAGGACTCAGCAAGAATATCGGGAATGTAGCATTATATTATTACTGAGACATGGCTGCAGGATCATATCCCCGACTCCAGCGTCTCTCTGCCGGGCTTCCTGACTGTACGAGCAGATCGAGATTTAAAAAGTAGCAGGAAAAGGAAAGGGGGTGGATTGGCAGTGCTTGTCAACAACAGATGGTGTCACCCAGGACATGTTACTGTGAAGAGTCATCTCTACAGTCCTGACATTGAACTATTGGCAGTAGGTTTTCGTCCATATTATTTGCCAAGAGAGTTCACCAGTGTTGTTTTGGTGGCTGTTTACATTCCACCCTCAGCTGTTGCCGACACTGCATGTGATGTCATCAGTTCCGTTGTTGCTCAGATACAGACACAACACCCCAATTCTTTTGTGGCAATATCTGATGATTTTAATCATGCCTCACTCTCTGCTACACTGCCAATTTTTCAACAGTTTGTCAGCTGCTCTACCAGAGAAAACAAGACATTGGATTTTTTTTACACAAATGTCAAGGATTCATACATTTCCAAATCAAGACCTCCCCTGGGTAAATCAGATCACAACCTTGTTTTTCTCTGTTCAGCATATAAACCCCTTTTCCAGAGACTACTTGTCACAAAAAGGACAGTTAGAAAGTGGTCACAGGAAGCTGAAGAAGCCTTACAGGGTTGTTTTGATGCAACCGATTGGATTTCTCTTTGTAAGCCACATGGAAAGGACATTAATGCCATGACTAAGTGTGTGACTGACTATATAAACTTCTGTGTGGACAACACCATCCCCACCAGAACAGTGAGATGCTTCCCTAATAACAAACCCTGGATCACCAGTGAGCTAAAGGAACTATTGAACAAGAAAAAAAGAGCTTTTAGGGAGCGAGACAGGGAGTTACTGAGGTGTATACAGAAGCAGCTCAAAGTCAAGATCAGAGAGAGCAAGGAGGTGTATATGTCAGCCTGCTGGAGGTGGGGTATTTTGTTTGTTGGTTTATTCACTGTTTGCTGTGTTTTTATATACTGGTTGCTGTGCTACTGTTTGCTGTGTTACGAGTGCACCGTATGTTCTAAATTGACTGCCACCCACATACCGTCTCCTCTGCGGCTCACTAATGACTCAGTTGCCAACACCTGATCTGCTACACAGACAATTAGGGCTCCACCTATCCTGTTGCTTGAACACTGAGAGGGTTTGGTATAAAAAGGGTTTGCAGACTTACTAGGGGGAGCTCAGCGGGGGATTCCGCGGGGATCGGACACGGCGGCGGACGGGCCGGCACTGGTGGGCCCTGGAGAGCGGAAGGCAGCGGGGATCGGACGCAGGGGGCGAGCCGACACTGGTGGACCTGGAGAGCAGGACGAGACCGGACGAAACGAAACGAAACGAACCGAAACGAACGAGCCCGAAGGACCGTGGCCTGCACCAGAGTGGTACAACGTGGCTGACACGGCTGACTCCCAACTGGAGCCTTGACCAGACCTGGACGACCCGACGCCGACCTGTCTTCCATACAACGCTCGCTAACGACCACAAAAAGGGACGTAAGACACCTCCTTTATTGTTGCCTCTGTTATCGTGGTTGCACTGTTTGCTGGCTCCGCGCTGACGCTTGCTACTGTTGTCCGAGGTTGGGCCGCTTCCTGGACGAGCCACGGACGTCATCAGGGATTCCCTCAGCCTTCGGCCGTCAGAGCGGCGACGTCACCAGCCGGGCTTCCCCACTCCTCCACGACTGGCGCGCCTACGGAAGGCCACTCGCGTCACAAACTGGGCTGTTTTAATTTAACCTCTTTTATTTCACTGTCTTATTAGCTTAGTCTATTTTAGAGGACAATTTACACTTTTATCTACCTAATAAAATTGTTATTATTTTAAACCTATTCCTGTGATTCTTCTGTGTCCTGGGCATTTACGGAAGTCCAAAAGGCTAAGGAAAAAGGCTTTTGGCTGACATATAGAAAGAAGCTTGAGAGTAAACTGCAGAGGAACAATATCAGAGATGTGTGGTCAGGAATGAAGAAGATCACAGGCCTCAAGCTGAGGGAGGATCGGATGGATGGAAGTCTGGACAGAGCAAATGAGCTGAACACATTCTTCAACAGGTTCAGTTCAGGAACAAGCTCACCATCCTCCCCTCCTGTTCCCAGCCAAAGAGACATCCCACCCTCCTCTGACCCACAGCGTTCCTGTAACATCTCCACCTCCACCTCAGTCATGGATTCTTCTGCTTCTACTAGTTTGTCTTCAACCCAATCAGGAGATGCTGCTGTCCCCTTTGCCTCCCACTTTTCTGTTTCTAGAAGTCAGGTGAAGAGGTCCAGATGGTGTCAGCCCCCGAGTCCTGAAGGCCTGTGCAGAGCAGCTCTGTGGGATTCTGCAACACCTTTTCAACCTTAGCTTGACCCAAGAGAAGGTACCACTGTTGTGGAAGACATCCTGTCTGGTTCCGGTACCAAAGAAAACTCACCCAGACATCAATGACTACAGACCTGTTGCCCTGACATCCCACATCATGAAGGTCCTGAAGAGACTCCTGTTGACCCACCTGTGTAAGCAAACCAGCACATATCAGGACCCCCTGCAGTTTGCTTATCGCCATGGAGTTGGAGTTGAAGACGCTATCATACACCTGCTTCAACAAACCCACTGTCATCTGGACAAAGCAGGCAGCACTGTGAGGATCATGTTCTTTGATTTCTCCAGTGCATTTAACACAATCCAGCCTGATCTGCTTCGTCTGAAACTCCAGAAGACTCAGGTGGAGGCCTCAACAATCACCTGGATTAATGACTACCTGACAAACAGACCACAGTTTGTCAAACTGAAGAATTGTGTCTCTAACCAGGTGATCAGCAGCACAGGAGCACCACAGGGGACTGTACTCTCACCATTCCTTTTCACTCTGTACACTTCAGACTTCCAGTACAAGTCAGACTCCTGTCATCTACAGAAATATTCAGATGACTCTGCAGTTGTCGGGTGTATCAGAGATGGACAAGAAGCTGAGTACAGAGAGCTGGTGGACCGCTTTGTGGCATGGTGTGGGAACAATCATCTCATCTTGAATGTTAACAAAACAAAGGAGATGATTGTAGATTTCAGGAGAAACAGGGTCAGATCAAACCCTGTTTCCATCATGGGAGAAGAAGTGGAGGTGGTTGAGGAATATAAATACCTTGGTGTTCATCTGGACAACAGACTGGACTGGAGACACAACAGTGAAGCCATCTACAAGAAAGGACAGAGCAGACTGTACTTCTTGAGGAAGCTAAGGTGCTTCAAGGTTTGCAACAAGATGTTGCAGATCTTCTACAAGTCTGTTGTTGAGAGCGTCATTTCCTCTTGCGTCATCTGTTGGGGCAGCAGCATCAGAACCAGGGACCTAAAAAGACTCAACAACCTGATAAGGAAGGCTGGTTCTGTTCTGGGGACGACTGTGGAACCTCCGGAGACAATAATGCAAAGAAGGATTTTGCATAAAATCAAAAGAATTATGGACAACCCTGAACATCCTCTCCATGAGACTGTTATCGGAAAACAGAGTCTCTTCAGTCAAAGGCTTCTTCAGTTTGGATGCAAAACGGACCGCTACAGGAAATCATTCCTGCCCACAGCCATCAGCATCTATAATAACTCCTTGATTTAACTGAGCTACATCAACATTTAATTTCCCTCTGGGATAAATAAAGTATTTTTGAATTGAATTGAATTAATTAACCTTTTATTTAAAAAACCTACTCTTGATTCAGAAGTGTTAGCTAATTATAGACCTATATCCAATCTCCCTTTTTTGTCTAAAGTTCTTGAAAAAATAGTTGCTGCTCAACTTTATGATCATTTACACAGAAATATTCTGTTTGAAGAGTTTCAGTCAGGATTCAGAGTGCATCATAGCACAGAAACAGCACTGGTGAAAGTTACCAATGATCTCCTCTTAGCCTCTGATAGCGGACTTGTGTCTGTGCTTGTCCTGTTGGATCTCAGTGCTGCATTTGATACGGTCAATCACAGTATCTTATTAAAGAGACTTGAACATGTTATTGGGATTAAAGGAACTGCATTAGGCTGATTTAAGTCATATTTATCTGATAGATTCCAGTTTGTTCTTGTAAATGAAGAATCTTCCTCACACACCAGAGTAAGTCATGGAGTTCCTCAGGGTTCTGTGCTTGGACCGATTCTTTTCACTTTATACACGCTTCCATTAGATAACATTATTAGACAGCATGACATAAATTCCCATTGCTATGCTGATGATACTCAGCTATACTTATCTAGTCAGAGGTCTGATGAGAACTAACAGGAGATATCATAATTCTCCAGTTTTAGATTCTCTTCATTGGCTCCCTGTTTAATTCAGAATAGAATTTAAGATTCTTCTCCTCACATATAAAGCTCTTAATAACCAAGCTCCATCATATCTTAAAGATATAATTGTTTTTCCAACAGAGCACTTCGCTCTCAGACTGCAGGTTTACTTGTGGTTCCTAGGGTTTCTAAAAGTAGAATGGGAGACAGAGTCTTCAGTTATCAGGCCCCTCTCTTGTGGAACCAGCTGTCAGTATGTGTCCAGTAAGCAGACACCTTATCTAACTTTAAGATTAGGCTTAAAACTTTCCTTTTTGATAAAGCTTATAGTTAGGGGTGAAACATCCCATCGTTAAGCTGCTATCAGCCTAAACAGCTGGGGGGCCTCTTTTGTCACACTTTTCATCACTTTGCTCTCTTTTCCCCTCTTTTATGTCCTCATATAACATTATGTACGTTTGGCATAATTGTTGTCTTTAACTTGTGTTTCCCTGTCACAACAGGTATCCTTTGAATTGTATCTTGCCACCTTTATTCCATCTAAAGAAATCATGTTAAGTCAGTCTATCTTTATTATGTTAGTCTGATTTTAGTAAATTAAGTTAGTACAACACAATTAAATCGTGTTGGATGAACTAATATAGGTTTTGTCCGTAATACTAATGTAAATGTTGTTGGATGAACTAATATAGGTTTTGTCTGTTATGCTGTTTGTACACTAATAGTGAAAACAACAAACACTATAACAGACAAAACCTATATTAGTTCATCCAACAACATTTACATTGGTATAACATAATGCTTACACTGTAAGCATTGTGTAATTAAATTACCAAAGATCCACTAACATACATAGAGAACATGCAAAAAAGGTTCCAATTTTTATTTAACATTTGCAACACAGAACTGACACCTGATATTTACCATTGTCTTATTGTCTTTGCATCTCCACAATATGCCACAGTACACCTTAACTGCTGACTAAAACAGTGTCCTAAATCCTCCAAGCACTCAATCAAGACTCATGTTGTTTGTATTAAATATTAACCAATATGATGCATTTGGGAATGCTGTATTCAGAGTTCAGCATTGACAGTCTTGCAAAATATGTGCACTTCTGTCATTTAAAGTTTAACATTCAACATGCAACATTTTTTTTCAACCTTTGTCACAAATGCTTGTAGAATATTTTACGAACAAATGAATTGAGACTCGGCAAGAAAACAGCCTTAAAACAGGATTTGTGCATAACTGGTGAAATTCTTAATGCAACAA
The DNA here is from genome assembly GCF_027942865.1 of Odontesthes bonariensis. NCBI lineage: Eukaryota > Metazoa > Chordata > Actinopteri > Atheriniformes > Atherinopsidae > Odontesthes > Odontesthes bonariensis. Next base: position 27,053,744 of record NC_134525.1, on the reverse strand, counting down.
CTAAACTTCTTACAACATTTATAAAAATGCAATACGATGTGTACATAACTATAAAAATATGCATGTTATCGTTTTAAACACTGAATTATTACAATCAACACATGTGTACTGTTTTTTTTTTTTTTTTAAATCAGAAATGGTGAAAAATTACTGAGAAAGAAATGTCAGAAAATCTTTGTGAATAAAAATACTCAACTTCAGGAGCTCAAAATGCAAGTATGACTGCTTCTCTCACAGAAACAGTTTTTGGAAACCAGTATGAATACAACTGCTCCAGCCACAACCGTCCATCTAGTAAACCAGTCAGGATCAAAAACACTGTTCTGTGTTGTCTCCACCCACCCACACACAGGAGACTTTTCAAAATATGAGACAACAATCTTAATCTCAGTCCATTGTGCAAACTAAATGCCAAAATGTGTGATTTCAGTTTCAGCGAGAGGCTCAAATGAGTTCCATTAACACCGCAATCGGCATTTGCCATGTCAAGTTGCAGTTCAGCATCATAGCTGAAACAATGGATTGTGAAGACACTTAGGCAAACTGACAGCCTTGTAGATGGCGATGAACCTGAAGATGAAATGGGCTCTGTATTATCCGTTTCAACCGAGGAGACTGACGATGAATCTGTTGAGCCTTGGACTGCTAGAGGTTGACGTGTCATTGTGTCATCATTGTTGTGAGTACCTAAGTATACAACCTTTATAGTTGCTTTGTCATGTATTTCGGAGGTCACCGACAGGTTTACGAACTCATTTTCAAAATCAGTATCTTGATATTGAAGCCGAAAATCTTCTTGCAATCCAAAACTGGCCATCATTGTCTGGCACAATTCCTAAATGGCAGAATTAGTTTCCAGGCATCATCTTCACCAAGGATAACCCTCTTATGGGCTGGGCCATTGCCTAAACAAAAAACAAACAAACAAACAAAAAAAACACTGGCTGAATATTTCACAATGAAAAAAAACACAGAGTCTCTTACAATAATTTATAATTAGACAAATGTTGGTATTCATTTTTTTTTATCAAAACTAGGATCTTATGTGATATTTAATGCTCTGCTTTACAGCTATTCTGATTTAACCTGTTTTTCCACAAAATTAGTTTCCTGCCACTCACAAGTGAAAAAATTACCTTCATTGCAGGGCAATCTTAAATGGCATTCCTTCAAGAACCATTTGATTTTGAACTAAACATATATTTGATTCAGTCAATAAGCTAAGGTGTAAAAAGTTCAAACAAATTGCTTTTTGGTGTGGCTGAGAGTCAAAATTTACCTTAATCCAATTCAAATGATACATAATGAAAATCTAATTGAACATGAACTGCCAAGGGACTAAGGATGTAAATTAGCAGTGCTGCTAACTCTGGCACGTCCATGGATGTACGTCGCGGAGCCTGCTAATGTTAGCAATAGCAAAGTTAAGCTAGCATTAACTGTGAGAAACACCAGTGACAGAAATATGTCTCACAAATGTCTAAAGTGTGCAATTTATCACTCACGCTGTTTAAATAAATACATTCCTGTATAATATATATGAATTACTTACCTTTAATATGGCAAACGATTCTTGCATTTGCCGGTAGAGGTACCAGATCGGCTCGGCTTCCAGATTGGCTTGGGTTCCGTCTTCTGCTGATTACGTCCCACAATATGGCTGTCCGCTTGAATGGGACTACATTGTGATTGGCTGTACGTCGGACAGTTGTGATTGGCTGTAGTAGCCATACTAACCGTAACTCGGCGCTGTGCGTCAGAGTGTGTGTATGTGTGTGTGTATATATATATATATATATACAGTCTGGGTAAATAAGACAAATACACACACTGAAAAATTATCTTAAAGAAATGGCATCTATCTATCTCTGTCTGTCATGAAAGTCAAACGCAACAGAGTTTGTCCGAGCCAATCACAACTTTCCGACGTACAGTCAATCGCTATGTACTCCCATTCAAGCATACAGCCATATTGTGTGACGTGTTCAGCAGACGACGGACCCCGAGCCAATCTGGAAGCCGAGCCGATCTGTTACCTACGGTGTTGATTAATGTCCACTCCGACTTCCAGGACTTTCTCTGCGTCCGGTGGGTGTGGCGCATGTGCAATAACTATCCCTACCAGAGTCATTGGGCAACAACCGTTTATACGCACAGATTTGTTCTTAAATCGTCTGTACGAGTGATTTAAGAGAATTTGCGCATTCACCAATCTTTTCGTATTTTACGTTTTCTTTCAGGTACGAACAGAATTTACGAGTGATCCAGACCTGTCATAGGAGTTTCTTAAAATAGTCTGCTGTTATTCAGATCAAGTTTGCTTGACTAATGGATTGTATATTTAATTACTTTGAAGAGAACATAAATAAAAATATACATTATACCCCATAATTATTCTGATATTATTCTGTTTGAATTAAATTTTGCTCTAATTTAAGATTCATTTGAATCTGTATAACAAGGTCAATGGGAAGTGTAACCAGTGACTGTCTTGCTACTTTTGGATGCCTTAGTGCGTCAGGCTCTTGGAAGAGACCGTGTGGAGACAGACGAATGGCTGACATCGCGATTAAGCTCTATTGCAAGATTTGCAATATTGTGCAAGAACGAGGGTCTCCTACTACCTGAACCAGCCCAGTCAGACTAGAAGGTGTGGTGCCAGAAGACCCCCCCTCATTAACCGCCCCATCAAAGAGCCATCATGATGAGGCAACAGCTGATTGCACGCCTTTAGTTGCAGTCATCGAGCGCCTGCCCATGGCGAGACACTTTTTTTTTTTAAGCTATTTTCATATCAAACCATTTCTTTTTTATTTCGTTGACGTTACGAACTACAGGTAAGACAGGATTAACAGCACTCGTAATTGCTTCCCATTTCTTCGCTTTAGTAGGTCCTGTAATTCCACTGCTAAAAATGACAGATTTTCCTTTTTGGATCTCTGAAAGCAGAACTTAAATCTCAGAGCCCGTAAAGTTGTTCTTTATGTGCCTTGATGCCATTCTCATGACTCAACACTCAACACTTCCTGGCACAGGAGAGAGGAAGCACAGCTCCTAATATGGTATCATTTTGGGCGTGGAGTATGCAAATCTGCTATCCTCGTGCACGTGCACTTAGATACGCACGGGTGAGATTCATCATTTACGCAGGTCGTTTACACACTTTTCCCGAAGTTAAGAGCGTTTGTTGAATCTGACGTGGCTTGTTCGTACGAGACCTTCGTGCGAAAAAAGTAAGAGAAATTTAAGATTCAAGATTCAAAGGTTTATTGTCATATGTTCAGTTAGAAACGTGTTTCCCTGAACAATGAAATTATTTTCTTTGTTGCCCGCACTGGATGTCCAAATGTATAATAATAAAAGATAAGATAAAGATAAAAAAAAAAAAAATTTGCATGCAACAACAATATTCTTAAAGGTTTTTTAAATAAAATAGAAATATAGAAATAAAATATAGAAATCTGGCCTGTATACATAATGTGCAGTAGTGCGCTACATTAGCTGTTTTGTGCAGTAGTCAGCAGTAAAGTGGTTGTGCAAAATTGGAAGTACATTCAGGTAGTCAGTAAAAGACAGTTGCAGTAGGTGACCCCAAGTTCAGTCTTTGGCAGAGTTCAGTGATCTGATGGCAGTGGAAAAAAAAAAGAGTTTTTAAAACGGGTAGTTTTGCACTTCACACTCCTGAACCTCCGTCCTGAGGGCAGAAGTGAGAACAGTCCGTGCTGGGGGTGTGTGGGGTCTTTGATGATGGAGGCAGCTCGTCTGTGGACTCTCCGTTTGTAGATGCTCTGCAGAGATGGTTGTGGTGTTCTTGTAATTTTTGATGCAGTCTTTACCACTCTCTGCAGGCGTTTGCGGTCTTTCACGGTGGAGCTGCCGTACCATACAGTGATCGAGGTGGTTAAGATGGATTCAATAATGCAGCTGTAGAAGTTGCTGAGAATCTTGGGTGACATGCCAAATTTTCTCAGCCTCCTCAGGAAGTACAGCCGCTGCTGAGCATTCTTTACCACCTGTGTGGTGTTGAGTGTCCAGGTAAGGTCGTTACTGATGTGGACCCCCAGATATTTATAGCTGCTCACCCTCTCCACCTCCAGGCCTTGGATAGACAGTGGCTCATGAGGTCTCCTCTCCTTCCTCATGTCCACTATCATTTCCTTGGTCTTGTCTGTGTTCAGGGTGAGGTTGTTGTCTCCACACCATGTCCCCAGGCTGTCCACCTCCCTCCTGTAAGCTGTCTCGTCTCCGCCAGTGATGCGTCCAATCACAGCGGTGTCGTCAGCGAACTTAAGGATGATGTTGTCGGGGTGAGAGGCGGCACAGTCGTGGGTGAACAGGGTGTAGAGGATGGGGCTGAGGACGCAGCCCTGAGGTGTACCGATGCTGGTGGTGACGCTGGCTGAAGTCCTGTTCCCAATCCTGACAGACTGTGGTCTGCCAGTCAGAAAGTCCAAGAGCCAGTCACAGAGGGTGGGGTGGAGTCCAAGCGCAGACAGTTTGTGGGTGAGTTTGTGGGGGATGAGCGTGTTAAAGGCAGAGCTGTAGTCGATAAAGAGTACCCTGATGTAGGAGTCTTTATTTTCCAGGTGGGAGAGGGAGACGTGCAGGGCGGCGGCGATGGCGTCAGAGGTGGCGTCAGAGGTGGACCTGTTGTGCCTGTAGGCGTACTGCAGAGGGTCTGTAGTGACCGGTATGCATCTCTAAATGTGGGACAGTACCACTCTCTCAAAGCACTTCATGATGATTGAAGTGAGTGCTATTGGCCTGTTGTCATTCAGGCAGGATGGGGGGTTCTTCTTGGGAAGGGGGACGACGGTGGTGGTCTTGTAGCAGGTGGGGACAGTACATTGGCTGAGGGAGAGGTTGAAGATGGAAGTGAGAACGTCAGCCAGCTCGTCGGCACACGCTCTGAGGGCACGTCCGGGTATGTTGTCGGGGCCGGCAGCTTTCCGTGGCTGGATGCTCCTCAGTGCTTTGTGTACCTGGGCTGATGTGATGGCTGGCTGGGGGGAGGGGGGATGAGTAGCCGAGGTGTGTGTGTGTTCTGTAGAGGTGGTGGGGGTGGAGCTCTCGAACCGTGTGTAGAACACGTTGAGGTCGTCCGGCAGGCTGTCTGAGGAGCTGGTAGTGGTGGTGGTTCTGGAGCCAGTTCTGAAGTCTGTGATGTGGTCCAGAGCTTGCCACATCCTCCTGGCGTCAGCGTTGGAGTAGAAGTCCTCTGTCTTCTCTCTGTGCTGCCTCTTGGCCGCTCTTATGGCCTTCTCCAGTCTGTACTGTGCAGCTTTGCGCTCAGCCTCGTTGCCAGATTTAAATGCAGCGGTGCGAGCACGCAGTAAGCACAGCACCTCGCTGTTAACCCAGGGCTTCTGATTGGGGAACTTCTTGACTTGTATAGTGTGTATGATGTTCTCAACACAAGTGCTGATATACCCCGACACATACTCAGCATACTCCTCTACGCTGACGGAAAAGTCCTCCCGGGTGGCCGCGGCTCTGAACACATCCCAGACTGTTGTAGCAAAACAGTCCTGCAGAGTGCTCTCAGCCTCTGGTGACCATAGCTGCACCTGTCTGGTAACAGGGTTAGATTGTTTGAGCCTCTGTCTGTAGGCCGGATACAGGAACAGGGAGATGTGATCTGAGTTACCAAATGGGGGACGAGGTGCCGCCCTCAGAGCCCCCCGGATGTTGCTGTATGTGTGGTCCAGTGTGTTTTTACCCCTAGTGGGAATGTCCACATGCTGGTAGTATGTGGGGAGTACAGTCTTTAGGTTGCCCTTATTAAAATCTCCAGCGATTATGCAAACAGCGTCGGGGTGAGCAGTCTCTGTCGCGCTGATGACGTCATGCAGTTTACTGAGTGCTGTTGTGTAATTAGCGCTCGGGTGGATGTGAACAGCAGCTAAAAATACACACGTAAACTCCCTTGGTAGATAAAAGGGGCGACATTCCAGTAGTAGAAACTCCAGATCGGGTGAGCAGTGTTTCTGTACAAGCCGTGCGTTCCTGCACCAAGAGTTGTTTATGTACACACACACACCTCCTCCAATGTTCTTACCAGAGTCCGCTGTCCTGTCCCCTCGGAACAATGAATGCGTTTCAAGCTGAACGGCAGAGTCCGGGATGTTCTCTTGCAGCCATGTCTCGGTGAAAATTAGAGCACAGCACTCTCTGGGGTCTCTCTGGGCTGTAATCCTCGCTCGTAGTTCGTCCAGTTTGTTTACCAGCGACCGTACATTAGCAAGCAGCAGGCTGGGAAGCGGTGTCTTGGTCGAGCGCGCCTTTAGCCTAGCATGGAGCCCGCCTCTCTTACCCCGCTTTCGACGTCGCCGGCGAAGCACTTTCTTTGGGTCCGCGTCCGCATTCGAGGTTGGGGCTTTTGGGCCTTCCTGGGTGTAACGCTGCTCGTTATTATCACGGACAATGGGCTGCAGTTCCGGTGGAATGTATCCAGTAAAAACAGGACTGTGCAAAGCAATGTCCAATAGTGCCTGTCTGTCGTAGGTCTGTAGTGCATTACAGTTAAAAACAAGAAAAAACAAACAAGAAAAAAGTACAAAAAGGCTAAAAACGCGACATTAGAATTAAAAATATGAAAATGTTCTTGCATGAAGCCCATTTATTGGACTCATTGCATTGAAATTAATGAATCTAATTCATCTGAATTTTCTTTGATTCATGTTAAACAAACAAGAAAGAATCATTTAATGAACATAAACTCAATTAATTAATTTAATGCGAACATATTTCTAGTTTGTTAATCTAACACATGCCCTGGGTGACTTTTTTGAGTGTGGTTGAGGCATATGGCCGCACCCGTATGGCCACCCTTCCTCGTTCTGCCAGAGGTTTCATCCTGTTATGTCTCTCCACAGTCGCCTCAGTTATGCTCAGGAGAAGGGATTTGACCGAACAGAAGTTTCGGTGCAATCTGTTGGTTTCCTTAGCTATGAAATAGTTTTTGAATTGGTTCTGCATGTATGAATTGGACTAATTTTGAAATGAATTAATTGGATTTTATTGGATTATGATTACAATTAATTGGACTGTGATTGGCTTGAATTAGGCTGTATGATTTAAGTGCCTTGAAAAGACAATTGTTGTGATTTTATGCTATTTAAAAGCAGAGAAGTAAGGGAAAAAAAGGAATCAAGATTAGCTTCCATGATAAAGGAGTAGGACACCTACATCCTCTCATCAGGACCAAAAGATTCCCAGTCGACTAAATATTGTGGACCATGATAATGTCACTTGACCTTGCCACTGGTGGTAGTTCCTCTGGTTGTGGCACTGGAGAATTTTTGGCCATAGCTCTTGGTGCGATGGTGGTCCTGAACACACTCCTGTTACAAAGTGGAGGTTTTGGACCCAATAAAGATATTGAAACTGTGAAGTAAAATTTAACATGTTTATTGCAGTTGAAGACTGAGATGAACTGAACCACAAAATCATTCTTGAATTCCTGTAGGAGGAGTATCTGGAGAGTGAGAGTTGGCGGCGGCAACTGGACAGACAGGTGAGTGAGTCTCTCAGTTTGTGGGGTCTGGAGGATTCCCGGAAGGTCTCTCCACAGGGTGTGTGCTGCCAAGCAGGAGGAATCCAGGACATTTCCCCGGGGTCTCCGGGTCCAGGGGATCCGTAGGTTTCTGGCAGTAATCCTCAGAATCGATCCGTCGGGTTTGGTGGTGAAGAGGCAGTCGGGTGGTGACTTGGCAACAGATAGGTTTGGGATCTCCAGGGCTCTCAGCAGGAGTTACAACTATCTGGGGATGAGTGAATGGTCGGCACAGGGAATATAAGCAGCGGGGTTGAAGAAGTAGATGAGCATCAGTTGTGCCGAGTTACTTTTACACCTAAGTACAAAATAAATGAAGACAAAAAAAAAACAAGGGCAATGTTCCTTTATAGGCACTTTCTGGCACTCTCATTACAGTATGATGTTTCTGGGTTGGGCATTAAACCACTAGAACATCAGCTTAGTAATTTATCAACCAGAAAATATCATTGTATGAAAATAATTTCATTAAGTGCATAATGAATCAAGTTCTAAAGTGAATTCACTCATTTCCAGTCGTTTTCATCTTAACTTTTCACATACTAATCCACACTATCCAAGTCAAGCTACCGTTAGCATTTGTGAACATATTGCAATAACACACAATTCACTTCATAAACTGTTTCATTTACCATACTGCGTAACTATCGAATAAACAAACATGCTCAACTTACAAATCTGCAATAGATGTTCGTTTTAAGGCATTTTACTACCCTATATTAAAGAAAAGAGGAGGCACACACGTTGTGCTTTCAGAACAGAAAGGTTCATTTCATCTCTGTGTGCCCATAAGACAATTCTATACCACCAGCGTGAAAGGCACCCTCTAACAGCTGGATGTACAACAGCGCTTCCGTGTTCAAACTGAGATAATACCACAAAGGTGATGAAATAAACGGAAAAGAATGTCAAAAATATAAAGATAAATTATATGGGTGCCTGTATTCCATTTGTATTATTTCAGTACTTTATTCACTTACTTATTCAATTTTTTGTTTATTCAAAAGTAAACTGTTTTCCACTTAACAACATACACCGTTGATAAAATACATTACCGGTATAGATCCTCATTTGTAGTTTGCTTTGGAAAAAAGTTAAAATGTCAATTGTGAATAATTCTTTTTTTTTTTTTTTTTTTCAACATCTCGATTTTACTGATCGAATCCCCCAGATGTTTACTCAGACATATGTTAGCTATCTGCTAATCCAGAAGTCACAACTATATTCAAGACTTTAGGAATTAGTTAAAAAAATGTATCATACTCAGTGGTAGTCCTTACCGTAAATAAATATATTGTGTCAAGTCCAATCTTTAATAAACAGGCTATTTTAGTCCTGAAAGTAAAATGTCACTTTCTTCATTACTTATACAGCCAATTGTGTTATTTAAAGCAAATTATATATCATATTATCCGTCCCCATAGGCAAAAATAATGACAAAATAGCACCTCTCCTCCACAAACCTACCCTCTCTACAAGTGGCTTTGAATCTAAAGGTTATTTCCCAATTATTTCTCCGACAAGTCTATCATTTGAAAAAATAAGTAGGATTTTCTTCCAGAAAATAGAGTGTTACAGTGATATAGACATAGCATATTGGGCAATATAAGAAATCTAGCACAGCCAGGATGGTTTGCAGTTTGAAAGGTGTCTGCCATCTTATACTGACCGAAGTGTTTGATGGATTGAAGTTTCCAACTTCTACTCCTTACTTACTGCTCCTGATGTCATAATCATAGCTATGTTCCCCTAATTTTGAAACGGGTTAGTGAAATGATTTTAGATTTGATAAAGAAAAAAAAAAACTTAACTAAACCTTTCATTTTCAGGAGGCACAGGAGAAACAAGACTTGGTAGACACTGGCAAATGATTCCACACTTCAAGGCCATCTGTCAAGGGGTTAATACACACCTAATGCTGTTCTATAAAATGCCAGTGTCGTCTTGCCCTCAAAAATGAAAGTTTCAGGAATAAAGAATTGCCGATTTGTCCATGGACACTGACACACTTTTACATTTATTCATCATGTTTTATGAGGTTTCTACGATTACAATTTTTACTATTTAATAGTACTATCGTGTTATACTAAATGAATGACTCTGGGATTTCACAGTTTTCTGTGGTTTGGCAATGACTCTGGGTTGTTGAGTGTGTTTTACACATGAGCGTGTCATTTAATTACAGTGAAAGGGAAAATGACAGTACTAACCATGAAGAAATCGTGCTCTTCATTTTCACAGATTACTCTTCAGTATCAGCCGACAGGTTAGCTGAGAGATGCCTGTGCAAATAGTTCCAATTGTGGCTGTCTGCGCCACAAAATTTGTGGTCATTACCCCTGAGATAAGAGAGGAGAGATATGTGCTTGTGTGAAGTTGCACAAGTATATGTGTTAAATACCCTCCAGTAACGTATAACCAGAGACATCCGTGGTCACATAAGTTTGCGCAATTATGTGCACATGAAATGGCCTTAAATTGTTCTGCTATCCATCAGGCACAGCAGGCATGGTTTCTGGGCGATGTCTGGTTATCTCCATGGAGACTTGTCGTTAAGGGAAGTCGTTAGGTTCTTGGAAGCCGAGGTCTCCCTGTGGAAATAACAAGTTTCAAGCTGACATGACAGTCTGAATTGTCTGATGCCCTGTTACTAAAATGACAGGGTTGAGACCCAAAGAGGGCTGAGAGTAGCTTTCAGCAGGTCACAGAAAACAACTGGAATAATGTGTCCACAAACTAGTTCCATTCATTTTCAAACTGCACTAAAACTTTTAATCGGTGAAGTGCCTCTCTGAAATGTACTGCACCATGTTTTCCTTTTTTTTCAATGTGAAAATAAAGATTTTCCTGATGTAGTCAAAATTTAGCATTTCAAAGCGACAGGACATGTCGAACAAAAAGCTGTTGAGGAGAGATCTTGCATCAAAACACTCAATTTAATCAAGCACTTATGAATTACAAATAAAATGGCTGTGGTATACAGTGAGAACATTTCCGGTACTTTATTCACTTCAAATCATTTGACTGTGATCAAGTTGCCTCTACAGACAGGAACAGTTAGCCAAAATGACCTAAATCTCTATGTATTCTGCAGCATGGATGAAACTCCATCAATCGACAAGTCTTAATGTATTTGTAATATATTTGTGATTTTTTTATTTTTTTTTTCTCACCTTTTTACACTTTTGTTTGGTCTTTGACATTGTCATTTTCAGGTGATTTTGAGAATCTGGGTAAATGTTTGTGCTAAAATGAAAAAGTAACACACAATCAGTTCCCTAAGTTCAGAGAAAATTACCCCAAAGAGGTAAAATACAAACAAGAACCAAAAATGCGCATTAACTCACACAAGAACAGCATTGGGCCAACAGGATATATAGTCTTCCGTGGCGATGATCAAGAAGAAGACACAGATGTACAGTTTGAGCATTTAAAAACAGCCTGGCAAAGCAGCATATAAACCAATCTCGTGCCAGAAAATTACAACAATCTGCAAAATGTTTGATCTCTTTTTGAATGTCTTATTTACAAGGAATTCAACAGACATCCTGTGACATGACTGATACGCAGCTGTAGTTATATGTGTAACCAATAATTGAATGAGTATCGTAGAAAAAATGATAAAAAAACAAAATATAATCTAAATTCAATAAGAACCTTGCAATTGTTCTTGCTAAGGATTAACATTTATTCAAATGAGGTTTCTACAATTACAATTTTTACTACTTAATTGGACTATCATATGTTGTACTATTAGAATGACATATAACGAGTAAATGGTGATGCTTTGCAAGAGCAGTTTGCAGATTCCTTCTTCATTTGCAATTTCAGTGATATCTCCCAAATCTCTTCTATGTTACTCTGTTTTGTTTGTCACCTTTTTTCACATTTCTACCTCACCATTCCAGGGTTAAATTGCTCTGATGGTCTGAAGAATACTGAAAGTACAGTCCACATTCCTGCTTTATAAAAATTATGTGTGGGGTATGCATTGTTTTTGTGTCTATGCTTCATTTAAGGTATGTCAATGGTTTAGACTTGTCTCTTGTGAAAATTTTTTTTAAAAAGGTCTCATTCCAAAAATTTAATATAGAAGGCCACTGACTGTTGGAACAGATTAAATCCTTCAAAATAGAGAGGGGAAATATTATGTATTGTTTAAAAATCGTGTAGTTGCAATTTGCAGTTACTGGTTGTTAACAGAATTTTGAAAAGAGATAAGGTAAAACATTTGCTCAAACTAATTCCTGCAATAAAAAATAATGATTGTATAAACAAAACGTTTTTTTTTTCCGTAGCTAGTCATGGGAAGTGTGAGATCACTGACAGGTAAAATGGTCAAGCTTGGACCCCTGATAAGGATGGAGCAGGAATATCAGAAATGCAATGCTGTTTTTGTTTTTAAGGCAGCAGAAACAACTCTTAAACCTCCCTGCTCAGCTTTAAGACTATACGAGCAGACAGAGACGTAACAGTGAAGAAGCAGGTTTACAGAGCTTAACAACAGATGGCGTAATCCTTGACATGTTGAGAAGGAGCGTCTCTGTACCTAGATGCTGAACTTTTGGCTATTAGTTCCTGTGCATGTGGTCTACTGAGAGAGTTCATCTGACTTATCTGCCATTGCTACATGTGCACACATCAGCTAAGTTGTTGCTTACCCTAATACCCTACCCTAATTTTCCTCTCTGTTAGACCAACTTTCTATATGTTTGTCAGCTGGTTTACATATTATTTTATTATCTATCTATAACAATAGCATATATTCAATCGTGATTAATGTAGAAACAATATAATTTTCCTTCTGGAATAAATAAAGTATCGCTGAATTGAATTTGGCCTGTCCAGGGTGTACCCTGCCTCTTGCCCGATGACCGCTGGGATAGGCTCCAGCACCCCTGCGACCCGACCGGTATAGAAAAAGGATGGATGGATGAATTGAATTTAAATTAATTGAATGACTGCTGGGTTAGGCTCCAACCCCAGCATGACCCTGAATTGGATTAAGTGGTATAGAAAATTGATGTACAGATGGACGGACGGATATTACTATGCCCTTTATGGAAAAATAAAGGTTTGAAAAAATAACAGTATCTGCCATGCCTCCCTGATTCTTCTAGGGAACCCCCACTTCTATGCAAACACCTTCATACATCACAGTCCTTTTTTATTTATGCCATTACTTAAAACCCACCAGTGGTATTAGCAGGGTCCATATAACCTCTTTTACAACAAGGCTCATTGTGTAGCTGGGAGGAGAAAGTTGAAATTATAGAAAGGGGGGTAGGAGAGCACGGAGGAGAGAGATAAGGAAAAAACAGGGCCTTTAATCCAGTCAGGGCTTCCAGCTAATACCTGTCTCTGTGATGTTTTTATTGTTTTAATAACACCAGCATTCCAGAGGATTTGTTCTGATCTTGTAAAATTATAAATATTGATTTTAGTGATGGGAGATGGGTTGGAGTACCAAAGGGGAAAGCAATCTCTCCCTGAAAACCTAGATAGCAGACATTGCTTTATAATACACTGAGCTGTCATGTTGATGGAAGTGTGGATCAGAAGTGATTCTGTATTTTTTACTCTTTTTCTCAGGAGAAGGGTCCTATTAGCAAGTGGTCTTCCGATCCTGCTCCCCATACCATTTTTTTGTTTTATACACATGAATTGAGAGATAGTCAGAGGATATGAGGATCAATGAAAGTATGGTTTCTGGTATGTGCGAAACAGGAGCCAGCAATTGGTTTGCTTACTGGAAACAGTTAGTGTGGCTCTCCAAATGTGATCAAATACACTGTATGTACTTCTAAAGCTATTGGATTGAAACATTACATCTTCTTTGAATCGTTATTGCCTGAAGTTAACAAAAACACTTGCAGCTATGTATGATTGCTAAAAATGTTAGACATTTAGCTTATTATTCTATGACCTTGAAGGTTCTGCCAGCTGTAGCATTCTATTTAACAGAATATCTAAATGGTAAATGTTCCACACTTCTACAGCACCTCTTTAACCTTTTCTGGGTTCCACAAAGTTTTAAGCAGATTGTTTCTCATTCATCCATTCAGCCATTCAGAAACACTGTTTGCCTGACTCATTCAGGCAAACAGTAAACCACAAATAGAGCACTTTTCTTCTATAGTCACTCACAAGTAAGCATCAGTGTTAATTTCGTCAACCAGGACGATGACGGAAATATTTCGTTAACGCCCCTTTTTCCCGTGATGATGACGCACAAAATTGCTTCCAGAAAATAAAAATATGACGAGAATAAAAAATGATTTTCGTTAACGAGACTAAGACAAGACGAAATTTACAAGCCATGGACGATTGGACATTAAAAAATGTAATTGTTCATAATTAATTTGTAATTGTTAATATAAGTGTTTCTTGAACTTCATAGAAGATTACGCGCTGTTGCCCTGTTTGTCCCTGCACGGCGCCTGTCCCACAGAGCCTCGCGCAGCTCAATCAGTAGTCGTTCAGTGATTCGAGTTCAGTTGAGTTTAGGCCCTTCCCATGTCAAGTAACGTAGCCGGTAGCTAGCTGTAACTTAACCGTAGCTAGTTCAACTTTGCAGTCCAGTCATGGCGTTGGGCTCGGATACCGGTATACGGTTTGTTGGAGCTGGGCGAAAACAACGCCTGGATGTATGGAGCCATTTCGTTTACAACGCGAAGGACAACAAAACAACCTGCATGATAATGATTGATCATGCCGCCGGTGGTGGTGTGATATATGTAAAAAAGAGAATTGGTGTGTTGAGAAGTTGTATTCTGCACAGTGTTATATAAATAAAATAGACAAAAAGAGAAGCAGTGTGTGGAGAAGTTTTATTCTGTACAGTGTGATATATGTTAAAAAGAGAAGCAGTGTGCGGAGAAGTTCTGTTATGTACAGTGTTGACTAAAATGACTAAAATTTGACTAAGACTAAAATTGATTTTCGACATTGTGACTAAGACTAAATTTAAAAAAAGCTGACGAAATTAACACTGGTAAGCATACCAGGAGAAGTATGGGATTCAGTGTCTTCTCCAAGGACACTTTTCCCTCTTTGACTTAAAGCTTGTTGATATAACCTGCTTTACTGAGCAAAGCTAAAAGTAAAGCTCTTGACATAGTTTGCCTTTGCTGTGCAGCCCTTCATTCCTGACCTGGCCTGTACTCTCTTTCGATGGCAAAGGGAATGTTTGGCCAACTTGACCTGTTGCCTCAGAAGCCGTGACTAACAAGAAGCACCCAAATATTGAAACAGCAGGATGTAATCCCAGATTTGGATTGGGATACATTTAGTCAAATGTTTGCCCAGCCACAAATCGTGCAGGATAGTGCCAAGTGCCATTGAGATAAATGATAATACTGGGATGAAATAATGAACGAGAGTGTGTGTGTGTGTGTGGTGGAACATTTGGATGAGAGGAAGAAGGCAAGGACTGCTGAAAAGGGTCACTCATGGTAGAATGAACGAGGCCAGGCCAGGCCAGGCCAGACCAGGCTCAACAGAGCTACTGAGAGATCACTGGAGTTGCTCACAGGCCAGACGTGTACTGACTGAGCCCATATGTGCTCTCATGAGGCTTCAGATCGTCTTTAGGCTGAGTCCCAAAAAGTCCTCAAAGCCATCACACAGCACCTCCCACGGTGACAGTCACAAGGTGTTTCAGCCACCTGTGCTACCCACACTCAGACTCATGCCAAAACACCACTCCACAGCCAGCCATTACAATGACTGAGGATCACTTTAAGTTTTACAATACAGCCATAGAACTTTGCTAATGTTAACTCTAAAAATACACGCATGGCTCATCATGTTTTAACACAATCAAGGTGCCTGTGTATATCTAACCTCCATTTGGTACACTGTTGTTGGAGTTCCTTCCCTTTCAATTCAGTAAATACTTAGTATAAACAGATGGTGTCATTCATTTGCCAACAGTGACTTTATTCCAAACAAGTACTATAAAATTATAATCAAAGGAGCATTCATTTGAATACACAGTACTAAAATATATACAGAGTTATCCAAGCTTTATTTAGCTTCAGTCTGGGTTGTCATTTCAGATAGCCGTGAAGTTCGCATTCAGTTAAGCCACAGGGATAGGAAATGACAAAGTATGTTATAGAAAAGCCAAAAGCCAGGTTAGCTATGGGAACTTATAAGATCTAAAAAAATAAGCAGTCATTAAATGGTAATTGGCATTTGCAGTGAAAGTTCTGCATTTCACTAACCCATCACACTTACTTGTTCCTTGCGCTAGCTAATTTCATTCAACAAAAGAACAAAACCTGAAACTACAGCAGTTTGATCAAAGTAGCTGACATCAATCCATTGTCTTACCTGCTTTTATCCATTTCAGAGTTGTGGGAGGTGCTGGAGCTTATCTCCGCTGACATCGGTGTAGAAGCAGGGTACACCCTGTGTAATTTCAGTGTCATTGCAGTCATAGATGAACGAACAGTTGTAACATTTTACCCATGTCCAGCTGGCCTTATCCACTTACTAAATAAAACTGATTCCACTCTCGAACAAAACTTGTATTCACTTTTCTCCAAATTCCATTAGTTGCAAGCTTAATAGGTGTTCGCTTGCAGAACATTCCCATCAACCATACCAGACATCATGTTCCCCTAGCTGGAGAAGATCTGTGATGCCGTGCATAACTGAGCTCAGAGCAGCTGGCCAGTTTACATTAATCAGATCTGACTTGCATATCTGAGCAGCTTAATTACATAGAGGGAAATGTCAGAAAGCAAATGAGTCTAACATGTTAGTGTGTTAATGTCATGGTTATGCACTGGTTGTTGTTTTGATTTTTTTTTTTTTTCTGAGCCGTAGGTTGGGTTGGGTGGGTTCGTGATCATCCTCCTGGGTGGAATCTGGGGCCTCTGCTTTCCTGCTGACACACCTGTCTCTCATCAGACTCATTACCAAAGCTGTTTATAAGGACCTGAGTGTGCGCCCAGTCTTTGCCAGACTGTCAGCTTCCTCTGTGTGGTAATCAGGCTTATTCGTGTCTCCAACCTGAGTTATGTTTCTTCCTGTGTTAACCAGCTTCTCGTTGTGCTTTCTAGCGTTATTCCTGCTGTCTGGAGGAAGCAACTTACCTCATGTTCCTGGCTCGTTATCTTCGTACAAACCTGCTCTGGTGATTACCTCCATGTGGATTATTCACCTCCACTACATACCTGCCTGCTCACCCTTCTCCGGCTCCCGCGCTCTCTTTGAAAAACCAATGACTTCCCTCGAAACACTGCTGAAACCCAAAGACAGTCAGACAAAGCTTACAGTTAAAATAACTCATTTGATTCACCTGTGGATTTTCACTCACCTTCTGCCGTGGAACTTACATACCTGTCCTTTCTCCCAGAGACTCTTACCTCGCTTTCGGACAGTTTCCTTTGATCTCCTGATTGCATCACTCTTTCCACCAGCTTCAATAAACCTTTAATTTTACTTCCAGTCTCCATTGTGTCGTGCTTCAGAGTCCTTTAAAAACTAGCTTTTTAAGCAGTGACAGTTAATTCTACTATCAATTTCATTGATGCGTCATTCACACTATCAGCTCATTAAAGCCAGTCTGTGGAATCACACACACACACACAACATACAATCATACAAAGTCTTGTTAATACTTTTTTTTTCATTTAATCTATAAAAGACAAATCCACATTTAAAACTGTTCTCTAAACAGTTGTACTTTTGTTCGGATTTGTTGATATTTGATTGGTATGTATGGAGAAAACATATCCATGAGATCCAAACAGTCTCAACTGTGTATAACAAATTACCACCATTCTTAGAGTCATGTGAAAGACATCATATAAGTTGCATGATTGGACCATATTTGAGTTTTTGAAAAGATTACATATCACTGTATAGTCACCAAAGACTTGCAAAACTGCAGAGAGAACCTACCTAGCAGGACCCAAGTCAGTTTGTGATTTAGTCATAGCCTAACCTTTCATCGATTAATTTTATATGCCAGCTTTATCTAATTCAATGTTGCATGTGGACTGGGGCTTATCCCAGCTCCCATTGGCCGAGAGGCAGGGTACACCCTGGATGGGTCCATCACAGGGCCACATAGAGACAAACAAGATAATTAACCATGCAGTATCACACTCACATCTAGGGTCAATTTGGAATCACCAACGCATGTTTTTGGACCATGACAGGAAGCCAGAATATCTATAGAGAACCCACACATGCTGTAGTCATATTGCATAGCTAATCCTGTTAGCTTACCCCAGCATGCCCCAAGCAACCAGGACCCCAGGCTGGCTGGCTAACAGTCAGGAAGAGAGGCATAGCCCTAAAGTCAAGCCCATGGTTTACCAACAACCGCTTCACATTTCTAACAGATTTAAACCCACTCAGCCACACACCCACTGAGGACAAAACCCTGGCAATTGGCAGATCATTAGTCAGAGACATAACATTAGAGACACCTGCGACCACAGTCAAATGTATTCCACTCACGTAAATACAGTAAAATAGTTATTTACATTGACGGTAATGCTACCCAGTTATGCTAATGGAAGGTCACTAAATTAATGTTGCAATGGTGGGTGATTTTGCCAAAACAATATCAAACTCTGACTCTTTTCTCTGGATCCTTGAAAAATCTGACAAGTGATAACACATTTAGCCGCATGCCATCTTTCAACCACTGGCTGTTTAGGGGGTGTCCAGCAAAAAACGTGAAGCTCCACAGATAATCATATTGGTATATTTACCTCCGCTAAGGAGGTTATGTGGTCGCCCGAGTTTGTCTGTTGGTTTGTCTGGATGTTCGTTCGTCTGTTCGTGCTGCAATCTTGCGACCTGCCACAAGGTGGCGCGACCTCAAGGTGCCAAAGCCAGACAGAATGCATAGTGCGCGGATTGAATGCATAGTGCGCGGATTTACTTGCACGGCAAGCCAGTGTGCATAACTGCATATAGCGTAATAATAACGGCGAACACTGCTTCCTGACAGAACACTGCTTCCCCACAAAACATTATAATAATAATAATATTAATAATAATTAATGATAACGGCGAACACTGCTGTTCAATAATGAATAGGGAGAAGGGAATGCCTCTTCTGCTGACAGTGCCAAAGAACAAGTAGCCCATGTAGCAGTCACAGTGCCGTGTGGATTAAGAGTTTTCCAAACTTTGACAAAACCAACATTCCTGTGGGGGATGTTTACGTATGTGGATAAAAAACAGATCTCCATTTTCTTTCCACAAAGGAAAGAGAGACAGAAAACTGCCTAATTTACAACAACCTTCGGCCTTTGAAAGCTTTTGGGGAGTCGAACTCGCAACAGACGCTTGTAATAAAAATTGGGATAAACTCGAATGAACAAAGAATCTTTCTGTTGGAGAAGTGGGAGACTTACTATCTTATCTTCACCACAAATCGAAGTTGACACTTTAACACCCTTTCCCACCAGAGAACCGACCAGATGGCTACACACGAACTGAGAAGACTTCACTAAGACTCACTTTTAGTCGAACCTTAAAACTATATTAAATGTGTTTGATAACCGTATACAATTTCTTTCAGGTTTCCAGCTTGATCACAAGACGCATATAGAGACAATTTGTACGATTCTGGCTTAAATATTGACAAAGAACTGATCTTGGTGGAAAATGCCCAACCTGCTTGATGGAACCACATTGCCCCCTAGTGGTCTGCAGTGTTGATTAGTTGAACATTTAAATCCCCGAGAACTCAGTAAAATGGACAAGATATATGCAACAATTAACTTCTAACGACGATGTCCCTTTGGTATCTATTTGGTATTTGTTTGGTATCCCCATTGTTAACACAGAAAATTAACATTGTGTGGTTCACTATTCATATGTCACGATTTCATAGATATTCATCTGAATTTTGAAAGTCATAATCATCAGTTACGTTGTGTGTTATTTTGATGTCTTTATATTGCAAGTCTATGTTATATCTTTAATCTGCATATCTTAACAAGATGTGGTGTTTTCAGAATCACAAATGAGACAAATGTTCTATGAGACGGGGTAATGGAGAAATAAGAGTTTCTTTGTCTCATCTAGAAATGCCCATATAAAACAGATCATCTTACACAGACACCCAGGCAGACATTCACTACAGTTCAGGCATATCATTGGCTGAAAGAGTAGTGTAAGCTTACGTCACGGCCCGCCTCCGAGAATCAAAACCCGGAGCCCGCGAAAAACACACGCTCTTGTTCCAGAAGAGTTTCAACCCAGAGTTTCAGAACAGAACAGAGATCACAGTTGCTCAGAGAGATTTGGAGATGATTTGAGAAGGAGAGAAGAGCTCACCAGAGTTTGGGAGTTTTCCCATAATCTCAGGAGAGAGCAGAAGGACGTGAGGATGAGCGATGCAGAGGACGACCGGAAGGAAGCCCTCCAGAACCCAGTGAGACCCCGGAGACGAGAAAGAAAGACCCGAACAAAGATAAGAACAGAATGAAGTTTTCCTACCAAGAAAGCCAACTCCAAGCAACCTTTTATTAATCTTCTGTGAACTTAAGTTCACTTCATCAGAGAAGCAACGGACCAACTCTGACACTCGGAGGATTTGATCATCTAACCACAGCCCTCGGCACCATCGTTCCCGTTTCCCAGTGAAAGAACCAACTGAGAAGTCTGCTAAAGTCAGCCACCACAACCAGGAAGGCCCAGAGAGCGGAAGAGAAATCCCCTCGGACCCCGCGTGGCCGCTGCCGTGTTCCGAGCTGACTAAGCAGAACTTCAGCACAGTAAGACCGACCGTTTTCACCTTAAAGTGGGTTTGATGGATGTCTCGAGGCTTTCACAGAATGATAAATTAATCCGAAATGTCAGTGTTTAGCGCCAAATAGTCAGCCAACCCAAACTATTTGAATACATCCAGTTCTCCCCATTCCCCATATTTTATTTTCCATTCACTAAGTGTTTTATATAATCACCCATATTCAATGCATCTTCTGTTTGTTTTAAAGGTTCATGTTTTGGTCATATCATTTTAATAAATAGTTCATATATCTATATATATGTTATAATCACAGATTGTGTTGTATGCTTTCTTTACGTAATGTCTGTCCAACCAAACGAGAACTTTCACGAAAGTAGCGAGATATGAGACTGATTATTAATTGATTATTAATTTAACATACCAGGATCGTAAGATTTTAACAGTTTTCCTCCCTGACTTTAACTTAAAGCAAGTTAAAATAATGGTAGGTGGTGCCCTTAATTCGAGGTTTAAGGTTTATTTGAGACAGTGAGAACGTCTTATAAATCCTTATATTTGATGCATATATAAATGCCCAATAACGTTACACCCACATCAGGAACGTATGTCCATACATGGCTCGCTATCCACAGGTAGGTTGGCGGTTTGATTTATTTTGATTGATTTATATTTTGATTTATGTCATTGAGACTGAACAATTACTGTATTTCATCATAACCCTGTCTTATCTGAGCATTTTTGAGTTTACAACTTTTGAGTTTACTTGACTACACAGCATCTGAGAAGAAATCTAATCGTAGTAGTTGTCTATACGAGAATGCTGTAACCAGATTTAAAGAAGTAATTTCATTATCATTTTCTTCACACAACTTGATTGTCTTTTTGAGAGCACTACAGTTTCAATCTGTGTAACATTGGGCAATGCTCTGAAGAAAGTAGTCAGTCAGAAGCGACTGCCTTCCTGATGGAAATCAGAGCTGCGTATCTTAGAGCAGACTGCAAGAAAGTTGGAAAGAAAATGGCATTCCTCTAATTTAGAAGAGTCCCAATTAGTCTGGAATGATAGTCTAATAACGTATAAAAAAGCCCTTATATCTTAGCCCTTAACAAATGCATGTTTTATATCGTAACAAATACATGTTCAGCCTTTAACTTGTATAAAACGTTACACAGGTGTCTCATGTAATTTGTTCTGAGTGAGCTAGCAAACAACGCTGTTTTGGAAGGCTAGCAGTGTCTCACCTATGCGGTTACGTGTATGCGTTTCGTATGTTCACACTTTTTTTTTTTTTTTCCTTCAAGACTCGGTTTGTGCAACCGATGAGTGTTCGGTTGCTGAGGTCAGCGAAGATCCTCCAATCCCGCAGGTTTCAGAACCGACACTGGCATCGCAATCTGCAGCTGAGGCACCAGCTGCTATCTGCATTCCACCGGCACCAACACTGGCGTCGACGCCTGTATCTGAGACTACTCCTGCTGTTTACTTTTGTACTGTCTTTTTTAATAAAGAGCTTGGTTTAACCAAACAATATGGATTGTCAACTGCATTACACATTACACTCCATCGTTGTGTTTACTTTTGACTAACCGCTAGAGATGCGCGGTTGGCGGTTGAATCCGCGGAGCCCGCGGATGAACCGCGGATCGGGCGGATGACACGCCGAAAAATCGTATTTTAATTAAATTCGGGCGGGTTGCGGTTGAAGCACTAAAAAAACCAAACAAAAAAAAAACACATAATTTTCCAAAGGTAACGAACGAAAACATACATTACCAACAGTATAAAACAAAACCACGTTTTAGATTTCCTGCGTAGGTCTTCTCGTTGCCAAGGTCTTCTCGTTTGTTTGTGTCCGTTACTAAGGCCATACAGTTAGCACATAGGACCCTAGTTCTACGTTGCTTGCTAGCAGTGTTGGGTGCGTTAAACCGTGTGGATTAAAGTGGAATAATTGCAAGAATCCTGTGATCAAGACAGCGTTTTAACGTAGGCCATCTGGTTATTCATTTTGCCCGCCGCGGCATGTTGATTTGGGCTTAGACTATGTGCTTTGAAGTTGTTTTACATTCTCTGAAGTTGGTTGGGAACATTTGCGCTAAAGGATGGATTTATCGTGCTATGTAGACGGACTTTGTTGTCTAGATTCTTTTAAAAAATTCGTACACTCAAAACGGTGTGCCCGTGCTCATCATGTTTTACTTTTTTCTTGATGGAGTGTGAAATATAGCTGCAAATAGTATTTCAATGCAGACATGTCAAAACGACAGTGGAATGCACATTTTCAAGGTGATGGAAGGGTCGTGTGATGCTTGGAAATAGATCGGTTAATCCAAAATGTAGAACTATATAGTTATATTCTGTATTAATGTTTCACATACAAGTGGGGAGACGTAGGGTATGCTAACCTGTAACTAGTGATAGTGTGAATGCCTTGGAAGGAATTCAATCGGGTTTGTCCTTTTGGTTTATTTTTTAATAGTTTTTAGTTTTGTATTCCGGCTCTACCACGCCTTTTGTTGAATTTATTTCAATAAATCAAGAATTGTCTATGGAATATCTGCATCCGTGTCCTATCTCTACACCACGCATCACAACACCACACCCCAAACGTGACAGAAACAACACTGGTGTAAGTTATAAATTATCTCCTCTTATCCTCTGATTGCAAACGTGTCCCTGTGCTTGTCCAGTTGGATGTCAGTGCTGCATTTGTTATAACTGATCACAGCATTCTATTACAGAGGCTTCAACACGTTACAGGGATTGAAGGAACTGCATTAGGCTGGTTTAAGTAATATTTTTCTAATAGATTCTAGTTTGCTCATGAAAATAATGAATCTAACTTGCACACCAGAGTAAGTCATTGAGTTCTGCATGGTTCTGTGCTTGGACCGATTCTTTTTACTTTAAACGTGCTTCCATTGGATAACATTATCAAACATCATGGCATACATTTCCATTGCTATGGGGATAATACTCATTTATACTCATCTAATGGTGCTTTTCCACCAGCTCGCTTCGGCTCGGCGCACTATTGCGTGTTTCCACTAGCACGCCGTACCTGCAACCGGGACGATTTTTCGTACCACCTCAGCCCTGGTTCCAAGCGGGCCGAAGCGTTACTAAAACGTGACGTCAGCCGACTGCCTTCCACTGATTGAGCGATGAGTGTCGTCACTGGAAGCGTCATAACGCGGATAACAAAAGCTAGCGTTAGCAATCGTTAGCTTACCTCCAAACGTCGTCTTTTTTAAGCTTGTAACAAAACTCTCCAATACTTTTCAATACTGTTTTGTCTGGCGGCCAGGAGTCTTCTTTGGCTCTCTTCTCTTGCCTTCTGTGCGACAAAAAGCCACAGGGTGAGCAGCAACACGCGCAGCCGCGTTACGACGACCCCGCCCACGTCGAGGAGGCATGAAGTATACTCGTTTGTAATGGAAACACAACCGTGGCGAGCCGTGTAGAGCTAGTGGAAAAGCGCCATTAGAAACCAATCTGTTGGTTAAACTACAAGCATGTCTCAAAGACATAAAGACCTGGATGACTCAGAGTTTTCTGCTTCTAAATTCAGACTAAACTGAAGTTGATTTCGTTGGACCTGAGCACTTCAGGAAGAAGCTGTCTCACTATAAACTTACTGAAGATGGCATTTCCTCGGCTCCTAGTACAACAGTTAGGAAACTTGGAATTATTTTTTACCAAGATCTGTACTTTGATCCATATAAAATAGGGTTTCTAGGACTGCCTTCTTTCACCTTCATAATATCACTAAAATTAGGGACATCGTCTCTCAGAGTGATGTAGAAAATCTAGTGCATGCATTTGTTATGTCAAGATTGGCCAACTGTATTTTTTCACTACTGGGAAGATCTTATATTGCAATATTTTCTCAAGAGAGCACTTTGTTCTCAGACAGCAGGTTTACTTGTGGTTCCTAGAGTTTCTAAAAGTAGAATGGGAGGCAGAGCCTGTTATCAGGCCCCTCTCTTGTGGAACCAGCTGCCAGTATATTTCTGGGAAGCAGAAACCCTCTTTAAGTTTAAGATTATTCTCAAAACCTTCCTTTTAGACAAAGCGTATAGTTACCTGCGGCTCAGGTAACCCTGAAACATCCAATAGTTGCAATAGGCCTAGACTGCTGCATTATGCATCTTTCCTCAGTCTACTCTCTTTACTCTCCATGTGACATTATTGTTGTCGTTAACTTGGGTTTAATGTGTTTGATTGGCTTTGGAATGGTGTGGTATCAATTGGATTAATTTGGAATTTCATTTATTTGATTTGATTGGATTCTGATTGTATTACAAAGAATTGGAATCTAATTGTCTTGAATTGGATTGCATCTTTGAAGTGCCTTAAGATGACATTTGTTGTGATTTGGTGCTATTTTTTTTACAAATACTGTCAGCTAGGGGAGCTGAAGAAAAAAAAAATGATGACACTCACTGTTACAAGGCATTCCAGGCACCAAACTCTAGACCTCTAAATAATTAATATACCAGCAATGTCATTTCCCTTTGAGGATTGATAAAGTAATATTTGATTGAAGTGAATTGAACTGAAATTGAAAACTCATGTTAGCTAAGTGTTGCTGTATAACAAAGTGGTAAAATTTGCAGAGAAAATGGACAATGCTTTGACAAGGAACAGAATACATACATTTCCAAATCAAGACCTCCCCTGGGTAAATCAGATCACAACCTTGTTTTTCTCTGTTCAGCATATAAACCCCTTGTCCAGAGACTACCTGTCACAAAAAGGACAGTTAGAAAGTGGTCACAGGAAGCTGTAGAAGCCTTACAGGGTTGTTTTGATGCAACCGATTGGATTTCTCTTTGTAAGCCACATGGAGAGGACATTAATGCCGTGACTGAGTGTGTGACTGACTATATAAACTTCTGTGTGGACAACACCATCCCCACCAGAACAGTGAGATGATTCCCTAATAACAAACCCTGGATCACCATTGAGCTAAAGGAACTATTGAACAAGAAAAAAAGAGCCTTTAGGGAGCGAGACAGGGAGTTACTGAGGAGTATACAGAAGCAGCTCAAAGTCAAGATCAGAGAGAGCAAGGAGGTGTATAGAAAGAATCTTGAGAGTAAACTGCAGAGGAACAATATCAGAGATGTGTGGTCAGGAATGAAGAAGATCACAGGCCTCAAGCTGAGGAAGGATTGGATGGATGGAAGTCTGGACAGAGCAAATGAGCTGAACACATTCTTCAACAGGTTCAGTTCAGGAACAAGCTCACCATCCTCCCCTCCTGTTCCCAGCCAAAGAGACATCCCACCCTCCTCTGACCCACAGCTTTCCTGTAACATCTCCACCTCCACCTCAGTCATGGATTCTTCTGCTTCCACTAGTTTGTCTTCAACCCAATCAGGAGATGCTGCTGTCCCCTTTGCCTCCCCCTCCCACTTTTCTGTTTCTAGAAGTCAGGTGAAGAGGTCCAGATGGTGTCAGCCCCCGAGTCCTGAAGGCCTGTGCAGAGCAGCTCTGTGGGATTCTGCAACACCTTTTCAACCTTAGCTTGACCCAAGAGAAGGTACCACTGTTGTGGAAGACATCCTGTCTGGTTCCGGTACCAAAGAAAACTCACCCTTCAGTCATCAATGACTACAGACCTGTTGCCCTGACATCCCACATCATGAAGGTCCTGGAGAGACTCCTGTTGACCCACCTGTGTAAGCAAACCAGCACATATCAGGACCCCCTGCAGTTTGCTTATTGCCATGGAGTTGGAGTTGAAGACGCTATCATACACCTGCTTCAACAAACCCACTGTCATCTGGACAAAGCAGGCAGCACTGTGAGGATCATGTTCTTTGATTTCTCCAGTGCATTTAACACAATCCAGCCTGATCTGCTTCGTCTGAAACTCCAGAAGACTCAGGTGGAGGCCTCAACAATCACCTGGATTAATGACTACCTGACAAACAGACCACAGTTTGTCAGACTGAAGAATTGTGTGTCTAACCAGGTGATCAGCAGCACAGGAGCACCACAGGGGACTGTACTCTCACCATTCCTTTTCACTCTGTACACTTCAGACTTCCAGTACAAGTCAGACTCCTGTCATCTACAGAAATATTCAGATGACTCTGCAGTTGTCGGGTGTATCAGAAATGGACAGGAAGCTGAGTACAAAGAGCTGGTGGACCGCTTTGTGGCTTGGTGTGGGAACAATCATCTCATCTTGAATGTTAACAAAACAAAGGAGATGATTGTAGATTTCAGGAGAAACAGGGTCAGATCAAACCCTGTTTCCATCATGGGAGAAGAAGTGGAGGTGGTTGAGGAATATAAATACCTTGGTGTTCATCTGGACAACAGACTGGACTGGAGACACAACAGTGAAGCCATCTACAAGAAAGGACAGAGCAGACTGTACTTCTTGAGGAAGCTAAGGTCCTTCAACATCTTCTACAAGTCTGTTGTTGAGAGCGTCATTTCCTCTTGCGTCATCTGTTGGGGCAGCAGCATCAGAACCAGGGACCTAAAAAGACTCAACAACCTGATAAGGAAGGCTGGTTCTGTTCTGGGGACGACTGTGGAACCTCTGGAGACAATAATGCAAAGAAGGATTTTGCATAAAATCAAGAGAATTATGGACAACCCTGAACATCCTCTCCATGAGACTGTTATCAGAAAACAGAGTCTCTTCAGTCAAAGGCTTCTTCAGTTTGGATGCAAAACGGACCGCTACAGGAAATCTTTCCTGCCCACAGCCATCAGCATCTATAATAACTCCGTGATTTAATTGAGTTACATCAACATTTAATTTCCCTCTGGGATAAAGTATTTTTAAATTTGAATTAAATTGAATTGAATAACATACCATTCAGATAACGAGCATGTTAGTCATCTTTAAATATAAAATATTTGGTTTGTTCACCTGACTTACCATTAGATGAATGTCTCAGAGAGCTGTGAACCAGCCCCCCTGATTTAATGATTGGATAGTCAGGTATTATCCATCCATCCATTTTCTATACCCGCTGAATTCGTCAGTTGGGTCGCGAGGGGGCTGGAGCCTATCCCAGCGGTCAATGGACGAGAGGCGGGGTACACCTTGGACAGGCCGCCAGTCCATCACAGAGAAAACAACAAACAACCACACACATGCTCCTAAGGACAATGTTAGAGACACCAATTAACCGAACAGAAATGTTTATGGACAATGGGAGGAAGCCAGAGTACCTAGAGAGAACCCACACATCCACAGGGAGTTGAACCTGGAACCCTGTCGCTGTGAGACGACGGTGCTAACCACCACACCACTGTGCAGTCCTTTGATAATGCAATTTTATTATCTGAGCATCCCAGATATTAAGTTGATGTATCAAAAAGTACAAGTACAAAAATACATATACAGATACAAAATAATTAATCTTGCAGATTTGAATTAATTTATAGGAACTTGGAAACTATTCAAACCATCTTGTTTTTTTGTGTAAACTTTTTGCACCACTAAAACTTGAGTTGTAAACTCACAAACTGGAAATCAGTTGTACAAAACTTGGAAACTGACATCAACTATGGTACTTTATCTCATTATATTTACATATATATACAAGGTGGCATAAAAAAAATGTAATTTTCATTTCATTTTTAGAAAAAAAATTTATATTTACTCTTTTTATTTCAAAGTGCTGTCTGATCAAAGAAGATGCACCTTAATTTTGTGTGAGTCTGAATGCTTTTAAAATGTGTGTGACCAACACTAAATTTATACTGTTCCTGTTATAAAGAACTAGAACTTGTGCTAATGCTCCACTAATGTACCTTTTTATTTTTTTTATTTGAACTATACAGATCGTTACAGATATGTATAGTCAATGACTGTATGCACAGAATGCCAATATTGTGCATCTTCAGGGTCTGGAAAATACATTAAACAATAAGAATATACACTCAATTTCTTTTTTTGCAAACTGCACCTTAAGTGCGATTACAACATCAGTGTGTCTTTTTCATTACTTTGATCTAGGAGTATCCAGCAGTGAAAGGTGATTTACTGTTGTTACATTTACTGTTGTTATGTTTTGTTACATTGCTATATGTCGTGCTGTTTGTTATAATGTTAATATGCAGCATCTTTGTTGATACTGCAGAACAAAGTGAGACAGGATCAGTTCTTTTTCCCAGCTGTTAAGCACAACGAAGCAACATTGTACAACATTGTATGTACTTATATTAGACATTTGACTTGCTAATACCATGTTGTTGATCAGGAATCTAAACGTTCTTGATTGACTAGTTCTTTTCTAGATGAAGCCTGTCAAGCCTGATGGCTCTCCTTACCATGTTACTGTTGCACTGACACTTAAAAGTGCCTGTACACCTGAGTGTGTGTGTGTGTGAGAACAAGAGAGAGACAGGAAGAAAAACAGGGGTGATGTGGTGATGGGGGGTTAAAGAGAAATGGAGAAAAGAGCTGGTTGTCATAGTAACTCTGTTTTTCAAGGAGAGTCGACCATTCATTCCCACACCGAAGACTGCAAGGGAACACTTAACTCTGTTCTTTGCCTAAGGATACTACTTTAAAACTGTCTCTCTCCCCCCTCATCCTGTCTCCATACCTTGCTTGCCCGCACTGCAGTGTCAATCTGAAGTGAAACATTTCAGCTTTCGGCTGCCACTCCAGTCCGCCAGCTCTTTTGTTCTCTCTCCGTTTCTCTCTCTCCTGCTCAGTCCTCATCTATCTCACTCCCTCTCTTTCTTTTCTTGTTTCTCTCACCTTACCTTCCGCCATCTCTTTCAGTTCTAATCTTCAATAAAATAAAAACTGAAACTAGTGATAATAAAGCAGTTGCGTGTTAACGTAGGGTTTATCTTGCCACAATCATCACTACCAGATTTGATGTTTTAATCAAAAATAGATACTGTACATTTGCTCTTCATCCAATAAAATATAGTATGCCATTTTTGATTTGTGAGCTGTTCAGATTTCATTCAGTCAATATTTTACAGAACAGAGAAGACACTATTGCTGTGTAATAAGTAAGGTGCAGAGCCATCGGACAAGGCCAGTTACAGAGATTATCTAACAGGGCACCATTTGATTTTTCACATTATTTTGGGACTACCCCAGGTCATCTGCCGCCGTAAATGTAGACTGTGTATTCTCTGTATATGTGTGTATTTACGCAAGAGTAATACGTTTCCTCCTAAGAAACAAAATACATTGGACCTGCCAGTACTTGGGAATGACCAGTGTCCTGCACACTTATGGCAATCAACAGCTTGAGGAGTGGGAGGTCAACAATTATATTGGTTAAGAGTCAGCAGAAATCTCACTGTTAAACAATGCCACGGTCCACATACACTGAAGAAAACTTCATGTACAATAATGAGCGTTGGCTGGTGACCAAAGAATCTCAGTACTGATACACAAGATTGTCACAACCTTCCTTGGCAGGGTGGAAAAACTCAGACATCAATAAAGTGCAGCCACTACATATCTAAATCACAAGGAACCTTAAAACATAGTTTGGAAAAATAAATAAAAGATCAGAATGGCTTCCAGATACATTCCATGTATCATTTGTTCATTCACATTTCAAAATAAAATGAAAGATGTGGTAGTGGACCTTTCTCCGTTTTCTTATTTTTCTTATTTTCTTTATCATTTCTCATTCTTGATGTGCATGACAAAGAAAGATATTAAACATATTTCCATGTAAACTATCACATAACAACAATCCAATCCAATCCAAATGTATTTATAAAGCACCTTTAAAAATAACAATAGTTGACCAAAGTGCTGTACATTAAAAGAATAAGTAAAAAAAATAAACTTATCGAACAGACATAAAACACTGGTAGAAATCACAAAAACTAGCACACAAAAACAACAACTTATGCTGTGTTGAATGCCAGGGAGAAAAGATGACTCTTTAAATAGGATTCAAAAGAGCCATTTCACTATTTTGGGGCCCCAACCGCAAGGACAGATCCTTTATCATGTGGAGTGTTGATGTAGCTACAGAGTGTCAGAGAATCAGACAACAAATATCCAATTGATATCTGGAATTTCATGCATTTAGCCCTCAATATCCATAGAAGAGTAGGCCTACGAAGCAAGACGAATGGGTTAGTGATATTGAGCCTATATAGTAAGAATATTCAGTTTCACAAAGATGTCTCATTTCTGGTTAACCAATTTTAATCGTTAACAGGCTACAATATAAAGCCTTGAACTGTGTATTTGTTGTAACAGTAGCACAAACTAAAGGCTAATCATAACATTGCCAGAGAACAATCATTTTCTGATGATGAAAATGTTTTTACATCTTGTCATATTTGCTGATGTCTGTTCTACACTATTGATGTTGGATCTGATACAACACAGATAAGGAAATCAATGAGTCTGTATTTAATTACTAAGCTAAAATTAACTTCTCGAAAACTAAAGTGATCTCCACATCTCCTTCATGATAGGAGGGTTTCAGAGCTAAATGCTGTTCTTGAGTTCAAGTTTAAATGCAGGTGTTAATTATTTGAATGATAAAAAGTACAGCTATGTTGGACATAAACATCTATGTTGACAGGTGGACACTAAGACTAAATATAATAGTTTATAACAATTCACAAAAACTGCACAATAAACACTTTTCTACAGTCTTTACTGCAGCAATATCATATTTTTTGTTATCTTACCGTCATTCTAGAACTTAGTATCACTGCCACTGGCAGTTTTGATTTAGTCTTTTCTGACCTCAAAATAATTTTTAATTCGCAAATAATATTAAAAAACAGATATTAAACCAGATTTTGAAGACGAGGATTTGTCTGTCAACCAACATTACTGTTGCCCTGGTTACGAAGACACAGGCTTGGTCCAGAGATGTGTACTGTGATGCAAGTTTAAGACAGCCAGGCTTTAATTGTGTTCATTACTCGACAAAACTTGAACCATTTTTCAGAAATAAGAGATACTACGATGGTAGTTCTGAACTTACTTTGTGAACCAGACTTTCCTCCTCAGGCTCTGCGTGCTCAAATAAAAAGCACTTGTGCACTATTTCTGTCACGTGTAGGAGATGAAACAATTTAATTTAAAACTAAGGCTCTCCACAACATGGAAAAATGAAAAGAAACTATTTATTTTAAAACCAAGGCGCTGCAAAGCCAGAAAGACATCAAACGAGTACATGGAAAACAAAATCACGCTGCGTAAACTTGAACAGATTGGACTGACCAGAATATAAACAAGACACTAAGAACAGCACAAGAGGTAACGGTGAGGATCGAGCAGTGAGTGTCCCTCATTGCCCTCATGTGTCTTATAGTCTGCGTCTCCCTCCTCTTGTGCCAGAGTGTTTTGTTCTGTCGTTCACCCAAGCCAGCCACCACAGTCCAGGTTGTCCCCCCCCTTGCTTTTCCCAAGTTACGTAAGCTTGAATCCTCTTGCCTCCTTGCGAGTGATTTTATGTCTGTAGGTTTCATAGTTTATTGTCGTAGTTTCATAGCCAATTTGATAGCCTCCTTTTGGAGTTTTTTGTTATAGATAAAGTTGTTTTTTTCGAGTACTGAGTTTGGTTTCCTCCTTAAGGAGTGATTTTGAGTTGGTAGTTCTTAGCTATTTGTCTTCCTCTTAGCGAAGAGTGCGTTTCTGTTGTTTTGTTCCTTTTTTTATGGTTATTCCCTCCTTTTTTCTGAAAGGTTTTTGTTTATTACATTATTTCTTTCTAATTCATTTTCTTTATTAATTTTTATAGACTTCATAGAATCAATTTCATAGCTTGTTATTTTTCCCACTCGGTGTTGGAGGTTGGAGAGATTCAAATAAAGTCTGCCTTAATGGTCATCCCTCTGTATCTGAGTCCTATTTTAAAGTCCAGGTCTGACAGAACACTCAGGCCAGTATGGACTTAGCTGAACGGATGACTGCGGCCCTGCATGCTCAAGAGGCCTGTCTCTCCCGTCAGGAGGATTTTCAGATGGCAATGGCTTCTCAGATAAGTCTCCTCTCGTCTCGAATTCAGGGCCTGCACGACGACCTCGTTCAGACGACCACAGATCCCGAGCCACGGGAGCACAGATCAGCTGTGTTGGACTGTTGAACACGTTGAACCTGAGCCTGAAGCTGGGGAGGGTGCCACAGCTGTGGAAAACATCCTGCGTGGTACCTGTGCCCAAGACCCCACACCCCAAGGACTTCAGGTGGCACTAATATCCCACCTGATGAAGACCCTGGAGCGGCTGGTCCTTGTCTATCTCTGTCCCCTGGTGGGCCCATCATCGTATCCATTGCAGTTGCTGATGCTTTGATCTTCCTCGAACATCAAGCTCTCTCTCACCTGGAGAAACCTGGAAGTACTGTGAGGATCATATTCTTTGATTTCTCAAGTACTTTCAACACTATACAACCTGCACTTCTGAGGGACAAGCTGGAGAACAGCGGGGTGGACCAACCCCTCACATACTGGATTTTGGATTGCCTCACAGTATGTGAGCTACGATGTAGCTGTCTGCAGTACAGGGGCCCCACAGGGAACAGTCCTGGGTCTTTTCCTCTTCACCCTTAATACTGCAGACTTTTCCTACAACATGGCCACTTGTCACCTGCAGAAGTTCTCCGATGACTCTGCAATCGTCGGCTTCGTCATTAATGAGGACGACAAGGAATACAGGGAAGTCACGCAGGTCTTTGTGGACTGGTGCCAGCGGAACTGCCAGATCAACGAGGGGAAAACTAAAGAACTGGTGGTGGTATTCCGCAAGCGATCATTCTGGCCTCCAACACCAGTGAACATCCAGGGAATGGACATCAAGATGGTGACATCTTATAAGTACCTGGGTGTTCATCTGAATAATAAACTGGACTGGACTCACAACACAACTACTCTGTATAAGAAAGGCCAGAGCAGACTATCTGCTCAGGAGACCTCAGGAGGTCTTTTGAAGTGTAGGGGACACTCCTGAAGACCTTCTATGACACTGTGGTGGCATCAGCCATCTTTTATGGAGTGGTCTGCTGGGGGAACAGCATCGCGACGGCTGACAGAGCCTTGATAAACTGATCAAGAAGGCCAGCTCTGTCCTGGGACTCAGTGGAGGTGGTGGGAGAGAGGAGGATTATGGCTAAGCTGTCAGCTATGATGGAGAATGACTCCCACCCCATACAGGAGACTATAAAAGCTCTGGAGAGCTCCTTCAGCGACAGACTGCTTCACCCGAAGTGTGTGAAGGAGCGCTATCGCAGGTCCTTCCTTCCTGCAGCTGTCAGACTTTTCAACTAGCAATGCTCCCAGTTGACCACACACTCATATATATAGTGTATATTGTTATTTTATTTTTTTACTATTTTTTTATTTTATTTTTTATCTCTTGCTGCTGCTGTTACATAAAAATGTCCCCACTGTGGGATGAATAAAGGGTATTCTTATTATTCTTACGTATAACCTAATTGCTGACACTCCTTTAATAACACTGTGTTATAATCTGCTTTCACATGTCACAGAATGTCTTATAAAGAAAAAAATGTAAAAACTTTGCACCAGGAAGTCTTTATCAATTCACAATTGAACAGTGCAATACTTTACTAGTAAAAAGTTACGTGGTTAGAGTTTTCATACTGGATGGCAACAGTTTCCTTCTGGGCAGTGACATAAAGCTGGCAGGTTGTTTCTTTGACTGCAGAAACAGTGACTGACAAACTATACGCTTAGAAGCTTTAGGCCAAAACTATAGCCATTTCAATTAAAAGTTGGATCAATACATTCTATATGAAAGATAATTAATTTTTTTCTGTTAATTAGGTCATGCCAATAAATCAAAGTCTTAGCTTTAGATGAACTAAAACAGAGTATTTTTTTCCAATCAAAAGCTGAAAGTACATCAGTCATCATCACAAAAGGTACCCATTAGCCAAATTTTCATTTTTAATAAGAGGGGACTGGTCTGCTGGTGTTTTTTTCCGAGAACCATAAACAGCAAATTTATGTAGTTGTTCAGTGAGCTATGGGCTATATTGATGATTATAATGATTGCATTTTTAATGTTGTCACTGAAATAGTTAATATATCAGATGCATAAATCAAAGTAATTGGTAAATGAACTGTACTTTTATAGCGTTTTTCTCGTCTAGTTGACCACTCGAAGCGCTTTTACACTACAGGCCACATTCATCCATTCACACACACATTCATACAGCATGTTTTAGTCCATACAATGTTTCAGGCTACAAAGTACATTCTTTTTTTTAATCTTTCACACACATTCACACACCAATCGACGCACTGGTAAGCCACTTCGACATGTGGTCTGGCAAGCCGGGATTCAAACCACCAACCCTACCACGAGGTGGTGACTGCTTTTCCTCCTGAGCCACAGTCTTTCTGAAGTAATACAACAAAGATTGTGGCATAGTGTCACTCAACTGGTTGAGTGGTCACCCCATCTACTGAGGTTGAAGTCCTTGTCACAGCCAGTCCAGGTTCAATTCAATTAAATTCAGTTCAGTTTTATTTACATAGTGCCAAATTACAACAAATGTCATCTCAAGGCACTTAAATAGTATAGTCCAATTCAAGCCAATGGGAGTTCAATTTATTCAAAACATAATTAATTTCACAATAATCCAATTCATTCATATAGAGTCAATTCAAAAACAATTTCCTAGCTAAGGAAACCAACAGATTGAACTGAAACTTGTCTTCGGTCCAATCTCCCCAGAGGAACGACTCCCTTTTAACAGGAAGAAACCTCTGGCGGAACCAGACTCAGGAAGGGTAGCCATCCGCCTCGACCAGCTGGGGTTTGAGAAGACAGAAAAGAGGGGGAAAAAAACACTGTAACACCATTCAAAGGATATCTGTTGGAACAGGGAAACACGAGTTATTGACCACAATAATGTCACATGTACTATCATTTAAGAAATGAAACAGGGGAAAAAGAGAGTAAAGTGAGGAAAGGTGTGACAGATGAGCTCCCCCAGCAGTCTAGGCCTATAGCAGCTTAACTATGGGATGTTTCAGGATCACCTGAGCCATCCCTAACTATAAGCTTTATCAAAAAGGAAAGTTTTAAGCCTAGTCTTAAAAGTGGAAAGGGTGTCTGCTTCCCAGACATTTACTGGCAGCTTATTCCACAAGAGAGGGGCCTGATAACTGAAGGCTCTGCCTCCCATTCTACTTTTAGAAACTCTGGGAACCTCAAGTAAACCTGCAGTTTGGGAACAAATTGCTCTGTTGGGAAAATATCTTACGATGAGATCTTTAAGATATGATGGAGCTCGGTCATTAAAGGTGGGGTATGAGATCTTGAAAAAACAGTTCCTGCAAGCCATATTTTTGAAAATACACAACCTTGCCTCTCCCTTCTGCCCACCCCTCAAAACCACGCCTTCAAAACACATGAACGAGTCACGAGTCTGTGAACACGCAGGGGGGAGGGGGGCTGACGGTTGATTGGCATGTCAGTCCAACAGAAGTAACTCTCATCATTACTTCTATTGGTCAGACATTTCCTTTTGCTACACCCTCTACAATGGACTAAAAGATTAATGTTTTTTCTCCAAACATTCTATTTTAGTGGGTGCAATGGGGTCGTGAGGTTTTCAGACAATATGATAAAAAATGCTCCAGAAAACATCTCATTCCCCACCTTTAAGAGCTTTATATGTGAGAAGAAGAATTTTAAATTATATTCTGAATTTAACAGGGAGCCAATGAAGAGAAGCTAAAACTGGAAAAATATGATCTCTCCTGTTAGTTCTCATCAGAACTCTGGCTGCAGCATTTTGGATCAACTGAAGGCTTTTCAGAGAATATGTGGGACAGCCCAATAATAAAGAATTACAGTAGTACAATCTTGAAGTAACAAATGCATGGACTAGTTTTTCTGCATCACTCTGAGACAGGATGTTCCTTACTATAACAATATTACGAAGCTGAAAGAAGGCAGTCCTAGAAACCTGTTTTATATGCGAGTCAAATGATAAGTTCTGGTCAAAAATAACTCCAAGGTTCCTCACTGTAGTATGAGAAGCCAAGGAAATACCATCTAGAGTAACTAAATGAATGACTTTATCATATTGGCTTAAAGCCTTTCTGCTGTCGCCCACTCTCTTACAAAATGTCTGTGTTGGTTATGCAAAAATGAGTGTGAATACAGTTAGTTTCCTCATCAAAAAACAAACAATAATACAGAACATTTTTTTTTCCTTTTCAGAATTTCTGAGAGACTCTCAGTAAGAGTAACCAATAACATGCTTCACTCTTGTAGTTGCCTTTGTGCGGCCATAACTGAGGCTCTGTGCAGTTTTAGAGTCTTTGAAAATGTCCTTTATAATATCCACTAGATGGTCAGAGGCCATCTCTGCGATGTTGTGCTCGGCCTTTTCACAACTGTTTCCAGCATGTGGTGCCTTGCCAGGTGTTACGTTGTGCGTTGATTGGCTGTAAAGAGACACGTGAGGCGATGTGTATAAACAAGCACAGTGTGTATGCACAGGATCCATATCCTGTGGTGCTAATGAATGAACTTAGCTACATAATGAAGGGGTGAAATTTTCGTACATTATGGAATTTTTGATTGTACAGAAAGAAATATTGTACAAATATGATTATTATCGTTTGTCTGGCAGCATCGTGTAGCCTGGAAACAACTGAACTGATGGTGTCACAGACAGTGTCATCTGCCAACGAGGGTAAAATATACATTACTAACAGTAATGTATATTAGAGGAACTAATTAGAGGAACTAATTAGTTCCTCTAATTTAGAAGAGTCTCAGTTAGTCTGGAAAGATAGTTTAACAATGTATAAGAAAGCCCTTCGTATAGCTAGAACTGCTTATTATTCATCATTGATAGAAGAGAATAAGAATAATCCCAGGTTTCTTTTCAGCACTGTAGCCAGTCTGACTAAGAGTCCGAGCTCTGCTGAGCCAGTTATTCCTTTAACTCTCAGCAGTGATGATTTCATGAGCTTCTTTATTAATAAAATTGTTTCTATCAGAGAGAAGATTGATGGAGTCCTTCCCACTATTATCAGTGATGTATCATCAAGTACAGCAGCTTTAGAAGTATCTTTAGAACCTGATTTGTATTTAGACGGCTTCTGCCCAGTTGATCTCTCTGAACTAACAACAGCAATAGTCTCTTCTAAACCATCAACTTGTGTTTTAGACCCAATCCCAACCAGACTGTTCAAGGAGGTTTTCCCATTAATTGACACTTCCATATTGGATTTGATCAATCTGTCTTTGTTGACAGGATATGTACCTCAGACTTTTAAGGTTGCTGTAATTAAACCTTTACTTAAAAAACCTACTCTTGATTCAGAAGTATTGGCTCATTATAGACCTATATCCAATCTCCCTTTTATGTCTAAAGTTCTTGAAAAAATAGTTGCAGCTCAGCTTTGTGATCACTTACACAGAAATAATCTGTTTGAAGAGTTTCAGTCAGGATTCAGAGTGCATCATACCACAGAAACTGCACTGCTGAAAGTTACCAATGATCTCTTCTTAGCCTCTGATAGCGGACTTGTGTCTGTGCTTGTCCTGTTGGATCTCAGTGCTGCATTTGATACGGTCGATCACAGTATCTTATTACAGAGACTTGAACATGTTATTGGGATTAAAGGAACTGCATTAGGCTGGTGTAAGTCATATTTATCTGATAGATTTCAGTTTGTTCTTGTAAATGAAGAATCTTCCTCACACACCAGAGTAAGTCATGGAGTTCCCCAGGGTTCTGTGCTTGGACCGATTCTTTTCACTTTATACATGCTTCCATTAGGTAACATTATTAGACAGCATGGCATAAATTTCCATTGCTATGCTGATGACACTCAGCTGTACTTATCTATAAAACCAGATGCACCCAATAGGTTGGTCAGACTACAAGCATGTCTTAAAGACATAAAGACCAGGATGACTCAGAACTGTCTGCTTCTAAATTCAGACAAAACTGAAGTCGTTATCTTTGGACCTGAGCGTTTCAGGGAGAAATTGTCTAGCTATATAGTTACTCTAGATGGTATTTCCTTGGCTTCTACATTACATTACATTACGGTCATTTTGCAGACGCTTTTAACCAAAGCGACTTACAATAAGTGCGTTCAACATCGGTAGGCAAAAGAACTTCAGGTCACAAGAAATCATAAGTGCATTTCCTTCCACTACCAAACAGCTAAGAGCAAAACTAGTGCTAGAGTAAGTGCGATAACCAACCAGCCTCTCACCAACTGCACACCAGTCACAGCGGGGTGGGGATGCAAACCCTGGTTCGGGTAGGGGAAGAAATAAAAGAGGTAGAAAAAGCAGGAATGGGATGCAAACCCTGGTTCGGGTATGGGGTAAAGAATATATAGAGGGTGCCAGTGGTGGAGGAAACAATAAGTGCGTAAGGAACTAGGACGGCGCAGGTGCTGTCCTAAGAGGGCGGATCAGGGAAGTTTTTCTTGAAGAGGTGGGTTTTCAGCCTACGGCGAAAGATGGGCAGCGACTCAGCTGTCCTGATATCAGTCGGGAGATCATTCCACCATCGGGGTGCCAGAACAGAGAAAAGCCGTGACCGTGTCGATCGTGCGCAGGGACCCCTGAGTGACGGGGCAGCCAGGCGCCTGGTGGCCGCAGAGCGAAGTGGTCGGGCGGGGGTGTAGGGCTTGACCATAGCCTGGAGGTATGAAGGAGCTGTTCCTTCCACTGCCCTGTAGGCTAGCACCAGAGTCTTAAACTGGATGCGAGCAGCTACAGGGAGCCAGTGTAGAGAGCGGAGAAGGGGAGTGGTGTGGGAGAACTTGGGGAGGTTGAACACCAGACGAGCAGCAGCTTTCTGAACCAGCTCCAGAGGTCTGATGGCAGAAGCCGGGGCGCCAGCAAGGAGGGAGTTGCAGTAGTCCAGGCGGGAGATGACAAGAGCCTGATGAGCACCTGTGCTGCCTTGTCGGTGAGGAAGGGGCGAATCCTCCGGATGTTGTAGAGGAGGAATCGGCAGGAACGGGTCACTGATGCGATGTTTGGCGAGAACGACAGTTCATCGTCCAGGGTCACACCCAGATTCCTCGCGGTTCGGGTTGATGTCACCACAGAGGCATCCATGGTGATGGCCAGGTCTCTGAATGGGCAGCCCTTCCCCGGGAGAAACACCAGCTCAGTCTTGTCCAGGTTGAGCTTAAGGTGGTGCATCGACATCCACCCCGAGATGTCTGCCAGGCACGCAGCAATGCGTGCTTCCACTTGGGTGTCAGAAGGGGGAAAAGACAGAATCAGCTGGGTGTCATCTGCATAGCAGTGGTAGGAAAAGTTATGGGAGTGGATGACAGAACCAAGAGATGATGTGTAGAGGGAGAAAAGAAGAGGACCCAGGACCGAACCTTGGGGAACCCCGGTGGTGAGCCTACGTGGCTTCGACACAGACCCTCTCAGTGTGACCTCTCAGTGAGCAGAATGAAGGAGAGGGGAAGGGACTGGGTCAAGGGAACATGTGGTGGGGCGGCTGGATGTTACAAGGTGGAGGACCTCTTTTGCAGAGAGGGGAGAGAAGTGGGACAGAGAGGAAGGTGAGGGAGAAGGTGGTAGGGAGGGAGGAGTGGGAGGGCGACAGTTGTGGGTGGTGTGGACAGCTGGGAGGTGAGGGAAGGAAGATCGGATATCGTTAACCTTCTTGTCAAAGAAGTCGGCGAAATCGTCAGGGAGGAGGGAGGAGGAGGGGAGGGGGGATGGGGGTTGGAGGAGGGTTGCGAAAGTTTGGACGAGTTTTTTTGGGGTTGGAAGCAGAAGTTTGAATTTTGTTACAGAAGAAGGCAGTTTTTGCAGCAGAGAGAGAAGAGGAAAAAGTGGAAAGCAAGGACTGGAAGGCAAGAAGGTCTTCAGGAAGTTTACTTTTCCTCCATTTGCGCTCGGCCGCCCTCACGCTCCGCCTCTCAGTACGCACTGAGTCCGACAGCCAAGGGGCAGGTGGAGCTGAGCGTGCAGGCCTGGAGGTGAGGGGACAGAGTTTGTCCAGAGAGGAGGACAGGGTGG
The DNA here is from genome assembly GCF_027942865.1 of Odontesthes bonariensis. Classification (NCBI taxonomy): domain Eukaryota; kingdom Metazoa; phylum Chordata; class Actinopteri; order Atheriniformes; family Atherinopsidae; genus Odontesthes; species Odontesthes bonariensis. The sequence goes on along the minus strand of NC_134525.1, from coordinate 27,013,475 downwards.
AGAGAAGAAGATCAGTAGAAGTGTCAGGGGAAAGAAGAGAAAAAGATTCAGGGGCAGGCAGAGCAGAAAGAACAGAAGAGGAGAAGTCAGTGGGGGAGAGGGAGCGGAGATTGGGACGAGAAGATACCAAGTGCGTGGGGGAAGGACGGGAGGTAGGAGAAGAGAGGGAGAGGGTGTAGGACATGAAGTAGTGGTCAGAGAGATGAAGAGGAGTGACAGAGAGGTTGGCGCTAGAACAGTGTCTGGTGAAGATAAGGTCCAGTGTGTTGCCAGCCTTGTGGGTAGGAGGAGATGGGGAGAGAGCTAGGTCGAAGGAGGAGAGAAGAGAAACAAGAGGGTGAAGCTTCTCTGTCTGGATGTTGAAATCACCGAGAAGGGTGAGGCCGGAGCCATCATCAGGGAAGTGAGAGACAAGAGTGTCCAGCTCTTCCCCAATAGGGCCTGGTGGGTGATAAACTACAGCGATGGTGAGCTTGACTGGGTGAGAGACAGTGACAGCATGAAATTCAAAGGAGGAGGGAGAGAATTGCAAGAGGGAACAAAGAGAGTATTTCCAGTCCTTGGAAATGAGCAGGCCAGTACCACCGCCCCGCCTCGCAGCTCTGGGAGTGTGAGAGAAAGAGTACACATCAGACAGAGCTGCGGGTGTGGCAGTGTTTTCTGTGGTGATCCAGGTCTCTGTAAGAGCAAGAAAGTTAAGGAAGAGCATGGATGCATAACCTGAGATAAACTCAGCCTTCTGCACAGCAGACTGGCAGTTCCACAGCCCCCCTGCCACCACTTGCTCAATATGAGTAGAGATAGAAGGGTGGATGAGGTTAGTGGGGTCCCGGCCTCTGGGTCTGACCCTATATCTGCGTGGGCGCCAAGACCGAGAGGAGAGAACGGGAATGAAGCACATGGTTTCTTGAAAAATGGTACTTTACACTTACAGGGACCGTCCAGACGAAGATCGTCCTTGAGGAAGACTTGAAAAAGTCAAGTGCCTTTGTACGACAGCCTTCGCTTGAAGACTGACGCTTGAAAGCTGACGCTTCCAACAACAGGAGTTGCTTTGTACTGATTCACTAATTGCTGATTGTCTGCAGGAGTGCAGACCCCTCCCACAGATTAAAAGACAAGTGGCCACTCAGGCCTGAAGCTAGTTTCAATGGGGCTGTTATTACACAGTGAAAAACAAGCCTACAGCAAATTAACTTTTTACCAGTCAAAATCTACCAAAGAATTAGCAAAGATTTAGCAAAAATCTAGCAAAAAGCTAAATGGTACACAAGATTAAATGTAGCTTACGAATTCTGGATGAATCAAGAAGTCCTAGTTCTACAGTGAGGAACCTTGGAGTTATTTTTGACCAGAACTTATCATTTGACTCGCATATAAAACAGGTTTCTAGGACTGCCTTCTTTCACCTTCGTAATATTGTTAAAATCAGGAACATCCTGTCTCAGAGTGATGCGGAAAAACTAGTCCAAGCATTTGTTACTTCAAGATTGGACTACTGTAATTCTTTATTATTGGGCTGTCCCACATATTCTCTGAAAAGCCTTCAGTTGATCCAAAATGCTGCAGCCAGAGTTTTGATGAGAACTAACAGGAGAGATCATATTTCTCCAGTTTTAGCTTCTCTTCATTGGCTCCCTGTTAAATTCAGAATAGAATTTAAGATTCTTCTCCTTACATATAAAGCTCTTAATGACCGAGCTCCATCATATCTTAAAGATGTCATTGTAAGATATTTTCCTAACAGAGCACTTCGTTCCCAAACTGCAGGTTTACTTGAGGTTCCCAGAGTTTCTAAAAGTAGAATGGGAGGCAGAGCCTTCAGTTATCAGGCCCCTCTCTTGTGGAATAAGCTGCCAGTAAATGTCCGGGAAGCAGACACCCTTTCCACTTTTAAGACCAGGCTTAAAACTTTCCTTTTTTATAAAGCTTATAGTTAGGTCTGTTGAATCTGATAGTGTGTCTGCTAGTGTGTCTTGTTCTTCCTCCTCCTCTGGCACCCTCTATACTTTCATTACCCCCTACCCGAACCAGGGTTTGAATCCCATTCCCACTTATCTTACCTCTTTTATTTCTCCCCCTACCCGAACCAGGGTTTGCATCCCCACCCCGCTGTGACTGGTGTGCAGTTGGTGAGAGTGAGTTGTATGGCTTTGTTTTTGCTGGTATTTTTAGTGAATATAGGACTGTTTAGGTGAATTTGTCTGCTGTATCTGCTAGTGTGTCTTGTCCTGCCTCCACCTCTGGCACCTTCTATACTTTCATTACCCCCTACCCGAACCAGGGTTTGCATCCCCACCCCGCTGTGACTGGTGTGCAGTTGGTGAGAGGGCCGCGGCCCTCCCCCCTCCCCCCTTTCTGTCTTCTCAAACCCCAGCTGGTCGAGGCGGATGGCCACCCTTCCTAAGTAAACTTACAGCAAACTGGTCCAGTTGCAGATCTCCTTCTCTTTCACAGTGACATGTCCTCGATTACACCATCTGTTGTTCAATTCAATTTCAATTCAATTCATTTTTATTTATATAGCGCCAAATACAACAAATGTCATCTCAAGGCACTTAGATAGTAAGTCCAATTCAAGCCAATTGGAATTCAATTAATTAATAATAATCATAATTCATAAAATAATCCAAGCTAAGAAAACCAACAGATTGCACTGAAAACTTTTTGTTTTTCGGTCCAATCTCCCGGCCTGAGCGTGCCTGAGGCGACTGTGGAGAGAAACGACTCCCTTTTAACAGGAAGAAACCTCTGGCAGAACCAGACTCAGGAAGGGTGGCCATCCGCCTCGACCAGCTGGGGTTTGAGAAGACAGAAAGGGGGGGAGGGGGCGGCGGCGGCACTGTAACACCATTCAAAGGATATCTGTTGGAACAGGGAAACACGAGTTAATGACCACAATAATATCACATATACATAAAGAGAGTAAAGTGAGGAAAGGTGTGACAGATGAGGCCCCCCAGCAGTCTAGGCCTATAGCAGCTTAACTATGGGATGTTTCAGGATTACCTGAGCCATCCCTATTCAAGGTAAACACAAGAAACTTGTGCTAACGAAAAAATAAATAATAAAATAAAGGACCAGACTCAGTGAGTAATTCCCTATACTCCCTATATAGATCTGCTCCTCACACCACAACAACCATCTTTTTACAGCCACAAGCTACCTCAGCCTCTCACCAACTGCACAGCAGTCACAGCGGGGTGGGGATTCAAACCCTGGTTCGGGTAGGGGGTAATGAAAGTATAGAGGGTGCCAGAGGTGGAGGCAGAACAAGACACACTAGCAGATACACTATCAGATTCAACAGACCTAACTATAAGCTTTATAAAAAAGGAAAGTTTTAAGCCTGGTCTTAAAAGTGGAATGGGTGTCTGCTTCCCGGACATTTACTGGCAGCTTATTCCACAATAGAGGGGCCTGATAACTGAAGGCTCTGCCTCCCATTCTACTTTTAGAAACTCTGGGAACCTCAAGTAAACCTGCAGTTTGGGAACGAAGTGCTCTGTTAGGAAAATATCTTACAATGACATCTTTAAGATATGATGGAGCTCGGTCATTAAGAGCTTTATATGTAAGGAGAAGAATCTTAAATTCTATTCTGAAATCAACAGGGAGCCAATGAAGAGAAGCTAAAACTGGAGAAATATGATCTCTCCTGTTAGTTCTCATCAAAACTCTGGCTGCAGCATTTTGGATCAACTGAAGGCTTTTCAGAGAATATGTGGGACAGCCCAATAATAAAGAATTACAGTAGTCCAATCTTGAGGTAACAAATGCTTGGACTAGTTTTTCCGCATCACTCTGAGACAGGATGTTCCTGATTTTAACAATATTACGAAGGTGAAAGAAGGCAGTCCTAGAAACCTGTTTTATATGCGAGTCAAATGATAAGTTCTGATCAAAAATAACTCCAAGGTTCCTCACTGTAGAACTAGAAGCCAAGGAAATAGCATCTAGAGTAACTATATAGCTAGACAATTTCTCCCTGAAACGCTCAGGTCCAAAGATAACAACTTCAGTTTTGTCTGAATTTAGAAGCAGACAGTTCTGAGTGATCCAGGTCTTTATGTCTTTAAGACATGCTTGTAGTCTGACCAACCTATTGGGTTCATCTGGTTTTATAGATAAGTACAGCTGAGTATCATCAGCATAGCAATGGAAATTTATGCCATGCTGTCTAATAATGTTACCTAATGGAAGCATGTATAAAGTGAAAAGAATCGGTCCAAGCACAGAACCCTGGGGAACTCCATGACTTACTCTGGTGTGTGAGGAAGATTCTTTATTTACAAGAACAAACTGACATCTATCAGATAAATATGACTTACACCAGCCTAATGCAGTTCCTTTAATGCCAATAACATGTTCAAGTCTGTGTAATAAGATACTGTGATCGACCGTATCAAATGCAGCACTGAGATCCAACAGGACAAGCACAGACACAAGTCCGCTATCAGAGGCTAAGAGGAGATCATTGGTAACTTTCAGCAGTGCAGTTTCTGTGCTATGATGCACTCTGAATCCTGACTGAAACTCTTCAAACAGATTATTTCTGTGTAAGTGATCACAAAGCTGAGCTGCAACTATTTTTTCAAGAACTTTAGACATAAAAGGGAGATTGGATATAGGTCTATAATGAGCCAAAACTTCTGAATCAAGAGTAGTTTTTTTAAGTAAAGGTTTAATTACAGCAACCTTAAAAGCCTGAGGTACATATCCTGTCAACAAAGACAGATTGATCAAATCCAATATGGAAGTGTCAATTAATGGGAAAACCTCCTTGAACAGTCTGGTTGGGATTGGGTCTAAAACACAAGTTGATGGTTTAGAAGAGACTATTGCTGTTGTTAGTTCAGAGAGATCAACTGGGCAGAAGCCGTCTAAATACAAATCAGGTTCTAAAGATACTTCTAAAGCTGCTGTACTTGATGATACATCACTGATAATAGTGGGAAGGACTCCATCAATCTTCTCTCTGATAGAAACAATTTTATTAATAAAGAAGCTCATGAAATCATCACTGCTGAGAGTTAAAGGAATAACTGGCTCAGCAGAGCTCGGACTCTTAGTCAGACTGGCTACAGTGCTGAAAAGAAACCTGGGATTATTCTGATTCTCTTCTATCAATGATGAATAATAAGCAGTTCTAGCTATACGAAGGGCTTTCTTATACATTGTTAAACTATCTTTCCAGACTAACTGAGACTCTTCTAAATTAGAGGAACGCCACTGTCTCTCCAGCTTTCTTGCAGTCTGCTTTAAAGCGCGCAGCTGTGAATTATACCAAGGAGCCAACCTCTTCTGGCTGATTACCTTCCTTTTCAGAGGGGCAACATTGTCCAGTGCTGTACGCATTGAAACTATAGTGCTGTCAACAAGAGAGTCAAGTGTTGCTGGAGTAAAGTTTAGGTAGTCGTCCTCTGTCATATCTGCACATGGCAGTGAAGAAAAGGATGATGGAATTAATTCTTTAAATCTGGTTACAGCATCCTCTGATAGACACCTTCTATACGTAAATTTCTTCTCAGAAACTGTATAGTCAAGTAATGTAAACTCAAAGGTTATCAGAAAATGGTCAGATAAGACAGGGTTATGAGGGAACACTCTTAACTGTTCTCTCTCAATGCCATAAGTCAGCACAAGATCAAGGGTGTGATTAAGGCAGTGAGTCGGTCTGTGAACACTCTGAGAAAATCCAATAGAGTCTAATATAGAATTAAAGTTCATATTCAGGCTGTCATTTTCAACATCTACATGAATATTAAAGTCACCCACTACAATGACTTTATCTGTACTCAGCACTAACTGGGATAAAAACTCTGAGAATTCAGACAGAAACTCAGAATAAGGGCCAGGTGGACGATACACAACAACAAACACAAGAGGTTTCTGGGATTTCCACTCTGCATGGGAAAAACTGAGAATCAGAGATTCAAAAGAGCTCAAACTAATCTTGGGTCTGGGACTGATGAGTAACCCTGATCTGAAAATAGCTGTAACAAGTACTGAGATACTGCCACCTTTGCTTTTGCCGCTGCTTCTGATGTCTCTGTTCACCTGTAGGCTAAAAAACATAACATTGCATTCATGATACTTCTGCTGCATTCTCATGAACACTCTGAGCTTGTGCACTTTATTTACTTGCAATCTTACATTCTCCATGAGGATGGAGGAAAGACTAGGTGTAAACTTCCTCCAACACTGCCTTCATCTTGTTTCTGCCCAATATCCATGACATTTAATTTCAACTTGTGGGGGACTTGGAATCTTTTTGCAAGGTATCAGTTGACATTTAGAAAGTTCACTGAGCTGCTCCTGTATGTTAGCACTTTTGTGTTGGCATTATAACTCATCATTACAAGGCCTTGATAAGTGTCAGAAGTACGAGGAAAATCCATTCAAGCTCAGACAGCTTCTAAACCAGTGCAAAAAATGAAAGTCTTTCTAAAATCTGTGTTGTGGAAAAACATGTTTAGTGGGAAATCTCACAAATCTTGCTGCCAGCATGGTGCACCTCATTCTAGAACTCATCTTAGAAACGGTTTGGTCAAAACATTTCTGCAAACATAAACTAGCAGAACCAATGTGAAACTTAATCCAGCAGATTTGCTACATTTTCAGGAGAACGCATTTCAACTCAGTGTATTTTGACTCAATCTGACTACTGAAGTCAGAAATTTTGGCCACTTGCTTCTACTCCCACTTCATTCGGAAAAACGCCTCCTTTTGAGGTGGTCCTGATGGGAGTTCAATAAGTCTAATTTTATCTTTCATTTTATAAAGCTACAAACATAATAGCTTATTCTTTTATCAGGCTACTTAACTTTAGTTACACCTCCAGCCCACGCACCCTCAACATAGGCCCCCCCACCAAGTCCTCTGCTCTTCTCCCTCTATAGCCATGACTGCAAAGCCACTCACCCCTCCAACATCATTGTTAAGTTTGCGAACGACACAGTGGTAGTATGCCTGATCTCCGACAACAGGGAGACGGCTGGAAGAGGTACATGCACTGTCGTCATGGTGCCTTCAACCCCCCGCTTAACTCTGTATATTTGTACAACTGTATATTTTCAGAAATCTATTTTCATTCTATTTTCATCTTTATTTCATATCTTATTTCATTCTATACTGCACAGTTGTACAGAAGTTAATAAGAAAAAAACATTAAATACCTACTGTCTGTAGCCAAATAAGAGGTCATGTGTAAAAGTTGTTTTTCCCCATTATGTCCAACCAATTTGAGGTGACAGTTGCAGTAAATAAAAGAAATACTACATAATAGCATTTGTGATTCTGATCATTTCAAGACTGTTTAGCAATATACATTTGTTGAATCATTGTACTGGACTAATGGGCACAAGATGCAGTGAGCATTTGAAATAGTCCAGTAAAAACCACTTTGGTACATCCAGTGTAGACTTATTTTCAACTGATTGCAAACAGCTAACAACATCACAATAATCATCTCACTCTCTATGTTTCACTCCGTTGAAGCCGTTAGAATCGATTTACTTGACTGAAAATAAAGATTTTGGGGTGCGTGTGTGCTTTCATGCATTAAAGCACACACACATATACACACGTACATTAACTCCAACACAAACACGTTTGGTAACACACTAAACTATCATTGTGTATATGTGAATGAATACACTTTTATTAACTTATGTCCGATTGAATCCATCTCATTCCGATTTAAGCTCGTCTCCTGTCTCAGAGCTGCTCGGTGAGCATGTGCACTGTTGAGTCTGCTCAGGCTTGCAGTATACCTTGTGACCAAGAGTGCAGTCATTTGTACAACATACTATTTCTCTGAGCACTCTGCAGTTAAATCAACTGTGAATGTCAGCATACAAGAGCATACTGAAACCATTGGCCAAGTGAAGTTCTGTACTTCATAGCCAGCAGTCCTCTCCAGAGAATTGCCCACTCATGCCTGCAAGTGTTCTAACACCATCCTTCATTCTACCATAAAAAACATTTGAGTCACCAACCAAATTTAATAATCCTCAGAAGATAATCTACTAGCTTGCTGTTTGGCAGATGATTTCCCCTTGCACCATCAGCTTTAACTCAAAAGCAAATGGAGTGTTCATCAAGTTATTCGGCTTTTGTTACGGTTAGATGCTTTGCAGTATTTGGGCTATTGTTATGCTCTTTGATGTGAATCATTATGCAGAAATTAAGCAAAGGCATCTCTGCAGTTTTATTCAATTTGCCTTTCCTCCACACCAAAGAACTAAAAGTTAATGACAAGACTGGTTTTTCACCTTACAGATACAACATATACTTCTCACAGTGGCTTCCGCATGTTACTGTCTGTTCATACCTGAAACCTAAACATAAATTAGTATAAGCCTTTCATTAAATAATATTGATTTAACCCTGATCTATGATAGACGGCTGTACTATCATTGTGGTTAAGAAACAAGTTAGTAAATTGCGTCTAAATAAAAATGTCATTTTAGTTATACATCATAAAGCCATCACAGTAGGACTAATTCCATGGATGGAACCAAATTAATTGTTGGAAGTGCAGATAGATATCATTTAATCAAATCTGTCATCAGGCCCAACGGCAGAATCCACCTTAACATCTTGAGAGGCATGTTCGGGAATGAAATGTTGAGCATTTTCCTTTTCTGAGGAGAGAAAAGGAACAGAGACAAAGCTATTTTCTCTTGCTGGGTGCCTATAATTTCCTGAGTTATGTTACCCTCTTTGCGAGAGCTTTCTCAGCTGTAAGACAAAAAGCTAATCAAAGGCTCCTGCCTTCAGGGCAGGTAACCTCGGCATGAACTAAAACAGGGAGCAATATCATTCCATCACTGTGTGCCACATCCGCGCTTCCCTCTTTCCTTCTCTCCCTGGCTCTAAGAAAACATTAGTTCTCGTTATATGGAAATGGGGGGAAATTTCCGTTTAATAGCCTATAAAGACATAGTATTCTCGTTTTTATCCAGCATGCTCACTCATAATATCCATCAGGTTTAATGCAGAGTTTCATTTCTTTTTCACCAGCTCTTCTTAAACATTTACAGTAACCTTGCTTGCTAAAATTGAGCTTGCTGATTTTCCTTCTCAGTGAAAAGAATGCCAAACAGTAATATCTTTTGGACTACCTTTAGCTTTGACTGGAGCACACGTCACTCTGGCATAATTCTCTTTTTACAATGTCACAAGATTAATTTCCATCCAGAGTTGCATTCATTTTTGTCAAATCTTGTATTTATGATCCGTCTGAACACTGTAGTCTTCAGCACATCCCAAATATTCTCAATGGGATTAAGGTCTGGACGCTGCGGTGGCATAAGTTAAAATATTTTCTCATCTTCCCAATAGCGCTTTTACACTATTTGACATTAATGATTCCTGGAGTTACCATCTTCAAAAATGCTTGTGCAAACCTTGTCATATGAATTCCAATTGGCTTGAATTGGACTTACTATCTAAGTGCCTTGAGATGACATTTGTTGTATTTGGCGCTATATAAATAAAAATGAATTGAATTGAATATGGTACACTCGGGCAGAACGCTGACCTCGTTTTTTTTATTAGCATCAGTTCGCTTAGTCAAGACATTAGTTACTTTTGCGAGGTGAAATCGATGTTCACTTTCAGAAACTACTGTGCCTCCGATGAATACAGGCCCATGTTATTGTATAATGTATGCAATCTCCGTCCGAGTCTCAGGTCTCTTGCAGACTCCAACAGGTTTTCTTCCAGAATGGTCCTGTATTTGGCTCCATCCATCTTCCCATCAATTTTGACCATCTTCCATGTCCCTGCTGACGAAAAGCAGGCCCAAACCATGATGCTGCCACCACCATGTTTGACAGTGGGGATGGTGTGTTCAGGGTGATGAGCTGTGTTGCTTCTATGCCAAACATGTCGTTTTGCATTGTAGCCAAACAGTTCGATTTTGGTTTCATCTGACCAGAGCACCTTCTTCCACGTGTTTGGTGCGTCTCCCAGGTGGCTTGTGGCAAACTTTAAACAAGACTTTTTATCTTTGAGAAATGGCTTTCTTCTTGCCACTCTTCCATAAAGGCCAGATTTGTGCAGTGTACGACTGATTGTTGTCCTATGGACAGACTCTCCCACCTCAGCTGTAGATCGCTGCAGTTCATCCAGAGTGATCATGGGCCTCTTGGCTGCATCTCTGATCAGTCTTCTCCTTGTTCGAGAGGGACGGCCGGGTCTTGGTAGATTTTCAGTAGTCTGAAATGCCTGAAATGTGGCAAAAGGTTCAAGGGGGCCGAATACTTTCACAAGGCACTGTAGCTAAGTCAGTTTGACTTATTGTCAAGTAGCACGGACTTACCTAATACATTCCAAGTCTTAGTAGACTCCCCATAACATTCTAAACATGACTTAAGCGCTATAACTTCCACTGCAAGATGAAATGTGGGAGATGTAGCAAACTCATCGTGGAATAAAGTAACATTTAATATCTGGGAGGCCCATTAACATTCCTGTCTTGGATTTACTGTCTCAAAACTCCCAGTCTAAACAGATATTGGGACTTCACCAACCTTGGAGATAGACATCACTTCACTTTAAACTGCCCCTTACTTTTCTTTGAGATAATGAGATCGCTGCTACATGCATCACTCCCCCCCAGTCCACAACTTAAAGAAAAGAAGAAAAGACTGAAAGAAGAAAAAAGTAATTATAATCAAAAATAATCTTATTGTGTTTTTCATTTGTTTTTTTTGGCACCTGACTTTTTGTTAACCGTGTTGAATGTTCATCGCACATTTCAACCAAGACTGCCTTTTGTGATGTCACATTTATAAAAGAAGTGAATTTTTGCACCACACAAAGTATTTTTCTGGCAACAAGCCAGTGCAATTTACTAGACTTTTTTGTAAGCTTTACGTAATATTTGTTGGTTTAAGTGAAGTTCACTTCACCTGAGTGAAACCAACTCCACTCCCTAACACTCGGTTAACACATCTATAGACGTTTCCTTTTTTTGACGCAACATCTCTGACACAGTCTCCTTGGTGACGAGAAGCCAGAGAGGAAGAAGGGTTCGACTAGTTGCCAGACGCGCTGAAGGCCCACAGAAACCAGCGAGCAGACATCTCCACCCAAGGCTCTCAGGAACACCTGCTCAGTCCACCTAAGACTCGGACCCAAAACACCACACAGCCATGCATGATTGTGACAGCAAATCATCAGGCAGGCAAAGTGAAGGATCCGACCAGGCTCATCAGATTCCTCCTCAAAGGCAAACTGTCTGGACAATGCGTCAGGTTTGATGTTCCGGGAGCCTGGGCGATAAGAAATAGAAAAGTTAAAAAGCCCAAAGAATAATGACCAGCGAGCTTGGCGGGAATTCAGTTGCTTGGCCTCTTGGATGTAGGCTTTTGTGATCTGTCCAGACAGAAAGGTTGCTTGGTCCCCACCGGCCAATGTCTCCACTCCTCCAATGCCAACTAACAGTTCCCTGTTACCCACGTCGTAGTTCCTTTCCGCTGGAGACAGACGTCGGGAGAAGAAAGACGTTGGTTGAGAAAGAACGGGTGCTGTAGTGAACATTTCCTTAAGTCGCTCAAAGGATTGGGCTGCTTCAGGAGACCAGAGGAAGGGAATCTTAATGGACATTCGAGCAGAGCTGTAAGTTTCTTGGAGGTGTTACCAGCCAGAATGGTAACCAGCAGCATTAATCGTGGAGGAGTATTGTTAGTAGTGCTGCCCAACAATAATCCTGCCTTTACCGATGAGCTTTGTCTTTTGGGCGGACCGGACAGGCTGGAATGTAATGATCCTTGGCTCGGCAATAAATACACTCCCCTTCTCTCATGCAACGGAGGAGTTCCTCCAGTGTGAGCCTGGTCCGTCCGAACTGCATAGGCTCAGGTGTGTTCCACTGGTGTGGAAAAAACAGGAGGAGGAAAGGAAAGATTAGATGGTGGTCGCCAGGATGGTCGCCCACCTGAACGAGAGCTCCTTTCCCTCCTATGTATTGTTAGACAGTTGTCGATGCGTATAGTGAGGGTTACAAAGTCCTCAAAAGAAGATGGCTCTTCTCTTAAAGCAATTTGGTTCTTTAATTGTTCATTCAGCGAATTAAGGAGTATCCCTTGGAGAGCGTGGGGCAGCCAACCAGTCTCTGCGGCCAAAATGCAGAATTTGCAGCTGAATTTGGTTTTAGACTGGCTGCCCTGTCCGAGGCTCAAAAGCCTCACGTAGAGGGTGATCAAACATCCTCTTGAAATCCTCCTGAAGGGCGGAAAACGAAAAAGAGTGAATGGGAGGTTGATGAAAAAAGGCAAGAGCCCAGTCTAAAGCCTTATCCCTCAACAGTGAAACGATGAAAGAGTTTTTGGCTGCATCTGTAGAAAAGGAGTGTGGTGAACGGGTGAAACCCAAGGTACACACTGGTTGGTGTCCCTGGAGAAATGGTCCTGAGTGGGAAATGCTGCGTCCCGGAACACAGCGTGACTTCCTGGCTGGGAGGGGGGTGGAACTGAGGAGCTAGCGGGTGACATGCCTGAGGAATAAGCAGAGAAGCGGTCACAAAATCCCATTAACACATCAAACATCTGGGTTAACCGTTGACTGTTTCAACCCTGCTGTTCATTGAGCTGCCGTAGCACTTTCTCATGCTCCCCCAGCGAAAAGCGTCTGCGGAGTCCATGTTTCTTTTGGCCAAATTTTGTTTTCGTGGCTTGAGCACAAGCCGTCAGGAATAGAAAACTCCAATGCAGACCGGAAGGAATACAAGGTAAAATGTTTCTTAAACAGAGTAATGCTTATTGGTGGAGATGTCCAGGCTCGGGAGGATTCTGTAGAAGGGAGGAGAAAGTTAGAATGGTCCTCCGGGATGTGAGACTGATCTAGGAGAAGAGTAAATAGTCCTTACTTTTACGAGGTGGAGTCCGTGGTGGAGGAGAGGGTGCTGGCTGTGTCGGTATGGAAAACAGGCTGGAGGCTGGGTGGGCAGAAGGGTCTGGATTTGTGGCTGGCGGGGATATCCAGAATACAGAGAGTCAGGTACAGGTAGGTACCAGTGAACCACGATGTAGGAAATACTGGTCAAGGCAGGCAGAAGATGAGAGGCCAAGATTTAGTCAAAAACACTTAGGAGATCTCTATAACAGCACATAGAGTGAGCCGATTTACCACTAAGTTAGTGAGACGATCTGGCAAAGACTGGTTGCTCCGAGAAGGGCGTCTTAACGAGTAACAATGAGAAGCAGGTGAGGGGGCAGGAGCAAACAAGGCTCCACCCTAGGGTTTCAGGAACACCAGCTCAGCCTACCTAAGACTCAGACCCAAAACACAACACAGCCATGGATGATTTTGACACGTTTTGTTTAAAGATTTAAATAAATACCTGGCATCTGTGTTAATAAGTCATTGTTGTAGGTTTCTTTATGTATCCATCCATCCATCCAACCATTATCTTCCGCTTGTCCGGGGGTCGGGTCGCGGGGGCAGCAGCTTGAGCAGAGAAACCCAGACGTCCCTGTCCCCAGCCACTTCCTCCAGCTCTTCTGGGGGGACCCGAAGCGTTCCCAGGCCAGCCGAGAAACATAGTCTCTCCAACGTGTCCTGGGTCTTCCCCGGGGCCTCCTCCCAGTAGGGTGACCCGGAACACCTCACCAGGGAGGCGTCCACACAGCAAAATTAGAAGTGTTGTTTTGAGTTGGTTTTCCTGGTGTTAATTATTCCGGAGTTGATTGGAGTCACTGGGTGTTGATTGTGGTGTTACTTTAACACTGGAAGTGCTCAAAAAGCTCTATGGACGGTGTTGTTTCACAGAGTTAACTGCCTAACACTGACAGAGTGACTTTCCACATCCGGTTTCCACTCAAGCTTCTTCCGTTTGGACGGCGGACATCTTGCTGCTCGCTATTCTTTCCCAACTGCCAAATATATCTTGTCTTAAAAAGGTAAGAATCTTATAAATATATAACTGAGACGTTGGTTATATTTCCGAGAGATTTTTAAATAGGCAAATCAGCTAGAGGGATGTTTAAACTGGCCTACTGCAAACGTTGTGTTTGATTGGCTATCAACCGTAAACGCTAATGGAGCCTAGAATTTGTAGCATACAGAGGACAAATACATAGTGTACAGTATGCTTAATCCTCCAAATATTTTCTTTTGCGTAGTTGTTACCAAATAAATTAAATGGGTTTCGACATTGATTGTATGGGGTTCGAATATAGGGTAGCAATAGGCAGGAATTGGGGCGTGGGTAGCTGCTAGGATTCTAATCTATCGTGCTCGCTGTTTACTCAGAGTGGGCTAGTTTGATAAATGGACATTTCATTTTCTTTTCTCCGTTTTCCAAAATAACTTTGTTGATACACCTGTGAATCCGAATCACTTTTAAAAAACCGCCTCTGGCATTGATATGCTGATCCTGTGGGCGGCATGACATGAACAGTATTACCAGAGCCTGTTTATTTTAGCCTCATTTCAGAGCTCATCTTAGACAAACCTACACTTTGTCAACTTATAGGTAACACAAGTACAGATGAAAAGCTTAGTAGGCCTATGATTTAATTTTCTTGATTCAATGAATGTAGCCTATACTTTATGAAAAGGGAAAAGCTGTGTACTAGAATTCTCAACTGGCCTGAAAATTACAACCCGACCCGACCCGGCCCGTGACTTTCAAAGCCCGAGCCCGATGTAACCCGACACATCAATATGAATTATCTACCCGAACCCGGCCCGCAGCCCGACGCCGGGGGTCGAGCTTTCCCATGTTATCCTATGGAGACTGACGGGCTGTGGGTCGTTACGGCACTTATGTGCAGTGGCCTAACCCACGTAAAAACCTAGTGAAACGATATTTTCCACAATAGAAACATGATATGAATGGGAAAACTTACTGTTTTTGCTATAAAAAAAAAAGCAGAATCATCCACACAGAGCACAGCTTACTGTATGGCGGCTCAGGCTGGATGTCCCTGTTTTTTTGCTGTCATATTTTAATAGCACCTTGCATTTTGAGCATGCACATAACCTGTGGAATTTCCATCAGAATCCAACACCACTCCAAACACTTTACAGACCTCTGATTTTCCCACTCCTGTAGCAACGGTGAATTCACCTGCAGCAAGTTTGCTCTTCACCAACTCCATCTTCTTCTCTGCTAAAGGCGTGCACGCAGCGGTGTCATGTCTGTCCCCGCTCCATGCAGACTTTCGTTTTGTTTCGTTACGATAGATAGATAGATAGATAGATAGATAGATAGTTTATTGATCCCCAAGGGGAAATTCACCATGATTCACGGTAAACAGCAGCGATGATTAATACTTTTTTTTTTCACTGGGCGGAAAAGATTAAGCCCGAGGACCGACCCGACCCGAAGCCGGCCCGAACCCGCGGGTCCCGTCGGGTTTTTCGGGCCGACCCGACCTGTTGAGAACTCTACTGTGTACTCCTAAATGTCTTCTTCTACTTCAAAATTGTTGTATATTGACATTGTATTTCTAAATATATTCCAGGTGCAATTTTAGGACAACATGTTGCTGAAGGTTACATACCGGAATGTGAAGAAGTACATCAGTTGGCACTCAACCGTGACCTATGTGGACTTCATCAGTAAAGGCAAGAACTTTATGATTGATGCCAAAAGACATGGGCCATGATTCTATTGCTGTCAGTAGGCATTTTTCTCTGTGTATTCCCCTTGCATGTCGTTCCAAAGATATTGTTGCATATCTGTATGGTTTTATGAAAGAAAGTAACTGAACTTTCAAATGATCCTACATTGCCATCCTTGTATGCAATGGTACTGGTGCCTTAATGATACACCTTTGCCATTGATTGTAAAGTACAACAGTAATATTATATACAAGGATGGTAATATATTGGGTCAGATTTCAGTTAGTCATTGCTTTTCTTTTTTTACAGTCAAAGAAAAGTTTGGGCTTCCAGATGCCTCTGAGCTTGGGGTGTTCGATGATACGGACACAGCAGTTGACGAAGACATTATTGTAGAATTATTGGAGTCCAATCTGGGTATTTGCTTGATAGTTCGTGAAAAACCTTCAGATGAAGGTATGAGTCTTGTGCTGTCAATGAAGAGTACTTAACATACGTATGTACATCATGCTTTTGCTCTTCGGTACAGCTGGCAATGGACTGACAGTGTGAAATTAAGCTAAATATACAATATACAATAATATACTTCATTGCATGGTAATCGTTGCACACCAGAGCATGTGAACGGAGCGGAGCGGAGCGCAGCGCAATTCCCGCTAAGGAGGATGTTCGCTCATTCGCTCCCCGCTCAAAGTTGCGCCAGGACGCTCCGCGCTCACCTTAATTTTCCTGCTGCTCAGGCGAAATCGCTCCACGCTCGCTCAAATTTTCAGGAGAAGGAATTTACTGACATTTTACTTCATGTAATTATGACAGGGCCCTGGGACACATGGCGTTTGATTTAATGATGTGACCATTGTATTGTCTTATTTAACTGGCTGTTAAATTAGCGCCACTCTGACGTACAAAAAATAATGTTTAGAAAATGTTGTGCGCCAGGTAGAAAACTACCACATCAGGACGAAGCCCACCAGATTACTTAGCTTAAATTTGCATCACACGACAGCAAAGAGAGAGCCCAGGCTGGGCTAGGCAGGAGGAGGGAGAGGCGTGCGTGTGTCTGTGTGTGTGTGTGTGGCCGCGAGAGCATCAGCAGAAACGGAGGCAAAGCAGAGGAAACGAGGGTCACGGTTAGAACTAGCACCTGAGCAGTCAGCTTAATTCAGACAATCAGAAAGGGGAATATGTCTTCACGGTACCTGACCTGTTCCGAGCGTTCCCGTGTCCCAAAACTCCAGACGAAATACACAATCCACGCTCGATAGCGTTTGTAGGCCCTACAGTTCGGGCGTTTCCCTGTTTATTATCCGCACTCTCTGCAACTAATGCTAGCGCCGCCACACATAGAACACACCGTTGCGCCCTCGACTTGAATTGCTCACTTCCTCATTTACTGTGGGTGACAAGGCCCGCGTGGCTGCTTGTCCCCAGCTGTGAACGTAACATCTCGGTCCATTCATGTTGCCCTGCGTTTCCTATTTAATTATTAATGTATTACACTAGACTATATTAAATCAAAAATGTTATTTTACAAATTTTATAATCTGACATTTTTAATTGACGTTGTGAGCGCATCGGAGCGAACTGGAGCGGAGTGAATACCTCGCTCCGGCTTTTGAATTGAAAACCGCTCTCCGCTCTCACCATATTTCACCGCTCCGCTCCACCGTCCGCTCTGTTGCACACTATTGAGAATCGTTATTGATATGGTATGTAGGATTGTGGCCAGAGTCAGCATTGCATCTATGCTGCCCATTCCCAAATTTGAACTTTTCAGGAACATTAAAAACACTAATAATTACTTGTCTTGTACGAAATTGCACACTCTGCCTTTAAGAAATTGGAATGTTACCACAACAGCCCAAGTCAAAATAGATACTATGACAATCATTAATCAAAGGGTATGTTGTACAGTTTTCTTTCCTTTAGGCCACTCAACACCTTCTACTTCAGACACTGCATGTTCTCTCACGGACACCTTGTCCCTTTCGTCGAGTAACAGCGACCTAAGAGAAAATGGCATTTCTACAGGCCGTAGTAGATTGAACATGGAAGGTAGCCCATCTGCGGTGAAAGCTCCGCTGTCAGAGACTGCAAAAGAGGTAACATTTTAAGAGAAATTGCTTGACAATTTACATGCTCTGATGTTTAATGATGATGATAATTACTTTTGTGTATTTTGTGTAAGCAGATGGTCAAAAATGCCTTGCTTCGGAAATCTGGAGGAGAGGACATTCTTGAATAGTACAAATCAGAAAACTCACTGAAGCACCGCACCAGGAGGCAGCTTGTCAACATACTGGCAAGTGATATGACTGATACGTAGCAATTGAACTTTGAGATTGGTTTAGATTTGTGCAACAATGTTGTCCTGCCTGTCAGTACTAAGTGAATTTCTTGTCTTGTCACTGTAGCCAGATTCCCACCCGTAAACAGAGGGAGAAGTATGCGCTGGGAATCATTACACTTTTTCCTGAACTTATGACTTCGGCGATTGATTAATTTGTGCGCACGCCTGTGGAACATGGAAGCTGAGAGAGGTAAGTGCGCTGTTTTTGAAATCTCAAAATGTATAATGTCTGTGCTAGCTAATGGTTAGGTTAGCCCCTGGGTTGAATTGTATTGCTACTGACACGGCCAATTCGGTAAAAAGTATTTTGATACACGTTAAGAGCTTCAGGAAAGGTTAAAAGCTTGCCCGATAGAGCCCGCTTTCATGGAAATCAGCGCAATTGGAAAACTTTGCACAGCGGGCATGAAAATTTCTCGCGTTTTTCCCTTTGGCCAACTTTCCTGGGTCTCCAACAGATGGGATATGTTTGTAAAATAGCCGGAATTCTCCTTTAAGGATTCTTTCTCACCAAAAGGATATGTAAGTTTTGCATTGATTGTGAGGAGTCAGTAGAAAAGTTTTCATTGGAAGATGGCTAATACGAATGATAGGATGGTTATTATTGCATTATATTTTATTCATAGCAACTGAAGAAAGCCACTTTATTGAAACTGGAGTATGCTATGAACCGCTTTGAAAATGCAGGAGAATCATAGAGATAATGGGCTGACTTTATTTAGGTGATTTTACCCGATGTGAGACTATTTTGATGTTCTTTCATTTTTTGCAGGAGCATTTTTTTGATGCAGAGAAAGGCACTGGATATTTGGCGTGGCGCCTCAAGACAATGAGCAGGGCTACAGCAAAGAGGCCAGCAAAGGAGCCATCAGTGCCTAAAGACCAAGGGCCAAAACATAGAAGACAAATGACAACACTGCCCGAGCAGCTTGATGGTGACGACTGCAGGGAAGCCATTTCGTTTCTTATTCACACCCCCCCCGGTGTCTGAAACATTAAGTCAAGGAAATGAGAAAATATAAATGTTAAAATGTATACAAACTGATATTTTAATGTTTTGATTAAAATACATGGTAGTATGAAATAAATATGAATCCTAGTACATTTTTGTAATAGATTTATTTTTCAGCAATCATGTGACATAGCGACATTGACCACTATTTCCGCTGGTGGTTTCCCTCTCAGTATCAATCTCGCCAGCCTGTACGGAAACGTTATAGCATACAGTTGTAGCCTTTAAGTGAGTCAAAATGGATATTCGGCGTTTTTTAAGACGTTCCATGACCTCGGCCAACATTCGGCAAGAAGTCAAAAAAGAGCCAGTAGAACTACCAACAAATGCTGACCTGGAAACACCTGGGACCAGCGCGGGTACAGCAGACCCTGCTAGCTCACCATCGGACCTTGCGGGGCTGTCGTCGGGGTCAGTTAGCTTGCCTAGCATTGCTAGTTCTACAGCACAGCAACTACCAAATGATCTTGGCGACAAGCACTGCTCTCCTAAGCAGCCTATTCTTCCGGATTTTCCTTCAAGATTGTTTGGAAAGACTAAACGAGCCTTTTCCACATACTACTACAACAAGTGCTGTTGGCTTGAATACTCGGTTTTAAAGGATGCTGTCTTCTGTTTCGCCTGCCGCCACTTCCAGACTGACAGCACCTGGGAGGAATCATTCCGAAAGGGCGTAAGTGACTGGAAAAAACTAAGCACCAAACTGGAAAAACATGCAAATTCTCTGGCCCATCAGAACTGTATGGTTAAATGGGACAACTTCAAACAGAGCACATCTGGAGGATCGATAGCTGCCAAATTGTCGGAGAGCCACAACGCTACTGTTGAGAAGAACAGATCTTATCTTTGCAAAGTCGCGGATATCGTGAGATTGCTGTCTGCACTTGGATTGCCTTTCCGTGGACACAGGGAGGCTAACGATTCAGACTCCCGTGGGAATTATCTTGAGGTTTGCAAATTCTTCTCGAAATATGATTCCGACTTTCAAAGTGTGCAGTCAAATTATTTCAATGCTACAAGTCCAGATTTTCAGAACGAAATAATTGAGATATGCGCAAATTTGGTTCATGCAGAAATCGCAGAGAAAGTGCAGGACACTGGTTTTTTTTCTGTAATCGCAGATGAGGCCAGGTCATCCAAAACTGGGCAGCTGTCAGTTTGTTTAAGATATGCGGATCAGCTTGAAATCAAGGAGCGTTTTTTGTGTTTTATTGATTGTTCAGCATCTCGAAATGCAGCTGGGATCGTGAACGCCATAAACACTGGATTGGAGATGTGCGGACTGAAAAACATCCCAATTGTTGCCCAGAGCTACGATGGCGCCTCTGTAATATCCGGCCAAGAGTCTGGAGTGCAGCAGCGCATTAAAGAGACGCATCCATACGCAGCATACATACACTGCTTGGCTCACAAACTGAATCTCGTGCTTGTGGACTGCTGCACGGTGAACCGTAGTGTCAAAACCTTCCTGAATGTCATCGGCAAACTGTACTCTGTATTTGCAGAGCCGTCAAACCACCATCGCTTTATTGAAGTCCAGAAATCGCTGAATATGAAGCCAACTGAAATTGCACAGCCCAGCGAGACGCGCTGGGCATGCAAGTGGCGCTCTCTGCATGCCGTTAAAACACATTACTCTGCGATTACACAGTGCCTGAGAGAAACGAGTGATGAGGGAGACAAATGGTCAGTGGAGGCTACTGGCCTTTGTGAGCATATGGGCAGGTTGTTATTCATTACATGTCTCATTGTACTTGAGGACATATTGCGTGTGATTCATGTCACACACAAAGCCCTTCAGTCCTCCAGTCTCACACTTTCCGAAGCGGCTGTGCTTACCGACAACCTGAAAGTGCACTTTGTGTCACAGAGACAGGCTGACAAATGGAATGGTGTATGGGGATCAGTGAAACAGTTCTGCCGAGACAACAACGTCTCCGTACCCGAGGATGTGAACATTCAGTGTCAGACACCTGCTGGTCCTGGACCACTTGCACCTAAAAGAAAACGGGCCACACAACCCCCCACCTCCCTCGACAATTTCCTGATAACGACGACTTTGGGCCACAGAGAAGAAACTGATGCTGTGCAAATGTCCCAGAGTGAGACCCCTGGATTCCAGCAGCACCTGTATTTCCCAGTGCTGGATACCATCATTTCCGAACTGGACAGACGATTCACTGGAGAGGCCGTTGAACTCGCACAGGCCTGTGCAGCAGTGTTAAGATGCGACAAAGGTGGAATTGAACCTCTCGTACAAAAGTATGCACAGCCTCTGAAAATCAACAACCACCTAGTTGGGGCAGAGATGGACCTTGTTAAAGCCTCTACCGTCGGAGATGTGTCACGTGAACATCTTCAAAAAACTGTGACAAAGGCCGTATACCCAAATCTATACAAGATGCTGCAGTTGGCACTGACTCTACCCATTGGATCTGCCACTTCCGAGAGGAGTTTCTCTGCAATGAGAAGGATTCAGAACTGGCTACGCTTAACAACAGGAGCAGCACGGTTTTCATCCCTTGCTGTGCTTCACATCTAGCGCGACATCACTGCCAAGTTGTCACCTGAGACGGTTGTGGACATTTACGCAGGACGCAAAAAAAGACGTTTACTTCTGCACTAGGTAAGACACTTTCTAAATGAATACAGTGGAAACCGCTTATAGTGATCACGTTGGTCCAGAGCCAATTTGAACACTATAAGCGGTTGATTACTAAAACCGAATTTGTATTACAGTACAGGTATTTCACTTATTTTTTTATGCAGAATATCATCTAAATGCCATTTGTATCGTTTTTCAATGAGAAAAATGAAATGAAACGGATAGCTTCAGCATTTACTGAATTTTATTATCATGCAAGTTTAATTACATTACTGCGCAGTGCGCAGACATACTGTAGGCTAACTCAAATACAGTACGTAACTTATTCTCTGCTGTGCTGCCGGTGCATTTTTTTTCTTACATGTCTGAAAAATAAAGTTTGAATTCAATTCGCCTTTCAGCACCTCTGCTCGGGTCTATGCTCCTCCGTGCCGGTGTTCTGTCGATTTGTGCTACTTGGCGTGAAAACGAAACTTGGAAAATCGGCTTGGCGCATGCGCAAAACCACAAAGTAGCAATTCTCGACAAGTAGGAGAAATCGAATGAACACCGGCCTCCCATCTTACAAGAACCAGCCTGGAGCTTCCAGCGGTCACACGCGCATTCAATCCGCTCTCCAGCACCCATCCTCGGACACATGCTCCTCCATGACTTCCTTTTTCCAGCCATGATTTACGCGCTTGCTGCCCGGTGTCAACTCGTTACGTTAGCTAGCGAGGCAGAAGCATAGGGGAGAAGCAGACGTCCAGAAAGGAATCAAGGAAGTAAAAAATAAAATAGCTACACGTAGTTTTAAAATTATTTTTGCACATGTTTACATTCATAAAATGGCCAAAAATGAACATTATAAGCGGATTTCTTGATTACTATAAACGAATTGTTTAAACAGCATTTGTATAGAAATGATTCCGTCCCAAGCCTTTTGATCTATATAAGCGGTTTATTACTATATCCGTGACCACTATAAGCGGTTTCCACTGTACTAGCAACTACGTTGTACTGTATACACTAATGTAACAACTGGTGTTGAACATCATCTAATCTTGTTACAGGTTTATGGTTAAACTGTATGGTTGCTGGCAGTCAGTTACCCTTGTGCCATCATGCGTAATGTGCTTTGTGTGTGTGTGTGTGTGTGTGTGTGTGTGTGTGCGCGCGCGCGCGCATCGTAGTGACAGCGCTTTCGTGTGAACATGCGTGACTATTTTTGCCCCCCGATGCAAAAGTGAAACTCCGCCTATGCCACCCAGCTGACTCAATCAACTGATCTGTGTCGTCTGTTAAAAGCGGCTGAGAGGCAACCAGAGAGTAATGGTATGCTGTCATACAGTGTTTTTACAGTATAAATAATACCTGTTTAACCCATTGATGCTGGATGCTGCGTAGAGCAGCATTGACCCAGGTGCCTGAAGCTGCATGGACGCAGCATATACTTAATTGTTTTTTTTTTGTCAGAATGAACTAAATGGATTTTCTTTTTTTCTTTTTTTAAGTGTCTTCCTGCCTGCTCAGATGTCCACCCCAGCAAAGCTACGGATCATTTTTGATGATCATATAGTGCACAAATTGCCTCTGCCATCAGGTATCCCTAGTACTCTACAGGATCTCAAGCTCCTGAGCATCCAGAGCACATTCAGCACTCCAGATGGCTTTACTCTAATGTATCAAGACATGGAGTTTGGGGGTCAGTTCTTCACATTGACCTCCATAGAAGATGTGCAAGACATGGGTACCCTGAAAGTTGTCCAAGTTGAACCAGTCATTGTAAATCTCAGCACAGTGGATAATAAGGATGACAACTTGCCACAATCAGACAACATGTCATTCACATCTTTAGCATCCCAGAACACCGTTTTGCTCTCTTCATCATCTGATGAAAGTCCCTCAACATACTGTTCCCAACCATGGCCAAGACGGTTTGAAATTCCACCATTTTCCTTTGACACTCAGCTCTTGCTGGAGGCAGGAAACAGAGCTTACCACTCCAATGGAACCCTGTTAAACAACCCCAAAGTGACTAGTAGCGTTCTCGAGAAACTTGCTGAGAGAATATTTCAATACGCGGCTTACCCATCAGGAATCCAAGTGATGAATGTAGTTGAGGCCTTGGCTGAGAAGTATCCGTGCCTCAAAGAGCCAGGCTCATTCAATGGCATGTATGGATGGCAACAAAGAATCAAGTATAAAATGGGCAATTACCGGACAAAAGTAAGAGGGCTCCAAATTCCCTGTCCAGAGCTAGAGGTGAACTCAAGAAAGATGACCTCCCGTCCCAAAGGCCTCAAAAGACCCAAAAAGGCTGAAGTAAATTATTTGCCACCGTTGCCAGTTGGAGAAACAAAAGAAACAATGGAAGGAGAGAGGGTGGTTCTACTCGCAGAAGTGAAAAAGGCCAACAACCAGATTATCAGTGAGAAAATGGAGAAGACTTTCCCATATCGACGGTTGGAGGTTGTCAACCAGATGCCTGCTGTCCCAGATGTCATGGAGAGATGGCCTGCCCTTTATTATGAATCTCAGGTAAACGTGCCACACACATGTTTGTGCCACACTTTCATGGCAGTTAATAGGTCATTAGATATTTTGAAGTAGATTCATTTGGAAGGTCTTAAATCCATTTCTGTAGCTTTTAAACATATTTACACGGAACTATATGAAATCAACCAGTACATCAATACAATAATAAATCAAAATGAGCTTGTAAAAACATCCACATGCTATGTACCATTTCCAAGCCAAAACATTCCAATGTGTGTGCCTGTGTGTTGTGTTCTTGTGTGTGTCTGTTTCTAGGTGAAGGAGGAGTTCAAGAGGATCACAGCTGTCCACCTGGACCAAACCTTTCTGACTAAGATGGATTTCTACACTCCAAAACTCCTGACCATTTTCAAGACAAAGGGTGGGACTGCAGGCGCAAAAATGAAAAGCGTGTTGGAGTCGCTCAGTCAGGTAAAAAAAAAAAAAAAAATCAATCTGGTAATTTGTAACAGCATTTATCTTACCGGTTTCACATGTCTCACATGTCACACATAAGGATGCCTGTCATGTCCATCATTCCAGAGCTGGTTTGTTTGATCAGTGTGATCACCACTCAATCTCTAATGGTACAGTTGTTGGTTGTCGTTTGGGGGGAGGGGGGATTGAGGCTGTGTTCAGTTGTGCTGTGTGCTTGTATTTGATCAGAAATGTTCCTGAAAAGATCTAGTTATCCAGAGGCAGATTGATGGAGTGTGCATGTAGACTGGGTAGCGTTCATTGTACACTGCTCAAAAAATTATAGGAACAGTCCACCTTACTTCCTTAATGAAATGTGCTGTTCTTTGAATTGAAACGAGGTGATCCATACCTCTGAGCTTTGTGCGTGCTCCCAGTCAGTCAGACGTTAGACTGTGTAGCGTTATTGGGCATTTATATATGCATCAAATATAAGGACGTTCTCACTGTCTTAATAAATCTTAAACCTCGAATATAGGGCACCACCTTCCTTTGTTTTAACTTGTTTTAAGTTACAGTCAGGGAGGAAAACTGTTAAAATCTTACGATCCTGGTATGTTAAATTAATAATCAATTTAATAATCAATTAATAATCAGTCTCATATCTCGCTACTTTCGTGAAAGTTCTCGTTTGGTTGGACAGACATTACGTAAAGAAAGCATATGACACAATCTGTGATTATAACATATATATAGATATATGAGCTATTTATTAAAATGATATGACCAAAGACATGAACCTTAAACAAACATGAGATGCATTGAATGTGGGTGATTATATAAAACACTTAGTGAATGGAAAATAAAATATGGGGAATGGGGAGATACTGGATGTATTCAAATAGTTTGGGTTGGCTTACTATTTGACGCTAAACACTGACATTTTGGATTAATTTATCATTCTGTGAAAGCCTCAAGACATCCATCAAACCCACTTTAAGGTGAAAACGGGTCGGTCTTACTGTGCTGAAGTTCTGCTTAGTCAGCTCGGAACGCGGCAGCGGCCACGCGGGGTCCGAGGGGATTTCTCTTCCGCTCTCTGGGCCTTCCTGGTTGTGGTGGCTGACTTTAGCGGACTTCTCAGTTGCTTCTTTTCACCGGGAAACGGTAACGATGGTGCCGAGGGCTGTGGTTAGATGATCAAATCCTCCGAGTGTCAAAGTTGGTCCGTTGCTTCTCTGATGAAGTGAACTTAAAGGTAGGGTAGGAGATCCTGGATTTTGAGTCCAGCGAAGCTGCATTTTGAAAATACACCGGTAAAAAGTCCCAACCCTTTTCTTCACTTTCCCCCCGAAGGCACGCCTCTAGAGTACATGAACGCGCACGAAGGTGCACGAAGGTGCACGAGCGCTGTTCTGACAGCAAGCATCGATCGTTGCCGTATTTAGTATTTAATATTTAGTATTTAGTTTATGCTAACTATACGTTTAATAATGATAGGTGCTAGCCAAGCTGGCTCTAGTTTAGCTTCCTGCCAAGCTTCGCTCACGGAGCAGGGTACGCGCACAGGGGGAAGGAGGAGGAGGGGGAGGGAGGAGCAGATTGCAGTTTGATAGACGGCATCAGAATACTGTTTTTCCTAGATTGTACGTTCTAGAGGCCACTAAAACTTTTCATATTTGTGTCAAAACTTTTAATTAATTGGTTGCAATGGGGGTGTGAAGAGTATTTCAAGCAATATGTAAAAAAATGTTCCAGAAAAAGATCCTCTACCCTGCCTTTAAGTTCACAGAAGATTAATAAAAGGTTGCTGGAGTTGGCTTCTTGGTAGGAAAAGGTGATGATGGCGTGAAACAGCGGAGGTTAGAACGTGCGACGTAAAAAAGACAGGGATGGCGATGGACGAACAAAAACACGTAAAACGTGTATCTTCAGACTATTTAATTCTGTTTCTTTGTTAGGGTCTTTCTTTCTTGTCTCTCTTTGGGTCCTTCTTTCTGTCGTCTTCGGCACCGTTCATCCTCTCTTCTTTTCGCTCTCTCCTGAGACTTTGGGAAACTCCCAAAACTCTGGTGAGCTCTTCTTGTCTTCTCAAGTCATCTCCAACTCTCTCTGAGCAACTGTGATCTGATCCCGTTCTCTGCTCTGCTCTCTGTGTCAAATCTCCTTCTTCTCTGCGTTTGGATTCGCGGGTTCCGTGGTTTGACTCTCGGAGGCGGGGCATGACGTAAGCTTACACTACTCTTTCAGCCAATGATATGCCTGAACTGTGGTGAATGTCTGCCTGGGTGTCTGTGTAAGGTGATCTGTTTTATATGGGGATTTCTGGATAGAACAAAGAAAACTCTTATTTCTCCATTACTCTGTCTCATAGAACATTTGTCTCGGTGATTCTGAAAACACCACATCTTGTTAAGATATGCAGATTAAAGATATAACATAGACTTGCAATATAAAGACATCAAAATAACACACAATGTAATACAGATGATTATGACTTTCAAAATTCAGATGGATATCTATAAAGTCGTGACATATGAATAGCGAACCACACAATGTTGATTTTCTGTGTTAACAATGGGGACACCAAACAAATACCAAATAGATACTAAAGGGACATCGTTAAAAGTTAAATTGTTGCATATAGTTTGTCCATTTTATTGAGTCCTTGTGTTCAGCTATTCAACAATATAGACCACTAGGGGGCAATGTTGTTCCATTGGCGAGTTGGGATTTCCCAACAAGTTTATTTCTTTGTCAATATTTAAGCCAGAATCGTACAAATTATCTCTATATCTAGCTGGAAACCTGAAAGAAATTGTATACGGTTATCAAACACATTTAATATAGTTTAAGATTCGATTAAAGGTGAGTCTTAGTGAAGTATTCTCAGTTCGTGTGTAGCCATCTGGTCGGTTCTCTGGTGGAAAAGGGTGTTAAAGTGTCAACTTCGATTTATGGTCAAGATAACATATTGAGGTCTCCAACATTTCCAACAGAAAGATCCTTTGTTCATTTTAGTTTATCCCAATTTTATGGCAAGCGTCTGTTGGAGTTCCACTCCCACAGGCTTTCAAAAGGCCGAAGGTTGTTGTAAATTAGGCAGTTTCTGTCTCTCTTTCCTTTGTGGAAATAAAATTAAGATCTGTTTTTTATCCAGAAATGTAAACATCCCCCACAGGAATGTTGGTTTCGTCAGAGTTTGAAGAACTCTTAATCCACACGGCACTGTGACTGCTACAACTGTTAGCACGTAGCTATGCTCAGCATGGACGCAGCATTCAGGCTCATGAGATTTGAGGTTGTTTTTTTTTTTTTTTAAGTTTGGTATGTTAGAGCTGAATGAACACATTCTGATGCAAGATGGGGGTCTTAGCTTTTAAATGCATATCATTTCATGTTTCTATGTCAGGGTGCTTGCTCTTTTTCCAAATTAAAATTCCAGACTTTTTTAAAACTGATACTTTTTTTCCCCAAGACCTTAACTTTATGTACTTGTGACTTGTGTGCCTACTGCCTACTTCATTGGTTGAGATTGTACCAACTGTGTTTATTAGAAATGTAAATTTTTATAGGCTAGTATTCAATGAACAAATGCATTATTCACAGTAAATTATGCTTTTACTGATGAAAACGTTTCAAAACATGAAAATCACAAGTACATGTCAGTAACGTTACCAAAATGTGCCAGACTAGGCTGAGCATGCGTTGATTGGATATCATTCCATTAGGCTAATACAGTACGTGACCAGTTAGTAAAATTATAGTTTTATAGCCTACCTTCCTATTTCTCATTTCACAATGCCTTTGAGCATACTGTAAAATTCTACCATACATTTATTTTCCATGCTTTATTAAGACTTTCACACAAAATTCAATACTTGTCAAGGTCTGGAAAACAGTGCTTCAAAATTCCATACTTATTAAGACTTTCAAGACTTGCGCAAGCACCCTGTATGTTCTTCGGAAGCTGAGATATTGAGGTTTTTAAAGGCATGTAAGCAGGGTTTTTAGTCTCTCTCTCTCTCTCTCTCTTATTTTTTTACTTTTTTTTACTTTTTGATTGTTAAATTTATGGTCTCTTTGTTGTAGAGGTTAAGGAAGGCTCGCATCCACTGCTGGTTGCCGTAATGGCCTCTCCAAACTCAGATTTTACAGCCTTGACACGCCGTCATGGTGTCAAGATTGTGTCTGATGTTAGTGTTGAGGAATGCAGTTTAGCTGTAGGCGAGGTTGTCGGTCACGGCAAAATTGCCGCAGCCTCTGTTCATGACAGTTTTTTTGTTTCTTTGTTATTTATTATTTTATTTTGTTCTTTTGTACCTTGGTATACTCATTTGCTGACGTTCCTCTCTTGATCTGAAACAATTGTAAAATAATGCGCTTTCAAAATTCTCTCTCTCTCATTCATAAATATATATATATATATATATATATATATATATGGTGCTCATTCTATGCCATGCTACCAGCTCACTGAGTGCGTTTGACAAACTTTTCAAATGTCACTACGTCTTCAACCTCTCGTATGATGAGTCCCTGGTCCATCTGTACACGTTTGTACAGATCACTGTATTCAACATCGACGTTACCTCCACGGAGGAGTCACCACGTGTTCGTGACTTGCGTGCCAAGATCTTGAATGACAATGTTTAAATGTTTTATCTGTCAAGCCTGGCATACCACCTGTAAGGCCTTAATAAGCCACTTGCGGATAGGACACAGTTTTTAACCAAGCACCAAGTTCAAATTGTCTTGTTCTTGTTAAAAACTGTTGGGATTCTGCTATGATTCAAGACTCAATAAAGGTACGGGTACTTTTGATCAAGTACCAGTAAAATACACTTTTGTTTATGTTCCAACTTTGGAAACAAGCAAACTTATCTGTCGCAATACTCAAATTTGTGGACTGCTTAGCACACCTTCTGTATCAACCGAAAACCGGTATGAAGACTTCTGCGATGGAAGTTACTGTAGATCACATCCATTGTTTTCAGAACACAAGACATCCTTTCAAATTCAGTTATATTACGATGAATTTGAGACGGCTAACCCACTTGTATCAAAACATGGACATCATAAAGTTGGAGCACTGTACTTCGTTCTGAGAAATCTGCCCCCAAAGTTTAATTCTGCACTAATGAATATCCATTTAGTTGCATTGTTTCATGCAAAAGATGTAAAAAAATACGGCTTTGATCCCATTTTACAGCCTCTGATTGATGACATGAAAGTGTTGGAGAGTCGTGGAATTAGTTTGCCATATTCATCTGTGAATGTCCACGGCACAATTTGTCAAATCACAGGGGATAATTTAGGAATGCATGGTTTATGTTTGATTGAAAAAAGTGATGCCCAGAATGTGTTCAGTGAGGATGACCCAAAGATAATCTTACGAGGTAAAGAAATCTTTGAAACTCATTGCAACGACTTACAGTCATATCCACAAAAGTTGCATGTGTTTGGTTTAAAGAGGAATTCAACTCTAAACAGCTTACAGTTTTTTTACGTTTGCCAGAATTTTTCTCTGGGTATAATGCATGACATTCTGGAAGGGGTAGGTCAGTATGAAATTAAGTTGCTGTTGGAGTACCTGTCTGAAAACTTTTTGTCAAAAACTGATATTCTGTCTCGACTCTATGCTTTTGACTACGGGTACTTGGAGCGGAAAAATCGTCCAACAAGGGTCAACTTGGATAGAGCGAACAATACTATAGGATTGAACTCAATTCAGACTCTCTGTCTGATCAGAAATATTCCCTTGATTTTTGGTGACGTTGTGCCGGAAGGTGATCAGAATTGGTTTTTGCTGTTGCTTCTACTACAAATCATTAACATAATTTTCTCTCAATCTGTAACAATGGGCATGACGGTGTATTTAAAACATTTAATAATGGAACACCATGTCTTGTTCAGACAGCTTTATCAAAATAGAAATATGATCCCTAAACACCATTATATTTTACATTATCCGAGTTGTATCAGAAAAATTGGACCCTTAATTCATATGTGGAGTATGAGGTTCGAAGCAAAGCACTAGGTGTTTAAAAACACCCTGAAAATTTTTAAGAACATCAGTGTCACTTGCCAAAAACACCAAATGTTGATCGCTTACAATTGGGAGACGTCCCCTTTAAACCACATAGAGTATGGTCCCCTGAAAGCATTTGATCCAGATAATGATCATGAACATTTACCCCAAGTTGTGCCTTTAGTGCAAGATGGAGATCCTTTTTCAACTCAGACCCTTTTTCATGGTCTGAGACCATGGTTTCTTTATGTAACTTTTGTCAATTCAAAAGAGAACTATTGAGTAATCCTCTGAGACTGATTTAGGATTAAATATAATCATTTTCCTTAGATAGTGATGCTTCACAGACAAGAAACTCGTTCTATGTTTGTTTAATATTAATGGTTGATGCCCTGCTTTGAGTGTGCAGTGTTTGTATAGTGAAAATAACACAACATTATTCATAAGAAGATTTTTTTAAATTTCAACTTTTTTTCAATGTCAAAATGCAAAAAGGGGCCATGAATGGTGAGATTAAAAAAAAAATAGAAAGGCTAATGCTGTTTTTGATCTCAGATTGTTATCTGACAAGTTTGCTTCTTTCATTGATTGTCTGTTCCTATGGGGTTCAGACCTTGACTAAAAATTGACAAGTAAAATAAATGTATAATTCCATATATTTAAAACTGGGGCACACTGAGAACGACAAACCGGATGGACCAACTGGAAAAAAGGCTCACGGCTGACAGTTGTCATGTAAAATACTTTGTGCAATTATTTGGAAATAAATTATGTTGTTAGGACTTTGCTGTTGTTTCATTCACTGGAAGCGGCATTGAGTATTAGCGCTATATAAAAAACGATCTATTATTATTATTTTTGCATCCTGAGAGGTAACGATAATTCCCAAGTGTGTCCATTGAAGCACACTATTTCATAATAAACAAACAAAGACAAGGAAACACAATACACTTAAAAGTCCTATAACAATATTCCAAGTACTATATCAGACTATAATGGTGATAACACACCTATTGAAATTTCAACTTCTGCAGGCTCATCAGCTATTATGCAAGGAATCTTTCTCTTTCGTCGCCTTTTTGCCGGCAAGGTTCTAAGCAGCATTTCATCTTCCAGATACTGCAGCGGTGTCATTGATGACAGTGACCTTGTTTTTGTGCTCCACTTTCGTCGTTGTAGAGTAGTTAGCGGTAACCTTTACGTAGCATCGACACCTCTGTGACGCGGAAAATTGCAACTACTGGCGCATCGACTGTGCCACTAGAAATGGCTGGCACGAAACCGTTGCATCATCAACACCGCTCGCGCGAGCCATTGCGGACACCATGTTAGAAGCTTAAATCTGTATTTTCCTTGTGTGTATGTACCATTGTTGTTGTGATTGACTTCTTTCTCTTTTTCCGGCTGTTGGCCCATTGTTATTTTGCTATTTTTTCATGCTTCTGTTGGATCCTCTCGACCCCAAACCAGCGGTAGCAGAAAGCCACCCATCCTTATTTTGGTTCTCTTGGTGGTCTCCTTCCTTTTAAAAGGTGTTTTTATGCTCGGGATGGGGAATTGAACTGAAGATTTTTCTATGCATTGCCATTATACAGGGCCTTGTTAAAGTATTCATCCCCCCTTGGCTTTTTACCTTTTTTGTTGCATTCCATTTCAATTAATTGAAATGTTTTTAAATCTTATTTTATCTTACGTGATGGCTCTGCACAAAATTGTCTAAATTGGTGAAATGAGAAATATATATATAAAAACAAGAATATAAAAAAATAAAAAACACAAAATTGGCTATCAAGCCCCAACAAAGCTCTGGTGCAACTATATTACCTTCAAAATCCACAGATTGCACACAGATGGCTGCAACAACACTAAGCAATGGCATGGAGCGCTCCAAACAAGTCAGGGACAAATTTGTTGAGAAGTACAAGTCAGGATTGGGCTCTAAAAAAATATCCAAATCTTTGATGATCCCCCGGAGCACCATCAAATCCGTCATCTTCAAATGGAAAGAACATGGTACCACAACCACAACAAACCTGTCAACAGAGGGCCGCCCACCAAAACTCACAGGAGGGCATTAATCAGAGACGCAGCACAGAGACCAAAGGTAACTCTGAAAGAGTTGCAGAGTTCCACAGCAGAGACTGGAGTATTTGTCCATAGGACCACAATAAGCCTTACATTTCTTAGAGCTGGAGCTTTATGGAAGAGTGGCCAGAAGAAAAACCATTACTTAGTTTTAAAAATAAGAAGACACGCTTTGAGTTTGCCAAAAGGCATGTTGGCGACTCCCCAAATGTATGGAGAAAGGTGCTCTGTCAATGAGACTAAAATTGAACTTTTAGGCCACCAAGGAAAACGCTATTTCTGGCGCAAACCCAACACATCCCATCATCACACTAAGAACACCATCCCCACAGTGAAACACGGTGGTGGCAGCATCATGCTGTGCGGATGTTTTTCATTAGCAGAGACTGGGAAACTGGTCCGGAAGCATACTGCTAAAGCAACACTCGAGTGGTTTAAGGGGAAACATTTTAATATGCTGGAATGGCATAGTTAAAGTCCAGACCTCAATCGAATTGAGAATCTGTGGTTAGACGTGAAGATTGCTGTTCACAAGCAAAAACCACCCAACATGAAGGAGCTGGAGCAGTTTTGCCTTTAGGAATGGGCACAAAACCCAGTGGCAAGATGTGGCAATCTCATAGACTTGCAGCTGTAATTGTACCCTGCCTCTTGTCCTGTTGCAGCTGGTTCTGAATGAATTGGTTTGAAGTGGATTTTAATTGGATTAGATTTAAATTATTTTAATTATAATTCAATTTTTTGGACTGCAGCTTGAGACGACTCTCATGAACTGGTGCTTAAATTGGAACGTTATACATCTCCTTTATTTTTACACAGCACTGCTTTTTGACAACATTTTTGAAGATTTGGCAGCTTGTCAAAGTCTAGCTGGAAAACATTTCTTTGGACATAGATTTTAGAATAATCTTTCGAAATAAAGTCATTTTGTTTTACAAGTTGGATCTTTGGTCTGATTTTCTCTGTGTATGCTGCAAATGACTTGCTTGGAACAAACAATTTATTCTCCACACATATTTCTCTACTTTTTCAGTCCCTCCTTTCTTCGTTCTGTCACTCCGCCCCTTACATCTCCTTAAACCCCTATCCCCTCCACTAGTTTCCTCTAATTCACAAATTCAGCTCAACACTCACTCTAATGGTGCACTCTCATGGACATGTAGAAGCAGATAAACACACTGCAGCAGTCCTCAGGTGACGATGCTCCTCAGATATTGTGTGTGTAATAAATACCCAGTGTTCACAGGTACCCCTGGTTTATGCTTCATCTGCAGCTTGGCCCCAGTGGATCTCCCCCTGCAACAATCCTGCCTGGGGCAATTCCTGCGATACACTTTTAGACACACTCTTACACATGTGCGTGGTTGCTGCTCCTTGTTTTTCTCATTTTTTCAGCACACCTTCAAACACCCATTCCCTCTAAAACTCTGTCAACTCACTTGACATGTCCATTAATATTTTACCTCTCCCTTCCCCTCCCAACCCACCCTTTCACACATGCTGTATGCTGAATGAAAAAGATAAATACAAATATGTGCATTGAAATGAAAAAGTAATTTAAAACCATTTTTTTTTTCCAAACAAACAAATGCTGATGCACAAAAACACTGACACTGTGTGACACACTTAGTGTCCCTGGGAAAGCTGTAATGCATTGATTACAGCATTAATGCTTTCTGTGACACCAGCCTAAACTGCTTCTGAGCACTTATTTGCTGTGGCAGGCTTTAATACAGTACAGTGCGTGTGTGTTTATGACATCACCCTGGCTTCTTCCTCTCTCTAATTGATTGGTCCTTTCCTCTACATAAGCTCCATGACCTGTATCCTGGAGCTTCTGTTAGAATGCATAATATCTACTGTAGGCTGCAGAAATTGCATTGCTTTTGTGTTTTACTAAGGAGAATTTGTGGATATGTAGTGTAATGCAGCAGTTTTAATAGTGAACTTACAAATTAATATCAAACCTACATATCAGATAATGTTAGGACATCATGAACAGTAAACAAAGTGACTGGTATCTACTTTGTCGTTAATTTATTAGCAAATATTAAATTCAATTCAATTCATTTTTATTTATATAGCGCCAAATACAACAAATGTCATTTCAAGGCACTTAGATAATAAAGTCCAAATATACCTAAAATCCATATTAAGTATATTTACATGATGTTAGAATGAAATCAAATTATTGTTAGTATTGTCTAAAAGAGGAATTTTAAAATGTAAACAGTATTGTAAAATAATTGCGTAAATCATTGAAATGTTTAAAAACTATGTCCCTGAAAGAAATGTGCATATTTGTCCCTCTCAACTAGTTGTCACAAAAAGATTCATGGAATCTGGAGAGGTCTTAGTGCATAATGGGCTAAAGTGCAAGTGAAGTAAAGCTAAAGTGCCCTCAGAGGGCACTGCATTAAGAACTGTCATTCATCAATACACTAAACAAGAAAAAAGTTGAAAAAAATGTAAAATTACAAGGAAACGAGATGCAAGAGGTTTGACTTTTCTCAACTTTTGCAAGTTGCTGTTGACCTAACTAAGGTTTTCAAGTTCTGCCAACTTGGATCTTCTCGTTCAGCCAATTAGGATAAACCCATAAGGCTAAGATATTGTCATTGACAACATTTTACCTTTGTAAATCAAGGGAAATGTACTGTAGATGGATACTGAATAAAACAAAGACTGCAGCTGAATGTTATCTGAAATATTTACTCCTTTTAACAGTCAACACGGGTGAAGCGCTTCAGATGAAACATTTGTTCAAAAGAAGATGTTTTGTCACATTACAGTATCGTAAAATCGTCTTTTTTACATTAAGTGATGGCAGCATTAAAGCAAAAAAGTGAATTGAGATTTTAGATTAATATATGTGGCCCACCTGACGACATCTTGACAACATTTGAAACATCATGGCTTGTTATTCTCAAAACCATAATGTTATTTAAGTATTGTAAGAATAATTGGCAACATTACAAATAAATGAAAACTTACCTTTTGCAATGTGAAAAATATAACAATGTGAACAGTGGCTGAACTGATTCCGACAATTATGTTAAACTAAACGAAGGCAAGTTCAAAGTTAGACAAAAAAGAGCAAGTACATACAATCTGACAATAGTTCCTAAAAAGATGGGTGCCATTGAACAGATGTCTGTGTATTGATTATACAATAACTACTGTTACTCTAACAAAGTCAAAGGCCTACAGAAAGGTGATTTTTTTGCACAAAACTGAAATAGCAGATTGATTCCTTATATACCATGGAATTTTTTTATGATTTTAAAATAATTTTAGGCCCCTGGATAGTCCTGATTAGGCCCAATAAACTATCACCACATATGACTCGAATTTTGGCAAACCGACGACAGGTGCGTGACGTCACGCGTGCCAACTGCTGGAACAATCACCATGTCTGATACTAGTAGTTCTAGTAGCGAAGCCAGCAGTTTGCCAGACCTGGACAGCTTCTTCACGGCAAATTTCGAGCCTAATATTGTTGATGACAATGAAGAAGACAATGAAGAGCCTGAGGAAGAAACCGAGGAGGGATTGGGGCTAGAACCATACAGGTTCGAGCCAGCCATTGTACGAAGTGCTGTGGGTGCGTGTGTTGCCCTCAGCAGCTCACACCACCGGGGACAGAGGAAGCAGAGAGACCTGCGGTCGGAACTCTGTGTCTCCCTGTTCGCCTGCCTCCTCTCTGGTGAAATCAGCCGGAGCGCATCCCACCGTGTTCAGCTCCCTGCGGTGCGGACACTCAGGGGGAATCCACCTGGCGGAGAGCGGACACACCTCGGGATGGTTGCCCTGAAATCAGCCGGCAGAGCGATCATCAAGAGCCTCGACGTGGACACGTTGGGGCTCTTGACGCTTGATGTCCCCGGTGGTGTGAGCTGCTGGTGCTGAGGGCAACACACGCACCCACAGCACTTCGTACATCTACTCGCAATAAAAACTGCACTGAACCCAACGTTTTATTGCCTTCACCACTCAACAAGCATACTACAATAGCGGCAGCCAGGAAAAACCATGGCACCTGTGACGCCGCACGGAAGCCCCGCCCCCAGTCTGGAATTCCAGGAAGGATTTCCAAGCGGCAAATTCAAAATCGCAAATTTCATGCGTCTATGAAATGTTTTGGTGTAGGGTTCAATGATAATTATTGTTCCTCTGTGTATGTATTATCATTATGTATTGGGTGTAGTGTCAGCTTTCTGTAGGCCTTTAAATAGTTTACATTTTCCAACATATTGCATGCATGGTAAAATAAGCACACAAAAGAGGGTTTCATGTTTTTTGTTTATCGACTGAATTATGAGTTGTTGAGTGTAGATGTGTATTTTGCAGCAGAGGACTGTCTTGATTTTACATATGCCTCTGATGAGGCAAAAGACAGGAATTGGTGATTTATTCGACATACTGTATTTGCTGGATGATTGTTTTTCAGTTGGAAGGGTCACCCATGGCAAACAGATCCTAGTGAGGGACCAGACAAAGAACAGCTCACAAAACCCCTATGATGAATACTATGTTTGGACACCGTGTTCCCTTGCCCGGACGCGGGTCACCGGGGCCTCCCCCTGGAGCCAGGCCCAGGGGTGGGGCCCGCCGGCGAGCGCCTGGTGGCCGGGTCTGTGCCCGTGGGGCTCGGTCGGGCACAGCCCGAAGAAATGACACGGGTCCCCCTTCCGACAGGCTCACCACCCGTGGGAGGGGCCATGGGGGTCGGGTGCAGTGTGAGCTGGGCGGCAGCCGAAGGCAGGGACCTTGGCGGTCTGATCCTCGGCTACTGAAGCTGGCTCTTGGGACGTGGAACGTCACCTCTCTGCTGGGGAAGGAGCCTGAGCTGGTGCGCAAGGCTGAGCGGTTCCGGCTAGATATAGTCGGACTCACCTCGACGCATGGCTTGGGCTCCGGAACCAGCCTCCTCGAGAGGGGTTGGACTCTCTTCCACTCTGGAGTTGCCCGCGGTGAGAGGCGTAGAGCAGGTGTGGGCATACTTATTGCCCCCCGGCTGTGCGCCTGTACATTGGGGTTCACCCCGGTAGACGAGAGGGTAGCCTCCCTCCGCCTCAGGGTGGGGGGACGGGTCCTGACTGTTGTTTGTGCTTATGCCCCGAACGGCAGTTCAAAGTACCCACCCTTTTTGGAGTCCCTGGAGGAGGCACTAGAGAGTGCTCCTCCGGGAAACTCCCTCGTCCTGCTGGGGGACTTCAATGCTCATGTGGGCAATGACAGTGAGACCTGGAGGGGCGTGATTGGGAGGAACGCCCCCCCCGATCTGAATCAGAGCGGTATTTTGTTGTTGGACTTCTGTGCTCATCACGGATTGTCCATAACGAACACCATGTTCAGGCATTAGGGTGTCCATATGTGCACTTGGCACCAGGACACCTTAGGCCGCAGCTCGATGATCGACTTTGTAGTCGTATCGTCGGACTTGCGGCCGTATGTCCTGGACACTCAGGTGAAGAGAGGGGCGGAGCTGTCAACTGATCACCACCTGGTGGTGAGTTGGCTCCGCTGGTGGGGGAGGAAGCCAGTCAGACCTGGCAGGCCCAAACGTATTGTGAGGGTCTGTTGGGAACGGCTGGCGGAATCCCCTGTAAGGAGGAGTTTCAACTCCCACCTCCGGCAGAGCTTCAACCATGTCCCGGGGGAGGTGGGGGACATTGAGCCCGAATGGGCCATGTTCCGTGCCTCCATTGTTGAGGCGGCCGACCGGAGCTGTGGCCGTAAGGTGGTCGGTGCCTGTCGTGGCGGCAATCCCCGAACCCGCTGGTGGACCCCAGTGGTGAGGGAAGCCGTCAAGCTGAAGAAAGAGTCCTATCGGGCCTTTTTGGCCAGTGGGACTCTGGAAGCAGCTGATGGGTACCGACAAGCCAAGCGGAACGCAGCCTCGGCGGTTGCTGAGGCAAAAACTCGGGCTTGGGAGGAGTTCGGGGAGGCCATGGAGAACGACTTCCGGACGGCCCCGAGGAGATTCTGGTCCACCATCCGGCGGCTCAGGGGGGGGAAGCGGTGCACCGTCAACACCATGTATGGTGAGGGTGGGGCTCTGCTGACTTCAACTAGGGACGTCGTGAGTCGGTGGGGGGAATACTTCGAGGGCCTCCTCAATCCTACCGACACGCCTTCCGATGAGGAAGCAGAGTTGGGGGGCTCGGACGTGGGGCCTCCCATTTCTGGGGCTGAGGTTGCCGAGGTGGTCAAAAAACTCCTCGGTGGCAAGGCCCCGGGGGTGGACGAGGTCCGTCCTGAGTTCCTAAAGGCTCTGGATGTTGTGGGGCTGTCTTGGTTGACACGCCTCTGCAGCATCACGTGGACATTGGGGGCAGTGCCTCTGGACTGGCAGATCGGGGTGGTGGTCCCCCTCTTTAAAAAGGGGGACCGGAGGGTGTGTTCCAACTATAGGGGGATCACACTCCTCAGCCTCCCTGGTAAGGTCTTTTCGGGGGTACTGGAGAGGAGGATCCGCCGGATAGTCGAATCTCGGATTCAGGAGGTGCAGTGTGGTTTTCGTCCTGGCCGTGCAACAGTGGACCAGCTCTATACCCTCCGCAGGATCCTGGAGGGAGCATGGGAGTTCACCCAACCGGTCTACATGTGTTTTGTGGACTTGGAGAAGGCGTTCGACCGTGTCCCTCGGGGATTCTTGTGGGGGTGCTCCAGGAGTATGGAGTGCCGGACTCCTTGATATGGGCTGTTCGGTCTCTGTATGACCGGTGTCAGAGTTTGGTCCGCATTGCCGGCACTAAGTCGGACATGTTTCCTGTGAGGGTTGGACTCCGTCAGGGCTGCCCTTTGTCACCGATTCTGTTCATAATTTTTATGGACAGAATTTCTAGGCGCAGCCAGGGCGTTGAGGGGGTCTGGTTTGGCGACCTCAGAATCGGGTCTCTGCTTTTTGCGGACGATGTGGTTCTGTTGGCGTCGTCAGGCCGTGACCTTCAGCTCTCACTGTAGCGGTTCGCAGCCGAGTGTGAAGCGGCTGGGATGAGAATCAGCACCTCCAAATCTGAGACCATGGTCTTCGGCCGGAAAAGGGTGGAATGCTCTCTCCGGGTCGGGAATGAGATCCTTCCCCAAGTGGAGGAGTTCAAGTATCTCGGGGTCTTGTTCACGAGTGGGGGACGAATGGAGCAGGAGATTGACAGACGGATCGGTGTGGCGTCTGCAGTGATGCGGGCTCTGCACCGGCCCGTCGTGGTGAAGAAGGAGCTGAGCCAGAAGGCGAAGCTCTCGATTTACCGGTCAATCTATGTTCCTACCCTCACCTATGGTCACGAGCTTTGGGTAGTGACCGAAAGAACGAAATCGCGAATACAAGCGGCCGAAATGAGTTTCCTCCGCAGGGTGTCTGGGCTCTCCCTTAGAGATAGGGTGAGAAGCTCAGTCATCCAGGAGGGGCTCAGAGTAGAACCGCTGCTCCTCCGCATCGAGAGGAGTCAGATGAGGTGGCTCGGGCATCTGGTTAGAATGCCTCCCCGGTGAGGTGTTCCGGGCCCGTCCCACTGGGAGGAGGCCCCGGGGAAGACCCAGGACACGTTGGAGAGACTATGTTTCTCGGCTGGCCTGGGAACGCCTCGGGGTCCCCCCAGAAGAGCTGGAGGAAGTGGCCGGGGACAGGGACGTCTGGGTCTCTCTGCTCAAGCTGCTGCCCCCGCGACCCGATCCCCGGACCAGCGGAAGATAATGGATGGATGGATGGATGTTTTTCAGTTAACATGAGTGATTGCAAATTATTAGTATAAAAAGTATATTTTTCTCACCATTGTACTCATCTCTGCCTGTTTTAATCTTTCTGGGGTTTTACATAGACAAGACTTTCCTGGGAGTTCATGCAGCCAAAAGGAAGAAATAGGTAAAGAAAATTATTCATGGAGTTAATTCAATTCAATTCAGTTTTATTTATATAGCGCCAAATACAACAAATGTAATCTCAAGGCACTTAAATAGTATAGTCCAATTCAAGCCAATTGGAATTCAATTCATTGTAATCATAATTATTTTATTTGTTAATGTATTTATTATTATTTATATATTTTTGGGTCTGGGTGTGCCGATTCTCAGTGTTGAGGGTCTCCTCGCTGTGACCGCAAGTCGCAGTAGGGAAGGTTCTGACTGCTCAATCTGAGCAACAACTTGGCTTTCTTGGAGTCTCTGGAGGTGCCACTGTCACGTTTCAAGAAGTTTACAGTAAAACAATGGTTACACTGGGCAATGAACTTTTTCCTTTGAGAATTCCCTTGACACAACTGAAATAAATAACTAAACTAAATTAAAGAAACAAACTTATCCCAAAGTATAGTAAATAGGTTTCAGTTTGAAGGTCTTCGCCCTCTCCACCTGAATCTCATTGATGTGTAGTGGGCGCCGTGTTTGTTGTTGCCAGGGATTTTAACCACTGCAACCTCAGCACTGTGCTCCTAAAATTCCATCAACATGTGAGCTTTCTGACAAGGAACAACAACTTTCTGGACCATGTCTACAGCAATATGAGGGGCGCATATAAGGCTCACACATTCATACAATGCATAAGTCCTCACTTTGGACAGTCTGATATATATCTGTGTTCTTCTATCCAGTTAACATGCAGCATCTCAAACAAGCCCCCTCAGTAAGCAAAGTTTATAATGACGAGACTGATTTGGTGCTTCAGGACTCTTTTGACATTTTTTCCTAGAAAATGTTTGTTTCAGAAATGTTTTAGATTCAGAGCTACATGTATTGTAGAAGTGAGTGATGCAAAGAAAACTAAAAGACTTCTTAAAACATACATCGGGGAACATGTGCAAAAGACAAATGATGTATTTTGTACCGTTTCCTTTTCAAGAAGCTTTTTCAAGATTGTGAGGAGTTGCAGTAATCCCGCCTGGACTACTGCAACTTGCTCCTTGCTGGTGCCCCGGCTTCTGCCATCAGACCTTTGGAGCTGGTTCAGAAAGCTGCTGCTCGTCTGGTGTTCAACCTCCCCAAGTTCTCCCACACCACTCCCCTTCGCCGCTCTCTACACTGGCTCCCTGTAGCTGCTCGCATCCAGTTTAAGACTCTGGTGCTGGCCTACAGGGCAGTGGAAGGAACAGCTCCTTCATACCTCCAGGCTATTGTCAAGCCCTACACCCCCGCCCGACCACTTCGCTCTGCGGCCACCAGGCGCCTGGCTGCCCCGTCACTCAGGGGTCCCTGTGCTTTTCTCTGTTCTGCACCCCGAAGGTGGAACGATCTCCCGACTGATGTCAGGACAGCTGAGTCGCTGACCATCTTTCACTGCAGGCTGAAAACCCATCTCTTAGGACATCACATGCTTCGTCCTAGTTCCTTACGCACTTATTTGTTTCATAAATTGTCTTTGTTTTCTAAATTGTCTTCCCATCTGTCCAGGTACCTAACTTATTGCACTTACTCTAGCACTAGTTATGCTCTTAGCTGTTTGGTTTTGGAAGGAAATGCACTTAT
The DNA here is from genome assembly GCF_027942865.1 of Odontesthes bonariensis. Classification (NCBI taxonomy): domain Eukaryota; kingdom Metazoa; phylum Chordata; class Actinopteri; order Atheriniformes; family Atherinopsidae; genus Odontesthes; species Odontesthes bonariensis. The sequence continues at coordinate 26,971,414 of NC_134525.1, read as the reverse complement.
GATTTCTTGTGACCTGAAGTTCTTTTGCCCACCGATGGAGAACACACTTATTGTAAGTTGCTTTGGATAAAAGCGTCTGCAAAATGACAGTAATGTAATGTAATGTAAAGAGGTATCAAGGTGCAGTCCTTAAAAGTTGTTAAATTGTAAGATATAAATCCAATTTGTGATATAATCATTCACTGAGGTTTTTTTACCCGGTTTTAGTGGCAAAACCAACATAAAAATAGTTTATACGGAATTTTATTGGAGATATTACTGTTATCAGCCCTGCACACTGACTGCTGCATCTAGAATGGCTCTGCTTGGTGTACAGGGATGTGTCACCTTTTGTTAAAATATAAATCAATTGAATTATTTAACTTATTCTCTCCCTCTCCAACTCCTACGAAAATGTAACATAATCCAAGTAAGCTCCTGTATATAAGCCACATTTGAGCAAAAATAGAAAGCAATATTTTGCTGACCACCATGTGTCCACTCCCCACTACACTGGCATCACATCATTTTCTAAAACAAGAAAAGGGATCCAACTTGACTTAAGACACAGCTAGATTTCTTTGTTGTTTGACCTGGATGATACAGAGAAAATGTATTCCTCCCAGAGCCCCTCAGTCATCCTTTTTATTTCCTTCTTCCTTTTACAAATCAATATGTCACTAATGGTTTTCAAAATCAAATGCCAACCTTTTGCCATGAAAGGAGGCTATTTCTATTTTGGAAAGGACAGAGAGGAAGAAAGACCCACATAAATAGGCATACACGCACTAAAGCAGTCACACATTTCGATCAATAGAGTTGAACCGATAAAAGGAAATTCTTTGTCTCTTTATTAAGATTCAGCCACTTGGTGTCATCCACCGTTGAAATAATGGGTACCATACATTTGTAGCTTTTGTACCCATGTTCCATATTGGCACTCAATCATCCCTTTTTTATAATTAATAAACCTGTATTGTCCCATGGCAACTAAAAGAGGTCAGCTATTAACATAGATTAGAAAATAGAAATAGTTTAAAAAGAATGATAGATAAACAAATTATTTAACATAATGTCATATCTATACTCATCTAATTTCAACAAGACTTGATGCTGGACTGAATTTACATTAGTTCAGGGGCTCTTCTTTATCTCTGATCCACTTACAGCAGTAAATCCTGAGAAGTAGTTTAAAGAGTAGAAGTCAGTCTAGATCACGTCTCCGGAGCCGCATGTGGCTCTTTCATCCCTCTGCTGCGGCTCCCTGTGACTTTGATAAATAAATAGTGAGTATCTAATTAAAATTAATATAATTTTAGTTTGTTAGTTTTTTTAATGCAATTCTAATTTTGAAGATTATGGTGATTTTGTAACATTAAAATAAAACGTGTTTAATTTGTCTGGGCGCTCAAAATATGCACCGCAACCGCAGATGTGCGACACCCGCCAGTACTGTTTGACTGTTTAAGGTTGTAGTCCAGATCTAAAACGATATCTATTTAATGCTTTTTAGTCTAATTATGAACTTAAAGTATTTTTACAATACAAGCCACTTTCCAAGATTGACACAAATAGCCACAGAGAACTTCTTCATCTAACACAGTGTCAGGAATCGAAACGCTGACAGATGACTGTTCTTCCTCCCGACTCTACAGCTACCACAAGTTGTGGGCAGTTGTGGCTCTTAAGGGAAAGCTGGTTTCATAAAATTTAAGTGTTTTTTCTATTGTAAGTTCACCAGAAAATTATGATGGCTAAACCTAACTAATCGGTGGATTCATTAAAATAAAGAAGTTAACAAATATCAGTTTTGGGGTATGTCTTGAAATTTTGTTTCATAGCTCTGAACTCGGATTTTCCCCCCATTTACCTTCCAACAGCAACACTCCTGAATTACGTAAATAATTTCTTTGGGCACGAGGACTGTGTGATATAAATTTTGCTATCCTTAGGCTGACCATGTGTAGCCCAGATATTTGCAACAGTGAATCAAGCTCACTGACTATGGATGCACCTGGATCAATCTCCATTCAGAAAACCATCTCACCACACACAAAAAAATGGCACAGTACAGAAAAACAATGTGGATACTTGTTTTTTGTAGGGCCGGTAAAATATTGATTGTCCACACCTCTACAATGTACTACAGACTAATTACATAGGCAAACATGGGAGGCACCACCGAACCAAAAGTTATTTTCATTGAATTCATGTGGGACTACAGAGTCTCAATTTGTTTGTGCACATATAGACAAGGAAAAAAGAAATTCCCTATTAGTGCGTGCATCAGAAGCCAATACACCTTGTGGGTTTCTTAGAGACAGCAGGAGCCAGATGCATGAAACTGTGTGTATGTTAATGACTAAGGCTTTTGTACATCCAAAGGCAGAAATGTGCATGCAAGTAATAGAAGAAATCAATTCTGTTTTTCAAGATTCAAGGAAAAGGACCCTGCAGAGACAAAAAATAATAATAATAATTATAAAAAAAAATGGGTAGATCACAAATAAGAGGCCAAATTAAATGAATTAAAATAATCAATGCTTTGGAAAGAAGACCAGCAATGCCTGCGTCATCTGCAGTGGATTTAAGCGTAGACTTTAAAGTAAGTAGCCCTGCATGAGAGCCAATCTTTTACCAGAAAATCAGAATCCTCCCTAAATAAATACTTATTCACTTTTTAAAGCCTCATTTGCAAGGTCTTCAACAACTATCCACTCCTGACCATGACACATGTCTGTAGTTATTTAGAATCAATCAATAAATACCAAAAAAAAAACTAATGATAATGTAGATGACAAAAAAACAACAAAAAAAAATTGTAAAATCAATCTAGTGAAATTCTGTTTTATGTTCAATTTTGTAACCTATTTTGCCAATGCTACTTCACCCTAAATCAGTTAAATTGGTCTGAGGTGCACATTCTTCCTTTGTAAACACAGGTGTGTAGGAAAAGGTTTACTGATGTTTCTTGTGTGTATTCATACTTTATGCAGGCCCACACTTAACAGCAGTTTTGATAGAGATGCAGTTTGATTACCTGAGAATGAGAATTGGCTGGTTTTCTCTAAACTGCAACTTAATTATATAAAAAATTACGTGATTTTATGAAGTCAAAGATTATACAGGTTATTATGCACCTCGAAGTTTGACTGTACTTATGTAGCGCTTTTCTTGTCTAGTTGATCACTCAAAGGGATTTTACACAACAAGCCACATTCAAATACACACATAGAACATCTTAGTCCATACAATGTCAAAGGCTATACAGTGCTTTCTTTCCTCTTTAACAGACATTTACTCAACGATGGATGCATAAGACACAATGCAGGGTTGAGTGTCTTGCCAAAGGACACTTCGACATGTGATCTGGGAGGAAGCTGGGAGTCAAACGATCAACCTTCCAATGCAGAACAGACAACCGCTCCGTCTTCTGAGCCGCCCCAAACTGTATCCGGTGTAGGTCTATGGGACCCCTACAATTCACAAAGTTAAAGGTGCCATGGCATGAAAATAAATGGAGGCTTTTATATATTTTTATAGGCTTTAGTGGTCCCCTAAAACTGTATCTGAGTTTTTTTCCCCAAAATTCTTCCTTGGTGCAGAATTACAGCCAGTCCTAAAAATTAGTTTTCCTTAGGATCCTCAGAATGAGCTGTTTAGGGTCTGCAGCTTTAAATGCAAATTAGGAGGACAAAAGGCGGGGCAAAGACTGCTCTGGTTTGTAAAGATGCACGTAGCCCTAGTCATTTCAATCAAGGGAAAGGCAGTAATCGTGCGCGCCATAACACCAACAGCAGGACGGCTATCAAAACAACAAATAAGTACACAACACTGGCGTTACAGTAAATGAGGTGTCCACTTGCATACCTCATGCTATTTACCGTTGCATTAGCGACAGTGACCGAGCTATTAGCTGCAGAGCTAACGACACAGACAGACTGACCGTTTTGAATGAATCATTATCCTGATGAAATGCACTTAATTTGCGGATTCATTGTTTTTCAGGAAGCTTGAAGTAGGGGGTTTTGGTCTAAAATGAGCGAGCTAACCATCTCATGAGCATGCAAACACCTCCAACAGCCCAGTTGGCAGAGATAAGTGCTTGCAGATGCTATTAGCTGCATAGCTAACGATACAGACACTTTCTTGTGGTAACAAGCTATGTAACTATACTGTAGATACAGGAAAGCAACACAATTATAGAGCGTTAAATTACTTACTTGTCCGAGGTCTGTAGATGGGCCAAAGAGAGTTGGTACTGATGCAGGGTTTTCAGATGTTCTGCAATGAGCAATGAGCTGGCCAAAGAGCTGTGGGCGGGGAAAGGCAGTTTTGGCATAGCCATATATGGGCTCTGGGGGGAAATAACCTCAACGTCATATGAGACGCCACGTCATATGAGGCGGCTTTCCCGATCAGGCCACCTGCATGGTCACATTACCAAAGGCGGAGAATAATTTCCAGTGCATGGTTTAGGTCAATCGTCATTTTTAGCTCTGGGGGACCGCAGGCAGGCTAGGGGAACTCATATTAATGTTAAACAACCTTAAAAAGTGAAAATTTCATGCCATGGCTCCTTTGATGATTTATATTTGAAACTCAACACAAGAGAGGTGGAAATTACAAAGCATTTTGTTATTAGGTTTTTTTTTATCTATGCAAATAGGGACAAAAATAACTAAGTACGGACATAGAGTTTTGTCACTATTTTGTCAAGACAGTAATGCATCACATTTCATTTGCCTCTTTCACATACCTTTTCAAACCAGGACTGATGCATCTTTGTTTCACATTGTGTAATGTGCGAAAGCAGAGAGGTTGAACATAGGGTCAAAGTTTACCCGTCACTAATGTGCCTATGAGCTGGCGAGAGCTGTTATATCAGAGGTGGAAAAGTTATAACTTATGTGTCCTTACACAATTCAAGCCAGCATTGTCGAACAACTACTGATTCTGCAACAGCGGCTAGATATGTGTAAGAACACAGTGATGAGGGGCTGAGCCGACTCTCCACATGCTTGGCATGTATGAATTATGAGGAGGACCAGTGGTTAAACCACCATGTCTTTATTCCACCTATAAGGTGTGAAGGTTATGTGAAAGAAGATGCTGTTTCCTCAACATTTTTTTGCATTTAAAACTACTTGGTAAGATTGGGCATTTAAAAAGAATATGTGCCTATCCTCTTGAATACACAGTTTTTTGTTTTTTGAATATTTCAAATTTTGCTGTGAGAACAGTATGATTTAGTGCATTGCTAACAAGAAGATACAAAAAGCATTTGCATCTGTTGCTCCTTCTCACCAAGGGTCCAGAACTATTTCTGTAAATATGTAATTTCTTGTCTTCAGCTTTCATTAACCACTAATTTTGGGGGATGCTAATGGAGACAAGTAGAGTACTCATCATATCACTAACGTTTCTTCTGGATTTGTTGGCCTACATTTAAAAATTACACAGTTACAAAGCACATAATGTTGTATGACATTATAATGTTAATGATATAAGATTAATTTATTATCCATCCATTTTCAATACCCGCTGAATCCGTCGGTCGGGTCACAGGGGGGCTGGAGCCTATCCCATTTGGTGAGAGGCGGGGTACACCCTGGACAGGCAGCTAGTCCATCACAGTGCCACACAGAGACAAACAAGACCAACAACCACACACACTCACTCCTAAGGACAATTTTAGAGTCACCAATTAACCTAACATGCATGTTTTTGGACAGTGGGAGGAAGCCGGAGTACCCGGAGAGAACCCACGCATACACGGGGAGAACATGCAAACTCCACACAGAAAGGCCCCAGCTGGGAGTTGAACCTGGAACCTTCTTGCTGTGAGGCGACGGTGATTCATTTATCATTTAATTAAAGCAACTAACAAATGAGGACCACATTTTGGGGGGTTCTGACCTATGAAGTAACTTAATAGCATTTTTAATACCTCTAACCGCTTGGCAAATGTTAGTCCAAAATTAATGAACTTTTAGCTCTGTTTTGGTATTTACTGTAAAAACTGATCCTGTTGCAGCTCAATATTCAACAGCGTTAACCAGTTTGTCTCTATATATCCCTGCAGTTTGAGTTTTTTTAGATTTTGGCTCCAACATAGTGCCATCTAAGAGATGCTGTAATTTAGTCAAACTCACTGTAACAGGTACTTTATAAAAGTCCTAGAAAAATCTTGATTGCACAGTGTTTGGGTACTAAACAACCATGTTTAGCTGAACATTTACATGGCAGAGAACAGTTACACTGCTTACACACAATAATCATGCACTAACAGTCTTAACTATAATTTTAACAGATAGACAATAAATCATGATGAGTGGATGAAAAGCATATAAAACAGTCCGGAACTTATTTTCCTTCCATAAAAGAAAACTGTGGAAAATATCAGGAAAACATCAGTGCTGTAAACTGCCCCTAGCGGCACAAACATACACAACTGACTTATCTCGTGTAAATTTGCCACAGTTTACAATGAGTTCTACTTTCAAATTATTCATGTGAAGAACATCTATTGCTGGGTTCATCCAATAGTTATTTTTGCAAAAACAAAATGTCACAGCCAATGCAGCATGTGATTGCACAAAACAGTAAGCTAACAGAGAAATGCAATCCTGTCCTATTTTACTCTTTAAATAACGAAGAAAATCAGATCTAGTATTAAAGCTCTAACCCTGAAAGGTCGGTCCAATCGTGTTTGCCTTTGCTGTTTCACTTTGAGTCATGCCTGCAAAGGGACAGATGCAGCTATTGGGCTGTGGCAACATTACTTGGCAACTTCATCAGGACTGAGAAGCATCTAAAAAGACACCCTGCAGTACTTCATGGAAGCACACAGCCTCTGGCTTGCTTTCCTCCCTGTCACATCATGCCCAGTCTTGTGCCTGGACTGCTGTTCAGTTTAGTGCCAGCTAGAATACACCCCCCTCCCCCCCCGGTTATCAGTTAAACGGTATGGCTCTAGTCCATGCCAGCCCCTCTTCCCTTAAGCTCAGTCCTGTGCCAAATGATTTCTGTTGGCTAAAAGCTGAATATTCTTAGTGTCGTTTTCTTGTCAAGATCTCTTCACGAGTTAAACTGACTTTAAGGTGCTGACGATGATTTTATGAATTTGTAGCAAATTAAAACCTATAACCTGTAACCTATAATACTGGTGTTGACTTACAAACATTTTCAGATAGGTGCAAAAAGTCTTGTGCCACCCCACATTTCTTTATATTTTGCTTCCAAAGAGTCAGACTTTCTTTTAATAATTTAAATTGGTGTTGAGCCAAAGTTCTCTAGGCTTTGTGAAAAGTGGGATATTAACTTTTTTTTGTCATTTTAAGTCCAGTCCTTTTACCTCACTATTTTAGATGAATATGTTTTTTTTTTGTTTTACTGCCCTACGAAAATGCCAACGATAACCTTTTGACAGAAGAGTTTTTTTGCACAAACAAGGTGATTCCCAAGGAGTTATTAGCGAAAAACATGGCATAACTCCGCATGGTGTGCAGGGTGACCTTGAATTTAAAGAATCTGAACAAGTAGAGGACAACAGAAAAACAAACAAACAAAGAAAAACATGGCAGCCCTGACTACCATCTACAGCACATGTACAGTATCTGAAAGAGATGTTCTTAAGAAATAAGAAAAAAAATCAAGCACAGACCTGACACAGGAACTGTGAGATGCATCTTGACTTTCAGTTCACTTATCCACTGGCCAAATCTTCATCAGAAATGGTCTCCTAGTAAGGGTGGCTAACACCAAGCCATTCTTAAGGACGGGAAACAGAGAGAAAAGGCTGAAGTATGCCAAATGGCACATGAAATGGTCTGAAAATCAGTGGCAACCGGTCTTATGGAGGGATGAATGCTCCTCAGAACCCAGATCTCAACTGTGCATAAGCAGTGTGGGCTCATCTTGACAGAAAACCAAAGAAAAAGGCGGCCAATATTCAAAGAGGAGCTTTGAAATGTCCTTCAGGAAGCCTGGAGTACTATATCCCTGAAGATGACTTTGAGAACTTATAAGAAGGTTCAGGCTGTGTTGAATAATAAAGATGGTTATATCAATATTTTGACTTTCAACCTCACCAGAAAAACTGTGAAAACTTGTTTTTGCCATATATCTGTATTTTCGTTTATGTTTGTCCATGTCAATATAACACCAGACTCATTTCATGTTCCTGACAATATACAGAAATGAGAGGTGGTTCAAGACTTTTGCACAGTACTGTATAAACATTTAAACTGAGATTGTTTGTTTTGATTCATGAATATATTTTGATTACCAGAATAAAATATAATCATGCCATTTTTATTGTTTATTTTTTTTTAAATTAATTTCTATTTTGATTTATTTTTATTTACTTAATCATTTTTGGGGCTGCACAGTGGTGTGGTGGTTGACACTTTTTCCTCACATCAGGAAGATTCCCTGTTCGAATCTTGGCTGGGTCCTTTTTGTGTGGATTGCATGTTAACCTCAAACATGTCTCGGTTATCTCTTGGCACTCGGGCTTCCCCCTGCTGTCCTAAAACATGTTTGTAAGGTTAACTGATGAATAGATGGATTCTAATTGCAGCTTGGTTGTCTTTTTCTAAGTTGCTACAAATTTATCTTACCATCTTTCCTCAACTTCATGACAATTTCCACGTGGACTAGGAAAAAAGCTTTAGAAAAGAAGACAGGGAGTAACTTTTTTAGCTAATAAGAGATGCTGAGAAGTTTATTCACATCATTCTTTTAGGCATACAAGGAAAAATAAATTGACCTTGTGTGCTTTGAATTTATGTGTTCATAGTTTAGTTTATAGAAAGGCCCTAAGCAAAACTTCTGTATTCCAAAAGTCCTGGTAGCTGTCTCACAGGTCCACAGCCACAGACTCTTTCCTGGTGTGTTTGTTTTTCTTTTTTTCCTTTCCCTCAGTAGGGGTACCCCTCCTCTCCCTTCCACAGGTGGTGCAGATGGTGTGATGGGGAAAAAAAAACACTGTTTCAGGCCTGTTGGGAATGCAGGCAGACGTTTTATCTTGGCTGGGCGTTGGTCATCCAAACACACGACATATGGCCCAGACAATCTGAGTGTTGTCTGAGTTACCACAAAATTGCTAACAACTATCAGCTTACTGAAGCTGTGTGGGTACCTCCCTTGGGGTCCACGGAGTCAAACTGGTGGTGATGGTATTGAAAGGGGTGCTGTTGTTGGGTTGGGTGGGTGCAATGGTCTGGGTCAGTGAAGCTGGTGAAATTCTGTAATAGTACTGACAGATGGAGAAGATTTGCTCTAAATATGGTTCTACTCACTCCCTTTCCCTGGGGCGAAAAGGTCCAAAGTGGTCAAGACAACCTTGTCTCAACTGCATTGGCTGGAAAGAAAGCACTTGAGCTGTTAGCTGGATTTTTCTCACATTCTGACTTTTACAGGGTACAATCCCTTTTCCAAAAAGACTGATGTTGTGTATCATGTAATCAAAAGGGAGTTTTTTTAAAAATACTTTTTCTCATTGAAAATGGTAAATAAAAGCTGAAACTTAATTTTCCAGAGAAATTTCTGTACACAAGAGACAGGTCTGAAAACAGTTATGGAACGGCTTTGATCTCTGCCCCTAACTGCTTAAGAACTAAGCAGAAATCACAGGAACCCTTCCAGAAGTTTTTGTTGCATACACAAAAAAAGCTTTTTGCAGAAGCTTGATAAGGAAGCTCTATTCCCTGACATCTTACCCTATTCTCTGTTATTCAGGCTTTTCTCCTACTACCTTCAGTCACTCCCATTGTTGTCCCACTGTCAACGTTTAAGTTTAAGCAGATGTGTTGGCATTCTGTTCTGTATGAAATAGGAGGCAAGCAACAATTATCTTATTTGTGGAATTGCAGCACAGAGACAGTATGTAAAGAGCTTCTGCTTTGTGACCATAACGTTTCATATGCTGGCCAGGTGGAAAACCCAGCAGGCAACAACTTTAAAGTCTCACGGTATTTGAGTGGGTCAATGACGCATACATAAACTTATCAGCTCTCAGGGTGTAATTGACCCCACAAAAGTCTAAATGCCTGGAGCTCCTCTCAGTTTGAAGTAAGGAAGCTTGTTGGAGTAGGGCTGCCTTCACTTTAAGCATTCAGGACTGCCATTACTTACTGCCACTGACATGCTGCAATGACAAAAAAGGCACTTTATGTCTGGTATAGCAACTGAAACTATTGACTGTTCAGTTCATGACAAGTATATTGGGACCTCAAAGCTCATTCAGAAAAGTAACTCATGTAATAGCTGCATGTGTCTTTCTGTGTTTCGTTTTTTTTCCCCTGGGTTTTATCCAAGCAGTCATTTTTGAAGAATACCTGTTCTGTCCTGTAAAACATAACATGAAATTGCTTGGTAAAGAAACATTCAGTTTAGATGATAGGGGGAGAATATAAATCTCACTCTAACAGTGGGAAAAAAAAATTATAATACATACAAAATGAACGAATAATAATAGAGGAACAGAAAAAAAATGTCTTTGCTGGCGTCTTGCTTTTGCTGTTTTTGCTTTTGCTATTACTAAATAACAAAAATATTATCCTCCTGTTGTTTTTGATACAGCAGTGTCAATAATTCATCGTGGCACTCCACTTTTTCCCTCCACATAAGTCTCACGCTCTCATCCCCAGTTCCCACCAGTAGCTGGGGTTACAACAGTTTTGATGTATTCTTAATGCTATTTATGAGTTTTGTGTGACAGCAGTGATGGTGTGAAACCAGTTGAAATACAGGTCCTGCAGAATTTTTTTTTTTGCATTTTTCTCTCCCTCTTCTTTATTTTTTAATTGTACTCCTGCAGTCCTATTATGACCATTCTCTCCTTTTATGCTGTTAATTATCTCTTTATTGTGCCTCACTTCCATTTTTTTCTTCTAAACTTTCTTTGTCTTGCAGTCTTCAATATCCCAGCAGCTGGGCATGTAGAGGAGGCAATGGCACGAGCAGGTAAAAGGGTATTAAAAAATAATGAAGAAGCCACTGCAGCAGTTATTTTTTTTTTTGTGTAAGCCAAACTTTTTTGGATTTATTTCTCTCAGCAGGTTCAGCTGGCTGCTGGACCTGGATATTACAATCGTATGTTACCAAATCCTAGTTTTATTTTGCTGAATACCATAGGATGTAGGTTAAATATTTTTTTATTGATTATTTTTTGTTTGTTTTCTTTTTACTGGCTTCATTACTTACTTATTTTAGATTAATTTCATTGATTTAAGCCTAGGTAGAACTTGGTTTTTACTTCTGCAGTTAATTTGTGCTGACATTAGACATCAACTATAACTTGTATTCAATTGTATTTTCACTGTGTTATTGAGTGTAAACTCTTGCCTTTGATGAACAGTGAACACATCCTGCACTGTATGTGTGTGTGGTAGAGACAAGGAGGGCTTGAGTCTCAAGAGGTTGTGTCTGCATGCAGATCAGAAACGGCCAACACAGCAGACTGGATGGAAATTCAGAAACAGTCCAATGCTTACTCACTTAAAGAGAAAGTGCTGCTGTGTCATGAGAAATCTAATGAAAACTCGGCTGAACTGCTGAGACACAGTCATCCAGAAATCAAAGCACTTTCAAAATACTGTCATTTTAATGTGCAGAAATGCTCTTTCTAACTCATATAGGCTCCTGCAGTTTTGTTAGGACTCGTTGGCATAATCACCCACAATAGAACACAGGAAGGCTTTAACTTCACTTTTGTGTGTATGTCAGAAATACCACAGGCTTAGACAAGCCAGTAGAATGACCAGGCATCAGATACCTTTCAAAACTGGAAACCATAATTATAAAAAAAAAAGTTGGGATTCTGTGGAAATTAAATCAGAATGGGGTCATTTGCAGATCTCATATACCAATCTTTTATACACAAGAGAACATACAAATCATTTCATCATCATCACCTTCATCAAGGTGAGACTAATCTTGAATTGATGGCAGCAAGTTGTCTCAAGATGTTTGCGACAATAGAGAAAAAGGCTGGAAAAGCAAGGGGTACTAAAAAGTAATGGCTGGAGGAACATGTTGCAACTAATTAGGTTAATTGGCAACAGTCTAGTAACATTACTGTGCATAAAAACATACCCTAGAGGGACAGAATCTATCAGATGAAAAGATGGACAAACACATGACTTCTGGGCAACTAGAATTGTGTATCACAGGACAAAATTCAGGGACGTCTGGGTTTCTCTGCTCAAGCTGCTGCCCCCGCAACCCGACCCCCGGACAAGCGGAAGATAATGGATGGGTGGATGGATGGAGGACAAAATTCCTCTGCCAAAAGCCCAGTAATTAGTCTCCTAAGTTCCGAGATGTTTATGGACTCCTTTTCCATACAGGAAGTCAGTCAGTTAAATTTAAGCTGATTTAAAAAATCTGTGCTTTGTCAGCCAGAGACTAGTGCAGTGTTTTTCAACCTTTTTTGAGCCAAGGCACACTTTTTTAATTGAAAAAATCTCGCGGCACACCATCAACCAAAAATGTTAAACAAATGATACTCTGTAGCCGCCTATATTAACAATATAGTCATTCTTATCAAAGTGTCTTGAAAAGCAATCAAATAAACACACTACTGTATTTTTAGCATCTTTTATATTTCTTCTTTCAAATAAAAAGTGCACTTAACATGTTCACTTCTTTAAGAAGTAATAGAAAACTTAAAAGTAGCCTATTTACAGACTTTAATTCTGTCCAAAAGCATTGTATTAGCAGGAATACAGACAGTAATGCTTATTCTGATATTGGGAAGGACTTCACTGTTACAATATGAAGATGCATGTACAAAATGTCAATCTCAGTATATTTTACTCACTTAGTGTGAAACCTGTAGCCTAGCAAGCCAGACCCCTACAGCAAAAAGCTGTACAGGGGTCTAGTGAAGCTGGATAGCAGAGTGGGCGGGATAAACGGTTGTCTGTCAAGTTGCCTCTGCACTCAACGCCACGCAATAGGATGGCGCAACAACCAATCAGAGCGATGAAGAAGGATTACGTAGTCAGCGCGACGGACCAACGGAGAAAGCTGGTAAATTAAACTTTTACCATACCCGGTGGGCAAAACTCCGAAAACGTCCTTTTTTAAAAAAAAAAACTTAAGTGAAAAAGTTAACTTAAGTTATCTGTTCGTCTCGCAAAGAAAACTGTATATATAAATCTTCTAGAGTCGCTGCCAAAGCCAAATCGAAAGACTGTTCGCTGGGCCCAGCCATTGTTTACCTCTCTCTGGACCTACACACTGAAACGTCGCACCTCTGTTGTCACTAGGTAGCCCGGCCTCCGACCCCGCTCCTCACGATTTGATTGGCCTGATTAAGTTTCGATTTGCAGCCTCGCATAACGATAGAGATGCTTAACTCGAATCTTTTGGGCAATCCGGGCTGATTGGATCATTTCGAGGAGGGGATTCGAGTTATACGGATCACTTGAATCACTTGAGTCACTTATTGAAAAAAAATAAAATAAAATAAAAAACTCTTTCTGCCGTTTAGTGGCTATGCGCCTCGCCTTTTTTTTTGTCCCATTTATCAGTTCATTTTGATAAATCAAAGAGCAGCCTACGGCTACAAGTTCATTCATTTATTTTTTGTCAAGTAATAATTCAATGCCATTTTATCTGAAAGCCAGACACAACAGCTAGTGGTTGCATTTATACAGCGACAAATGTGGTAGCATTAGGTGAGGCAATGCTGAGTTTAGACCTACAAGTAAACAACATGGAATGATCTTGCCCTCCCTATATCACTAAATGATTATTTTTCAACGACTGTACAAGATGCATGAACCCACGCTAACCGAGCCTGTAGCGAGGTACAGAGGCTTCAGCAGTCAGATGGGTTGACGACAATCCTTGCTGCCGACTGGGCGCTCGCTCGTCAAGTCACGAGACAGAATCGAAACTTAAAAAGCTCCGAGTTGCATGGATTCGCTACTTGCCCGTCTGACCGCTGAATTGCTGGCTCTGGGTGACTCAGCGGTCAGACGGGCAAGTAGCGAATCCATGCCAACTCGGAGCTTTTTAAGTTTCGATTTTGTCGCGTGACTTTCAAACAGTAGGCCTAAAAAAAAGTAACAAAAGGCAATACCCTTATAAACCTTCAATGAATATGACAAAAAAAAATAGGTTGCTAGTTGTTGCAACGCTGTGTTTACAAAAACGGGTAAGGTAGAAAGTACACTATAAAATATTAAAATATATATATATATATATATATATATAAAACATAGATAAAACAGTGCAATGACTAACAGGCAGTAAAAGGACAACATCGAAATAAAAAAAATATGTGCAAGATATTAACAACAAAATAGTAACTAGGCCTATGTAGCCTTGTAGGCCTAATTATGTGCTTTTTTAAATCAGTGCAATAGTGCAATAACAAAGCTGTAAACATTTAACAAATGTAGGCCTAAGCGTGAGAAGAGGTATAGGCCTAAATGTCTATTTGTTTTTCCTCTTCAGGTTTGCGTTCAAAAACGCCAGCTGAGACACTTTGTCTGTGGTGAGGTGGCTCCTTCGGTCAGAGACAACGAGTCCGGTCTTCGAAAAGATCCTCTCTGAGGGCACTGATGTGGCCACAATACAGAGCCTGGTCTTCATTACAGTGCACAGATTTTTGTACACCAGGGTTCTGGCTTGCCACCACTGCAGAGGGTCACAGGGACGTGGCAATAGTGGCTCTGATACATAGCCTTTCACCTCAAGTAAGGCTGCAGCTCTGGGGTTTTGCACATCAGGCCTGAGGCTTGTCACCCTCTCTTCAAAGTTGGCCCAAAACACTGGTACAGGCTCTCTTGGTCTTTCAGTGGCTGCATCCTCACTCCCCTCCGACTGTGCTGCTGAGGGTGGGGGAGGAGTGCTCACATCTTGGGTTGCCCTCTCTATTCTTGCAATAGTTTGAGTGGCAACTTGATCATTAACGAAGCCATGCCTCTTAAATCGGGGATCCAGAAAAGTGGCATCGGCCAGCACACTGGCCCTCATTTATCAAACTTGCGTAAGACGAAAAACGTGCGTAGGTCGTGTGTACGTTCTTTTCTGCGCAAAGGTTGGCATTTATCAAATCCATCGTGAACGCAGGAAAGATGAAATCGCCACGACAGGTCTGAGGCCGTGTACGCACTTTTCCATTTTGACTTGCGGTGACTGCAATACAGACGCGTCACTAGTGCGTGCTCAGGAGTCGCAACAAATCTCTAGGTTAAAATTACAGACTTATCACTTTAAAGAAGGCCCATGTTTTATTTGACTTCAACATAAATATAAACATAAACGCAAATTAAATAAATTAAACAAGTACAACTCCGTAATTGGAAGAGTGATGGCTCATTATTCAACCGTGCACCCTCACACCGAACAGGAGAGGCGCTTTAACACTGCGCATTCGCGCACGCGTGCCACTGTGGAGAGGTGTACAGGGCTCCTAAAGCTGGATCTGTCTCTCGGCTGCGGGGGGAACCCTATACGCCCGAAAAGGTTTGCAATATTATTATTGCATGCGGGGATCTCCATAACATTGCCCAAAAAAATGGAGTGCCATTTCCAGATGTACATCCAGAGGACCACGTACCCAGAGATCCCTACCACCAGCCTGCACAGCCAAGAGCGCTCAGGAGGAGAGAGGAACTTATTCAGCTATTCTGACTTTTGGTAAGCATTCTGTTATTCAAGGAAAAAAGAAAGGAGAACAAGGATTTCTTTCAGCATTTATTCTGTGACTTCAGTGTTTCATTTATGTCTTTCAATGTACTGTCGATAGATTGCATGGTGTGTGTTAAAGCCATCATCCACTTCACGATCTCTGTTTGTCTTTCTAGGACCTCTGTGGTTAACACGGCTGGCCGGTGTGACGCTGCAGACCGGGGGGCAGAGGCAGAGGCTTTGGATGTTGACGGGGCCGCGTATTCGTTGCGCGGGTCAGGTTGCCCGGATGCCACTTCGGATTCATCTGTGAATGAAAAATATTAGTTTGATTAGGAACCTCATTTGTGTTGAAAATTAAAGCAACTGTTTTATTTAAACGTCTTGGGTGTGCAGTCATTCTTACCATTCTCGAGCTCTAGCATGGGCGCATCAGTGTCAAGTTTCCCTGGCACGCCCGATGAGGACGTAGCTCCGATCACGCCAGCCACCCTCTCCTCCAAGGCACTCAAATCCAAACCTGGATCGGACCCCCCCCCCGTTTGTGACATGCTGCGTCGGAGAGCTGCGACCTTCTTTTTTGGCTAATTTCATATCGGACCACTTCTTCCTGATCTTACTGGAGAAAAAGTAAAACATTGCTCAATTTTAGATTTAATTTAATCTGGAGTTTATCACATTTTATTGACCATCACAGTAGGGGAAAATACATACCTCGTCCGGTCTGTGATTTACATCGCCAACGCTGTTGACAGCCGTCCCAGCTGTCAACAGCGTTGACAGCGTTTCTTTGCCGCCTTTCGTCTATCCATGTCGCAAACTCTAGAGGTGCGGCCTCTCAGCCCCCTTTTGTAGAAGGCGTGGTTAGGATCATTACGATGGATTTCAGCCACCGGATTTATCAACAGCCGCTCGGTCTTACGATGGGATTGGTGTGGTACGCATGTTCTGTAAATCTCACTTGAGCCTCTGCGTACGACGAGTTCTCCGCTCATATCTACGATGCTTTCTATGATGGCTTGATAAATAAGGGCCACTGTTCTTTTCCAGTGTCCCAAATCTGTCGCCAAGCTCAACTGAGAGGGCCTTGACCAGTGTACCTGCTGCTGCGCTTCGAGGGGGGTTCCTCTGGTTGTGGGTTAGGAACCGTTGCAGGCCTCGCACAATGAGGATGGGCTTTGAGGCGGGTGGTGAGCCTGTCGGAAGGGGGATCTGTGTCATTTCTTCGGGCTGTGCCCGACCAAACCCCACGGGCACAGACCCGGCCACCAGGCGCTCGCCGGCGGGCCCCACCCCTGGGCCTGGCTCCGGGGGGGGGCCCCGGTGACCCGCGTCCGGGCAAGGGAACACGGTGTCCAAACATAGTGTTCATCATAGGGGTTTTGTGAGCTGTTCTTTGTCTGGTCCCTCATCTAGGATCTGTTTACCATGGGTGACCCTACCAGGGGCTTAAAGCCCCAGACAACATAGCTCCCAGACTCATTGGGGCACGCAAACCCCCCCACCACGGTAAGGTGACAGCTCACGGGGAGGTACCATATAACCTGTAGAACATTACACACACATAACATTCTGCGAGCAAGGCATGCTGGGACCTGTAGTCCTACTACTACTACACCTCCCCCTTATAGCTAAGTCTTCCCACATTCAAATAACTTGTTGTGCATATTCTCTGTGCTTTCTTTGTGAACTAACAATGAAACAAAACTGTAACACAGTATCCTTTTATCACATTTAACTTTAGCATACTTTTGTGTTTAACTCCAGAACTGTAACATAGACTTATGGATTATAACATCCCAAATCACTTTTCTTTTTCTGGGAACATAACCTTCCATTGTCCATTTTATTCACAGGCGTAGCCTATCAGGCGGCTTTGTCACCCGACCAACTCTCGTAACAGTCCCTATAGGTCGGAGGTGACTTCTGTTTCTCCATAGGAGACCTCTATCAGTCTCTACCATATATGACCTTGGAGTGTTGGCTGATCTGACAACTGCTCCTGTAGTTCTCTCCGTGGTGACCCAGACCTTTTGACCAGCAGACAGTTCTGGGAGAGGTCTTGAGCGATGTCTCAGGTTGTAGTTTGTGACCTGCCAACACCTTCCCTTTTCTTCCTCCTTGCGAAAAGCCTGAAGGTCTGGCCACTTAGGATACAGCTTGGTTGTTGATTGGGGCAGAGATGTACGCAGATTTCTCCCCATCAGCAGTTGAGCTGCTCGAGCTAACTCTCTCTCCTCTGTCTTGATTCTCCTGGACCTGTCTGCAGCATTTGACACAGTGAACCACCACATCCTTCTCTCTACCCTGGAGGGAATGGGGGTTTCTGGCTCTGCACTCTCCATGTTCTCATCCTACCTGACAGATCGCTCCTACCAGGTCACACTGAGAGGGTCTGTGTCGAAGCCACGTAGGCTCACCACTGAGGTTCCCCAAGGTTCGGTCCTGGGTCCTCTTCTTTTCTCCCTCTACACATCGTCTCTTGATTCTGTCATCCACTCCCATAACTTTTCCTACCACTGCTATGCAGACGACACCCAGCTGATTCTGTCTTTTCCCCCTTCTGACACCCAAGTGGAAGCGCGCATTGCTGCGTGCCTGGCAGACATCTCGGGGTGGATGTCGATGCACCACCTTAAGCTCAACCTGGACAAGACTGAGCTGCCCGTTCCGAGATCTGGCCATCACCATGGATGACTCCGTGGTGACATCAACCCGGACCGCGAGGAATCTGGGTGTGACCCTGGACGACCAACTGTCGTTCTCGCCAAACATCGCATCAGTGACCCGTTCCTGCCAATTCCTCTTCTACAACATCCGGAGGATTCGCCCCTTCCTCACCGACAAGGCAGCAGAGGTGCTCATCCAGACTCTTGTCATCTCCCGCCTGGACTACTGCAACTCCCTCCTTGCTGGTGCCCCGGCTTCTGCCATCAGACCTCTGAAACTGGTTCAGAAAGCTGCTGCTCGTCTGGTGTTCAACCTCCCCAAGTTCTCCCACACCACTCCCCTTCTCCGCTCTCTACACTGGCTCCCTGTAGCTGCTCGCATCCAGTTTAAGACTCTGGTGCTGGTCTACAGGGCAGTGGAAGGAACAGCTCCTTCATACCTCCAGGCTATGGTCAAGCCCTACACCCCCGCCCGACCACTTCGCTCTGCGGCCACCAGGCGCCTGGCTGCAGGGGTCCCTGCGCACGATCGACACGGTCACGGCTTTTCTCTGTTCTAGCACCCCGATGGTGGAACGATCTCCCGACTGATATCAGGACAGCTGAGTCACTGCCCATCTTTCGCCGCAGGCTGAAAACCAACCTCTTCAGGAAACACTACCCTGATCCGCCCTCTTAGGACATCACCTGCTCCGTCCTAGTTCCTTACACACTTATTATTTTCTCCAACACTGGCACCCTCTATATTTTCATTACCCCCTACCCGAACCAGGGTTTGAATCCCATTCCTGCTTTTCTTACCTCTTTTATTTCTTCCCCTACCCGAACCAGGGTTTGCATCCCCACCCCGCTGTGACTGGTAGGCAGTTGGTGAGAGGCTGAGGTACCTGACTTATCGCACCTACTCTAGCACTAGTTTTGCTCTTAGGTTTTGGAAGGAATTGAACTTATGATTTCTTGTGACCTGAAGTTCTTTTGCCTACCGATGTTGAACGCACTCATTGTAAGTCGCTTTGGTTAAAAGCGTCTGCAAAATTACCGTAATGTAATGTTGAGCTGGTGAGAGTCCGTACACTAGTTCAATTCAATTCATTTTTATTTATATAGCGCCAAATACAACAAATGTCATCTCAAGGCTCTTAGATAGTAAGTCCAATTCAAGCCAATTGGAATTCAATTAATTAATAATAATCATAATTCATAAAATAATCCAATTCGTTCATATAGAGCCAATTCAAAAAGAATTTCCTAGCTAAGAAAACCAACAGATTGCACTGAAAACTTTTTGTTTTTACTAGTGGGGTGGACCTGTAAGCCAGCAGTGCTCTGCTGTGATCACTGTCTTTTTTCCACAAGTCCTTTATTGTCTGTACAGCGCGTTCCGCCTCCCTATTTGCTTGAGGGTAGCGGGGGCTGCTTGTGTTATGAATGAAATTGTTCTCTTTTGCGAATTCCCTGAACACCGCTGATGAAAACTGCGGCCCGTTGTCTGATGTGACAAACTCTACTGTCCCATGCCTGGCGAAGACCTCTTTAACCGTCACCTCAGTCGAAGTGCTTTTGAGCTCTGCTATCTCAATGTATCTTGAGAAATAGTCTATAATCAACAGATAATCTCTCTTGGACCGATGCGTTGTCTGTCACACACGCCACAACTTTGTCTTTTATGTGCCATTCCTCTGTAACTTGGTTCAACTTGAAGGCCAACTGCTCGGGCGTGTGCCGCTCTGTCATGGTGAAACAGTCCAGCAGGTTGCTCCTCATGCTGAAATCATCTCCAATGTAGTGGCAGGTTACAGACATATAGCTGGTTGTGGTCCTCAATGTCCAGCAATCTGTGGTCAGACACACAGCAGATGCCTCTTGAATGTTGGTCATCAGCTCTGCTCTGACCTTATCATATAGAGCAGGCAACATCTTCTTAGACAAAGTGTGCCTGCTTGGCAGGGTGTATGATGGGTCCAGGGCACCTGTGAACTCCTTAAACCCCTCATCCTCCACAATTGAAAAGGGCTGAAAGTCCTTGGCAATCATTGACATAAGTGCATCATCCACCTTCTGTCTTTGGTGAGGTGCCATTGTTTTTTTTATGAAGGCTCCCATTGTGGCCTGCCTTTGGCGCTTCTTCACCGTTGCTGGTGTTGCAGTTGCAGATGCTGAAGCTCCAGCTGGTTCTCCACCCGATGTGTCAGCAGATGTGCCAGCTGCTTCTGCTGCTGGGCCCGTGTCTCCCTCTGCCTCTGCCTGGGTGTTGGTGAGCAGTGCTGTTGGGTGATTACTCCTTAAATGCCTCATCATATTAGATGTGCTCCCACCTTGATTAGAAATCAAGCTCTTGCACATTTTACATTTGGCCTGCCCTGGTTTGTCGGCATCAAAGTGGTTCCATACCACGCTCTTCTTCCTGGTACTCATCATCAAACTTTAATCACCACATCAAATTAACTTATGCACTCTCTGTCGAATTCTCCTCTCTGACTGAGCAGTTCAGGGGCTGCAGTGGGGGATGGGGTGGAGATTGAGTATTCCTTGTCAGGTATCTTATTGGGCGAAAAGGTCAAAATGGCCGGTCAACAGTTAAATACCATGGCAACTTGTTCAGTTCAATGTAAGATGGACAGTTGTAGACTTTAACTGGGGTAAAGGTCACAGAGTTAGTCCTAATGAAGCCTATAGTAGGCCTACCCAAAGGAAATTCAGTCAATAGCTACCCTCATAGACCGAGTTGGTCAAATTAAACGAAACCTAACAGGTGGTACGAGTCAGCGGGGATTCGTCCCTCACTGTAAGTAACGGACGGATCGCAAGTCAGGACGGATCAGTAGTGGACATGGCTCACTTAACCGACATACGGGCTCGTGACAAACGGGGCGGGAGTTAGGTTTTGTTTCACTCAGTGTGTGACTGTGTCTTCGTGACTGAACACCGTGCTAG
Source organism: Odontesthes bonariensis (assembly GCF_027942865.1). NCBI lineage: Eukaryota > Metazoa > Chordata > Actinopteri > Atheriniformes > Atherinopsidae > Odontesthes > Odontesthes bonariensis. The sequence goes on along the minus strand of NC_134525.1, from coordinate 26,950,178 downwards.
AGAATGACTGTAGCCTAGTAGGCAACTAAAGAGGGATATATATTCCAGTTTCATCATTTCTCACGACTAAGGTGCAAGAGCGCTGTAACTGCCATTTGTTGACATAATGAAATGCCGTCTGGCTCGACTTGGGCGAATCATTTTTTATTTTTATTTTTTTTAATAATTTTTATTTTTAAGGCGGATCAAATGCATGCCACCATCCAGTCTGCCCGGGTGACGTATTTATCCGGTTTAAAAACCGGATAACCCGGATTTTGTTACAGAAAACGACTATGTAGACGACTTGTGGTCGTCTACATAACGACCACAAGTGACTAGACTAGCCCGGAGCAAATTCAATTTGCGGTCGCTAGGGGCGTCTAGATTTCTAGGCTATGAAACCTGTGCTTGTATGGATGAACACAGAGATGATATCCTGGCGGGAATTGAAGAGAGACACACACAAAGCTCTCCCTCAACAGCTCTCAGTCTCTCTCTCTGTTTAGTTTTTATAGCAGTCAGGCTTGAGAAGCTCACTTCACACAGATATGTTGTGGAAAATGGGAGCAATGTCAAAATAGCTTTGTTTGCCAGAATGGGGAACTGCTTGGCAGCAGTCAACCAAAAACTGTCCAAAGGTAGATCAGCAAAGCTCAGCTTTAAACCACGATTTTGTCTCAGTTCAGTTAGTTCTTCCTGCTCCTGTAAAGACATGTCCTTTCCAACAACTGCTGAGCTGTATGGGTCCCTAACCCAGTCAAGGCATTCAGTGGAGGCTGAAGGGAAATGAAGTGACATCTTCTCCTCGAGAGTTTTAAATGTCTACCAATTATTTCACACAGTGCAGCAGTGTTAACAGTTTGCCATTTGTTGGTGAGTGGAAACATTTCAAGATTGCCACTTTCAACATGTTGTTGCCAGAGGTGCACCTTTGCACGGAATCCGTTCATTTTATCCGTACTTGTGAGCATGTTTTCATTTCGGACTTGCATTCGTGTGTTCAGTTCATTCAAATGGTGAAAAATATCCGCCAGGTATGCCAGCCTTGCGCACCACTCATCACTTGCAAGCAGCTTTGCATAATCGGACCCCTCATTTGTCAGAAAGACTTTGAGTTCATCGCGCAGCTCATACACACGGGCCAGCACCTTGCCACGCGACAACCATCGGACCTCCGTATGGAACAGCAAGGTCTTATGCTCCGCTCCCATTTCCTCACACAAAGATGAAAATATGCGGCTTTTCATAGGACGTGTTTTCACAAAGTTTACCATGTGCACCACATCATTCAACACAGGGACAAGGTCTGCTGGTAAAGTCTTGGCCACGAGGGCCTCACGGTGTAAGAAACAGTGCGTAGTAATCACATCTGGGTTTCTTTCCTTCACTCTGCTTACAAAGCCTTTGGTGCGCCCGACCATGGCTGCAGCTCCATCAGTGCAGACACTTGTACAGTTTTCCCACTTAAAGGTAGGGTAGGAGATCCTGGATTTTGAGTCCAGCGAAGCTGCATTTTGAAAATACACAGGTCAAATGTCCCAACCCTTTTCTTCACTTTTCCCCCAAAGGCACGCCTCTAGAGTACATGAACGCACACGAAGGTGCATGAGCGCTGTTCTGATAGCAAGCATCGATCGTTGCCGTATTTAGTATTTAGTATATGATAACTATACGTTTAATAATGCTAGGTGCTAGCCAAGCTGGCTCTAGTTTAGCTTCCTGCCAAGCTTCCGGACGAGTAATTTGTTCACGGAGCAGGGTACGCGCACAGGGGGAAGGAGGGGGAGGGAGGAGCAGATTGCAGTTTGATAGACGGCATCAGAATCCAATCATTGTGAACGGTCCGGTCAGTATGATTGGATAGTGTTTTTCCTAGATTGTACTACTCAAAATTTTCATATTTGTGTCAAAACTTTTAATTAATTGGTTGCAATGGGGGTGTGAAGAGTATTTCAAGCAATATGTAAAAAAAATGTTCCAGAAAAAGATCCCCTACCCCGCCTTTAAGTCCTCCTTGTTCAAGATATTCTGATGTGACCCGAAAAATTTCCTCTCCTGTTGTCTTTTCTGGCAATACCTTGCAAAATAGGAAGTTTTCTCTGATTGCGTCTCCATCCACAAAACGCACATTGGCCAAGAGTTGAGCATGTCCACTAATATCAGTGCACTCGTCAAGTTGCAACGCAAATTTCTCACTGATACGGATCTTTTCCAATATTAATGTCTCTGCCACAGTGTGGGACCTTTTTGATTTAGCTACAAGTTCAGCTACGTGGTAGCTAGCTTTAAGGGCTCTCTCATTTACCTTTGTTTTTTTTCTAATGAAAGTTGCCTGTTTCTCCGTGTGCTTACGCAGGCCAACAAAATAGTCTGCATTCTTGTTTTGAAGCGAAGGGTGTTTCGTTTGGAGATGGCGTCTAAGCTTGCTTGGTACCATAGCACTGTTGGATAATTTTTCACCACATACCACGCACAACGGAATTGGTGCCGTTGCATCCCCCGTATAAGTAAATCCAAATGAAATGTAACTGTCGTTGTATTGCCTCAAGCTCACGGTAATTGCCTTCTTTTGACACCCACTCATACTAGGGCCTTCACCTGGGTCTGAATTTTGTCCAGGGCCTTGTGCAGGGCCGAGTTCGGAGTCAGCATTTTTTCTTTTCAAAAACGTCTCCATCATCGTCATCATATTCTTGCAAGTCAAAAATGCTCGCACTGATACCTGTCACATTCATGCATTGTATATTTACGTACATTGCAATTCGCTACCTGCTGCCATTTAGTGATGAGGAATTATTTACATGATTACGCCGCAAGTCACTACTACAGACACTAGAGTAGAGTAGACAATGGCATAGGAATTATTGTTTGCTGATAATAATTAATTTGTTTTCAAAAAAATATTTTTAGACCAATTGGATAATTTTCCATGGCACACCTGGCGGCACAGTGGTTGAAAAATACTGGACTAGTGCACCTAGGTGAGAAAGCGGTGCTGACCCACTCCCTAGGTCACAACATCGGCCAATCTCCATCATGATCAAGCCTGCTTTAACAAAGTCGGAAGTTCCCCTCCGACACCGCTTCAATCTTAAGAAGGCCAAATGAAATGGAATGACTACAAGAAAGGGATGGACAGAGCACTCCTGGTCCTACGAAGTGGAGTTTGAACTCGACCCGTTTTCAGACACTACCAGTGAGCTTACCCTCATGGAATCCCTGGGGAAGGAGAGGCGTAGGGCCAAAGAAGACCATCGCGCCACAACCAGGCCGGGCAATCAGCAGAACATAGTCCATCCTAACCAAGCCCTTCACTGTAGAGGAGCGTGAAGCAGGACTTAACATCATGAAGCTGGGAAAAGCCGCAGGGCCATATGACATACTGAGAATTGAACTCAACTAGGCCCAGTCACCATGAAATGGCTCCTGAACATATATAACATGTATAACGCATGCATCCAGACCCAGCATATTCTAACCATCTGGAAGAAAGCCATCATCATTGCACTGCTAAAACCTGGGAAAGATCCCAACCTCCCCAAAAGCTACCAGCCCATCTCCCTATTATGTACCACCTACAAGCTGTTCGAGACACTTTTCCTCAGCCAAATGTCACCCCATGGGGTCTGTCTGAAGACAGACACTTAGCTGATCAAGGATCAAGCTGGATTCTGAGCAGGGAAATCATGCACAGCTCAACTGCTAAACCTCACCCAGTACATTGTCTCAGAGTGATGCAGAAAAACTAGTCCACTGATGATGATTGATGAGAATTAACAGGAGAGATCATATTTCTCCAGTTTTAGCTTCTCTTCATTGGCTCCCTGTTAAATTCAGAATAGAATTTAAGATTCTTCTCCACATGTAAAGTTCTTAATGACCGAGTTCCATCATATCTTAAAGATCTCATTATAAGATATTTTCCTAACAGAGCACTTCGCTCGCAAACTGCAGGTTTACTTGAGGTTCCCAGAGTTTCTAAAAATAGAATGGGAGGCAGAGCCTTCAGTTATCAGGCCCCTCTCTTGTGGAATAAGCTGCCAGTAAATGTCCGGGAAGCAGACACCCTTTCCACTTTTAAGACCAGGCTTAAAACTTTCCTTTTTGATAAAGCTTATAGTTAGGGATGGCTCAGGTGATCCTGAAACATCCCATAGTTAAGCTGCTATAGGCCTAGACTGCTGGGGGGCCTCATCTGTCACACCTTTCCTCACTTTACTCTCTTTTTCCCCTGTTCAATTTCTCAAATGATATTATGTACATGTGACATTATTGTGGTCATTAACTCGTGTTTCCCTGTTCCAAAAGATATCCTTTGAATGGTGTTACAGTGGTTTTTTCTCCCTCTTTTCATATACAAACTAGAGATGCGCGGATGACGTATTTTCCCATCCGCAACCGCTGCAAAAAATATATATCCGCCCGCTATCCATTTGCACAAACATTTTTTCACCGATTTTCAAAACCGAACCCGCCCGCTATCCGCCGATAGGTGTAGGTCTATTGAAGGTGCCTTGGCTATTTGTATCGGCTTTTTCAAACAGCGTAGTTCATTATATCTGGTCAATAAGTCCGCCTACTACTATATAGTGGATAATAGTGCTGTCAAAATCACTCCCAAGTGCTAAATTGAACACCTTTAAGACACACAGCCGTCACAAGCGATTGAATTCCTTCCAAGGCATTCACACTATCACTAGTTACAGGTTAGCATACCCTACGTCTCCCCACTTGTATGTGAAACATTAATACAGAATATAACTATATAGTTCTACATTTTGGATTAATCGATCTATTTCCAAGCATCACACGACCCTTCCATCACCTTGAAAATGTGCATTCCACTGTCGTTTTGACATGTCTGCATTGAAATACTATTTGCAGCTATATTTCACACTCCATCAAGAAAAAAGTAAAACATAATGAGCACGGGCACACCGTTTTGAGTGTACGAATTTTTTAAAAGAATCTAGACAACAAAGTCCGTCAACATAGCACGATAAATCCATCCTTTAGCGCAAATGTTCCCAACCTACTTCAGAGAATGTAAAACAACTTCAAAGCACATAGTCTAAGCCCAAATCAACATGCCGCGGCGGGCAAAATGAATAACCAGATGGCCTACGTTAAAACGCTGTCTTGATCACAGGATTCTTGCAATTATTTTTACTTTAATCCACACGGTTTAAAGCTGCAGTCTGCAACTCTTTTTCAAGCATAATGCCTGGAACTGTCCGGGGATTCTGAAAGTAGTACATTAAATACCCCAATACAAAAAAAATGAGTTCTCTAGGTCCCCTATATGTCCCGCTAGGTCCCTCCAAAGCCAGCAGGTTTGTTTACAAAATTGCAGACTGGACCGGTAAAAGGTAACCAATCAGGTTTACGAGCTGGGCTCTGCTGCCTGTCAATCACCGATTGTGCACGCGCGATACAAGGTAGGCTCGTCCCCACGCTTATTTATCTAGACTATTGAACTTCATTACGGGCTAGTCTACTTACTGTGTCTTCCATGATCGCAAATGACAGGTGAGTTGATGAATGAGGAGTCGTGTAGGCGCATCTGGCGTGCACGTCTACGTGCACGAGTTCTCATGTGTTTTGAAGGGGCGGGACAGGAAGTTGAATAACTTTTTATTTTTCGGTTAAAAAATAAGCATTTCTTGTATTTTGCGACTACAGAGGTCACCGTTTTCAACTTCAAGCGTTCTGATAGATCATGTAAACTCTTAAAATGCCAAAAAGTAGGACTTTACGTATGACAACAACAAATCTTGCAGACTGCAGCTTTAACGCACCCAACACTGCTAGCAAGCAACGTAGAACTAGGGTCCTATGTGCTAACTGTATGGCCTTAGTAACGGACACAAACAAATGAGAAGACCTACGCAGGAAATCTAAAACGTGGTTTTGTTTTATACTGTTTGTAATGTATGTTTTCGTTCGTTACCTTTGGAAAATTTTGTGTTTTTTTTTTGTTTGTTTTTTTTTTGTTTTTTTTAGTGCTTCAACCGCAACCCGCCCGAATTAAAATACGATTTTTCGGCGTGTCATCCGCCCGATCCGCGGTTCATCCGCGGGCTCCGCGGATTCAACCGCCAACCGCGCATCTCTAATACAAACAGATATACAAGCTAAAACCATCTTCACTGCTCTCTTTCAAAATAATAATTAAAAAAAGCACTAAATGTCACAGTGAACAGACATCCAAACAAGCAGTTGTGCAACAAGTAACGATGAGTTGTGCATATTTTTGTATGGAAGTATAATCAATGTAACTACTGGACACAAGATTTATTTGTTTCGATTCATTTTGGGGAAAGCACTTCGTGCTATTGTAACCCTAGCTCTATTGCGCCATCCTCTAGTGAGGTCACCTGTGACACTGAACACCTAATTCTAATGCAAAAGGCTTTAAGTCATGATAAAAAGTATCATATTTTCCCAGCCAAAAAGTATGTTCCTTTGTCACAAGTGATGAGAAATACTTTGAGACCTGCTGCCTCATGTTGTTTGTGGGGATCGTCTGTTTAGGCTTTGTGCGGCATTTTGAAAGAAACCTGAAGAGTGGCTGTGTTGATGAGGATGATGTTTGTAACCTCTGACTCAGTAAATAATTTAAGATAACTCAAAAGTTATAGACCAGTTGCCAGGTTCGGCAGGATTACAATAGAAACCAAGGTCATTTCAAAATGAATTGACTGGAGGCAGAAATGAGCAAAAAACAATTATTATTTTGTCGAAAAGAATAAAATAAAATAACATAAGTCGACAACACAGTTCAACCAAAGCAATAACAACAAGCCGGCATATCAAAATCAAAACCTCAGTCCAATTAAGCTCAGATTTTCCGTTTGTCCTTATAGTCGTCAGTCAAGTCAAAACATGTTCTTAAGTTCAGCTCTTTCTTTCAGTTCAGTGGTTGTATTGTTACCACATGGATGTTCACAACTGCAGAAAAGAATTAGGTCATTTAACGGATGTTCAGTTCTTCTTTGGGCACAGGCTCACCATTTTCGTCCGGAGAAAATCCAGGAATTCGATCCAGCTTCTCAATCAGCAAAAGAAACCAAGCCAAGATGAGGTTTCAATATGGACACGGCAATGGACAGCCACACAGTTTCTCTACCTCGTGCTCCCATCGACTTAACATAACAGATATTCCAAATTAGCTTCTGAAAAGTGCAGTTACTTGTTTTTAATGCTTTTCTGCATTAAAACTGACCAAAACCACAAAGTTTAGCACTAGGCGTCCATGACCAACCTCTTTTCATTTTCAAAGTGGAGAAGAGTAAATTCGGCGTTAAAGGAGAATTCCGGCCATTTTACAAACCTATCCCATCTGTTGGAGACCCAGGGAAGTTGGCCAAAGGGAAAACCGCGAGAAATTTTCATGCCCGCTGCGCAAAGTTGTCCAATTGCGCTGATTTCCATGAAAGCGGGCTCTTTCGGGCAAGCTTTCAACCTTTTCTGAGGCTCTTATAGGGATACGCCTCCCCCAGGCCAAATTAAGTGTGTCCCCACATTCCCGAGACATAGATAAGTGTGTGGGAGTGTTTTCCTGGCGACCCAGGTATTGTCCGAGTCTCACAGCACTGACCACTGCTTGGTTTTGCGTAATACCTCCATGCTAGCGTCGCCAATCGAAATATTTCGCCCAACATGAATTAATTTACTTGATTTACCTTCTAATAGCTGTGTGAGTGGTGTACTTTCACATCGAGTGCAACTGACTGTGTAAATCAACACGGAAGGCTTGTTTTGCTCATGTCGGTTTGGGAACTAGTTTCCGGTGTGGACAACACAGCCGACGCACACTCCCCGCTACGTCATTGGGAATCCCCACCCCCCACTGTCCCATCTGTGTTCGAAACAGAGGTTGAGCGGAGTAATATTTCGATTGGCGACGCTAGCATGGAGGTATTAAGCGAAACCAAGCAGTGGTCAGTGCTGTGAGATTCGGACAATGCCTGGGTTGCCAGGAAAACGCTCCCACACACTTATTTATGTCTCGGGAATGCGGGGATACACTTAATTTGGCCTGGGGTGGCGTATCCCTTTAACGTGTATCAAAATACTTTTGACCAAATTGGCCGTGGTGTCAGTAGCAATACAATTCAACCCAGCGGCTAACCATACCATTAGCTAGCACAGACATGATACATTTGGAGATTTCAAAAACAGCGCACCTACCTCTCTCAGCTTCCGTGTTCCACAGGCGTGCGCACAAATTGATCGCCAAAGTCATACACTTTAGCGCACCGTCATGTTATTGAAGACTCAACACTCACAGAAGCACGTCCTGGACTTGAACAGTTGAGAAAATGAGAGTGTGTGCCTTTCCGAATTGGGGCAACATAATGAGGAGGTATTTGGCCTTGAGTTTTCATCGCCTTCCTGTCTGCAACCGGCAGACTTTACCTCTGTGGCTTGTTGCGCTTCACCTGGATCCGAACACTCCTCTGAAAACACTTCGCAAGAAAGATCATCGTGTTTGCAGTGAGCACTTCGATGAAGACGACTTCACCGAAAAGAGTGTGAAACACCTGAAACCAAATGCCATTCCAAAGGCTAAACGCCCAGCTGCAGACAAAGTGGAGGTAATATCCTAATCATTTGTTATGATCTTCCATGTTAGTTCGTGTACATAGCTTTGCATGTCGAGACATATTGGAGTGTAGTAGATATGCTTTTGGGGCTTTTCTAATACAAAATGCATGATTATCTACAGTTCTGCGTTCTGCGTATGGTATTGAAAAATCAAAGGTTCTGTACTGTTTGTGTGCATTTCATAATTTGGTTGTGCTGTAAACATGTTCGTGTTATTGCGGAGATGTTGAGATAGCCTCGGTAGGCAAAGGTGATGGAGGAGGGGATGTCTGATGCGTGTGCTAAGGGCTCCCCCAACTTTTCTGAGGCTATCTCGAAATGTCTGATTATTGTCTAATCGTCGTCAAGTTGTTGTCTATTACTCAGCACACAAACAAAATGTAGCATGCATCAGAACAGTGTGGCCATGTCACACACTGTTATGAGTCAGACTATATTGATTTTCCCCATTCTCTTTTATTTCATGCTTCCTCAGGGGACCACATCCAGTCACATCGAGCAAGAACTGGCTGCACACCCACAGTCAACCCAACAGTCAACTCCCAAGAAGGACAGACCTGGTCTGCACACAAGTTTCAGATTAGCCCTTTCAAGTCCACAAACATCCACACAGCAAACACGGACCAGACCATCTTCTTCTGGCATATATATTGCACGAACTCCTTTGTGGAAGCAAGCAGTGAGTTGTCTACATTATTTTACATTACATTTTTGTAATGTGTTTGTGTATTTGATACTATGATATCTGTTGTCTTACCATGGTAAAATTTATATTACTACATTTTGTGTATTGTGTCACGTCCATGGACTCGTGTTAAGTTTTATGTTTTAGGTGTTCAGTTCATGTCCAGGTTTTGAGTTTCAGTCTTGTCATTTGTTTTTCCCCCTCACTCTGGTCATTGGTTCATTCACATCATTAGTTCATTCACTGCACCCGTTAGTCATTGTCACCAGCTGTACTCACTCTCCAATCACTCCCAGCCCTCTATTTAGTCTCTTGTCTCCCCTGTCTGTTTGTTGGATCTTTGTGTGTGTTTGTCACCTGCCCGTCATGCCATGCCACAACCTGGTCTGTCCAGAGATAAGTATTTATTTGTTCCATTGTTATTTTTGCCTGAATTAAACCAACCTTTCTTCTGAAGTCTGCATCCGTGTCCTTCCCTAAACCGCACCCTGACATATTGAAGGAGCAGGCAGCCTCTACATCTACCTCATCAATTGACACCCACCCAATGACCAGTCAGCACACATCTGAAGTAAGTTGCATACTGCATCTACTTTCTTCTTCATATTGCTATTACCAATGTCTACAATATGTGTGTGTATGTACTACCTATGTAAGAAACATTTTAAAAATATCTCAGGTCTCATTGTGTGCTTAGCGAGTAAAGAGACTTTGCAAGTGAGTTAATTTTTGCTCTGCTCCCTTATCTATATTTATGATGCAAGATCACACTGTAGAGTTGTAGATATGGTCCTGACCTGAAATTATTTTTGTAAATTGCAGAAGCTTAGTGCAGCAGCTGCTACTACTACCACTCCTCATGATACAGTCAGTGAGGATGTATTACAAGTAAGTCCAATGTTTACAGAGATTCTCTCGAACTGCCAGCTTTCCTTTTGTCATATGTACTACATTGATATTATGGGATGTTATCATGTATAATCTCAATAGTGATGGAATGTTTCCTATAGGGTGGCAATGAAGAGTCTCTTTTGGACCTGAGCACAAGCTTTGGGGAAATGTCAGTACAGGAGCCATTAGACAGCAGCTATGTACCATCCAGTGGAACCCCCCCCCCCCCCCCCCCCCCAATCTAGCCAGGAATCTCTGTCTGGTTCTGCCTCTGTCAGTGGGAATGGAAATGACGGGTCTGCAAGAAGATGGCTTGTGAACGAGTCCAACCTCCTTCAGCTATTTACACTCTGCAGAGTTTGTGGCACTCCAATTGATGAAAGAAAAATAATCACAGAAGCAAGCCAAATCAGAGTACAGTGGAGCTGTCTGAAGAATTGCTCCGGAGAATGGTCTTCATGCCCTAACATCAGAGGAATGGCTGAAAACAATCTCTGTACAAGTGCAGCCATCTTCTTCACCAGCACCACCCACACCACCTTAAACGACTGGGCTAAACTTCTGCACACATCGATTTCCCCAGAGGACCCAGTTTTACAAAATACCTACCTGATACCAGCTGTCCATGATGCATACCAGATCAAGCATGAGCAAATAATTGAGCGGCTCGTACAGATTTCAGAATCTGGTGAAAAGGTGCAGCTCTGCGGGGATGCACAGTGTGACAGCCCAGGTGAGCACAATGTATTGACTGTGAATCAAAACCATAGTAGTCATGTAGTAGCAATAGTAGTTAGTAAAGTCATGGCAGCCATCTAATATACTGCGGACCTTTGGAGACCGAGCCTTTTGTGTTGCTGCCCCCACCCTTTGGAACAGTCTACCTCTCCATATCCGCCAAGCTCCCACACTGGAAACGTTTAAAAAGCACATCAAATCCCACTTATTCACTGAGGCCTATGGTCCTTAATCACCTTGGCCCCATCCCCATTTCTACCCCCTCCCCTCTTCTTTCCTCTATTCCCTAGCCCCATCTCCTTTTTGTAAAGCGACCTTGGGTTACTTGAAAGGCGCTATATAAAACCAAGTCATTATTATTAATATAACATCCTTTCTATGAATTTTTCCCCCACAACAGGCTTCAGCGCAAAGTACTGCACATAATCTTTCCATGATGACGCCAAAAAAGAGATTGTTCACTTTGAATTTGTCCAGGTAAGTTTGTGTGCATGACGACTTAAAGAAACAAAATGACAAGCCGAAACGAACTGTGCATCTAACATGTCTTGTGTCCCAGAAAATGACTAACTCTGTTTTGCTTGGACAATGTTATTCACTAGGTAACTGAAGCAAGCAGCTCTGTGGCCATGGAGGTGATGGGCTTCCAGAGGGGACTGGATTACCTTCTTCAGAGGGGAGTGGCTATTGGAGTGATCACCACTGACAGATCACCGTTCATTCAAAAAGTCATGAAGGACAACTACAACACCATACAGCATGAACTTAACAATGGCATGTCAGCAAAAGTAAGTGGCTGAGTGTAGCTCTGAGAATTGCTTATGTTTCTTCTATGATGTGTAGCTCACTCCACATACTGAATGTCCTTGAATGTGTGTATATATATATATATATATATATATATTTTTTTTTTGTATAGGTGTGAAGAAAAAAAAAAACTTGTGGCCTTGTCAAAAAAGGAGAACCGGGATCTTCAGCCCTGGGTCAGGGCCATTATCAACCACGTCTACCGGTCATGTCTGACCAGCAAAGGCGACAAAGAGGTAATTGTAAAATGCCCAACATTGCACAACAATCTCTAATTGTCCAATACTGAATTCCTTCCTAATGATCTCTGAATGACAAGTGTACGAGGCAGTGTGGCAAGGGTATAATTGTTTGCTTATTTCAACAACTCGTGTTTGTTTGTCTAGGACTGTGTTCGGAGATGGACATCCATTCTCCACCACATATGTGGTGTACACAGATGGGACAAGGATGGTGTTCAGCGTACCTGCGGTCACCCACCCCTGGAAGCAGACCTTCAGCGGCGGAAGAAGTGGCTAAAGCCAAACTAATTTGCTTTGGTGGCACTAACGCGTGTGGTGGTCGACAAGAGCCTCCTTGAAGATTTCAGACAGATGGCACTGTTCAAACAAACTGGTTAGTCTACAGATACATTTACTGTGAGGTATCTGTGTCATTACATGTAGTGTTCGAGCGAGCATGAATAAATTTCCGCCAGAGCCACTGTACAGACACGGTACCATTAGACCAATTCTAAGAACCTTTGCTTTGCTCTATGTACGTTACTCACTTCATGAAAATAAGAAAACAGCATGTGTTATTTATGAAGATGGTGGAATGTTTGTGTGTTGTCCTCTACACAGGATCTCTGGAGGTCTTTCATTCAGTCACGCTGAAGTATGCAGAGAAACGACTGCACTTTTGGTATGAGGGCACGCACACAGCTTGCTGTACTGGACCACAACATTAACATCGGCAGACCAGTAGCAACAACACAAGAAGGTAAAGGATTACACAAGGTTCCTGTGGGAATTCTGATGAATGACCAAAATATTGTAATGTTTAGGGAAGGGAAAATTACAAATGTGTTGTCTACAGATCCATTTTATTGTGCCATTTCTGTTTTAGAAGGACACTGCGTCCATTGTGCAATATAGCTCTTGTAGACCTAGGTGTTGGTGTGATACAGAACTGAACAGTGCTTTTATCTCTGTTAGGTAAACCAAAGGACAAGAAAGTGTATTCACGGCAGTCTGGGGAGTGGGTTTCAAAACCCATGTATGAGAAAACCACACAGCTCTTCCGTGATGACCTGATGGAACGGGTGTTGAAGATGAGAGAAGACAGCACCATAGTCTATTCCAGGCCCTTACCCCGCCATCCGCGTAGGGGAAGGCGGCTGCTCAGCAACATAGCCCCAGTACCACGTCCAGATGCAAGTGAACTTGTTGCTAGAGCCAGGTCACGGTACATGAACCTCCCCCTCAGCATCTGACTGCCTTTTCAAATCCACAGGAAGCGTGTGTCCACATAGTCTTTACTTACACTGCACCACTATTGCAAGACTTGACTGTGAAATTACACTGGACTTTGTGTCACACAGCCCTGTCATGTGACTTTTTTGCACCTTATTTTGTTATCCATTTAGTGTATTTATTAGCCATCTTTGCCTTATTGTACATAACCACCAGATTTGCACATAACATGTAGTACATTGTATACATACTGCTTTGCCTATACATACCTATATTTATTACTATACTTGACCATAGATTCACTTTACCCTTCTGTACAGCTTCATTTTGCAACCTACAATTTCAACTGACTAGTGATGGCAAGAACTAATCACTGTTTGTTGTTGAAATAAACAATGCAAAAACTCAAATGGAATGTGTACTTTTATATTATGTCACAGATGACAAAAAAGGTGTTTGCCATATTACCTGTACAATCTTTTTACAATTTGCATAGTCACATGTGTAATGTATATTAATATTTGCTACTATTAGGCCTACTGTAATTTGTTGTCAGTGAGACAGTTGTAGCATTCAGAAGGAGTCCTCTGCTTCTCTGAATCCAGAGTAGACTCCAGTGGGGGAGGGGTACTTTAATCTGATCGCTGCTACTACACAGCTGGGCAATGGTCTTTGGGCCCCACGGCCAAGCCGTTCTCCTCTCAACCCCCATTCCAAAATCACCCTGTAGGCCACGAGTCTGCATTGTCTGGGGGAGGGACAGTGGGAGGAAGGTAGCGCTTTGAGTCATTTCGCTAAAGATGTTGCCCACATATTACAACAATGTATGTAGATTAGAATATCTTTGTCATTGCAACAAGTAGAACGAAATTGATTATTCCTTGAAGAAATAAATAATTACAATTTAAAAACAAGATATTATACTCACTCATTAGACAGCTGACCATTCGGTCTGGGATGTTTTTTTCCAATTGATTCTTGGTACATAAAAGAATGCTTCCAAGACATCCCGGTACAGCATGTGGGGGAACCTCTGTCTGGGTGAAACACTCGCTGTTCTGTGACCCATCTGGATCGCGCTGTAAGAGATCCCAATCCATGCAGCACATACTGTCTTCCTCTGTGGTCAGTGCAATACAATGTCCACATCTGCACCACCATGTCTCCCCAATGCGTGACCTAGCAGCAGCTCCTGTTTCTGGATCATCGGTTTGAGCCATCCTCGCTGTATCTTGTGCCAACAACTCTTCATCTGTATATTCTGGTTCAAAAAGATAACCCCGACCATCAAACTCTTCCATTCCAACATCAGAATCTGACGAACTATCCATCTCGAAATTGCAAACAATAAAATCCCGAGGGTTCTTATCTCCCGCAGCTGAATAATGGGTGAAGGTGCGCTCTTTCAAGCAGTCACGTGACACGTCATGACATCACGGTGAAAATGGGTGTTGAAACGAGTCAGCTGTTCGATAGGAAACAATAACAAACATATCAATGTGTAGTTCGGTTCCCGAGGGTCGTTTTTGGTGGACAAAAAGACAACTTTGGAATACCATAATGTATGACTTTGGCGATCAATTTGTGCACACGCCTGTGGAACACGGAAGCTGAGAGAGGTAGGTGCGCTGTTTTTGAAATCTCCAAATGTATCATGTCTGTGCTAGCTAATGGTATGGTTAGCCGCTGGGTTGAATTGTATTGCTACTGACACCACTGCCAATTCGGTCAAAAGTATTTTGATACACGTTAAGAGCCTCAGAAAAGGTTAAACGCTTGCCCGAAAGAGCCTGCTTTCATGGAAATCAGCGCAATTGGACAAATTTGCGCAGCGGGCATGAAAATTTCTCGCGGTTTTCCCTTTGGCCAACTTCCCTGGGTCTCCAACAGATGGGATATGTTTGTAAAATGGCCGGAATTCTCCTTTAAGTTAGAAAGAAAAAGATAGCACTTCCTGTTCAACCGGAAATAAAGCTAGAAAGAGAGGCTTACACTTCCTCTTTTCAAAATAAAAGCTTTGCTTGATTTTTAAATAAAATAGCACAAGTGCTTTGACAGACGTTTTCTCTTCTGGGTTACACGTTGCTTCTGGTCCATCAGGTTCCTTTGCATGGTCCTGTCCATCATCTTCAGACTCATTCACTACTTGTAAGTGTGACTGAGTGGACTGGATCACATAATCCTCTACCCGTTTCAGGAGTTCCTGAATATTGGTATCAGCCCCATCAACAAGGGTTTCACACACAGTGGGATTGACAAAGCAGGCAGCTGCCACAAGTGGTGAGAACTTTTCAAGCAAAGCGCTCGTAAATACTTCCGCTCATTTTGCATGCAAAAGCAGCAAGATCTCGATTGCCAGTGTTCTTTTCAAAGTTGGCAAAATGTTTAAGCAGAAGAGGGCAGGAACCACCAGAGACCAGAGGTCCGTTTCACGTAGCAGGTTTAGTGAAAACTCTGAGTAGGTTAACCCTGAAATGAGGGAAACCCTGAGTTTTCCGTTTCACAAAGGGAGGTAACTCAACCCCGAGAAAGAGGGGTAACTCTAGCCTGTTTCACAAAGAGAGGTAACTTAACCTCTCGGTCAGTTACCGTAGTAACAGACTCTCTGAACCTAACCTGGTCGGGACCAGGTTTTATTCAAGAAACCTTGAGTTTCTTTCTGTCTCCGCCCTCTTTCAGCCACACACGCCATTTGATTTCCTCATTCATTCAGTCAGCAGAGCGAGTTCTTCTACTTCTAGAAGTCCTTTAGGCACAGTAGGAGGCGACTTTTTTCATGAACATGTCCTTTTGACAACGATCCCGTGGATGAAGGTGCAGCATTATTGCGCAGAGATATAAATATTCGTCAGAGATGGTTATCAGACCGCGCATAGATTTTTGCATTTACAGACAATTATCTTTTTGAGCGGCACCATCAGAATTTTGTTGGGACAAAAGAAAAAAAAGACATAAAAGACAAATAAATATTTGTATGAATAGGCTTAAAAAAGACATATATAGGCCTATTATATTTTATAAAGGCACTCGTGTCTTGGGGGTGGATTCCCTCAGCCACTGGCCTCCCGTTAGAGGTGGTGGTGCTGGGCAGCACCGGTTTTACGGGCATCTGCCTTCTTTCTGTTGGCTCAGTAGAAGTCTGTGTTAGTTTAAATAGGCTTAATTATTTAACAGAACATGATATAGATGATGACTCTAAATTGTCCTTAGGAGTGACTGTGAGTGTGTATGGTTGTTTGTCTCGTTTGTCTCTATGTGGCCCTGTGATGGACTGGCGGCCTGTCCAGGGTGTACCCCACCTCTTGCCCATTGACCGCTGGGATAGGCTCCAGCCCCCCCGCGACCCGACTGACGGATTCAGCGGTATAGATAATGGATGGATGGATGGTATAGATGAGAAGACATAGTTTATGTGTGTGAAAACAGCATTATGTAGTCAATAAAATAACTGCACAGTCAAATAGCCACTTAATATTTATTTTACAGTGTAAAACATGAACAAAATGAGGTACCTCCATGCTGAGGTCTCACCTGTTTGAACAATGTTTTTATATTTCATCTTAAACTGCTGCCAAGAGCGCTTCTCCCCTACGGGATTGCACCTAAATGAAATAAATGAATGGGCTACCATTCAAGCAGTTTCCCTGTAATATTATTGGGATTGCAAAGGACTACATTTAAACTTACACTTTTGCTGCTGCAACGGTGTTGCATTTATTTCTAAAAACGTATTGAAACTCGCTGTATGAGCGCATTAAGATTTCCAATTCGAGGTTGGTGAAAAACGTAGCCCCTCCGTCGAATCGGGGCTCCATTGATGCTGGCTTTTTAAAGTTGTGGTGCACGCGCTAAACTCAAGGTGAACTTACTCAGAGTTGATTAACCTCACTCAAATCAGCGTTTCTGGAACCGAAAACTCAGAGTTTTCTATCTCAGAGTAGATCAACTCAGAGATCAGGAATAGACTCAGAGTTGGTTGAACCTGCTACGTGAAACGGACCCCAGGACATTGGGTCACTCTGAAGGGTTTGTGTGTGTTCTGCAAAAGGTAGCAGTAGTTCATAAAATTACTTAAGCTTTTGCCACTCCCTGGGGAGCAAACTGGTGTGCCGCACACATGGTATCCGCACCATATCCATGTCGACATGCTGGTATTTAACAAGATAAATAAAACATATATAAATAAATAAACATTTGTATAAACAAATGTGTGTGTCTCTTTCACCCTCAAAATCTGCATGACAAATGATTTCAAAGTTCATTTCAATTTTACTCTTTTTAACTGTCTTGGAGTCTTGTTTAGTGCTTTTACTTTATCTTGTTTATATTTGGCTTGTGTACTTGTTTACATTGTTAATTCTGCATTTGCACTACACTGATTTGTTGCTGTAACACCAGATGTCTGGTTGTGAAATTCATGTAATTATTGAGTGTTATGTAAAAGCAATTAAAAATGGTTTACCTCAGGTCATCAGTTTCAGGCTCAGAGTTGCTTTCAGTCATGAGGAAGTCCTCTGAATCTTGATGTCCTCTCCTTCTGGCATGGAAGTTTTGAATGCTGCCACCATATTACTCCCATTTTCAGTTATTACTGTAATTTCTTCTCCTTCGGCAAGGCAAGGCAAGGCACTTTTTAGGTAGACCTGTAAAGATGCTGTTACAGTAGTCAAGCCTACTAAAGATGAATGCATGGACTAGTTTTTCCAGGTCCTGCTGACACATCAGATCCTTTAACCTTGATATATTCTTAAGGTGATAGTAGGCTGACTTTGTTACTGCCTTAATGTGTTTTTCCAAATTTAGGTCTGAGTCCATCACTACACCCAGATTTCTGGCCTGGTTGGTAGTTTCTAGGTGTATAGATTGAAGTTCTGTGGTGACCTGTAATCGTTTCTCTTTAGCTCCAAAGACAATTACTTCAGTTTTGTTTTTGTTTAGCTGCACACAATAGTAGTTACAGTCATACCCGACCATCATTGACCATTGACCATCAATAAGCGTCTTGCCGCCCTCTGGAGTTTGTTCTGTCTTTCCAAGTCGTCTCACGTCACCATCTAAAGTCGTTGTGATTGGATTTTGTCTTTGGCAAATATTTTAGTCTCGTTTTTGTTCATTGACGAAAATGTCAATAACTTTCATAATAGTTTTAGTTTTTAAGCATATTTTTTTATTTAGTTGTCTCGTTTTTCGTCAAAGAAAAAAAGGTTGTTGACTAAAGTGATGACAAAAAGTTTTTGTCAACAAAATGAACCTGAGTCAAGTTAAACTTGGAGAGCGGATGCTTGAGATATTAATCATCCCTCATAAAAAAGGTAGAGATTTCTTTTCCACTAACAATTGGTTGATAAATGTTTATTACTCACCATGACCCAATCACACCCAAACTAAAAAAATGTATAATCAATGTCCGAGCATTAAGACTGCTTGCCAAGATTGAGGAAATGTCATGGTAGCGCTGTGACTGATGCATTCTATCAGGTTATTTTGTTTCATCTATTTGACTTGAACTTTTCTTTATTTTTCTTTCTTTTTTCTCCCCACTGTCTGCATATTCTGTAAATAAATGGTTGGTTCCAAGGTCTGGCAAGAAACTGTTTTTCTCATGTATGCAATATAATCTTGCAATTTTTCTTGTGCATAGGTGCAAGTGATGGTGAGTGTGTCCTTCACCAGCTCTCTTTGACCATCTAATCTAACAAGCTTTATTGATTAAAAAAACCTTGATTTAGTCAGAAAGGACTAGAATCGCCAACAGTGGAACACAAAAGGACAGGAAAGACAAAGACAAGACACAGAAGACAGACAATGACGTGTGTGTGTGTGGTGTGTGTAAGGTGTACTGTAGTGCATATAGATGAATGTGTGGAAGTTTGTGTTGTAGTCTGTAAGTAACACCTTTATCCACCAGAAATAAAGCCATCCAGCAGTTAAACCATTGAATACAGCAAGTGACAGGCTGGATCACAGGTGATGCTGGTGTGTTGGGCCAGTACCATACACCTCCACCAGTGCTCTAGATTGCCCCCCAGTCCCAGCAGGACCGGTGCAGGACCGGTGCAGCCCAGCTAGACCCCTACCAGCAACAGAGCCAGCCAGCCCACAATCCAGGAAGGGTACTAGCCAGGACATCCCGAGTAAACCAGCAGCCCCATGGGTATGGTACAGAGGGTAGGACGAGGGTTGCACCCCGGCCCCCCACACCTGCACCGCAACCCCGTTGAGGGCAAGGCGCATGGCTCCCAAACCTGGAATGCAGGACAAAGGGGGCTCGCCCAACCCACAGGGAAGAGCCAGGAGCCGCACGACACAGGCCCTCCAGCTCGGAGGGGCCACCACTCCCCGTGGGGATCTAGTTGGTAAACATCCTGGCAGGGCTTGGTGGAAAAGCACATATATGTCCCAGCCCCGACCCACCACACGCAGGAACCCAACCCTCAAGCAGCACAGCAGGGAGGGACGACCCATGAGAACCAGAAACGGCTGCCCAAGGGACAACCACCTGCAGCGACAGCGGACAGCGAGGGATACCTCCACCCACAACCCCATGTAGGATCCCCAGATCAACCCAACGCCGGGAGTACCAGCGCTACTACTTGAACTTTTAACAGAAAATGCTTAAAGGTCCCATGGCATGAAAATTTCACTTTCAGAGGTTTTTGAGCCTTAAAATGAGTTTCTCTAGCCTCCTTAAGTCACCCCAGTGAGTAGAAATTGCGAAATGTATTCACAGAGCAGTACAGCATTTCCTCCGTGTTTTGAACAGAGCGCCTCCAAGTGTCTCGTTGACTCAAGGCTCCTGGCATGATGTCATGCCAGGATAGAGCTCATCAAAATTTCCCACCCCCTCTCTCCGCCACGCCCTCTGTCTCCACCCACTGCTGGTAAACTACCTGTATCTTACCCGCGCAACTCATGTGGAGTAAACCGAGACTCGCCACGACTGAAGACAGTCACAGAAGATACAGCAATGGCTTCCAAATGACTTTACCATGCGAAATGTACTGTGCCAGGATGTGAAGATGAAGAGAAGAATATGTTTCCGCTTCCATCCTCTGACCCTTTGAAAACGGAATGGCTAATTTCATTTAGAGGGACGGGTGCCCATGCATGTTCCAAAGAGCGTCAGTGTTTGCGCGACACATTTCAGAGGAATGATTTCACAACTTGGGACAGTACAGGGCAGGTTTTGCCCTACACCTGAAGTTGAAGCCTGGATCAGTGCCAAGCCTTGCCGGTCCATCAGCTACCCACACCGATCAAGTAAGTCATAATTATTTGCTAGCCGCTAGCACTTTATGGGTGACAGCTAACTAGCCAACAATAGCTGTGGAGGTATTTATCCATGAAACCTACACTGCGCTACAAAACCAATACTCTGTTAAACTGGTTAGATTTAGAAAATTGGTTGTAAAACAAGACATTTGTCTTTTGACCAAGTATCTTACGTGTAGGGGACTACATACAGCATGAATACTTAGGTAAGCAAGTCTAGTTATGTTCTGCGGCTAGATACGTCTGTTACACGGAAAATGACGCCCGACGATAACAATTCATATTTTGTAAGCCTTTCTTTAGATTGGTGACTTCATATTTTGAAAGCATTTGTTACGGTTTGGTGACTTTTTTGTTTTTTAACGTCGAGTCGTTTCTGCGTCTTTCGTGTGTGATATGCGATCGGGTGTTGTGGCTAGGTGAAGGGTGTTTAGCAAACGTTTGCTGACTACCCTCGAACATACACCATTATGTATCTGTCAATTCGAACACAGTTTTGACTTCAAATCTGTCGTGACTCGTCAGTTTATCACGAGTGTAACGCTCGGCTTTCGAACCATGAGATGTGTGCTCTCTGTCTGCATCAGGTTCACTCTTCACTGGCCAGCACATCAAGTGCTCACGTCCAGACATCCCGGACCAGAGATGCTGCCTGCCAGACTGACCCCATTGTCACTAGGACTGCAGCCACACCGAAGAATGTTGTCTTTCTCTATATTGGAATGCTTTGCAGGTGAGATGTTTTACCTTGTAGTTGTTGAAAGTTTTTGTTGTCTGAAATGTCACAATTGAGCCGGGTTTCTCCAGCACTATAAGGCACAAAACACCTAGACCAGGTCCCCTGAAAAGATTGTCTTGTGAATGTAATTTATATTTGATTTACCAAAAAATGTATACTTTTAGGGGGTTTTCAGATCATAGTTCCTATGAAACTTCACAATATATGAAAAGCTTTTTCCAAAATGTTTTATACCTACTTTCAAAAATATTGTTTTATTTGTTACTACCATTAAAAGCAGCATTTAAATGTTTCAAATGCTATCTCAGCTGATATCACTTTCCTGATGCTTGAAATCAGATTTAAAAAAAAAGTAATGAGAACAGCTTCTATAGCATTTTGGAAAAGAGCTTTTCATATGCTCTCCCATGATGATGCATGTGTCTCTACCAGCTAACCCCCACCACCATGACAAATGAAAATTCTGTGAGAAACACCGTTTACACATTGTTTCTTGTACTTTCAGACTGTACTTGGCGGCGATCCACTTTAATGAAAATGCAAACCGACCACAGGCCCAGACAGCAGACGGTGTACCTCTCTTCAAAATCTCCTTTCCCAAATCCAAGAAGGGAGAGTGCAGTCAAAAGACTAAGCCAACCTTTGGTAAGACCTCAAAAGTTCAAGAATTCAAGTCCAACTACTTTTGCCTTTATCAAATTTACTGAGGTTAATTCCAACAAATAGGAATACAAAAAATGTGAGAAATAGAAATCTAAACAAACATAAATATATATATATAGAACAAATATAAATATATAAATAAACATTGAAATGTACAAATGACTAACTGAAATATACAAATGTTGTGCGTGTACAGTGTGTATGAATGTTCTGTGTGAAAGGGTATGTGGATGTCCTGATGGACCTAATTTTTCACATGCGAGGCAGTCTAAACCCGGTGCAGTGTCCTTCATCATCGGGGTACTCGGCACGGATACGCAGGACCACACAGGCAGGAATGACCCAAAAAGCCCCAGCACCACGCCACGAACTGCCTGTAGGCCAAATACCTGAAGCGCAGATAGAAAAAATTACACTTGAAGAGAATGTTGTTGTTCTTCTGTTATTGCTATGTTGTACATATTTACATATTCCTATGGATTATTCTTGATTGTGTTTTAATAATGTCTTGTAAATAAATCTACAAACACTCTTCATACTGTCTGCATAGTTGAATTATCAGGCTCTGTTGGGTGGGTGTACTGTAAACTCTATGTATGTGGCTATGAGTGATTATTTTACAACGCTTACCGATGCGTTCTTCTCAGGCGTAAACTGCCAAACAGGTAGATCCAAATGTTTACAGTGTTACCTGAGGGATCTCCATGCAGCATCTATTCTCCCTTTCTGTGGGCATTATCTCGCAAATTCCACATTGACACCTATTATTTAAAAAAAAAAGGCAGTGTAATGATATTCTGTTTTCAGGTAATGCCGGCAAATATAACAATGAAACATCTTTAGTGGCAAGTAAATGAGTTAACAGGTGAGCATGGAGAATAATTACATGCTGGTCAGAATACTATCATGTTTTTTGTATGCCATAGGTTACTGTATAACTACATGGGCAACGCACAGCTGGCTGTTCCCAGTGAAGACAGGCTACTAAAAAAGGTGTACACAGAAATATGTGGCATAAGTTTCACTTCGTGTAGTTACACTTTGGATCCAGCACTTGGTCAGGATATGATGAGGTATGTTTTTTTTTTTTTTTTTGTATATTACAGCATGTAAACCTTTTTGTCTAGAAAACTTGGTTATAAATCGCTCCCCTTATGTCAACACTGGGTGGAGAATCATTTGCATGTTGGCAATGTGTACTATGGGAAATACTTTGCCAGTGTTACTGTTGTACAATGCAAGGCGACATTGAGAAAGTTACTTGGTGTAGAGACTGGAGATGCCAGCAGCCATACTCACTAATGTTAGCACTGCAAATACGTGCCCACATTGCAAAATAAGTTGGGAACTTATACGTTTTGTAAGCAAAAATAATATTTTAGGTAGTCCTGATGTAGTGACTAATTTCTGCTCTAATTAGGCTACCGTAGGCTAAGCGACTGCTATATCTGCGCACCTCAGTGGTTCGGACCGACCCAACGTTTCCAGACATAAGATTTCAAACTCACCATTCTGAGACGTTTTGCTGAAGGCGCTGCTGATCTGCAGTTTGTTGCTGAACTGCCTGCGCCTCGGCTTCAGGGTCCGATTCCGGGTCGAAGGCGAACGGTACGATGGTTTGCTCACCTGCCATTTCTATTTTTTTTCCTACTAGCAGGCAGCTAACATGCGCGGAGCCAAAACAGAGAATCAGACACGCCCCCATTCAGCCATGACACACCCCTCGCGCTCCTCCTTGCTTCTCATTAGGAAAACAGGGCACTGGAGAGAGCCCTGAAATGCGGCTTTCTTGTAAGTGGCCAAATCTGCGTTTTCCGGGTGAATTTTGAGAACGCCTGGGGGTATAACATCCTGAAGCCTCCGAAAGCCCATTTAAAGTGCCGCTACTATACCATGCCATGGGAACTTTAAAATATCGATGATGACTCACAGTGAGAACTGAATTTTTGCTAAACAGCATGGCCTTGATAGTACGGCAAATGTTTATCTTGCCACACTACACTGGAAGCTGTTACAGGTCAAACATACAATGTCCAGTCTTGAACTAAATTTATACAGATACAGTAAAACGAACTTCAGTATGTAATCTAGAGGCCAATATTCTGTTAAATTCACAAAACCACAACATCATGTCCTAAAGGTAGAAAATGTTGTTCCCAAATCTTGCATTTTTAGGCATTAATTCTACCAAGTGTAAATTAGCTTTTCTAAGGATACTGATACAATACATACCATATTGCATCTAGGATGTTGACAACAGCCACATTAAACTTGCCGAGTCCCACGACTGCACTCCAGTGTTCCAGAGACACTTCTCCCCATCCTGACATACTGTGGCCTGGCAGTCAGATAGTCTATAATCCACTACCCAGGCTCCGCCCTCGCAGTGACGCAACACCTTCGGCTCTGCTACACTTACTCAGGCAAACTGCTCATTCAGGTGGATTCGAGTTCCCGAAAAAATGGGAACTCCACCCACTTTGTCGGGAAGCAATCAACTTTGAGCAGCGCCAACGGCCCAGGGTAGAGGCGTGTTCAAGGTAGTGACGTGGTTGAACTACCACTCAACCCATGGATTGTACACGGAAGCGCTTCATTCAATATCAACATGGAGCAGCGTCAAGCTTTTGACACTGCTGTAGATGCTGTAATGAAAGTGTTCGACGGGAGATTCTCGTTAAAAATCGAGCAAAGAACAGCCCTTGAATCATTTCTTGACAGGAAACACGTTTTCGCCTTGCTCCCTACTGGCTTTGGTAAGAGTTTAATCTACCAGTTAGCCCCGCTGGTAGCTAAATCATACGTCAGAGGAAAGAGTGGTGTGATTGGCTTAAGCTTAGGCACAGCCTTTTCTGGCCACAACCAGTAGCAACCCGAGGGAGGCGGGTTGACCAGGCCATTTCGAATCGTATTCGTTATGGTCTTGGTCAGACCAGAATCTCGAAGAGATTTGAAAGTCTATGTTAATCAGGCTAATAATCCACGATGTCAGGGAGGGGGCCACACCCATACCTAGAAGATTGTCTTTCAGCAGAGGCCTTATGGTGTTGAAGGCACTAGAGAAGTCAAAGAACATGATTCTCACATATGAACCAGGCACATCCAGAGAAGCATATGCCCGATGCAGCATGTACAGAATCACGTCTTCCACTCCTATGTGTTTTAGGCAAACTGGAGGGGGTCAAGATCCCCAGCAGCCTGCAATCTCATGCAACAAACAAGGAGTCTATCCAAGGTTTTGATGATATGAGATGTCAAAGCCACCGGTCTGTAGTCATTCAGGTCCACCGGTTGCCCTAATTTGGGCACCGGTATGAGACAAGAAGTTTTCCGCAGTAACTGGACTTTTTCCATCTAAAGGCTCATATTGAAGAGCCTATGAAGAGGGACTGCTAGTTGCCCAGCACAGTCCCTCAGAAGCCTTGGACAGACTTCATCTGGGCCTGAAACCCTCCCTGACTGAAGTTCCCTCAGCTCAGCTCCAACCTCCTCTATAGTTAGATACAGAGCGGAGCGGAGGGATGGTGACAGGAGTGATGTTGATATCAATCATGGAGATGGGGGTGGAGGTGCAGCTGGACAGAGGAGTGGTAGTGGTGGGAGCAGCCACAGATGTGGAGGTGCCGCTGTGCTCAGGATGTCTGGTGGTGGAAGCTGCAGAGGTGGAGGTGCAGCTTGGCACAGGAGGCACTTGTTCTCCAGCTGTCTCTCTACCTTTTTCTTATACTCCACCTTAGCTTGACGTAGTGTCTTTTTAAGCTCCTGTTGTACACTCCCCGCCTTTATTCATCCCCATTGTGGAACACCCTCTTTTTCTGGTTCAGGAGGTCTTTGATGTCACTGGTGATCCATGGTTTATTATCAGGATAGCACCTTACAGTCCTCACTGGAATCACAGTGTCCCTACAGAAGTTAATGTAGTCTGTGATGGTGCTGACCCTCTTGTCCATGTCAATATCCATTTCTTCTTCGTCCAGCAGTACAGTCCAGTCTGTGCCATCAAAGCAGTCTCTCAATTCGTCACTCGACTCTGGTGACCACTTCCTGAAAGATCTGGTAATACAGGAAGCCTTTGTCAAAAGGTCTGTATGTGGGCTGTAGATAGAACATGTTGTGATCAGATCTTCCCAGTGGTGGAAGAGACACTGCCCTGTAAGCCTCCTTCATGTTAGCATAGAACAGATCTAATGTCCTTTCACCACATGTTGGACCGTCCACATACTGTACTGTACTGTACGCAGACTATTTAAACACAAGGTTAATGGGGAACAGGTGGAAACAATCAGGAATCAGGGGAAGACAATCAGACCGGTGACATATGAGGGAAGGGCAAGTGACCTGAAACGAAAGGGAAAAGGTGAATACAAAATAAAACAGTGCTTGAACATAACTAAATTTAGCAAATTTGACGAGACATAACAACCAGGCAGGCAGGAGAATAAAGAGACGTGGTTGAAAGCCTCTGTGATTGCAATGAATGCTTCAGGTTGCTGGGTCTGTATCCTTGCAACGTGCATGGATGATGTCACGCCACCCGCGGTGGAATGTAGACAACGATGACAACTGTATATGGGAACTCTCTGAGCGCATAGAACGAACAGAAACCAACTGACAGCAATTCAATGTCTGGACAGCATACCCTCTCTGTTAACGGTTACATTGGGGGGTTAATCCATCTCTGATTAAAAAACAGAATAATACCCCTTTCCGCTAGTACTCAGGTCTCGAACCACTTGTACGGCTGTGAAGCCGGGTATGTCCACACATGAGTCTGGTGTGTTGTCGTTCAGCCAGGACTCAGACAGACAGATCAAACTGCTGTCCTTATACAGCAGTTGAGTCCACACAAGCGCCTCTAGCTCATCACACTTGTTTGGTAGCAAGTTAGCATTTCCCATCATCACCGAGGGCAGAAAAGGCTTGTACCTCCATCTCCTGTGCCTCTTTACCATTAGTTTTGCTCCAGCTCTGCATCCATGGTACAGCTTTCTTAGCTCGGTCGGAATTGGATGTTTAATTCTGCATCCTATCCTTGACAGTGCCAACAGTTCTTCTCTTGTGTACACTGCTCTACTGGTAGCAGTGCACATTGTCAAAAAAAAATAAATAAAACAAAATGTAAATAAAAAGCAGATCACTAATAATGTTTAGATTAAAACTAAAATTACATAAAATTATATGATACATATATATATATCCAGGACTGGACTGGGACCAAAAAATGGCCCGGGCATTTTTGGCCATGGCGGCCCACCATGAATATTTATACGATCACACAAGTAATCTTATCACTTTCTGTGAAAAATGCAATTAAATCTATACACTCTACACACTGTCTATGTGCCATGCCTCTCTCATGCTCTTCTATTCATTGGTGCACATGCCTCCAGTCTGTCATGCCTATAATAAAGGCACTATGATCATTGGGCTTGCTAAAAGCAAGGCAAACAAAACAAAATAAAGCATAGCGTTGACTACAATACGTCAGCCATTTCCATACTATGTCTTCCGCTCTCGCAAAGAGCCTCTGAACAACCGGGTTTGTGGCATCCTGTTGTGGATGAAACTTTAAAAATTCCTGCCTCTTTTTGGGATGGGGACGGCTAAAATAGTCAACAACTGCCTGATCTCCCGGTGACTCCTCCACTGCTATTTCAACAGTCTCTCTTGACTAAACGCAGAGAAAGAGAGAGAGGCAGGAATATTAATTTCGTATTTCTCCGGTTACCTACCAATCCATTTCAGCAAAGCAATGTTTCACTAATATTACATGGGCAACTGTAACCTGTAACATCTGCAAACAATATAGTTATAACAAGCTAAAATAACACTGAACACTTTGGTGTCTACATGAGAGTGTCATAAACATTAATGACACACTTGATATCTATGACTGATGTCATTGGGTATTTGCAATATCTGCACACCAGTCAACTTTACATAAGCCTACAAAATCGAATGGCACTAGATACGTTATAGCCTTGCCTACGTTAATGATGGTTTAAGTACTGTAATGCTAATGACAGGTGCATGTCACTTTTACACCTTCAAATAAAGTAAATCTACTCATAGCATTAGTTGAAAATAAAGACTGAATGATCTCTGTGACAGAAACGCGCACGCGCAGACACACACACACACACACACACACACACACACACACACACACACCACAGTCGGTGACCACCTCCTAACCAACAAGGTTGTGCAAAAAACAGGCTAGGCTTTTTACTCGTGTTCCAGCCTGACTGGATAAAATAAGTAATAATTTCAGCATGATCAATTCCCCCCATACTGATGTAGTGAAGATGTAGCCTACCAGTCGTTTATCTATAAATACCTCATTTAAGTCTCCACGCACACGGAGAGCCCTCAGTCCTCCCATTAAAAAAACATGTCGTCATTCTGCTAACATTTTGCGTAACATTAGCCTACTTCTTACCGGGCTGGCTATTCTGACCTCCTCAATCTGTGCCTGGGTCACGTCTGTCTCCTCCTCCTCCTCCACCTCTGAATCCACCTTGATAACTGCTTCCTCTGTGTTTGGCCTACACTGTTCTACGGAGACACTCGTGCACTGGGGGCTGCTGATGATGTTGACGGCCCTGGCCCTGCACTTGATGGCCCTGCACCCGGTGCTGTGGTCGTGGCGGAAGCACTTGTAAACATGTCAGTAAGCTTCGCACATTTTTGCTGCATTCGCTTGTAGGCTTTTTAGCTTTTTATCTCGCAGCTTCTGTGCGCCACCCTTTTGTTTCTGTTTGTCCATTTAGGTTTTTGACTGTTTTTTTTCCTAGTCCGTTCAGCTCAAATGGTAGGATTGATTACCTGAGTCGACGGTGAGGGGAGGAGCGGGCCAAAGAGGTGCTGAGAGATTTTATTGGACTAGCCCATTGTCCTTCGAGAAATTCTACCAATGGCCGCATTTTGTGTTGCAATTACTGTCACGGCCGATAAAATAATAATAATATATTTTTCAAAAAAAAAAAATAAATAAAAAATTAGCACGGCCCGGCCCAAATAGCCAGCCGGTAAGCCCGATAGCCAGTCCAGCCCTGTATATATCGTTTATTTATACATATGTATTATATAATTTTATGTAATTTTAGTTTTAATCTAGACATTTTTAGTGACTGAACAAAATTCAGAGGTACACAGACTTGCTGCCGATAATACGGAAGAGTATTAGGGCCAGGCATAAGAAAAAATAATAATATTTTACTTGTCGAGATTAAAGTCGACATGTCGAGAATAAAGTCAACATGTCGAGAATAAAGTCCACATGTCGAGAAAAAAGTCAACTCCTCTGGTCCATCATCTAATTACTTTATTTTCGACATGTCGACTTTATTCTCGACATGTAGACTTTATTCTCGACATGTAGACTTTAATCTCGACAGGCAAAATATATATTTTCTTTCTTATGCCTGGCCCTAATACTCTTCCGTACAATAAGCGCATTGCAAAAAAAAATTAAAAAAATTGAAAATATGCCTGGAGGTGTAACGGCCTGATATTTCTGCTTACAACTCAAATTCCAACTTGAGCTGCAAAAGAAAAGGTATGCTTTTTACACCTTAATATTCATTGACTTCAAAGACACAATGATGCTCCCTGAATTGCATCATTGCAATTCAATTGCATTATGTTGCTATTCAGAACATCTCACAGCAGTGAACACAGCAAATGAGCTGGGCTCACAAGGCTCACAAAATGATCATTCAAAGACCTACTACACATAGAAAACTAGTTCCATTCAAATCACACCATCATAGATTTACGAGATGAATATAAAGATATGGCTGGCATCCTGTCCAGGATGTACCCCACCTCTCGCCCAATGGCAGCAGGGATAAGGCTCTTGCATGGTTGCCGCGTCTGTAAGCGTGAGCGGTGTTGATGACGTCATGATTTCGTGCCCGCAATATATAGTGGCGCAAATCAATGCGCCAGTCGTTGCAATTTTCTCCGTCACAGAGGTGGCGCTGCTACGTTAAGGTTACCGCTAACTACTCTACAACGAAGAAAGTCAAGAAGAAAACAATGCCGCTGTCAAGAGCAGGAATACTGTCATTAATGATACTGCTGCAGTATTCGGATCATTTTAATTTTTTAATTCAGTTAAAAGAGGTTTGAAGCCCCCGGCATCACCACTTGGAGTCTCTGCCCTCTTCTTTCCTTCACGTATCTGTCCCATAGCTTCTTCCACACTTTCTTCCACAACTCTCCCTCTTTCCCCAAAGTTATGCCCATCTCTGTGCACCAGTTTTGGGAGTTTACGTGCTCCCTGTGCTGTTTCACTGCAGTTTCGTAGAGCTGCCTGTACAAACGCACCTCCTCACTGAGCCTGGTCTCACAACGGTCCATCCGGTTTTTCGTTGGTGGCCACGCCAAGTTACAAAAATCGACTGGTGCACGACAACGCGCTGCGCCGTCTTTTCAAGGGAAGCGCCATGCCTGATACGTCATTTTGACGTCACGGGCCGCCACCGCCCTGACAGACGCGTCAACCATGCTAGTGCCTATAGGCTCCTCATGGGCCTGAACTCGATTAAGTGGGGATAGAAAATGGATGGGTGGATGGATGGATATAAAGATGTGTCTTACTACAAGTCAGCTGATTGATGACCCCTACTTTTTCTCTGTCATCTGTCACTTGTGAGTCAAGTATGTAGTGAGCTTTTCACCAAATTATATCACTGCAAATCCTCCTAGTTTGTCTGAATTAACACAGCCTCACAATTCAATTCAATTCAATTCATTTTTATTTATATAGCGCCAAATACAACAAATGTCATCTCAAGGCACTTATATAATAAAGTTATAAAGTCCAATTCAAGCCAATTGGAATTCAATTCATTATAATCATAATTATTCATAAAATAATCCAATTCGTTCATATAGAGCCAATTCAAAAACAATTTCCTAGCTAAGGAAACCAACAGATTGCACTGAAAACTTTTTCTTTTTCGGTCCAATCTCCCGTCCTGAGCGTGCCTGAGGCAGCTGTGGAGAGAAACGACTCCCTTTTAACAGGAAGAAACCTCTGGCAGAACCAGACTCAGGAAGGGTGGCCATCCGCCTCGACCAGCTGGGGTTTGAGAAGACAGAAAGGGGGGGGGGGGGCGGCACTGTAACACCATTCAAAGGATATCTGTTGGAACAGGGAAACACGAGTTAATGACCACAATAATGTCACATATACATAAAGAGAGTAAAGTGAGGAAAGGTGTGACAGATAAGGCCCCCCAGCAGTCTAGGCCTATAGCAGCTTAACTATGGGATGTTTCAGGATCACCTGAGCCATCCCTAACTATAAGCTTTATAAAAAAGGAAAGTTTTAAGCCTGGTCTTAAAAGTGGAAAGGGTGTCTGCTTCCCGGACATTTACTGGCAGCTTATTCCACAATAGAGGGGCCTGATAACTGAAGGCTCTGCCTCCCATTCTACTTTTAGAAACTCTGGGAACCTCAAGTAAATGCAGTTTGGGAACGAAGTGCTCTGTTAGGAAAATATCTTACAATGAGATCTTTAAGATATGATGGAGCGCGGTCATTAAGAGCCTTATATGTAAGGAGAAGAATCTTAAATTCTATTCTGAATTTAACAGGGAGCCAATGAAGAGAAGCTAAAACTGGAGAAATATGATCTCTCCTGTAGTTCTCATCAGAACTCTGGCTGCAGCATTTTGGATCAACTGAAGGCTTTTCAGAGAATATGTGGGACAGCCCATGAATAAAGAATTACAGTAGTCCAATCTTGAAGTAACAAATGCATGGACTAGTTTTTCTGCATCACTCTGAGACAAGATGTTCCTGATTTTAACAATATTACGAAGATGAAAGAAGGCAGTCCTAGAAACCTGTTTTATATGCGAGTCAAATGATAAATTCTGGTCAAAAATAACTCCAAGGTTCCTCACTGTAGAACTAGAAGCCAAGGAAATACCATCTAGATTAACGATATAGCTAGACAATTTCTCCCTGAAGCGCTCAGGTCCAAAGATAACGACTTCAGTTTTGTCTGAATTTAGAAGCAGACAGTTCTGAGTCATCCAGGTCTTTATGTCTTTAAGACATGCTTGTAGTCTGACCAACCTATTGGTTTCATCTGGTTTTATAGATAAGTACAACTGGGTATCATCAGCATAGCAATGGAAATTTATGCCATGCTGTCTAATGTTACCTAATGGAAGCATATATAAAGTGAAAAGAATCGGTCCAAGCACAGAACCCTGAGGAACTCCATGACTTACTCTGGTGTGTGAGGAAGATTCTTCATTTACAAAAACAAACTGAAATCTATCAGATAAATATGACTTAAACCAGCCTAATGCAGTTCCTTTCATCCCAATAACCTGTTCAAGTCTCTGTAATAATAAGATACTGTGATCGACCGTATCAAATGCAGCACTGAGATCCAACAGGACAAGCACAGACACAAGTCCGCTATCAGAGGCTAAGAGGAGATCATTGGTAACTTTCACCAGTGCTGTTTCTGTGCTATGATGCACTCTGAATCCTGACTGAAACTCTTCAAACAGATTATTTCTGTGTAAATGATCACAAAGCTGAGCTGCAACTATTTTTTCAAGAACTTTAGACATAAAATGGAGATTGGAAATAGGTCTATAATGAGCTAACACTTCTGAATCAAGAGCAGGTTTTTTAAGTAAAGGTTTAATTACAGCAACCTTAAAAGGCTGAGGTACATATCCTGTCAACAAAGACAGATTGTTCAAATCCAATATGGAAGTGTCAATTAATGGAAAAACCTCCTTGAACAGTCTGGTTGGGATTGGGTCTAAAACACAAGTTGATGGTTTAGAAGAGACTATTGCTGTTGTTAGTTCAGAGAGATCAACTGGGCAGAAGCCGTCTAAATACAAATCAGGTTCTAAAGATACTTCTAAAGCTGCTGTACTTGATGATACATCACTGACAATAGTGGGAAGGACTCCATCAATCTTCTCTCTAATAGAAACAATTTTATTGATAAAGAAGCTCATGAAATCATCACTGCTGAGAGTTAAAGGAATACCTGGCTCAACAGAGCTTGGACTCTTTGTCAGACTGGCTACAGTGCTGAAAAGAAACCTGGGATTGTTCTTATTCTCTTCTATCAATGATGAATAATAAGCAGTTCTAGCTTTACGAAGGGCTTTCTTATACGTTATTAAACTATCTTTCCAGACTAACTGAGACTCTTCTAAATTAGAGGAACGCCACTGTCTCTCCAGCTTTCTTGCAGTCTGCTTTAAAGCATGCAGCTGTGAATTATACCAAGGAGCCAACCTCTTCTGGCTGATTACCTTCCTTTTCAGAGGGGCAACATTGTCCAGTGCTGTACGCATTGAAACTATAGTGCTGTCAACAAGAGAGTCAAGTGTTGCTGGAGTAAAGTTTAGGTAGTCGTCCTCTGTCATATCTGCACATGGCAGTGAAGAAAAGGATGATGGAATTAATTCTTTAAATCTGGTTACAGCATCCTCTGATAGACACCTTCTATACGTAAATTTCTTCTCAGAAACTGTATAGTCAAGTAATGTAAACTCAAAGGTTATCAAAAAATGGTCAGATAAGACAGGGTTATGAGGGAACACTGTTAACTGTTCACTCTCAATGCCACAAGTCAGCACAAGATCAAGGGTGTGATTAAGGCAGTGAATCGGTCTGTGAACACTCTGAGAAAATCCAATAGAGTCTAATTTAGAATTAAAGTTCATATTCAGGCTGTCATTTTCAACATCTATATGAATATTAAAGTCACCCATTACAATGACTTTATCTGTACTCAGCACTAACTGGGATAAAAACTCTGAGAATTCAGACAGAAACTCAGAATAAGGGCCAGGTGGACGATACACAACAACAAACACAAGTGGTTTCTGGGATTTCCACTTTGCGTGGGAAAAACTGAGAATCAGAGATTCAAAAGAGCTCAAACTAATCTTGGGTCTGGGACTGATTAGTAACCCTGATCTGAAAATAGCTGCCACTCCTCCTCCTCCTCTGCCTGTGGTTCGAGGAACGTGAACATTTAAACAGTCACAGGGAGTTGATTCATTAATGCTAACATGATCCTCCTGCTGCAGCCAGGTTTCTGTAAGACAAAATATATCAATATGATGATCACAAATCAACTCATTCACTAACAGAGACTTCGAAAGGAGAGATCTGATATTCAGCAAACCACATTTAATAGTTTGATGTTTTTGTTCAGTTAAAGTTTGCACAGTGTGTGCATCAAAGTATGTACTGTCTGTGTCTGATTCTTATCGCTTTGCCTTGTATTCAGTTGGATACAAAAACCGCGCACTTTAATTTCCCAGATGAGTACGACAATAAATACACACATTGGCTATCAGTGCCTTATGAATGCTTCTCCCCCACAAACACACAGACGTGCAATGTAAAGTCACAGCAGAATTTCTTTTAATATTTCAGCAGGCTTGGCAAAGCTGACCATTCAGCACAAAGTACACTGCTTACTTGAGACATGTTCTTTCATATTCTGGCTCAGGGTGTCATGGTGCTCAAACAAATCTTCATATCTGTTGTAACTGTACAGCATTTTTCTGTTTGTCCCCCACCCCTTCAGAGATTGGGAAGTTAAAAGCTCTTCCTCTCCTACAGGGTCTGCCGGCAAAGATGTTGAACTCCTCTGGAGAATAGGCCGACCCTCCAGCTTCTTTAAAATCTTAATAGATGGTCCAAGTGAATTATAAAAAGAAAACATAATACTATATCAAATTCGAAAGGCTTTTCTTTTCTTTTCAAATTGTTTTCTTTTCCTTTTATATTGAATAACTTAACCTGTTATCTGACCTGGAGCAATCCATTTACTCAAATTTTAGCTGACTCAATCTCAATCCTGATTCAGTCAAAATTTACTAGCTTTCATATCAAGGTGAAATGGCCACCCTCTTTTTTGTTCTGTATATGACTTGGTGAATAATAATAATAATAATAATAATAATAATAATAATAATAATCCACTGAACTAAGTTTCAGGAGGCTCGATATCACCCCATCTTGTAATAGTGAGTCATGCACATGCAGTTATCCACATGCAGATGCGACATTTTGGGGAATATGATATGTGCTTTGTTTCAAAGAGTGATGTTAATCGGGAAATTGGAACAACATGAGAGGATAATGCAGAAAATGACCTGTGTAGCTCCTTCCATCTGACTCTCAGAGAAAAAAAAACTCTCATACTATAATTTGTTAGAGGCACAAGAAAAACATATATATATTGTTTTCATACTAATGGACATCAATTTCCATATTTTTTTTCTTTTTTGTATGTATTTCCAAGTAATAGATTTAAGTGCTTGGTTGTATCTTGTGCCACGCACATCTTGCTAATTGGATTGGTTATACTATTAAGAAAGAAAAAAAAAAAATATATATATTTCAGTGAGAAAAACAAACTTCTGTCGTTACTTATTTTCTTACTTTTTCCTCACCTTATATTAAACTCATGTAATCACAAAAGAAAATAACTTAGTCAAACTCTAAAAACTTTTCTTTTTCAACAGATGCGTGCTATTTTCAGCTTGTACGTGTCATTACATGTAAGATGATAACACTTTTTTTCGTCAATCAAGAGAGAAATGTCACAAATGACAGTTTTTGTCAACAAGTCAGGAGAAATTACTTTCTTTGGTGTGCTGTTTCTAGGGTAACTAGCTCATAATAACTCTTGAAGACCTTTACATTACGCCTCTCACCCCACTTAAGCTCTCAGTGTCTCTCTCACTTTCTATTAAAAAGAACCTTGTTAAACTCAGTCTCTCCCACTCTTTTAAGTATGAGAGCTGCATAACTTTTCCAATGTTCCAGCTACTGCATTTGAAGCCAGGCAATATTCCATATAGTTCCCTAAGATAACTTCTGGATATACTCGATTGGCCCTGTGTTGTGTCCTGTTGTCTATGCTGTTGTCCTTGCCAGAGGAAGAATTAATTCATATATATGTGGATACATCTTCCCTCTGAGATCAAATTTAATTAAATTCAGTGTGCCAAAGAATATTGTATTATTTTTGTATAGATTATTATCACACATATGCTATTATTATGTATAGATAACAAAATTATTAAAATAAAAATCACCTGACAAATATTTAGATACTTGAGGTTTAGAGGAGAGAGCTGTGGCAGAAATCTCTAGAGATCACCCTGAATGGATTTGTCAGGATCCGTGTTTTTGGTTACCTTGTTCTCTCCTGTGTTTTTGGTTTCGCCCTGGTTAATTTGCCCCAGATGTTTCGAGTTCCCATGATTACCCTAATGTGTATTTAAGTTCAGTTCTGTCCCTTGTTCTCTGTCGGATTCTTGTATGTCTCCTAGTGCTTTAGTTCTGTATATGTTTGCTCCTTACGTTTGGATTATTGTTAATAAAACTCATCCTTTTTCTACAACGAGGAGTTCCTGCTTTGCATTTGGATCCTACTCACCCACAGTTCATGACAAGATTGTGTTGTTGTTTTTGTTGCTTGGTAATAACTTAACTGATGAGTACACAAACAGTGTCGGCAGGTAACACAGTTGAACTCAGTAGACAACATTGACAGGACCTCACAGTTAACAGCTCAATATCCACTTTGCAAAGATTCTCCTTCAAAGTGTAATATACAAGATTACACCATCAGTTGTTAACAAGCACTGCAATCCCTCCACCTTTACTGTTACCTATCAGTCTGCAATCCATGTGTACTCTTATAGCTTGGTAAAGATGTGTTGGAGTCTGTCCTCCAGTCATGTCTCAGAAAAAAAAAAAAATCACATAGCCTTCCTGATATTCCTGTTACTTTCTTGTCTGCTCCAGGTTTGTTTATTCTATCCACCAGTGAACTCACACTTCCCATAATGATCAAGGAAAGAAATGGTTTAAACTTCCTCCTCTTTCTTTATTTTGATCCTGCTCTGCATCATAAGCATCTCTTCAGCTTATCTGGATTTAGTTTTTGGCCAGGTATTTTTGGGCTTCAAAAAGCCATCCCGATGTTCTTTCATATCCAAACAATTTCTTGTCAAAGCTTAAGCGTCATAACCAGGGCCACAGCAAACTATTATTTAGCTAATTGATTATTCCATAGATTAATCAAGGAATCACATCAGAAACACTTTTGCAATAATAACCATTTGAAAGAGAAAAATATACATAATGAACTCTCCAGGAAAAAGTCAGACCTCACAATCGCTTGGCGCTACGGCTCACAGGATGCAGCAGGGGGTAAGTCAATGTTCATAAATGATATTGCTAATATGGGATGTCATACAGCTTCATGTCAAAAGAGGCGAACTATCCCTTTAACATCGGAGTTTGATTATCTCCTACTGTCTTTGCTTCGTATACTACTTTTTAATGCTGCTGAAATCCTAATAAAGCATCTGATTTACTTTTTTATCGTCTGTTATCAGACAACACAGTGAAACAGAAACAGAGACTGAAATAACACCAGATGTAGAGATACAGCACTCAACCCACATTTCCACAACAAATGGAGTGTCCGCAGGGGGTCCAAAGGGTCAAATGACCCTCTTGTGGGTCTTTTAGGTAAAAAGGTCAATTGACCCCTCCGTGGTAGTTCTAGTGTTAACTAGCAATTTTTAATTTTACAAATACAACACTCTCTGATAAAATTACTTAAGGCAACGTGTGTTTGTATTATGGTTGTACTTTCACGTGACTGAGAATATCCGTTCAAATGAACACAACAGTTCACTGTAAATCTGGTGACATTTATATGAAATTTAAATGTTTAACACAATAAACACAAGTTGCTTTTACAACTGATTTAGATTGAAATGTTTATGTTAAATGTTACCTTGTGTTTATTCTGCTCAGTGGACTCAATATTTGATCTGGCTACTTTCTGCTGACATGCTGTACTTCTGACATTGTGTTATTGTGGTAAGCTAATTCAGTTCTAAAAAAGACAAACTGTACAGTATTTTTGCTTCTCTTTTGTTTGAAATGGTCCCAAGGTCACAATTGTTTATCTTTTTCTCTAATCTTGCTCGTCATTTTTTTCCAGTTTCCTTCATCACGCCATAAAATTAAGCTTGCATACAACACAGCACATACGCATGTTACGTTACGGTCATTTTTGCAGACGCTTTTTTTTGTGACAATATGTTGTGTGACAATAATAACTGTCCATGCAAAAGAGGATGACCACTGAGCAGAACATGTTTGTGCAAATTAAATGATGCATCAAAGCAAATAATTTGCATCAAGATTTTTTTTAATCAGGTTATTTGAGTTACTCAATTCATTTTTCGGTACTAATCATAACAGATGTTAAAAAAAAGGCCAGCATTATCAGCAAAAATCTTTCCACCAGCACTGCATCGAAACAAGAATACAAAAGTCTCTGAAAAAGCTCTTGTCATTCCATAAACGAGGACCCGAAGAAGGGGGAACTGTTGAAGCATACATATTTGCTAAACTCTTAGAACAGATCTTTAAAATTTCATAGGACAAATCATGGGTCATTAATTGACATAATATTCATTGATTAATCAGAAACAAAAATAATACCGATACATACAAATGGTGAAGTATATTCTGAGTAATATTCTAAAAAAAAAACACATATCGCTGAACAAACCTCTACATATATCATTGATAAAGGCTAAATTAAGCTTACAGTTCCCATAATTTCACGTTTTCATGTAAACATACAAAATGAGCAAAGTATAAGTGATGTACTCAAATTATCTGTCAGACTTTCAGAGAGCAAAAAAAAAAAGAGGCAAACTGTTTACACTGTGACACTATCACAATCACTGACAAATTCTGGTACACCACAGATCAATGAGAAGAGTCGATAAAGAAAACTAAATATGGGTTCAAAGTATGCAGACATAGAGTCAAGGGGGAGACAGCTGTGTGTGTTTGGTATGCTAGTGGAAGTATATGTTGGTGTGTGTAGTGGGGGGAGGTGTCAGGGTAACATGCCACAGCTATATCCATATTCAGATCAGTCCAAACTATTCATAGGCATCACTGGTTGCCCATATTTTATGTATCATGTTCATCCTTCCCGAACATCTTTTAGCTATGCACGGACTAAAGCAGCCTACATCATTTATTGATGCACTACAGCCTTGGACCCTCATCAACCACTTCGTCCAGGCTTTAGCATACTGCTGTATTCAGCTGTGTGTGTCTGCATTCAAATGTGAATTTGGTACATTTGAACATGAGACTATGTGTGTACATGAATATGTATGTATGTGTGTGTGTTGTTGTGTGCAGCTGCTGTAAAATTGTGGGACAATGCAACCGGTTACACACACCCACCTTTAGTTCTTGCATTCTATTTTTGCAATATGTTAAAGTAAGAGACAACTCACTTTCACTATATTCTAGTGTCAGGAGAGGTGACCAAGACGTACAATTGCATAGTGACAAAATCAGCCATTTTCAA
Organism: Odontesthes bonariensis; assembly: GCF_027942865.1. Taxonomy (NCBI): domain Eukaryota; kingdom Metazoa; phylum Chordata; class Actinopteri; order Atheriniformes; family Atherinopsidae; genus Odontesthes; species Odontesthes bonariensis. Next base: position 26,910,893 of record NC_134525.1, on the reverse strand, counting down.
TGATTCCTTGAATTCATTCAGGTTTACACTGTAAGCTGGGGATGTCAGCAACTATTACCAAATATTCAGCCTTGATAGGTTTAAAAGACCATGTTTTTCTTTCAGTCCTAATTCATTTTCAGCCCATCTTCACAAATTCCACATACTCACAAATGTTGTTTCTTTTAAAATAAAACATCACAATCAACTGCATTGCAGAAAATTCAGTTGTGGATGAAACCACAAAATGCAAAAACTGCAGTGTGTAAGTTTACGTTAAGGGTAGAACATGAGTTATCATTGTTAATTAATTATTATTAATTATTGTTAATTATTTTCAAAGGATTTCAGCAGTGTTATGTAACAACAGATCTCTGAGGCTTTATTCTTGCTCTTTTATAGTAAAAGAAAACAAGGGTTTTAGATAAATTTAAGTTGAGACGTAAGTCTTTATTGCACATGTGCATTAGGACGGTTTCTATTACCTTGTTTTGAGTGTATAAACTCTATACAAATGTCATCAGCAGGTAGAAGTGTGGGCTACATGACACAAGGCTGTAATAAAAAACAAGAGTGCAGATTCTCAATCAGAAATGAATTGCTAGTACAATGAGGCAGGTACAAACAAACTTGTTGCTTGAGCCATACTGAGAAAAAATGTGAAGAGATCTTAATGAATTTGTTTCAACAAGGTACGCTGTGATGAATCTGAGATATGTGAGTAGCCATTGACGCTGGTGATTCATGCGGTAAGTTGTGTGAGAAACATGTTCTCTATGTGTTTCCCACTGCCCTATGATGCTCAACAACTCCATTGTTGTGCCTAAAATTTATTTTACAAGACTGAGAACATTTTTTTTGCCAGTTCCATCAACTTTCAATGTTCCAACTCAAGACTTGCATTAGAAAAACATTGATATAAGTACAAATGTTAAAAATGAAATGACAAGAAATGTTGTATGGTACCATTTAACATAGTTATGTTTTCCGGTATTAAATATTTCACAGTCTAACGTTCTGCAGTAAAGAATTACTGTCTGGCTCAGATGCATTAATCTTTTACCACTGATGAAAATAATTACACCATACATAATTAAAAACAAACATTTCTTATAATTTGTAATATTTAGGATTCATATGGTAGATTTTTTCTACCACACTTATGGTAGATTTTTTTTAAAAAGGACTTAACCCAAGTTTGTAATTATAGAGATTGTAACCAGTTTACTCTGATCTGGTGTACTTTTGTTAGTGTTTGCCTCTGTTTTTATTACCCCCTTTTCGTGCATCCCTTTCCTGCTCTCTTGGTCTTTTCCAATCAGTTACACCTGGTCCTGTGTCCTCCTGTGCCAGTCTTTGTGTGTGTGTCTATGTGTGTGTTTGATCCCTATCGTGCTATTGGACTCCAACATAGCCTTTTAATTTGGATACTTCTTCTGTCCAAGCAAAATAAGCTTGAACTTGTCCACCTTGGGGCTGTACGGTGGTGTGCTGGTTAGCATTGTCGCCTCACAGCGAGATCTGTGGAGTTTGCATGTTCTCCCCGTGTATGCATGGGTTCTCTCTGGGTACTCCGGCTTCCTCCCACTGTCCAAAAAAATCATGCATGTTAGGTTAATTGGTGTCTCTAAAAAATTGTCCTTAGGAGTGAGTGTGAGCGTGTGATTGTTTGTCTGGTTTGTCTCTGTGTGGCCCTGTGATGGACTGGCAACCTGTCCAGGGTGTACCCCGCCTCTCGCCCGATGACTGATGGGATAGGCTCCAGCGGGTTTAGAAAATTCGATGGCTTGGATCGTGCAATTGAGTTCAAATTACCGAGTTCTGTGTTATATAGATGATGATCCAGAACTCTTAATGACCCAGCTCATTCTCATTCTGACAGCTTTACATATTATCATTTTTGTCGGAAGCATCTGGTATCACAAATCATTGAAAATAACCTTTACCGTGTGTTTTCAATGCACAAGATTATTAAATGAATCAATGAAATAGCTTCCTTGCCACCTTAATGTGGTGGAGGCATCCTGGGGATTCCATTGTTCTTCTGGGGAACTTCAAAGCCCATGTGGGCAATGATGAACTGACCTAGAGAGGTTGGATTGGGAGGAACAGACTCCCTGATCTGAATCCCATTGACAAATTGTTTTTGAACTTCTGTACCAGTTATGGATTGTCCATTACAAACACTATGTTCGAGCATAATGGGGTGCATAACTGTACCTGGTACCAGGCCACCTTAGGCCAAAGATCGATGATAAACTTTTTAGTCTGAAGCCATATGTCTCGGACACAAGAGAGGGGTAGAGCTGTCAATTGATCACCACCTGGTGGTGAGTTAGATCCATTAGAAGGGAAGACTGACGGATAGACCTGGTAAGCCCAAACGAGTAGTGAGGGTGAGCAGTGAACGGAGCGGAAGCCCCTGTCCACAAGGACCTCAAAGTTTCTCACATAGTTAGGGACATTAGCCGCATTCGGACAGATCAGTTCTAAGAACGGCCCACCTCAAATTTCGTTCTAATAACTGCCCTTCCCCAGGGGAACTGTTTCATTTTGCATTTGCACATGAGTCAGGACCTTGATGGGGACTGATGCGACGCAACCGATTGCGACAGTGACGTGTTACTTTAGCACTGCACTCAACAACAAAAAGAAAACAAAAAAAAAACCACCAAGAAGCTAATATGGAGAGCGGGGAGGCCACCGTGTTCATGGTCTGCATGATGGTAATATTAATCATGGACGATCACATCGGGCTTCTAACATCTAGGCTGGGAGAGCACACAGAGAGAGTCAGGATGGAGCGCAGACGATACTTCTTCATTTCATGAAGGAATGAGAGCAGAGCGCCGCAGACAAAGGAGACAACGTGTAAGTTTAACGTATTAAACACGTGCCGGTTGTGTCTGTGTCGTGTAAACATTTCAGCTGTTATTCTACTGTTGCATTGAGCAGATTAGGAACATGAAGAAGCGGAAATCTGATAAGGGGCGTAGCTACCAACCACCAAATACCTACGTCATATGTGTTCCTATGGAACCCAGAAAAGTCCCAGCCTCGAAGGAGCTAAAATGGTTATAGGAACTGAGGGCCGTGGTCCCTAGTTCTTATATGTCCGAATGCGGTAAAAACAGCCCTATCCCTGAAAAGGTTATAGGAACTGCAATGGGAATGCAACTAATAACACCAAGGAGGTGGATGAGGACCATCACTGGATACAGACTGAAGAACTCTCAGTCTGTGGAAGGTGATGTGGACAGAGCCAATACATTCAACCAATATTACAACAGGTTCAATAGTGTTGCTTTTTCCACCTCTGCTAATGCTTCCTCCACCCCCAACACTACAGCTGCTTCTTCTATGCTGCTTCCACTGCCTGGCCTCCTCAGTCCAGCTTCACCTCCACCTCTACAGCAACTCCTACCGCTAGCCCTCCTCGGTCCAGCTCCATCCCCATCTTTATGATTGATAGCAACATCACTCCTGTCGCCATCCCTCCGCTACAACCTCTGTGTCTAACTATAGAGGAGGTTGGAGCTGAGCTCAGGACACTTCAGTCAGGGAGGGCTGCAGGCCCAGATGGAGTCTGTCCAAGGCTTCTGAGGGACTGTGCTGGCCTCTTCAGAGGCTCTTCAATATGAGCATTCAGATGGAAAAAGTCCCGGTACTGTTGAAAACGTCTTGTCTCATACCGGTGCCCAAATTAGGGCAACCGGTGGACCTGAATGACTACAGACCGGTGGCTTTGACAGCTCATATCATCAAGACCTTGGATAGACTCCTTGTTTGTCGCATGAGATTGCAGGCTGCTGTGGATCTTGACCCCCTTCAGTTTGCCTACCAAAAACACATAGGAGTGGAAGACGTGATTCTGTACATGCTGCCCAATGCAGCATGTACAGAATCATGCTTATCTGGATGTGCCTTGTTCATATGTGATAATCATGTTCTTTGACTTCTCCAGTGCCTTCAACACCATACGGCCTCCTGAAAGACAAACTTCTAGGTATGAGTATGGTCCCCTCCCTGACATCTGACTGCCTGACCACAGTATGTCAGGATGGGGAGATGTGTTTCTGGAACACTGGAATGCAGTACTGGGGCTCCGCAGGGTACTGTTTTGGCTCCTTTTCTTTTCACCCTGTACACATCGGACTTCAGGTACAACTCGGAGTCCTGCCACATACAGAAGTATTATGATGATACGGCTGTTGTGGCATGTGTGCATGGTGGACAGGAGAAGGAATACAGGGATCTTGTGGAGACCTTCAATGGCTGGACCAAAAAGAATTGTTTGCCCCTGAACACTACCAAGATTAAAGAGCTGGTGGTGGACTTCAGGAGATCTAAAATTCCATACCAGTCAGTCTGCATTGATGGAGGGGAGATAGAGACTGTTCAGACCTGCAAATACCTGGGGATGGTACTGGATAATAAACTGGAGTGGTCTGCCAATATAGAAGCAGTGTACAGGAGGGGCCAGAGCCGTCTCTTCTTCCTGAAACGGCTCAGGTCCTTCAATGTCTGCAGTGACATGATGTGCATGTTTTATCACACTATCATTGAGAGTGCACTGTTCTATGCTGTTGTCTGCTGGGGGACAGATAGAAACTGTACAAGCGCCTGGACAAACTGGTGAAAAAGGCTGGTTCTGTTGTAGGCAGAAGGCTCAACACTCTCATTGCTGTGGTGGAGCAACGAATGAGGAGGAAATTATATTCTGTTTTGGAGAACAAAAAACATGCTCTCCACAGCATCCTGACAGGACAGAGGACTGAGAGGTTCAGGAGGTCATTTGTCTCCACAGCCATAAGGCTTTTTTAAGGTGATTGCTGACTTTTATGTTTTTCTCAAATTTATTTGTTTATGTATTAATATCATAATAATTGTTATTGTTCTAATATAAAATCATTGTAAATATTTAAAAAAACAAACATTTGAGCTACTTGACTAATTTTTTAATGTCCCCTACTGGGGGATGAATAAAGTATTTCAAAAATACAAAATACCAAGTAATGATAACAAAATATAAATCTTAGAGTATATAAATTGTAAATAGTTTTGTACTGTTCTTTCTTAAGAACTTGTTTTTATTCTGATGTGCGACATGAAGATCAAAAGCTGTTGAAGGTCTTTTGCCTGTTTACATATCCTGGTGATACTTGATGCTGTTTTTTTTCTTCTTTTTTTTCCCCCTCTTCCCTTTAATTTGTCGTGCATCTGTATTTAGATTTTGCTCGAAGCAGGTCTGGCTTGAATTTTACTGAGCCAGATTACTTCATCACACTTAACCAGGGTGAGAGCATACTTGAGTGTGTGTGTGTGTCTTTCTATGTATGTGTGTGTGATTGGAGCAGTTGATCACATTAGATGTAACCTGTCCAGGCAGCTGGTCTCTACTGTCATTGATCACAGTAAGACATTGTCAACACTCATTTAGTTTGCTGCTATCATTCTTTAGCAGGAAGGCAACCTGCAAGCAGACAGAGACAGAGATAGAGTGAGAGAAGAGAAGAGAAGAAGGAAATAAATAAAATACACAAGGAGAGGGCATTTATGGTGTGTGTATGTGTCTGAAACAGAGATCATTTCCTCCTTTGCCAATCTTAAGTAATGTGATTTAAACAAAGGGGAGATAAATAGCATGCCAAAATGTAAGTTTCTACACATATTTCACCTGGGCACTTAGTAGAGGTGACAACATACTTTGCTAGTCTCTCTGTGGTCTGGACTCAATGGACTTACTACAGACCCAGTACAAAGTACAAGTACTTTGCTGTGATATCTAAATAATTTTAAATAAGGTAATAAGTTGAATGATTGACACTTGAACAGCTTTGATGGTTTTAATATAATTGATTAAGGCCGTACAGAGATCGAAAGGTTGCAAAGGGTCAAATAGTCCATACACCAGAAGCACCTCCCACAGTAGACCATTAGGAATACCGTCATAAGCCTTCTCCATGTCCATAACATTTCTGAAGAATTTTGCACACCCTCCAGTATCTTTGCAAAAGTGAAGATTTGACCAAGTGTTTAAAAACTGGATTAAAACGGCATTATTCCTTTTAATTAGTTTAATTAATGATTACAAAATCAGTCATTAATCTGTGTGTTGGCACCACCTGGGCTCAGATCAGGGCAGGCTGATCTTCTAAATCACACACCCCCAGGTTTTGCTGTAATTGCCCACGTGAGGAGTGAAGACCTGTGAATGGATTCCCCTGGCACCTGAATGCCAGCAATAAACTCTTCAGTCTGTCCCACTTTTGACATTTTTTTATTACACTTTGCTTCATAAATAATATGTTGAACTCCAGCAAAGTGTCAGCCGAAAATCAAGTTAGTTAAAAATAACAGTGACCAAAAAATGGGAAAAAAACAGATCAAAGACACACAAAAAAGTACAAGGTATAGAATAAAAAGTATGCATATTTAAAATTGAGTGTATATAAGATCATAAAATTGATGAAACAAAAAAAACAAACAGCTGAAAATGTTATGATCTCTATAAAAGAAAGTAGGCCTAACTTGGAAAAGCCAGTGAGAAGAGATATATATTTTAGCTAAGATGTAAACAGGTATACCTGAGCAAACATGGTACACAATCATTGAACTTATGAAGGTATTTGCAAACCAGATTATCTAAATGATCATTTCTCTCTATTTCATAGACTCCAAGTTCTGGCACCTAACTTGCAGTTTTCTCACACAGAAAAAGTACACTGCAAAAACTGAACATCAAGTGAAATAATCACTTGATTTGAGTTAGAAAAGATAGAAACAAGTCAAATTATTTGCCAGTGCAATAAGATATTTAGACTTGGTAATATTTCTTAAAATAAAGCCCTATTCGGACGGGACTAGTTCAATGGGGGGACGTATGGTAATGTTGGTTAACCAGACGACGCCAGGGAGAAGAAATGACCAATTCGGACGGGACAAGAAATCCCTGTACTATTCATCTAACAATGGAGGAGTTGTTAGGTTACGCACAACCGTCACATCCTGGATGCCATGCACGTCTTCATTTCACTTCCGTAAACCCCATCTGTAAACAGACATGGCGCCGACCATGCGTGCTTGCAAGCAGCGCTTCATCCAGAACCTCCATGTTTGCAAACAGACACACCTAATTGTTTCTCTCTTTAAAAGGATGTGACGACATATTCCGTACTTATTACCGAAGGTCGCATTCGCACGGGATTAGTATTACCTATGGTAGATACTCCGGACCGTTTCACAGTAGGTAGAATTCTCGGCAAAGTTTACCGACATACTCCGCTATCTTTACTGACATGGCGCGTTCGGACGGGACTAGATTTCCTGGTTATTATTACTTTACTCCAGGTCCCCCCATTAAACTAGTCCCGTCTGAATAGGGCTTTTGACAATATATCTAGCCATTAGAAAAGTGAGAAATCTCTTGAAATAAGTCGTGAAGCACTTGTTCCAAGCACTGTACTAAGTCAAATAAATTCAAAACTAGCTTGTCAATTCTTATTCCACCATTTGCTTCTTTCTTAATTTGAGTGAAAACAACTTAAAACCAGAGCTACTAAACAAGATGATTCTTCTTAATTCAAGAGTTCTCATTATTAGCTTTTCTTTATTAAAATGACACCAAGCATTCACACTAAAAAAAAAAAAATAAAAATAAAAATCAAGAAAACAGAATTAACATTGTCAACAATTATTTATTCAATTCAATTGCTGAAATAGTGCCTTGTAATACAAACTTCACTAAGGCATTGCAACATAAAACATCTCAGGTAATAATGTCTAGAATGCAAGGAATGTGGTGTTGTTACATTATTCACTGTCATCATTATTGAACATTGAATAAGATTCCCTGACGCTCAGTAACACAACAAAAAAAACAATATTGGAAGAATTGCATATTAGTGCTGTGTTCCTACCACCACTGATAACATGCTTGTAAGTTTGTAAACCTTCTTAAATGTCAATAACAGGGCATACAGAACATTGGTGGCACAAAAGAAGCTTTGATGAATGACAGAAAAACTTAAACCAACTGTCCAACACAGACTCCCTCCCACCCTTAAGTTACTCATAGTACCAGGGGAGTGAGACTAGCAGTTTTATCAATACTTATCCCTAGTACACCCATACAGCTCTACTTCCCAGTAAAATCTTTCCACTCTACCATGACCTTCATTCATTTCACCTGTGTTTTTCCCCTCAGCTGCACTCACTCACCTATCACTCAGTCAGTATTTAGTTTCCAGGTTTCCTCATTGTGTTTGCCAGATCCTACCTGTCAATATCCTTCAATATGCCACGCCAAGTTAAGTATATCATGTCAAGTCAAGTTCTTTGTTTTTTTTCTCAGCCATAGTGATGTTTTGTTTTCTCACAGTTTAGTTATTGTCATCCGGCTCAGCCGCGCTTTGTGTTAACCTTGTTTTTTTTGGAATAATAAATCAAGTTTGCTTTTTGAAGTCCGCATCCGTGTCCTTTTACGCCTTGCACCACCCAAACCTGACACTTTCACCTGAATGACATGAAGCCTATATATGCCTCACTGGCATATCCCAGCTTCTTAGGCGGTGGACTTGGTGAAGGAAAGAGTGTGGGGAGTGCCCTGAACAGCGCTATGGTGTATTCCACTAGAACAGAACAAATCAACTTTTAGTTCAAAGTTAGTCTTCCTAAACATGACTATTATTAGATTTGTGTTGGTCACAAAATTATTTTTTCACCATAAAGAGAATTAGCATTCTGCATCTATTTATTCAGCACAACATACACAGTCCTATTCACACTCATGTCTGAGGAAGCAGCTACACAGTTAATTAGAGAAACAGCAAAATTACTTACCTACATCCAGGGTCATGGGTGGCTTCATCACTTTCTTCCAAATACCGTTAAATTGCACCTTGCTGCAGAAGTCTTCCCATCTCTTCTTTACTTCATCTATGAATTTGCTGTTGTCCTTATCCAGGATTCGCCGCAGCTCATTCATCACCTATAATGCAAGTAAGTGTTAAAACCTGCAACAATGCTTGCTTTTCTTAATAATCCAAAACAAGTTAATCCCTTACATTATGAAGATTCTTGAAACATGGATATGCATCCAGGATCTTTGTTGGGCTGTCCTGTTCTTTCAGAGCATCACTGTCAATAAAGGCTCTTCTGGCTTGAAACTCAAGTTCAAGGATTTGGGAGACAGCATCTTGGTTTGGTTTTGGTTTCTTGTACAGCTCATGCAGGGTCTGGTAATGTCTGGCCTGTATTGTCAAACTATCCTCGACCGCTGAAATGGAGAAGACAAATCAGTAATGGGTATTGGATGTGTCAATCTGAATGATACTAAGTGTAACATTAATGCAGGACAGAAAATTGCAATCGGTGTATCTCTGATTAAAAGTGCAAAATATAATGACAAACAAAAGCACCTTAAAACCCCCACCACACACAGAGTAATATTATGCATGTTGTACATTACACAACATATGCTGTTTCTGCTCTTTAGAAAGCCAAATGGATGAAATCGTCTGCAGCATCAAAATATATCAAGACCCAATGAGAATTGAGATGTAAAAAATGTAGGTAATGTATCACGATATCCAGAACTATCATAACATTGCCTTGCATACCCATTATTATCATCAAAATGACATGTTTCTACATACGTGAATTGTGGCCATTATCAGAACTGGTCCCAGATGTTTGATGTAAAATAATTGTTGATCCACCACTTGAGTCTGCATCATAATGTTCTCCCTGGTCACTTGCTGAGAAGTCAATGTGACGCCTTTTCTTTGTATGGCCCATCTCTGGTGTGGGCCCCTGCCTCTTTTGTGGGGACTTCACATTCTGAAGCCTCTTGTGAAGATTATTGTAAATGTTCATCTGTGGTAAATAAAATTTCACTCATTGAAAGAACAAATTGAGGTGAAAACTGAATGTTCACAGATAAACAGTGTCAGCCAAAAATAACCACACACTTCAAAATCCAAGTGCACAAAATAATATAATCACTTACTTTTTCATAGTTTTGTCTTTATCCTGTTGTATGGGATAATACTCTACTAGTTTCCTAGCCATTGCAGTGACTTCATGCTTAGAGGGGTACCGGACCTCCTCTCCTTGCTGACTGGCTCTCAAGATGGAAATCATGCTGGTGACAGTGTTCCTCAGCCTGCATCTCAGCTCTTTGGACATGACACATTCCCTTTCTCTGCCAGTGCGGGCCATCTCAAAGTAGTGCTTACGAGCTAGCTCCTACTCACTGTCTGTATAGATCACATACTCTGGATGAATGGGAAGCTGTAGGGTCGTCTTTGAGCTGCTCTTCACCAAAGGAGTGGATGTCTGGGGACAGATTGGAGGTGTTCCTCTAGGTGAAGACACAGTTCCTGCTTCATCAGGCCCAGCGTTGTCTGGTAAGGTGGCATTCTCATCCTAGAGAAAACCAGATCAAAATGATGAAGAGGGAAACAACAGACCCAATTAGAATAGACCCAATGCTAGATGTTTTCAGAGCAAAGTAGGTAACCAATAACCTCTACACTAATAAGAGCCCAAACCCGTTTCCTCCTGAGAAAGTTCTGGCAAAAAGGTCTCTCAAATCATCACAACTGAGGGTGTGGAGCAAGGCCTCATCAATGTTGGCGGCTATAAAGACAGTCCATTCATTAACAAACCCTTTACACTTTTATACATTTTTCAACTGATGAATTTACCAGTATTCAACTTGACAGGTCAAACCAAGTAAGTTCTGTGTCTTATCAGTTTCTCTTACCGTGATTAAATGTAAATGTAATACAATTTAGACATTTTGTATTGAATTTGTACAATACTTTAATTTTGTTTTTGAGATCAGTGTCAGCATACCGTTATTTAATTACTTAGCTGACAAATCCCATTAATGGAGATTTTTTTCATACCAAAACATGACATACCATTTAAAATTGATACTGTGACATCATCCAGCTGATGATGTATACAAACAGCATTAAAATTGGAGTGCAACTTATGATAGCTAACTTAACTATCTGTAATGCCTGCAACGTGGTGGTACTTATGGGAATAATTATGGAATTCCACTGTTTATCTCGACAAAATGACAACCTCTGATAGGGTTCTGCCACTTTTGAACTACAATCAACATAAATTATAATAAAAACAGTCAAGTCATACCTAAACTACATCTTCAATCATCCCAATTTGAGCATACTTTACCCTTTATACTGAAATTCACACTTAGTAGTACAGTATTTCTTCAGACCACATATAAAAAGGAATGCTAACTGTGTAGTATATAAAGTGGATATACTTAATTCAGCGGAACCATCCCCCTGGCTACTGTGTTATCTATAGCTTGTCACACCGTGGTGAGGTTAAGTTGGGTTTTTGTCTCGTTTCATGTATTGTTTCGTCATTTCCTGTTTTATTTTGAAAGACTAACTTCCCTCTCGTTCCAGGTCACTTGCCCTTCCTCTCGTGTTCCAGTCTGATTGTGGTATGAATGATTCCACCTGTTTCCCGTCACCCCTGTGTGCTTAAGAGTCTGCGTCTCCCCCTGTCTTGTGCCAGTGTGTTGTATCTGTCTCCGTATAGTGCATCATCCTAGCGTTTTGCCAAGCCCGTTTCCGAGTTTCCTAGTTCCCAGTGGTATTTATCCTCGTGAGAGTGATTTTGTTTTTTTTCCCAGAGTAAGTTTGATAATATAGAACCTGTAAGAAGTACAGAGTTAATTTTGCTTATAGTCTTTTTGTTTTCCCTCCTGGGTGGAGTGGCCTTTTTGTTTGTTAAACTTTTACAGCATATTTCCTCCGATTTTTAAGAGAGGCTCTTTTTGTTTTCCTCCTCAGTAGGAGTGACATTTAGTTTAATAGTAAAGTTTCATGGTCTTTTGTTTTCTCCTCCGCTAGTGGCGTGATTTTGAGTTTGGACAACTTTTATATAGATATACTTCTCCACTTTTGGAAAGTATATTCCTAGATTAATATTTCATAGCCCATTTAGCTTCTCTCACGAGGAATTGGTTGATCTGCTGTCCTCCAAAAAAAGTCTTGGAATTCAACCTCCTGCATCTGCGTCCTCCATTCTCTGGGTGTGACATAGCTTATCTGCCAGCGCATTGATATGTAAACATTGAGACTACAGTAAAGTCATGTTCATTCTACCTCCGAGTTGAATCCTTTATTTTATATACTATGTTGGAGTAAAAGACACAACAAATTGGCGACGAGTAAACCGGACCCTAAACATCTACACGAAATGAAAAGTTAAACCGGAGGGAAGGAGAAACGACGAAACAAAGCAGGAGACAAAAACAAAAGCAAGAGACGAAACAAAACGAAAGTAACAAGGATCCGTGTCCGTGAGTAACAGTGCATAGCACACAGTGAAAGGATAAACGGATAAGATCTGGATTTCATGTCCGAAATGGCTTACGTTGAGAAAATAGAGGAGTTTGATAGCTCAAGTGAAGACTGGGAATCATACATAGAGCGAGTGGAGTTATACTGTGAGGCTAATGATATCGAGGATGACAAAAAAAGTTCCGTCCTCAGTCTAATGGGAGCCAAAACTTACAGTCTGCTGCGTAATCTCCTGAGCCCTGCGAAACCGTCAAGCAAGTCATACGAAGACATTGTTGAGACGTTGCAGAAGCATTTAAACCCCGCACCACTAGTGATAGCGGAAAGATTCAGATTTCATAAAGGAAACAAAGGATGAAAGCATATCCGAGTATATGGCAGAACTGCGCAAACTCTCGCAGCATTGTGACTTTAAAGATGGACTTGGCGATGCTTTAAGAGATCGATTGGTATGTGGCATTCACTGTACAAGCACACAGAGAAGGCTACTGTCAGAAAAAGAGCTAGATTTGAAGAAAGCACTCGAACTAGCTATCTCAGGCTATGTACACACGTAGCCGGGTATTTTTAAAACCGAATATTTCCCCCCCTCCGTTTATAAAAAAATTTGTATCCACATTACCTCGTTTTCGAAAAAAAAACCTGCCACACATAACCGAACATGTGCGTTTTCAATCACATTCATCAGCATCCAAACCTGTAGATGGCATTGTTTCCCCAAATCCTACCCTATCAGAATAGCCCTCTGTTGGCGTCACTTCCGCATAAACACGAGCAACATGGCGCCTAGTTCATTCGTGTGGACCGATAGGGAAACAGAAATGCTTTTACATCAAATTTTAGAATATAAAGTTCAAAAGACACAGGAGGGCATAGATTGGGAATCATGCCAAAGTAAGTATGTGGACATACTGACACTATTATTGGAGCAGTATCCCGCGGAAAGCTCTAACGACTTCCCTCATGAGAGGGACGAGCTAACGCGGAGTATCTTGACGACGAAAATCAAGGCTGTGAGGTGCAAATATCGTTTGGCTGTTGACAACGGACGCAGAAGCGGGTATGGCAGAGTCGTTCTTCTCTACTTTGAATTATGTGAACAGATATGGGGTGGTTCCCCCGCGACCACAGCCATGCCGTCTGGCATAGAAACAAATGACTTGAATGACAGCCTTTCTTTCGCCTACTGCGTCCTCCTTGTCCACCGTGGAGCCATCCGATGCTGCTTCAGATACCGATCAGGAGAGCAGTGTGACACCCTCAGTGAAAGAAAGAAGAGACTTGTTGCAGGTAAAGTATATGCAGTTTTGCTTAAAGGTCCCATGGCATGAAAATTTCACTTTCAGAGGTTTTTGAGCCTTACAATGAGTTTCTCTAGTCTCCTTAAGTCACCCCAGTGAGTAGAAATTGCGAAATGTATTCACTGAGCAGTCCAGCATTTCCTCCGTGTTTTGAACAGAGCGCCTCCAAGTGTCTCGTTGACTCAAGGCTCCTGGTATGACGTCATGCCAGGATAGAGCTCATCAAAATTTCCCACCCCCTCTCTCCGCCACGCCCTCTGTCTCCACCCACTGCTGGTAAACTACCTGTATCTTACCCGCCCAACTCATGTGGAGTAGACCGAGACTCGCCAGTTACGACTGAAGACAGAAGATACAGCAATGGCTTCCAAACGACGTTACCATGCGAAATGTACTGTGCCAGGATGTGAAGATGAAGAGAAGAATATGTTTCTGCTGCCACCCTCTGTCCCTTTGAAAACGGAATGGCTAATTTCATTTACGAGGGACGGGTGCCCATGCATGTTCCAAAGAGCGTCAGTGTTTGCGCGACACATTTCAGAGGAATGCTTTCACAACTTGGGACAGTACACGGCAGGTTTTGCCCTACACCTGAAGTTGAAGCCTGGATCAGTGCCAAGCCTTGCCGGTCCATCAGCTACCCACACCGATCAAGTAAGTCATAATTATTTGCTAGCCGCTAGCACTTTATGGGTGACAGCTAACTAGCCAACAATAGCTGTGGAGGTATTTATCCATGAAACCTACACTGCGCTACAAAACCAATACTCTGTTAAACTGGTTAGATTTGGAAAATTGGTTGTAAAACAAGACATTTGTCTTTTGACCAAGTATCTTACGTGTAGGGGACTACATACAGCATGAATACTTAGGTAAGCAAGTCTAGTTATGTTCTGCGGCTAGATACGTCTGTTACACGGAAAATGACGCCCGACGATAACAATTCATATTTTGTAAGCCTTTCTTTAGATTGGTGACTTTATATTTTGAAAGCATTTGTTACGGTTTGGTGACCTTTTTTTTTTTAACGTCGAGTCGTTTCTGCGTCTTTCGTGTGTGATACGCGATCGGGTGTTGTGGCTAGGTGAAGGATGTTTAGCAAACGTTTGCTGACTACCCTCGAACATACACCATTACGTATCTGTCAATTCGAACACAATTTTACTTCAAATCTGTCGTGACACGTCAGTTTATCACGAGTGTAATGCTCAGCTTTCGAACCATGAGATGTGTGCTCTCTGTCTGCATCAGGTTCACTCTTCACTGGCCAGCACATCAAGTGCTCACGTCCAGACATCCCGGACCAGGGATGCTGCCTGCCAGACTGACCCCATTGTCACTAGGACTGCAGCCACACCGAAGAATGTTGTCTTTCTCTATAGTGGAATGCTTTGCAGGTGAGATGTTTTACCTTGTAGTTGTTGAAAGTTTTTGTTGTCTGAAATGTCATTATTGAGCTGGGTTTCTCCAGCACTATAAGGCACAAAACACCTAGACCAGGTCCCCTGAAAAGATTGTCTTGTGAATGTAATTTATATTTGATTTACCAAAAAATGTATACTTTTAGGGGGTTTTCAGATCTTAGTTCCTATGAAACTTCACAATATATGAAAAGCTTTTTCCAAAATGTTTTATACCTACTTTCAAAAATATTGTTTTATTTGTTACTACCATTAAAAGCAGCATTTAAATGTTTCAAATGCTATCTCAGCTGATATCACTTTCCTGATGCTTGAAATCAGATTTAAAAAAAGTAATGAGAATAGCTTTCATAGCATTTTGGAAAAGAGCTTTTCATATGCTCTCCCATGATGATGCATGTGTCTCTACCAGCTAACCCCCACCACCATGACAAATGAAAATTCTGTGAGAAACACCGTTTACACATTGTTTCTTGTTCTTTCAGACTGTACTTGGCGGCGATCCACTTTAATGAAAATGTGAACCGACCACAGGCCCAGACAGCAGACGGTGTACCTCTCTTCAAAATCTCCTTTCCCAAATCCAAGAGTATGTATAAGTTTACAAGGATGTTTATTTGTCACATGCATATGATTACTGGTGTAAAGAATGCAGTGAAATTGTTGGTTCCTTTGCCTGTTGGAGGGGCAGGATAAGTGCAAAAAGCATTAAAGTGCATGGGGGGCAGGAAGAGCAGGGGCAGTGGCATACTGATGATTCAGGGGGTTGGGGGGTGTACTGTATGTATGTAGGGGTTGGAGGATTAAGGGGAAGTGTATGTATGTGGGGGGAGTGTGTATTGTGTGTGTGTGTGTGTGTTTAAGTCATGCAGATTCCATCTGGACGCTATAGTTGCACTGAAATAACGATTCAAATATGAACTTTTTTGATTTTTTTCTTTAAAGGAAAAAATGAATGGACATCGGCACAATCGAATGAAGAGAAAGCTGCCAGCAAAGACCCAGTGGCTTAATGCAATGGAAGAGGACCAGCGTGTCAAGAAGACATTGGTGGACTTTTTGGAAACATCAGAGAAGCAAGCAGCTGATAACTTTGCTCAACTTTCAGATACTATTAACATGTTGACTACAACCATGTCAGAAGGTTTCACTGTCCTTAGACAAATCATGCAGCCTCCACCCCCTCAGCCATCACACTACATGCCATACGAAGCAAGAGGGCACATGTCTCACACACCATATATACAATCAGCACATCCTAATCGAGCTTTTCAGTCACCCTCAAACAACTCCCCTCCTGTCAGAGGAACACAGCGGAACACAAGATGCAGCTCATTCCAGCACAACTGCTGGCAGCACAGAACTTACAGGGTTTTCTTACACTCAAGCTCTTTTCAGTGATGAGTACTGATCATATTTCTAAAGTTTTCTTCAGTCAAATGTTTATCGCATGTTCTTGCGATAAATGTGAAGTGTTTACAGTTGGTTACAGGAGCTGAATTTGGGTTACTTTTTTGCATTTAAGATGCAAAGTCATTTTCTGTAACATTTTTTTTAAATGCGTTCTTTGTTAAATCCTTTCTCCAAATTCTTTCATACTTTGACTTGAGTATGACACTGTTTATTCATGCTGTTTCTAAGTATACGAAGTGTTATACCAGGCAATATTGGTTTTCAACAGTTTTATTTCTGCACCAATACTGACGGCAGCGGCTGTGATACATACAGTATGTTATAAGTAATATCAGGCACAGATAGGTACTGAATTAAAGGATAAGACCGTTTTTTTTACATTGGGCCCTTGATTTCACATTATAACATGATGTTCTACTCACCCCTGCTTGTTGTTGAACATTTGGAGCTGTTCCGAAGATATTCGAGAGGCGTCTGGCTGCTCTCTTGAGATATTCGGCCATGAAACGGTTTCCTATGGGCAAGCTTATACAGGCACAAACTATGCTGTTTATAATTGATTAATTACTGTACATTAGCACTGATAACATGGAGGTGCGTCGCTTACTTAAAAAAATCCGGGTTACTGTAATTTTGATTTTTTTTGTCGTAAAGTGGGTGTTACTGACGTCCTCGTCGTGCTACTGCCACAGACAGCCCACAGACCTGCTGCCTATTTATTCATTCGGCTAAAATTCAAAATTAGTAACCCGGATTTTTTTAAGTAAGCGACGCACCTCCACGTTATCAGTGCTAGTGTACAGTAATTAATAAATTATAAACAGCATAGTTTGTGCCTGTATAAGCTTGCCCATAGGAAACCGTTTCATGGCCGAATATCTCAAGAGAGCAGCCAGACGCCTCGCGAATATCTTCGGAACAGCTCCAAATGACCAACAACAAGCAGGGGTGAGTAGAACATCATGTTATAATGTGAAATCAAGGGCCCAACGTCAAAAAACCGGTCTTATCCTTTAAACGGGTAATAAAAAGAAAAGATTGTGAGGAAAGAAGGGAAACATCCTTCAGTTTACTTTCATTGCAGTATTTTAAGAACTCTTATTTGCTTTATCAAAAGTGTACAGGCAGATTTCCAAATGTTCAGCGACAAGTGCAATATTTTTTCTTTTTTCAAAACTATATCATTTCTATTTTCATGAAATGTGTGCACAACCATAAAAAACATGTGAACATCAGACTGAAGTGATGTTATAACCAAGAACAATAATAATAATAATAATAAAGAAATTGCCACTTCAGTTAAACAGCTTTGAAGAGTTTTGCTTGCTTTTTTCTGACAACATTGGCCCCGTTATGGATCCAGGTACTGGGTTAGGACTCTCCTGACCCTTTTCCCTTCAGCTGTTAAGCTGCCTCCTCTGACAACAGCTGGTTCTGGGTCTGGCTGGTTGTCCCTGTTATGGCGAATGGCTTCAGAAACATAGTTGTCATCTATTGTGTCTTTAGAGAACTCGCAGTAGTTGTGAAGCACAAAACACGCATAAATGACAAAGGGCAGGTCATCTAGATTTATATCCATGGCTCTTCTCAAAGCTCCAAAACGGGCCTTTAGCCTCCCAAAGGCACATTCTATCACCATGCGTGCTCTGCACAAAGAAAGTCCAAAATACTGCTCCTGAACAGTGCTTCCTCCATTAGCATATTCCTTCATTAGATATGGCAATAAGGGGTAAAATCGCCCAAAATGTAAACAGGAATGGGTGCTTCATTGTCAACAATTTGCTTTGGACAAGGAGGGATTTTTCCATTTTTGAAAAGGTCATTGATGGTTGAGTTGGAAAAAACACGGGCATCATGGACACTTCCTGGCCACTTCACTACCACATCCATAAAGCAGTATTTATAGTCACATGTTGTCTGGATATTTAAGGTAAAATTACCCTTTCTGTTCACATAATCAGTGGAATTTGCTGAAGGCTGCTTAATCCCCACATGTGTACCATCCACTGCACCCATGCACTGAGGGAGGCCATGAATCTGTTCAAAGTTTTCAACTAATGAATGCACTGCACTCTCAGTTGTTGGTAGGTGTATGAACTGGGGTCCCAAGTGCACTGTTATGGCTCTACACACCTGCCTGACAATGTTTGAGACCACCTGTCTTGACAATCCAAATGCATTAGCTGTTTTGCGCAATCTGCCCTCGTCAGCTAAATAATACAGTGTGCACGCAACTTTTTTAAGCACACTGACAGGTGATCGCATGACAGTGGACTGCCCCTCGATATGAGGACGTAATAAGTCCGACAGCGACAGGAGTGAGGACCGGGACATGCGGAAATTGTCACGCCATTCCTCTGGGAGTACGACTTCCATCTCAAAGTTTTCCCACCAGCTGGCAGTGCGTCCCGGTCTGATCCAAAACCGGCGTCGACGATTTCGGCGAAGAACATGCCTACATGGAGTTGTAATGAGGGGGTAAATCACCGACCGCAATGTTACCCGTTGCCTGTCCTCTTGGAGCAGTAGTTGGGCGTGTAAAATCACGGCAGTAAACAGCGCTTGCACAATGGTAACCACCACAGTTTAAGGCATCCATGCTTCTTCTGTAAACAAAGGTCGCACGTTTGACATCAGAGCAGATTTGTTGTTGTTTTGGCGCATATTGTGACGTTCGAAAACGCAAAACTCCGGTAATCTCTGTCTACAGGCAGCTGCATAAACGGAGTTTTTAAAAACATTCGTTTATGATGCGTTTTCATGTGGATGACAGGTCCAAACGTAGAAAAATATATTCGTTTTAGCAGATACCCAGCTATGTGTGGATGGGGCCTCAATGGAAACAGCAGCAAAGGGTGCATCAGAGCTACAGAAGAAAACATTAGAAATTGAAGTGCATCAAATGTCCTTAAATGGGAAAAAGCAAAAATGCTACAGGTGTGGTAAATCCTCTCACAGTGCAAACGACTGCTGGTTCAAAGAAAAGACATGTAGGAAATGCCACAAACAAGGCCACATCGAAAGAGCATGCAAATCAGACCAAACCAATACCCAAAAAGAAAAATTTGGAAAGAATAAAGGTTTTAAACCTAAATCAAAGGCCAAAGCAAATGAAATGCACAAAGTAACAGAACATTCAGACAACACAAACAGCAGTGAGGAAGATGACTTGTCATGCTTAGAGCTGCATAGCATAACTGAAGAAGTAATAAATAAGAAGAAGTAAGAAATAATATGGGTCACGACAACAGTGTCTGGAGTGAAACTTAAAATGGAACCTGACACAGGTTCAGCTTTGTCAGTTATATCGGAGACTGAGTATGACAGGCTGTTTTCTCACTTGCCACTGAAAAAGACATCAGTGATGTTAAAAACGTACACAGGTGAAAAAGTGTAACCAAAAGGAAAACTTAAAGTGGATGTGGCCTATGGTGACCAAACACACAAGTTAGAGCTCTATGTTCTGAAAACTACAGGCCCAGCGTTACTGGGGCGTGAATGGCTGAGGAGAATTCACCTTGACTGGCATTCAATCAAAGCCCTGAATATCTCAACAAGCCTCAAGAGCTCCACCTGCAGGCCTAACCAGAGACTGCCACAGCTGTTGGAGGCTAATGCGCACGTGTTTGAGAAAGGCATTGGTAAACTTAAACACCTAAAAGCAAAAATCGAACTTGACAAAGATGCCAACCCAAGATTCCACAAAGCGCGCCCAGTGCCGTATGCACTACGTCCCAAGATAGACGCCGAGCTGCAGAACTTGGAGGCATCCAACATTCTCTCAAAAGTCGACTGGAGTGACTGAGCTACGCCCATTGTTCCCGTGATGAAGAAAGGAAAAAGTGAAGTGCGTATATGTGGGGACTTCAAAGTGAGCATTAACCCGGTGCTGCGCACGGTGCAGTATCCCCTTCCACGAATTGAAGACATTTTCTCGTCATTGGCTGGTGGGGAGAAGTTTTCAAAGATTGATTTGTCACAGGCCTATCTCCAGATGGAAGTGGAGGAGTCAAGCAAAAAGTTCCTAACCATCAGCACACATAAGGGACTTTACCAATACAATCGACTTGTGTTTGGTGTTGCTTCAGCTCCAGCCATCTGGCAAAGAGCCATGGATCAGGTGCTCCAGGACATTCCTGGAACACAATGCTACCTGGATAATATTATCATAACAGGAAAATATGATGATGATCATTTCCAGAACCTGAGAAAAGTACTCAGCAGGCTGACTGAGTATGGCCTATGAGCAAAGAGGGAGAAATGCGAGTTTTTCAAAAGTGAAATCTCATACTGCAGACATGTAATCGACAAGCACGGCTTGCATAAGTCACAAGAGAAATTGAGGCAGTGCTGAAAGCATCTAAACCTGAAAATGTGTAACAACTCAGATCGTACCTGGGTCTCGTCAACTATTACCACAAGTTTCTCCCAAACCTTGCTACAGTGCTGTATCCACTAAATGCGCTACTACAGAGGAGTGGAATGGCATTGGTCAGAAAAATGTGAAAAGGCATTCGCAGAAACAAAAAGACTAATAACATCTGACGAGCTACTTACCCACTATGATCCATCCAGACCCATCCGTCTAGCATGTGACGCGTCCCCTTACGGCATTGGTGCAGTCTTGTCGCACATGATGGATAATGGACTGGAACGCCCAATTGCATTTGCGTCAAGGTCCCTTTCAAGTGCCGAACGCAATTATGCGCAGATAGACAGGGAGGCCCTTAGCCTAGTATGGGGTATCAAAAAGTTCCACCATTACCTCTATGGCCAAAGGTTTACCTTAGTGACTGATCATCAGCCCCTAGTGTCAATATTCAATCCACAGAAAGGACTCCCAGTGATGTCAGCCGCGCGACTGCAGCGATGGGCCCTGTTCTTAGGAGCACACTCAGATGACATCGAGTTCAAGGGGACTAAACAACACTGCAATGCTGATGGCTTGTCAGGCCTCCCACTGTCAACATCTGTGGAAGAAATGCCATCAAATGGCGACCCGGCTGAAATGTTCCACACAACACTGGTGGACCAGCTGCCAGTTACAAATGCCATGATTCGAAAAGAAACGCCTGAATGACCCAACACTTTCTAAGGTGTATGACATCACAGTACAAGGTTGGCCCGCCCATGGGAATCCCTGCTTTCCTGAGTTTTCGGCAAGACGTGACCAGCTGTCAGTCTACCTGGGAACCCTGATGTGTGGCTCTCGTGTGGTAGTGCCCTCCAAGCTTCGTACCAGAGTGTTGGACAGTCTACATGAGGATCACGTAGGCACGGTGAAGATGAAAAGCCTGGCCCGTAGCTATGTATGGTGCCCAGGGATAGATAAACAAATCGAGGACATCACCAAAACCTGTCCAGGATGCCAGAGCATTCAAAACGCACCGCCACAGGCTCCCCTACATCCGTGGGAATGGCCGTCTGCACCCTGGCAGAGAGTGCACATTGATTTTGCTGGCCCATTCATGAACTCTATGTTTCTCATAGCTGTGGACGCTCACTCAAAATGGCCAGAAGTAGTCCAAATGAAATCGACAACTGTCCTGAGAACCATCTTCGCCAGGAATGGCCTGCCTGAGCAAATTGTATGTGACAACGGCCCACAGTATACTTCTGAAGAGTTTCAAGAGTTCATGAAAAAGAATGGTATCAAACATTTCAAGTCAGCACCTCATCATCCAGCAACAAATGGGTTAGCAGAACGGTTCATACAAACATTCAAAAAGTCCATCAAAGCAATGACAAAAGAAGACATCTCTCTTCAACACAAAATTGACAATTTCATTCTGGTGTACCGCAATTCTGTCCATGCAACCACCAATCAGACACCTGCAATTCTGTTCATGAACAGACAGCTGAGATCTCGCATTGACCTTCTGAAGCCAAACCTGAGGAGAGAAGTGTAGAACAAACAGTTCAGCAGCTTTTCAGGCGAAACACCAAGAAGCTTCGATGTGGGACAGCAGGTACTGGCTCGTGACTACCGAGGGGACAAGTGGACGCCTGGAAAAATAGTCACTAGGAACGGCCCTCTGATGTACGAAGTGGACACTGGCGAGCATACCTGGAGACGTCATGTGGATCAGCTGTTGAATGCTCACACAAAGACACCGGAGCAACCAGCACGTCCACCTGATCCTGGAACCAACTCTGAACACAGTACAGTGACACCCACAGTTACAGAGGAGGTGCCCCCTACAGTGAGCACTCCACAAGTTCCCAGACGTAACCCTGAACGAGTCAGGGCACCACCGAAAAGATTGGATTTATAAGTTCACTTATGGAACTTAAGGACTAAAAAAAAAAAAAAAAAAAAAAAGTTTCAGTATATGTTAACTGTTTGACGTATTGTGTGAATGCATTGGCAATGTTATTTGTTACTTTGGTTATGTAGCATTAATCTAAAAGGGGAGGAGTGTCGTATATAAAGTGGATATACTTAATTACGCGGAACCATCCCCTTGGCTACTGTGTTATCTATAGGTTATCTGCCAGCGCATTGATATGTAAACATTGAGACTACAGTAAAGTCATGTTCATTCTACCTCCAAGTTGAATCCTTTATTTTATATACTATGTTGGAGTAAAAGACACAACAAACTGCTTGTTAACATTACTAGAATTTACAGTACATAGAGCCAACACAATAAGAAACGTGATATTGACGTTAACGGTCATCACAGGTGACTTAAAGAGTTTTTTCACTCTCGCTGGTCCGGGGCTTCACATGGCACAAGGTCAGTGTCAAACGTGAAGAACCCTTCTCAATTTCACTCCGGGCCCGAGCAGACTTTCCCCTAGCTAACGTTAGCTAAGTGAATTTAGCTACGTGCTGTGTGGCCATCCCATTGTACAGTTTTCAGAATAGTGTAAGACGGCTAGCTTCAATGAGTAGTGTAAAATTCAGGAAAAATAATGTATTTACCAACAGTTCAATGTACATTTTTGTATAAAAAATATACCTTGTCTCGCTGGGATCCAAAGCATCCCATTTTTGCACATGAGAAGGAATTGGGTCCTGTTTCAGAGGTGACAAATATGGAGTACATCACAGCAAAGATTAGAGACTTCTTGGGGATTGATGGCAAATGACATGCAGTCACAGTAAAGTGGCTTATTCTCAATGGTAACAAGTACATCTGTGAAAGGTCTCTCCATTATCTATACCGCTGAATCCATCGGTCGGGTTGCGGGGGGGCTGGAGCCTATCCCAGCAGTTAATGGGCGAGAGGCGGGGTACACCCTGGACAGGCCGCCAGTCCATCGCAGGGCCACATAGAGACAAACGAGACAAACAACCACACACGCTCACACTCACTCCTAAGGACAATTTAGAGTCACCAATGAACCTAACATGCATGGTTTTTGGACAGTGGGAGGAAGCCGGAGTACCCGGAGAGAACCCATGCATACACGGGGAGAACATGCAAACTCCACACAGAAAGGCCCCAGCCGGGAGTTGAACCTGGAACCTTCTTGAGGCGACAGTGCTAACCACTACACCACCGTTCAGCCCTTAATTAGTAACCACTGGATAAGTTTTGGAAGGTGGGTGTGGTGATTTGAAAGTCTTGATATGGTTGTGTTGTGTATGGTTGGGAAAGTGTTACTGCTTGTAAACAATTGCAAGTAAATGTGTTGATGTTGACAGTGCACCAATACTTGGAATAAACGAAATAATGTGACTCAACAAATCCTAAGTGTGATTATTAAGTATTTGTTACACAGCAGTCTTGAAACAATTGCAAAAACAGTCTTAAAAAACACAGGGTGGCCTAAAATAATGTTTCTGACAGTAATTTGAATGTAAAGTAACTAACTTTAAGATTTACTTACTAAAGCCCTATTCGGACGGGACTAGTTTAATGGGGGGACCTGGGGTAAAGTAATAATAACCGGGAAATCTAGTCCCGTCCGAACGCGCCATGTCAGTAAAGATAGCGGAGTATGTCGGTAAACTTTGCCGAGAATTCTACCTCCTGTGAAACGGTCCGGAGTATCTACCATAGGTAATACTAATCCCGTGCGAATGCGACCTTCGGTAATAAGTACGGAATATATCGTCACATCCTTTTAAAGAGAGAAACAATTAGGTGTAAAATAGAAAATGACACTTAAGTTTCGTTGTGCAATCCTTTACATTCAGGTAAAATAAGTATCCTGAGCAAAACTTTTGGTGAACAGTACTTTACATTAAGGTCAAAAATGAATAAATCTTCTGTTCTGTTATACTGTACAATACGTTTTAGTAATACTTATCATTCAGGTAAACAAACAAAAAAGTCTTCTGCGTTTGTATACAATAATTTTGGAGCAGAATGCTTTATATTCAAGAAAACTCCTCCCATGTTAGATGAATATTACAGGGATTTCTTGTCCCGTCCGAATTGGTCATTTCTTCTCCCTGGCGTCGTCTGGTTAACCAACATTACCACACGTCCCCCCATTGAACTAGTCCCGTCCGAATAGGGCTTAAGTAAGAAAAAGAAGTACAAATATTTTTAAAACAATCTTAATAATCTTACACAATCTAGTTTTACATAGTATATTTTTTCTCAAAACAAGATCAATAAGACTTTAAGGCTAGATATAAGATTGCAAGTCTTGGCTAGATCAGTAGTTTTTGCAGTGTAGGACAGTTGTTTCACTTTTAACTACAATTTAATTAGTTAAAACTAGGTAGTTTTTGGCAAGTATACCATTTGCATGTAAATTGCTGTGAACTTTTACTTCATCTGTGTCAACTGAATAGACAGGGTCCAAAGTATTAAATCTCTGCTTTATTGCCAACATTGTAGAGCTCTGGCTAAAAGCTGGTTGACTCAAGACCAGCCAAAACATTGATAAGCCTGAAAAAATGGATGCCTTTCAACTAGAATCTAGAATGTTACATTTCAGTTTTTACTTGACCTGATACAGTTGCTCATGGCCAACAAGAGAACTAGCACAGCCAGAAGTACCCCACATCTCAGTTATGTCTGTCTATATATATATATATATATATATATATATATATATATATATATATATATATATATGCAGTATATATGCAGTTATATACACATACACACACACACACATATTAGGGCTGTCAGTCGATTCAAATATTCAATAGCAATTAATCCATAGATTGTTCATCGTTAACTCGTGATTAATCACAAAATATGTTTCAATATATATTTTAATACGTTCTAAATGCACCTTTTAATAGATATTTTTTTAATACTCTTTATTAACATGATAACAGACAAATGTGTTTTCTTTATGCAAATGTATTTTATATTTACATTAACAAACCAAAAAAAATTGTCCCGATAAATACTGTCCAGAACATTCTTCACCCAACAAGCAACAGCAGAAGAGCATACTGAGCTGGATGTAACATTATTTCCTATGTGTAACATTCACACTTTAAAAAAATTATTTCACACGTTGTAACTGTGTCTAACCTTACCGTAGGAGGATTGTCCAGGTGTCTGTGTTGTTACTACTAAGCGAAGTCTGCCTTTGGTGAGAGGGAGTGAGGATCTCTGCATCAGCCGTGTGTTTTGCTAGCAAGTGATATTTAAGACTCGATGTACTCCAGTGATAACCGCCTAACGGCAGATAGCTTTGGTCCTGTTGAGAGAACCGTCTGGTGGGGTTTTGAAGATGAACTTGCCATTCAAATGACCCTTTTCTTTATCCAATTCAGTTTGCCACCCACAAGATTAGGACAGATCCCTTCCTGATTTGTCAAACTACGGAGCGGATCAACAGTCATATTCATAGAACAGGCCAACGTTAATCTTGCGTCAAAGATATTTGTGGCATAAATAGAAATTTCCGTTAACTTGTTAGTAACGCGTTATTATATATAGGGCTTGTTATAAAAAGGGTGGTTTATATGTAAGGCAAGGCAAGGCATCTTTATTTATATAGCGCATTTCATACCACAGGCAACTCAATGTGCTTTACATAAAGACAAGGCATTTAAAAGAACAGCATAAAGCAGCAATTTAAAGAGGAAAAAAAATAGAATAAAAATTAAAAACACAGTTAAAATCAATCAAAGAAGAGCGGAAAAAGAAAGATATAAACTCAACCATAAGCACACCGAAAGAGAAATGTTTTTAACCTGGATTTAAAAGTGCTTACAGTTGTGGCTGATTTCAGTTCTGCTGGTAGTTTGTTCCAGTTGTGTGCAGCATAACAGCTAAAAGCTGCTTCACCGTGTCTAGTTTGAACTCTGGGCTCCACTATCTGACCTGAGTCAGCAGATCTCAGAGCTCTACTGGGTTTATACTCAGCTAGCATGTCATTCATGTTATCTGGACCTAAACCATTCTGTGATTTGTAGACGAGTAGCAGAACTTTAAAATCCATCTGTATCTGACCGGGAGCCAATGTAAAGACTTGAGAACTGGGGTGATGTGATTTGATCTCTTTGTTCTGGTTAAAACTCGGGCTGCAGCGTTCTGAATGAGCTGCAGCTGTTTGAGACTGTTTTGGGGGAGTCCAGTCAGAAGACCGTTACAGTAGTCAAGTCTGCTGGAGATGAAAGCATGAATCAGCTTCTCCTGATCGGTTTGGGACATGAAACCCTTAATTCTGGATATGTTCTTAAGTTGATAAAAGGCTGATTTGGTGACTGATTTGATGTGATTGTTGAAGGTCAGGTCTGAGTCTATCAGCATCCCGAGGTTCCGGACTTGGTCTTTAGTTTCTAGAGACAGTGACTCAAGATGTTTACTGACAGCAAACCTCTTCTCTTTGTTGCCAAACACAATGACCTCAGTTTTTTCTTGATTTAACTGAAGGAAATTTTGGTTCATCCACTTTTTGACTTGCTCTAAGCAGTCGCACAATGACTCTATAGGACTGCAGTCATCCGGAGACAGTGCGAGATATATCTGTGTGTCATCTGCATAGCTGTGGTAGTTGACTTTAGAGTTCTTCAGAATTTGACCCAGCATGAGGCAGCATGTATAGAGTGAACAGAAGGGGTCCAAGAACTGACCCCTGAGGAACACATACATATATATTTATATATATATATATATATATATATATATATACACACATATATATACACACATATATATACATATAAACCACCAAACAGTATAAATCAAACAATGGTTTCTGGTTTAAGATGTACCTTAAAGGCCTCAGTATGCTTCTCGTAGTCACGGAGAGGCGTCAGTAGGCGTCGCTACGTTAAACGACCCAATCTCGCAACGTCTATCGTGAAAGTCGTTGATTGATTGTTTACCTTCCGGCTCCGTTCCACTCCTCACAGTGATCGATGGTGACCAAAGAGAAAGACTGTTGTTGGAGTTGGAGCTTATTGATTTTGAAATGCAAATAATTTTGACCAAATGTTGACCGGCCACACAGTAAACTCTTTCAAAAATGGCTGTGTTGTTGTTCTGAGAGGAAGGCGCTAAACCGGAAAAGTGATTCCGGAAATTATGTTGTTAGCCGACCAATCACAACCCTTGCGGTCTCCATTGCCTTGACGGATAGATAGAAATTTTGGCCGCCGCACGCAAGCGACGGAGAGGGCTCTCCGTAGGCGACCATAAATCAGCCTTAAGATGTACCTAGTTTTTCCCAACACTGCGAGGCTCTTTGCTATTTTTGCTTTTACATATCTAACATGAGGATTCCAGATTTTATGGTCCAACATCACACCAAGAAATTTGTACTCATACACCCTTTCTACACACATATTATCCACCATTACTTGTACTCGACTGATTAATTTCAATTTTTTAATTGGTTTAGAATTTAATTGAATTTAAAAAAACACTTTATTTATCCCAAGGGGAAATTATGTTGTTACAGTGTTTTTTTTTGTTTTTTTTAAACAATCATCATTAGTTTTCATTTTAAAATGTTATTGCTGCTGGCAGGAAAAAACTGTATCTCTCAGTGTTACAGCGAAGCTGGAGAAACCTCACACTGTTATACAGAGGATGGGCAGTTTTGCTCATGATGTTCATCAACTTTTGCAGCATTCTTCTTTTACAGTCAGGTCAGAGGGGGTCCAGAGCAGTTTCCAGCACAGAGTCAGCCTTCATTATCAGTTTGCTCAGTTTCTTTCATTCACTGGCTCAAATGCAGCTGCCCAAAGTTGGCTGCAAAATGGGGTTAAGTCTGTGTCCTGACATGGTGGGGAAGGCTGTGTTAAGTTCCATGACTGAGGTGGAAGATGACATTACAGAGATGTGATGGGGAGGATGTGGGTACAGGTAAGGTGTGAGGTCTATGTTGCTGAAGGCAAGTGAGGAGTACGCTGAGTGTTGATCTGAGCTAAACGTATTGGACTATTTGTTCAGCTCATGGGCTCCGTGCAGATCTCAATCGGTCTGATCCTCTATGACCTTAAACCCTGTGACCTTTTCCATTTTTCCACAGTCTCCTCATGCATGTTCAGGGTGGGACATTGGATTCAAGAGACGTTTCGGTGCAATCTGTTACTTTTTTTTTTCATTGGCCTTGTATGTATTAATTGGACTAATTTGATTGTATTATAATGAATTTGCTAGAAGTCAGGTAGAGAGGTGTTGGATTCCGGTATATTCTCCTGCAGCAATGTCTCAGTGAACGATATGATGAACTGCATTCTCAATATTCTTTCTGTGTTCTCCTGAGCACTCCAAGTGTGTACATTTTGTTTGCTCGTGAGCTGACAATCTCCATTAAGGGAGATCTCGCTTGAACTTTCTGCACCTGTTCCGTTTCCTCTTCAAATTATTGGAAATTTGGTGTCTGTTTTCAGGCTTTATTTTTCATTCAGAAATCTTAAGCTGCTTGAAAAGGACTCTTGTGTTGGCATGGCATCTCATCAAAACATTTGTTGAAAAGTTTCAAAAATTTGAGGAAAATCCATTCAAGAAGCACAGCTTCCAAACCATTGCAGAAACAAAATCATTAAAAAAAAAGAAGACAAATTTTTTTTTCAGTAAAAAATGCTAAATATAAATCGCAAAATACACGCAACACAACTGGAGCTACTGCAACTTGCTACCAACTTTGGTGCAATGCATTCGATACATGTCCTTTCTTTTATTTTACAACTTTTAAATACTCAAAAGTACAGTTTGTCTTGGCTATCTTGGCTATGAGCAACAAGTATAGCAGTTGTTAATCAGGCCTGCAGGTAACTCAAGGGTTGTAGTGAGGCACAAAGGAACAAGCAGAAATTACAGTTTGAATAGGTCCACATTGTTTGCCTTTAGACTCAAAATACCAAAAAACACAAATGGAGAGCCTTGCACACCTGAGTCACTTTTCTGTGATGAGTAATGACTGGTTCTATATTTACTCAAGAAACTAGTATGATAATAGGCATCAAGACTCCTGATCTCATCTGAAGAATGGCAACTAAATCAAACCAGCTTTACTTAACCACACCCATACCTAGGGATGGGAATTGATAAGATTTTTACGATTCCAATTCCATTTTCGATTCTGCATAACGATTCAGTTCTTTATCGGTTCCCTTTTCGATTCTCATTTGGAGAAAAAGGACAACAAACCGGTCGATTAGCATTAACTTTGTTTAGCTTAGAAGTAACACGAGTCATGACCTTACAAACCCAACAACGGTGAGGTCCACATTGGTCTATCATGGCCTGGGTAATTTAACTCTTCCCTGCTCTAGTGAAAGGAGAAGCTGGAGGTAGACGTGAACTGGACGTAGTACTACCAGCCTCTGGCTCTGAGCCAGTCTGCAGTGTTAGCCGAGGACATGCTAACATTGCTGCTGCTGCTGGGTTCAGATTCACCAACGTTAGTCCGGAGCAGATCGAAAACGCGACATTCATTCATAGTTATTGCATGTTGGTAGTATTTCCTCCCTTTGGTGAAATATTCACTTTGCAAGTTGCCCTGTTGTCGTCTTTTTTAGGGATGTGTAATCAAACTTTCGAGCGTTTGTACCACTGGACTCGTCACGCAATGTTGCGTGGTGATGTCATTCGCGCCCACTGGAATTGATAAGGGAATTGTTTGCAAAATCGCCAAACGATTCCAAGGAATTGAAACACTGGGAACCGGTTCTCAACAAGAAACGGTTTTCGATTCCCATCCCTACCCATACCAGATTAAGCCATTACAGGCCAGGGAACTCACAACACCAATATGCAACATATTGACCCACTACACCGTTTCAACTACTAAACTTACCTCCACACGCAAACATTAAAGTTGACAAACAATATCACAACTCATGTAGTTGAACCAATCCACCACGACTATAATATATGTTACTGCAAAAATCACAAGTCAGTAAATATAACTGACAGTAACAAACCTCTGTGAAAATGTGAATACTAAATGGATTAATTGCTTCCTAATAATTAGGATGCTGGGGACCTAAGTAATTTGCCGCAAAAGTGAGGCAGTCACTACCAAAACATCTTAGACTAGAACTTTTGACTTGCTAAAAATAGGGTATATATTATAAAGCTACCATTATTGCCTGGAAACAGTCAAAATCCCTTTGCCCTGTGAATGGAAAAGAATTGTGCATATCATTAGACTAGTCTCCCACAGTGTAGAACAAAGAATTTACATGATATTCACCATAATTGTCATTCAGTTATAAAGCAGTCCTGAAGCATTACAAACTTACAATATAAGTAGGTTATCATCTTGGTTCAAAACAAAGTTATCCCAGTGGCATGATTGCTAACATATGAACCATAATGAGTGTGTAGAGAGGAAGAGAAAAAAAACGCTTGACAGGAGTGCTTTAAAGGGGAACTCCGGGGCATTTGAAGCGCATTTCCATTGCTAGAGGTTGTCAAATACTGACAGTAGGACACAGACAGGTGCAAATCTGCGCTCCCTGTGTGGAGATAGCGCTGTTCGCTCAGCCTGTCATGCGAGGCTAATACGTGGTGGCTAAGGGGCAAGCGCTAACCCTTCCACGTAAAACAACAACTTGCACACTGCAGAAACGTCACACCACTTTATAAACCATCCGACAATAAAGTCACAAGCCTTACCATCAAAACCATATGCATGGTTCTCACATTACTGGCATGGGGACGTTACAAAACAACTTTATAAACAGCATGTAACTCACCGGTTAGTTGTACGCTCGCGCATGTGAAAGCCCAAAAGAGTCGATGGACGATAATCACATATACAAAGCAATTATCTTCTCTAGAAAAACTGCGTTCAAGTATTTAAAACATTACAACAATACATGCCCAGTAATATTGTTGTAATGTTTTAAACTAACCAGTGAGTTATATGCTGTTTATAAAGTTGTTTTGTAACGTCCCCATGCCAGTAATGTGAGAACCATGCATATGGTTTTGATGGTAAGGCTTGTGACTTTATTGTCGGATGGTTTATAAAGTGGTATGACGTTTCTGCAGTGTGCAAGTTGTTGTTTTACGTGGAAGGGTTAGCGCTTGCCCCTTAGCCACCACGTATTAGCCTCGCATGACAGGCTGAGCGAACAGCGCTATCTCCACACAGGGAGCGCAGATTTGCACCTGTCTGTGTCCTACTATCAGTATTTGACAACCTCTAGCAATGGAAATGCGCTTCAAATGCCCCGGAGTTCCCCTTTAAGGTACGAAGAAAGGGGGGACGACCTCAGGGTTAAAAGAAGGCTCTTAAGAATATAAAAAGTGATGGGTTTTCTGCCATCGAGCTGGGGAGGAGAGTGCTTAGCCATGCCCTACAGGAGGAGCTTAATGGCATGGTTAGAGAACAGACTCAGGCATGGGCCCAGATGATAGAGCTTTGCATGGAAGTTAATGCCAGCTAGGAGGGATCGAATATGAGTGAGCTTGAAACAGCGCTGTTCGAAGCAGTATGTGATAAAAGCTAATACAGTGGGTATGGAAACTGGGAGGAGGGGTGACTTAACGGCCGCACAGAATTTAGCAAACAGGCGCCAAGCATGTGAATAGGATCGTTGAGTGGAAGGAGCGAGACCGGATCGGATTTAGAAACGGGCTGACTGTAGGAGCGGGAAAAACGACGGGGATGCTACTGCAGGGCGAGGTCCTCTAGGTCTGGGCATTGGGTGGGAGAGGATTCGGCTGATGGACAGACGCGACGGAAGACCTGGAATTCAGAACGAGAGAGCATCAGCAATGAGGTTAGAGTGACCCGGGACATGGCGAGCAGACAAGATGAAGTTATCTGTAACTGATTGCCAGGTGATGCGGCGGATAAAGGGCATGATTGATTTGACGGAGGAGCGGCCTTTATTGATGGCCTCGACCATGGCGAGATTATCGCACATGGCAGAAATGCGCTTCCTTCTCCAGAGATGACCCCAGAGGC
Organism: Odontesthes bonariensis; assembly: GCF_027942865.1. Classification (NCBI taxonomy): domain Eukaryota; kingdom Metazoa; phylum Chordata; class Actinopteri; order Atheriniformes; family Atherinopsidae; genus Odontesthes; species Odontesthes bonariensis. Next base: position 26,878,124 of record NC_134525.1, on the reverse strand, counting down.
GGCAGGCTGCAGCAATAGGGATGATTTCATAAAAGGCAAAAGACTCTTCCTGGGGAAATGAAGGGGGCCACTTGTCAGCAAACCTCCGAAACCTGAGGATGGGGCGGCGTCTGTAAAGAACTGTAACGAATCAGCTGACAGAACAACGTCATCATAGAAGAAGGAAATGCTGTTCCATTCTGATAGCAATTTAGACCAGAAAACCAAATCAGATCGACAACCGGCGTCTAGAGAGACATGACCTAGCAAGGAAGGGACAGAGTTCGCCAGATGGAGCAGGCGAGATATAAAAGAACGACCTTGGGGAACAATACGGATCGCAAAATTAAGGTGGCCCAACAGAGAGAGGAGCTGGTGTTTTGAGACGAACTCAGCGGATACATAAGCCTGAGAAAACTCCCGGATGCGGGCAAGTTGATCTTCGGGAAGAGAAGCGGTCATCAGATCTGAGTCCAGAGTGATCCCTAAAAACTCTAGCCGGGTTGCGGGACCCACGGTCTTCTCATCTGATAGAGGCACGCCCACACGGAGAAAGAGCTGGCGGAGCATGGCGAGAGAGGTCCCTGGAGACGGGGAAGGGGTGTCTACCAAGAGAAAGTCGTCAAGCAGATGCAAGACGGCTGGGATTCTGATGACGTTGAGGAGAACCCAGCAGAGAGCCTCAGAGAGGTTATCAAACAAACTAGGGCTGCTGCGGCGACCGAAGGTAAGCCTCACGGCAAAGTAGAAAGAGCCGTCCCACATGGCGCCGAGAAGGTGCCACTGGGATGGATGGACGGGCATGATCTTGAAGGCATCAGATATGTCTGCTTTGGCAAGCCATGCATTCCTGCCAGCGGTTTTAATGAGAGAAATGGCATGGTCGACGGAGGCGTAAGAGAGAGAAAAGGGGGTTTTTGGTATGAGGGAGTTAATACTTAGCCTGGCGACGCCATCCTACGTACTTCCACCCAAAGATTTTGGCTCCGCACATAGTCTGGCCAAATCCCCCTACCTCGGTTCACTCAGTGTTTTGCCAATCAGCAAACAGTTGAGAGTGATGACGCAGAACTCACGCGCGGAGTCCATTGTAGTCCATGTAATTGTAGTTCAACCGCAGCGGAAATAAACATGGCGACGGAAGAAGATACGCTAGAAGCTATCCATGAAGTTGTCTCAACTCTGGAGAGCATTACACGAATAAAACAAGAGCAAGAGGAATGCCTCGTCAACTTTGTTAGTGGCAAGGATGTCGTAGCTCTCCTTCCAACTGGCTTTGGGAAAAGTTTGATAATGAAAGCGGATGTGGGAAGCGTGATTCGCGAGCTAGAGCCTCGGACCTGGTCTCGCATGGTCATCTGCCTCCGGATTCCTTCCACTGTTTGTTTGAACATCACTTGCAGCAAACACCTTCTCAGAATGGGTATAATGCAACACACCAATAGGGAGACCATTATCACTATCAACAATATTGCTATTCCCGCTTTAACTGTCATCGCTCCCCTTCTCCCAGAATCCCTAACAGACCAGTCCACCGCCGTTCACCTCCACCAGCATCACACGTCAGCTCCTCTCTCCGTTCTCTGAACTTCTTCACGGCCGTTGTAAACGTCCCATCAGCTGCAGTGTTCCCGGGTATAAATGTACAACATTTTCCCCAACCATCTAGCAAACACCAATTTTCCCTTCTAATATCCATTCTAAAACTTGTCTGTTCTACCAAGCCATCATACTCGTTTCATGTAGTTGTTCTCCAAAGCCTGCAAACCCTTCACTCGTGTAGTTAAGAATTTTCTGTTGATTGTAGTATATGTAATTAATCCACTCCACATTTTGTTAATTATGATCCACGGCAAAATAGCCTCAAATCCAGCTGCAATCTCCCTGCGTGCTTTGAGCTCAAAAGGAATCCCTCTCGGCTGCCCTATTGCATCCAAGTAAACGTGTTTATCCCTGATGTAGCCATCACTAGATCTTTTAACTCTCCCTTTTTCCACAACCAAACCTCGCATCTCGTTTACCTTGTCATACACTAACACAACTGATGTCTTCCTTCTCACCAGTGCCCAAAGACCTATCCACCTGTTGGGTAACACATTTAACAAAACATCATCTCCACACATCCAGTAACTCTCAGCTATTGGGTGTGTCTGATCCCCAAAAAGATATAGCGTTAAAATTAGCATTTCTATATTTTCACATTATTGATCCAAATCAATAAATCCTTATTGGTTTCATTTAACAGTAGTATTACCTACGTGAGTTCCAAAAGCATTCAAACTCACCATCGTAATCTACCCTATAATCAGTGGGAGGCCCATCCTGTGATGTACTAAGATTAAATTCAACACAAGAAGACTCCAATCTGTGGCCCTTCCTTATTCTGAAAATAACTATGTAATTTATTTGGCCCAAACATCAATATGCACTTAATACCACACATAGGAAACAATAACCATTTATCCTCATCCGATGTGAACCTACCTTCTCTGCATTCCCGTTGCTGGACCACCGCACAGTCTCTGAAGGTGTGTGGCTCTGGAACAACAACAGGCAATGCTCCTGGAGCGTCTGCGCATATGAGACACTCCGTCGCTGTCAGTTCTCTCGTAGTGTACCATGCCCAACTATACCACATATCCTGTGCTGCCTTAACCCATCTTCCACAGTTACACTGTTTTCCTGTCTCTACCTGTGCATGTACACACCGTCTGTTCTTGGATTAACACGATTATTCTGTCCTGTAGTGCTAATGGTATCAAATCCCCCTAGCCTTTCCCGAAAAATCTTTCTATTCTTACAACCATTGTGAACAACTTCTTCTGACCCGATATGACATGATCTTACCAGATTGCCCCTTTGTCGTGGCGTCCAGAGGCGGTGATTTGGTCGTCTCCTCCTCCGGACCCATGATCCACACCTCCTCACACTTATCTTCTTCACGCTTAACAGATGCCTCTTCACGACTAGCTCTAGTGTGTATCGCTGGCAAAGTTTGTGGCGTGGCATGGTCTGAGTGGGTGTGTATTGTTGCATCATACTCATCTGACCCAGGCTGGCTACTTCCCCTGCAGGGTGGCTCCATCACGGGACCCTTCCAGCCTCTCCTGTTTGGGGGATCCCGTCCCACATCTCCAGGCCTTGCTTTCCTGAGCCCATGCTGTCGGCCAACACCCACACCTGGATGCTCACAGTGTCAGAAATCTTAACCTCTTCCTTTTGTTCATCCTTTCCCTCGGACTCAACTCCGTCTGTGTCTTTAGACCGAACCTTAGTGCAGTGATTCAAATGGTACCATTTGTTGCTACCTTCCATTCGAACTGCTGTTGGCGTTGCTCGCACCACTGCGTACGGTCCTTTTCACCTTGGCTCAAACCACTTTGATGTGCACCTGGTCGCCTGGCACCACTGGCCTCTCAACCAGCTGTTCGAGACTCACGTCTCTGGACTCCTCCTGTAGATAGATTGTTCTGTGGATTGCAGTTAATTGCTTCATGTAAACTGTCCACTCTGTTCTCAACTGCTCAAGTGGGGGCCCTTTAAAGGGACCTCTCAACTGAGGTGCCGGCATGGGTCGACCCGTTAGCATTTTATGCGGTGTCAGTGCGTGACTCTATGAGTCTGCATACGAAAGCTCATTAGTGCAAGCGGCAAAGCATCTAGTTTAGTTTAGTTGAAGCACAGATTCAATTCAATTTCACTTTCCAGGTTCCTTTGATCCTCTTACCCATCCCTTGACTCTGTGGATGATAAACGGCCCCACAGCGCTGCTTGATTCGCAGCTGCTGCAGAATGCCTCTTGCACTTTTCTAAACAAACACTTAACCATTATTTGAACTAATCTCTGATTGAATGACAGACAGACGAATCAATTACCTTACCAAAAAATTTTTTACGACTATTTATCCAATATGTACGACCAATATCCTTGTGATGGCGTGACCTCTGGCTCCAGTGACACCATTGGTGCCAAAACAGCAAGCTGGCACTTTGATGCTACTTTCGCTGCTTCCTCAGCCGCGTTATTACCTTTACTGACCATTTTGTTACCTTTACGATTATTTGACACTTTATCACTGCCAATTTTCAATTTTCATGACTGCAATCCGCTCCTTCATTTGGACCTCCTGTCGCACTGGACTTCCATCTGACCTCCTGAACCCTCTCTGCTTCAAACAAATAGCAAATATCATGAGCATATGCAGAATCTGTGTACACATTCGTAACCTTACCTTTCACCAGTCAACATGCCCTCAGTTCAGCCAACTGTGCCGAACATGGCTGTTCACACTTCTCAGCTTTCACCGTCACAAAGTTCTCCACCTTCCTGTTTCACAACTGCAAAACCTCATGATTACCCAAATGATCTCACAACATGATCCATACACAACATAAGTGACGTCAGCCTGCACAAGTGAAGTTGCTTCTAAGACAGGTTTCAGTTTAATGTATCTCACAGCTTCTGACACACGCTCATGCGGTTCTCCTTCAACACATAAGAACAGTGGCTTCTCATCGTCTAGTGTTGGCCGTTTTGGATGACTTTTGCTAATTTTGTTTCAAACTTTCAAAGGCTAACTTAGCCTCGGTTGTCCTCTCCAGTTGTGCTTTCAACCTTTGATCTTTGGATTTTTCATGATTCCTTCAGAGGCAGCAAATTTTATTGCATAATCCTCCAAAAAGAAGATCATACTTGTTTTATTTTAATTTTATTAATACATTTATTTATTTTGGACATGGCGCTTTACTTACTCCCTCCACGTGGGGTGGAGAGATATCAGTAATTCCCTATGGGATAAATAGATAATCTAATTTAGGCTAACAATGCTAAAATTTAAACTCGAAACTTTGTTTTGTTTAAATTTTAGAAATATTGTAATAGTGACATTTAATTTTAAATTTAGAAAATTTGTTTTGTAATAGTAATAGTGACATATTTAAATTTAAGTTTTAGAAACTTAGTGATAGTGACACATTTAACTTAAAAACTTTGTTTTGTTTTGTAATGATGACACACCTGAGGGCAGTTTTTAAACCCTTTTGAGTACGTCTGATGTAAGTGTACTTCTGACCTCTATATGTCAATGTAAACCAATACTGGGATTCCTCTGCCAGAGGAACGCCTTGGACCTGCCGAGCCACTTGCTCCGCCCCACAGGGACTGGCCACGGTCCTGCCGAACACTCGGGTTTCTCGGTGCTCTCAGCTGTAAACAAAGTGTCCCCTCTCGCCACAGGCCCAACATGCCCCCGAGGACCTTCGTCCTCCAGGTGCACCTCTTCTTGACCTTTGACAGGGTCGACGATGGACTTGCCCCTGTGATGGCTGTTCAGTGGCCCCCGCTGTCATGGGCTCACATCGTACTTCTTGCTTCACTTGCAGTTCTTCTAACTGCAACCATGCAAGTTCCCTTTGCATATCCTCCTCCTGCTCCTTACGTTTCAGTTCTTTTCTGTATTTGTTTACTGCATGCACCACGTGGTCTCGGAATTGTCCATGTGACATTGAATTCAACCCCACCACATCCTCCAGCCTCCCCTGAACTGGGGCAGGCAGAGCCTCTTTGATGGAAACTCTGAACAATGTCACCCAAGCTGGGCTCTTCTCGATTTCTCCCTCAGACTCTTGTCTCCATTTCTTCAATTGTTGTGCAATGTACACAACCGGACTCTCTGTTCCTGACAGTGGTTCCCCCTTTAATGCTTCGAGGTCCACTCCCACAGGAAACTTAGCTCGTAACGGTCTCCAGAGTGCAGCTCAATATGCATTAAAGTCAGTTCCATCAGCTCGGTGGCTTAACATCCAGTCATTCTCACTGTGTCTCAAAATGCCCTCCATGGTAGAAGTTCCAAAACAAAGTGCCCACACTGCCTTAATGTGTCCCACAGACAACATTTTATTCACAGTCTCTTGTTCAAACTCTCTTATCCATTTGCTTGCACCTGTGTGAATGTCCGGCAATCGAGCAACCAGCCCCGCTAGGTCGAGCGTCTGCCACGGCACATACTGTCCCTGCGTCATTTCTATCAAACTCGGTGCTGACGCTATTGGACTCTTATGTTCTTCAGAAGATGCCTTTTGAACTGGAGGTGCCAGTTCTGGTGATTTTTGGTATTGTGGGAGCTGTCCCCTTGCCTGATCTGAATTACAGACGGCGCCTGACTCAGGAGCTCCATGACTGCTTGATGTAGCTATTTGTGGTTCTGGACGTTTATGAGCAGGGCTCTCAAGTTTTCAAGTTTGCTTGGAGTGAGATTCGGGCGGGGCAGGGGCCAGGCCGTGTGCGTGGGGGGGTTTCTTTCTGGGTTTTTTTTTTTTTGGGGGGGGGGGTCCCTTGCAGTATCCCATTGCCATAAACTAGCTACTTAAAGAACAAAGAAATTGTTTTATTTATACCAAAATCACAAATCTTCACTTTTACACTAAATTCTGCTATATTTTAAAATAAATTGTTTTAGGTGTGCAAAGTCTTAACAAACAAAAAAAACAGACAAATTAAATTAAGAAAAACAAACATAACCCCAAATGGGCCCCTTGAGCAGTCCCTCTCTGTGTGTGTTTGTTTATGAGTGTTGTTGTAAGTGTTTGTGGCAGATTTTGATGCTTGATGACTGATATTGGGGGCTCCCATTCAAAGCACTGTGGCTCAATGTCAGCCATTTTCACAGTCATGATGGATGACAGAGTTCCATTCAGAGCCAACATGTTCCTGTCTTGGTTTTATTGAGCCCCACCATGGAAAAAACCCTCTCTGCATCAGCATTTCAGTGTGGCAGAACTAATACCAGTTTGGCAATTGTAGATAGTCTTATTGGGAATCTGCTCATACCAGTCACCTTTGAAAAAAATGAACCACGGAAGCCTAATTACACTCCTACATATTTTTCATTTTTCATTAAGTTGCTCATGTCAAACGGTGTGTGCTGAATATTTAGGCCTACTACTCCAACGAACACTTTAATCGGCAGGTATTGGTCTTTTACAAGGAGTAGGAAAACTATAGTAACTAATAAAAGATTCAAATAAATGAAGATATGACCTGCTGATGATCCGACGGTTCTCTTCCACCTCCAGCTCGTCTACAACTTCTGCACGCATTCAGAGCATAATAGGTTATGTCCGCTGTGCATTCATGGGAGGCGTGCTTGCAGCTGAAAGCTATTTCACACCCGGCAACAAGAAATTCTGTTTTCTGATTGGCTGAGAAATTCTGTTTTGTGATTTGCCGATGGGTTGCTAAATCAAGACAGCTGTACCAGAGCTATAGTTCTGAGCTGTAGAGCGCACAGTAACCTGCCATTGACTCGTTTATAGTATAGGCCATTAGAATTTCTGTGTGACGAAGTTGATCATTTCTCAGCGTGAGAAATGGCATGTGTTGCGTGTGAGCGTGTGAACTTGTTGAAATGCGTGTGTCTCACGCTCATTGCGTGAGACTTGAGAGCCCTGTTTATGAGATATTTTGTGATCTTTTATTTCAGAATCTCCTTGTATGTTTACTGCTCCTGGCAGTGTTGGATATAGCTCTGCATTTTCAAAGAAATGTAAAACTGTTAATTCAAGCTCTCTCTTTTCCTGTCTCTTTTTGCTTTTGTCCTTTGGTTTGTAAGCTTTAATCCTTTGTTCCATAATCTTACAGGCAGCTCCATTGAAAGTGCCACCTTTTGGCCAGGGTGAGAAAATATTTTTTGTTCGTTTTTCCCATTTTTAAGATATCTTTGGAATGTTCAGGATGTTTGGCGCTGATGGTTATTGTTGGTGTTACATCCATTGTTTCACCTAGTTAGTTCCCTTCTTTTGACTTTTTCTTTTTTATTTACTTATTTATTCTCCCTAATTTTCCTTATTTATTATTATTATTCCCCCTTTTTCTTTTTTAAACAATTTTTGAGAGTCAATTTAAATTTAACTAACTCTAATCAATGCTAATTTAATGCTCGGCTAAATTTAGCTTAGATGCTGCTAATTATTGGATTGGATATTGTCAATGCTAATGTTAAGGTTAGCCTATGTTAGCTTTGAAAGCTTATACTCTAGGTTGTTTTTTTGTTTAAATTAAACCAATGTTAATTCAATGTTAGGCTAATTTATTTTTTGACTTCTAGTTCGGAGTTAGGTTACTATTATTGCTAATGTTGATGTTTGCTAACCAATGCCAATTGCTGTTAGCTTCCTAGCTGTTGCTAATAAATGCTAACCTATTGCTAATTAAGATTTAAACCAATATTTGCCTTATTGCTATTGCTAATGAATGCTAATTGTGTTCCTGATCAATGCTAATTATGGCTAACGAAAGGCTAACAAATGCTAATAATGCTAACCAATGCTTACTATTGCTAATCAATACTAGCTTCCTTGTTGACCAATGCTAATCGAATGCTAATTATGCTATTCAATGCTAATTATCGCTACTCAATGCTAGTGATTGCTAACCAATGCTAATCAATGTTAATTTATTGCTAATTGAAAGCTCAGTTAATGCTTACTCTGTTTGAAGTGACTCAGGCTAAAGGCCTGAGTCACCCCCCCTTTTGCTCACATCCGGATGCTTCCGCTCAGATCCATACACAATGTCTCTGCACCAATCCAGATGATACAATGCACGTCACAGCTACGTCAATTCTGACCAATGACATGAAAATATTTTTTGACCAATGAAATCTGAACACACCTCTAAATCTACCTCCAATGAAACACGTCTGGGACACGTAACTTCTAACCAATAAAATATGAACACACCTCTAAGCCCGCCTCCAATGAACCACGTGAATTCTAACCAATCTAATATGAACACACCACTAAGCCCGCTTCCCAGGCTGTTATTAACTCCTCCCAAACATAACAATTGAACCACACCCCAACTCAAAATGGCATTTGTCACACTTTTGTAACAAGTTAAGAAAGAGGAAGAAATACAATCTGTCCAGCCGTGGACAGGGAGAAATACCAATTGCCCTATTCTTCACCTCAAAATGACGTTTGTTAAGAAAGAAATACAATTTAACACGCTGTGGACAGGGAAAATACAGACCAAAAGATACAGAAACAATGCATAAGCGAAAACTTTCTTTATCAGGAATGTCAACATTCACGTACAATTACGTGATGAATCAAATGGCCTAAGGACAGAAACTCTCCCTTAGGAATTGCGAAACCAACATTTACTCGACTGATAACAACTCTGCAATTAGCACGTTACCTAAAGAAAACTAATAATTATTACAGTTCAACCATAAAGTGCCCTGGAAAACAACAAGGAAAGAAAATGTGATCACACACGAACATTTGAAGCAGCAGAAAAATGTCAAGGACAAGCGGCGCGCCTCCACACCAGCAGCGTGCCCGCGCAGCACCTAGCTCTCCCCCTGAAATCCAAACACCTTCAACAAGTCCGTTGAAAATAGAACTTTAGAAACCTAACACAAATTACAGCAGTATTCAATAATAATAAGATGCACTCAACCAAAATACACAATATTAATGAAATCAGCACACAGCGTTTAAAAATCACAGCTCATCACTGTAACAACACCTTATTTCAACAAACTATCAATGCGGCAACTATAACAATGAAGCAAATTATAACCATGAAGCAAATATGAGTGTCTCTGCACTCACTTAATTTTTTATTTAGCCTAAGATTAAATGTAAGACGTTGTGTTAACTCTATGTGTTAACTCAACATGACTAAAATACTCAAAAGTCAAGGGATGAGATGAGTTGAAACCTTGATTTATCACACAAAATAACTTTTTTCTTTCTTCTTTTTAGATTCACATAAAACAGCAGGATTTCAAACACATTGACAGACAAAGACAAAGACCGGTCACACACACTCACACCAAGTCAGTCGATCAAAGTTTTGTGTCAGTCACCGTTCAAATCTTCACAGTTTTAAATTATCAATTTCTTTCATTTAGACTTTTAATTTTTCGGGAGATGTTGATGTCGGCAATGTATGGAATACAAAATGTGTTTTCTCTACAAGCCTCGTGATATGGTTTCTTGACCAAAGCAACAGATGCTGACGTGTACTTATCAGCTTCCCTGTGACCTCTTATAATAATCATCTCCTGTGGCCAATTCATGAACGAATTTGAATTTTCTTCTTCTAAAAAAAAAAAAAAGTCTTTATACTGAGGTCTCGGATAACTCCAAAGAGTTCTAAGCAGATATAAAATGATATAAACATATATATTTAAAATGTGCCCCTTCTAGAACTGGATTTTTTCATTTCAGAGTTTTTTGAAAGTCTTATTGATCCACCGTCAAACTTTTATGTTCGCCAGTCAATCAATTATCAGTATTCGTCTACTCCTTGACTAGTGAAAATGATTTTCACATATGTTTAATGAGTCTAATGTACCCCGTACTCCCGTCAGTATTCCTCCCCCCAATGCATTGAAGGATGGCTGATAGGCTCCAAGAGGTACTATTGGCGATTGCTCAACAACCTGCCCGCTTCTTTAAAGCTTATTCATTAATGCAGTTTGAATTCACCCGATTCATTACTTGCCGGAGCCGGCGACTAGCCCTTCTTAATTACCACAAAAATACAACAACACAAGCCAGACCAACTGACCACAGCTGTCTGCTTTACAACTCACATAAGCTGCTGTTCACCCAATTTTATCTTAATTCAAACATTTGGCTCCCCTTGGCCCACAATTTCAACAGCCCCCCTGCGCAGAGGAAAGCAATGAAATGCTTACCGAAGCAGAATCCGTCCTTCTCTTGTGTTCTTTTGATTTGGGGAAGCCGGAAGAAGCCGTCAGCTGTGCTCCACTAACAGAAATCAGCTGCGTAATGGTAGGAAAAAGATCCAACCTGCCGGCTTTTTACAGCTGATGTCGGCTGTCGGGACACAGAGAACACGCTCCGCCAGAATCCAGATGCAAAATCTCACGAATTCGGGGTCACCATTATGTTGTGGAGAAAAGGAGTCGAATCACGCGTCGGTCAGCCGTCCATTGGGGAGTTTATTGGAACAAACCGTCACAGCAAATGTGCATACAGAGTGTTACAAAATGTCCGACGAGCTCATCTTGTGACACCTTTTTATACCGTCTTATCATAACAAGCGTACGTGGCCCTCTCTGGAGGCGCCTAGCTTTCGCCGTAACCATAAGCAATCTCATTCTAAATATCAACAATATTCATATGAACCAGTCAACAAGGCACAGGATGTAATTAGGCCAGATGTCATGACATTTCTCTCCCACAGAATGAGGGGCGGAAAGATCCATTATTAGGCACTTTTTTCCGGAAAACTTCCAAGTGGCCACGCCTAGGGGACTAACTCGAAAGAGGGAAAAGGGGGGGTGGAGGCAAAGGGGCGGATCAAGAACGTCTGGACCCGCGAAGCGGCTTGGGGGTGGCTGACCGGCGAGGACAAATGGACCTTGGGTGCGCGTCTTTGCAGAAGCTGCACACATGAAGAAAAGAGCAATTAGGGCAGGCACAAACGCTCCGGTTAAAGTTATTGCAGATGGGCGTGTCGTTAAATACCTCCACCTTTCGGCCATAGCGATCTGTGGGCGGGCTGTTAACTGTACGTTGAGCCGGCTGGAGGAGCGAAGGGGCCCGGCTTAACGGATTGGAGGGACAGAGTGCGCTACGATGGCCGACTGCCGAGCAGGAGAAGCATGGGGTTGCGTGAGTCAGCATGACCAGGAGCTCGGTGTCCAGGACGGACCAGTCCAGGCGAACACCCGACTGTGATAGAACAGAGGTGGCTTTAGAGGAGAACGCCTTGTGGTAATGGTAAAATAAGGACCGGCCGTATTTTAGGTTGAGATCAGCAGTCAGAGCGAGATAAGAGTCCAGCTCGACTCGGCGCTCGGGATAAACAGAGCATATAACGTCCCTGTAGACCCCGAATGCAGCTACAAACTCGCCGATGGAAAGATCCTTGGCCAGGCGGGGATCGGCCGAGCGAAACACAGCCTTGAAATCAGATGAAGAAGCGACCTGCCGGTCGACCACGGGAGAGGGAAGCAACATGGAGACCAAGTTAATATACTGCCCCTGCAGGATCTTGGAGTGCAGACGAGCCGAGACATGAGCGTGAGCGGGCACATACGGCTGGCCTAGGTGAGAGAAGCAAGCGTGAGACCGGGAAAAGAAAGGGGTGGGGAAAACGTGCTGCAGCGAGGCATATTAAAACAACGGAGACAGAGTCCCACATCTTACCCTGTGATGAGCCGGGGCGAGCTTCGGCGAGGGAAAACGCACCATGGAGAAGCTGGGAAGCCGGCTGGTTCAGCTGCTCCGAAGAAGTCGGAGCCGGGGCTGTGCGGCTAGCTGCTGCGACGGGCTGGAGGTGGGTGGAGAGAGCGCCGATGGATTGATGCAGAATATCCATGGAGGAGATGAGAGCTGCTGGGCTTCCAGGGGAGGCAGAGCCGTAGACAGGTCGGGAAGCGAGGAGGGGGGGGTGGGCAGAAGTCGAAGCCAGCGGGGAACCAACTGGGGCGGAATAATCCGGGCGGCTCGCGGCTGAGGTGGGCCCCGAAGCTGGAGCGGAGGAGCGAGGACGGCCTCGGCTTCGCTTAGCCGGAGGCGGGGATCGTTTCTTGGACCTTTTACCAGCTGTGGGTGGGGAAGGAGTCGATGGATCACCGGTTTGGAGAAGCTCTGTCAAAGAAGCGAGCTGATCAGAGCCGAGGCCATCGGCTGGGTGAATGCCCCTGGACCGGAGAACAAATGACGAAGAGCCGGCAGCAGAGTGAGGGGCGAGCCGGGCGCTCCGACGGAAGGGAGCGGGGGAAGCAGGCTTGGAAACGCCAGAATGGCAGATCGGAATCCAAATCAGACATAATAATCCTGTGGAGTTTGACCAACAAGCGAGAGCTATTGCATGCAGCTTGCTGACGAACAGGTAGAGCCCAGGAAGGAGCGCCTTATATGTGGATCTGGGTGGTTGATGAGCGATTGCCAACACCTGGTGAGTCTGCCATGTTGAATTTGCGGCTAGCCTTCATTTTAAAATCTCTGCCAATCCACTTGTAGACTTGATTCAATGCGTTGAGGCGAGGAGGCATGTATATGGAAGAGGCTGGTGGGAGGAGGGTAACAATAGATGCCAGTCGGGGAATAGAAATCCATGGCTTGGATAGTGGATGAACTTGCAGTACAACACAGGAGTCAGCCTAAATACCAATAGAGTAGTGAGACAATCTGATGAAGGCTGGTTTCTCCTGCAGCTACTAAAAGAGTGTCCTGATGAGGGCAGATGAGGAACAGGTGTGGAAGCAGGAGCAATCCAGACTCCGTCCTGGGATCCCAGGAAACCTGCCCAGCCCCACCAGACTCAGAAACCATAGCAAAACAACACAGATGCTTGGCTGTGTTGTTTTGCTCTGGTATCGTGACAGTATCAGCTTCTCAGGAGGTCATAGAACCAGGGTTACATTGTAAAACTTGTGTTTTCAGTCCCTGCTGTTTGAAGCAGTCTCTAAACCCCCCAACAATGAAGGGTTTTGGAGTTTCTAAATACAGACTCACTCATGTAACTTATACAGGCTCCCTGTAGGTTCAGTGTTGTCCTGACATTGAATATACCAAGTTCATGGCAGGCAAAACTGAAAGTCCTGTAGAGAAAGCTACAAACAGGTATGCTGATCAAGCTATGTAGTGATGGACATTTCCTTTTGGCAATTCAGAAATAAAAAGAAAGAGTAACAGATCGAGAAACAGGTTACTTTGAAAAGCCTATCAGTCAAATCCCAGCAATGCTTAAACTCTATACTGCTCTAATCCTCCTCCACATCTTTCATTACATTGATTTGCACGCTCTTTTATGTGTATTCGCCTTCCTTTCATCACATCTTGCTCAGCCTTATTCACATGTTTATCTCTCCCTCTTTCATATCTCCTGCTGCCTTTCTCGCTCCTTTGACATTGCGCATTCTCCCCCCTATTCTCACTTCTCCATCTTAATCCCCTCTCAGCTCTGCTGCACTCATCGTTTCCTCCCTTTCTGAGTCTCTGTTTCCACTTTCGACTTTTGACTTCTTCTTGTCCTTCCTCTCCCTCCTGTCAGAGATGGCTTTATCAGGTGGTGCCCAGTCTGGAATATTGTAGACATTCACAAAATACACATCGCTGCCACCTTCAGGCTCTTAATCTACTTAGTGCCAATCACTGCCAGCTGAGCACACAATACACTCCAGTCACATAGACATAAATGCTTCAGTGCATATTTAAAGTATAGTCTTAAATTTTTGGACACAATTCCTCATGTAACCCTGGGATGTATCTAGGATAGTTTCAGACCCTTCTTTCATGTGAGTTGTCGATAAATTTGTGACGTTGTCATACGTTGTATTAAAAAATGTTGTCTATGCTTTAATAAAGCTGGGGAAGCCATTGTGTGCTGCCATTTAAGAGAGAGGCATTGAAGCTGACACGTATTTGTTAAACCAAACAGGCTTTCCTTACTCTTATATTCAATTTAATGCAGCTCAGTTTATTTACAAAGCGCCAATTCACAACAAGTCATCCTGAGTCACTTTTAAGAGAAAGTATGTGTGTTTAACCTTGTAGCACCCACAGTTGCTGATATGCAACAAGCTTTTTATTTATTTACATTATTTATTTACATTATATTTTTATTTATACTTTTATTTACATTACATTATTTGATTTTTTTAAATTTACATACATTATTTACATTACATTTTATGTGCCGACAGTTGTCACAGCAATCATTTTCTTGGGTCAGTGAATTACGCTCTGCTTTGTGGTGGTCTGTTCTAGTTCGTTCTGGTCTCGTTTGGTGTGGTCTGCTTTGTCCACCTTTCACAGCGGTAATGGGAGGTCAGGTCTCCAAATTGTATTATTATGATTATTTTTTTGCATTTTTTTATTAGCTTCATGTGCACATTTTTATTTACGTTACATTTTTTGCATTTTATACGTGCTTTACTTTTTCACAACAAAGATCTTTGAAATCTGTTTGATTTGTTGTTGAATGGAAAGTTTATGATGGTTGCGTTCCACACTTTGTATTAAGACTGTTCAATAAAGGTCTATTATTTACATTTTATTGTGGTAGCAGCAGTTACTGGTGAACTTTCACTATACCTTTTTTGCCAAACGATCTGCAGAGAATGACTTGGTTTTGTGAACAAAATTAATCAGGAAAGCCCACAGTTGCAAAAATGCAACATTGCCTAAAATTATCAAAAATAGCCCAATTCCAAAAATTCCAAAAATATTGGTTTATTCCCACCCAAAAAGATGGAAGAAGAGCCAAAATGATTTTTTTCAATGATTATTCATATGCTTGGGTGCTACAAGGTTAATATAAGTCAAATCTAATTCAGGCCCATTAAATTTGATTATACATTCATATTATATTATATTATATTATATTTAAAGCCAACTCATAAAACATTGCCTGATGAAACCAACAAACCACATTGAATCTTCTTTTATATTAAAACCCCTGTGCCAAGAATGCACAAGGCGACAGTGGAGAGCAAAAGTTCCAGAAGAGACCCTCAGCAGAAGCAGACTCAGAAACAGTTGTGGGGTGAGACATGCTGAACAGAGGCACAAACAAAAAGCAGCGGGATGCCTTTATGAGAGTGATTACAAAGTGAAACACAAAGTTAAAGACAACAATAATGACTTACACATACACGCAGAGTAAAGAATGAATAAAGCAAGGTGAGGAGAAGTCATCAGTGAATTATGGGAGGTTGCCCTGCAGTGTGGGCCTAAGGCAGTATAACTTGTTTTCAACCCCTTCCTTATGTGCACAAACCCTTTTAAGTAAGTTAAAGTAACAGGCCCTTGATCTCTCTTGCTTTATTTTTGTTCAACATGCACACATTTATTGACTAAGTATTTGACTCTTACAAGTCTATGGGAAAAAAATAGCTTTTAATATATTTACTGAATTACTTCTAAGAGCTAAAATAAATTATGTGAGACTGAAAACTTAATAATTTCCCCTAAATTCAGTCAAGTTCAGTGAGTGGAGTTGCAGGTTATGGATGAATGAACGAACCATGAAAAAATGAATCTAACACCCTCAACCACACAAACACATGCACCTCTACCCCTCGTACACTGCTGGAAGAATTTAATCGCTCCAGTAAACCAGTTATTTCAACAACATAGGCTCTGTCTGAAGAGCTACTGGAGCTTTTGATTGAGGTAGGTATGCTTGAACACACACACACACACACACACACACACACACACACACACACACACACACACACACACATCAGTGTGGCAACAAACACCTGTCCAGGTCATAACACCTATGTTTGTTAGCCTGCTATTTACAGTCAGGCATAGCAGAGTGCTGCAGGCTTAACAGGACGCTATGTTCATTTTTCACGCCATGTTGCCTGTCCTTCACATCAGCTGGAAGCCAGCCAGAAAACTCTCTAAACCTGACAGAAAGACACGCAAGTATTGCTGAGAAACGCACCACACTGACAGATAAGTCTATCATATATATATTGAAATAGCATTTAGTTGAACTTTGACAGGTTTCTGCATTTAGATTGAATACAAGATTAATTTATAGTTTCTTCAAAACAGGTCATTAATGTGTCACTCTTTGTTTGATCCTAATGTTCTTACTGCTACTCTCTTGCATGATATTCACTGAGGATGACAGAAAAAAGGGAAAAATATATACACACTCATATGTGTACTGAAACAACTAAATCTTCTATTTTTGCTAATTTGATTTAAGGATGGTATATGATATATGAAGAAAAACTTTCATGGCTAGGTGCCTAGCCGACTCACAAAAAGGACCCAAGAGCAGACGCAAAACGCTGGGAGATTTAGAGTTAGAACAGAGTTTATTTACAGGTGTGGGATTTTGGAAACCCGTGGGAGGATACTGGTAAACATGCAACTCAAAGAGGATGGAGACGATTAGTGAAGAGGGAATCCAGAATGGAAGGGGAGGATACTGGCTGTGGTGCTGTGGATGTGAGTCAGCAGCAGGGCAAGCAGGCAGGTAGGGGAAACAGGAATCCCACAATTAATGCTAAGTCCTTAGCATGGGGATCCAGAGTGAGGTGAATAGAAGACAGAAGCGGCACTGAAGAACAACAAGAAGGCAAGGTAAGCACTACAAAATAACTCTAACAGTCAGCCTAATTACCTCTGGTGAAGTGATCCAATCTGGCGAAGGCTGGTTGCTCCTGCAGCTCCTTAAGACTGTCTTGATGAGGACAAATGAGAAACAGGTGTGAATTCAGGAGAAATCCAAACTCCTGGAAATCCTGGAAACCTGCTCAGCCCCACCTAAGGCCCAGAAACTACAACAACAACACAGCCAAGCACGATTGTGACAAAAACTGTATAAGCAGAAACCTGAGAAACTGAGGCAGTTTACAGACCACTATGAAGCAGCTGGGTCGAGAACAAGCACCTTCAAGTCTGAGACTATGATCCTCAGAAAATGGTGGATCGTTCCATCTGGGTTGGAAGCAAGTTGATGCTTCACATGGAGGAGTTTAAGAATCTTGGGATCTTCTTCACCAGTGGGAGTAAAATGTAGCAGGAGATTGAAATGCCACTTGGGGCAGCATCTGATGCTGTACTGTTGTGGTGAAGAGAGAGCTGAGTCGTAAAATGAAGCTGTCAAATTGTCAGTTGATCTAAATTTCGCCCTTCACCTATTTATGAAAGCTGTGTATTGTGATGGGGTGACAAACTCAATCATTTGGGAAGGGCTAAGAAGAAAGTCACTAATTCCAAAATTGCTGTATATGGTGGATGGACTGTACTTGTAGAACGCTTTTCTAGTCAATCTGACCATTCAAAGCACTTTCACACTAAATGTTTACACACTCATACAGCACACTACACAGTGTTTTTTGTTCTAATCATTCACACACATTCATATACCGCTGGACGTATCAGTAAGCAACATGGCTCAGTGTCTTGCTTTGACGTGGCCCCAAGAAGCCTGGAGTCGAACCCGCAACCTTCCGATTGGCAGGTGACAGCTCTTCCTCCTGTTGAATGATGCTGCTCCTTTAATATTCACTGCAATGGTATTGAGAGCTGAGAGAACAGAATAGCAGAGAGGAGCAGGAGATTTTGGATTTGGTGTGTTCTCTTTTTACAGCTGAGGGATAAAAATGTAGGTGTTTGATTACAGGAGATAGCCATTCATGGACTACCATTAGATTTAGAAAATACAGAGGAGCTGTTACACAGAATTATAAAGAATGCGCTGTTTATCCTCACATGTTAAAAAACAAAATGAACATTCAGTGAATTATGCATGAATAAAACAGTCATTCAGAACAGAAGCCAAGAAGTAAACTAAAACAGATGGTCAATATGACAGCGATAGTGCCTCTGTGTGCAGTCCAAGGAGGCTGACGTGACAGTGCTGCTCACATACGTTGACTGACAACCAATGTTTGGCAGAAGCAGTGAAAAACACCTCGGAGAGTGACGTGTGCCAAGCAACAAAATACTGATACAAACATACAATTTAAAAATACAATTCTCCTATTAATAAGAATGTTTTTTGCAAATATTTGTATTCTCCATAACAAAACTATATTTCTCTTAATGGATATATTTTGTGTCAAAACAAAACTGGCAAGCGAATCAAAAGTCACAGGCCCCCAAGATACCAACAATAGCAATTAGCTGCTCCATGCTTCATGTGCACAATCATGCAATCATTGTTCTGGATTTTTGGTTATATTTCTTTAGCTTCTCCTAGTCTCGCATAGACTAGATCTATTTCTCTGTGGCCTTTTGCAGTTTTTTTGTAAGCGGTTCCAATTTTAAGAAGCGGTCAAAGGGTTTGTCAGCTTGCTTCACAGTAAGCTCAGCTCAATTCATTTTTCATAAACATCATGATTATGTTCTGTTCCAAGCTTTCTTTCTTTTCTTTTCGTTCAAATGCTTGTCTCAATACCATGTCTACTGTGTCCAATGTGGAAAAAAACTGTCAAGATATCCTGCCCTTTCAAACTTCCTCTGTGGGATAACGTTCATGTAAGTACATCTAGATTCATTAAAGAGATGTTTCAGTATTTATATGAATTTTGATTTGTCAAATGCTGTAGTTATAAAATTCTATTAAAGCAGAGTGATTGACTGGAGAAGACGTCGTCTTTTTGGGCTGCTTCGCGGTCATTATTTCTGACACAAATAGCTGTCTGAAAATGAAAGAAACAGGAAAAATATGTGATTATGTGAATATGACATCAGCTTTATTGGGAATTTGGCTGTATTAAGATGCAGTTATGCTTTTACTGTTAGAAAGATGGAACTGTGTAGCACGTGGAAAATGCCTTGTCCCATCTGAGTCTAGTTTGTGATTTAAACCTCAAACACATTATTTGGTTGGTTTAGTTGGTTCAGTTTTGAGAAGCTTGATTATTTCATTATTTCATTATAGTCAGACTAAGCATGTTTTGATAAGTCAAATATGACTTTACTGAATAATTTTCTTGAATCAAATCAATACATGTGTATAGTTTCATTTGTGTGTCAAAATGCAGCGTATTTCATTCTGGAATGCACCCACATTCTATGTATTTTAGTATCTGTAACATCGTTATAGTTGCATAGAATTTGCTTCTGCCTGAGAGAGGTCTTAATAAATTGTTGTGGAAGTGTTGACTGAATGTATTATATTTCAAAGCATTTAGAAGTGTACACAGTTTAGCTCAAATATATTGTAATATTGATATGGTCAATGTGTCCAATCAGAATAAAAGATCTGATGCAAATACCTCTGTCAGATGAGACTGATCTGAAATGGCTCAATACGATTAAATTTCTAATCAGATGAAAAAGTGTGGTGTAAACATTTTCATAACCAGATTAAGAGAAATATTTTAGAAGATATACACTCAATCTGATTGTTTCTCTCTGGTTGGAAGAAATGTATTGTCCCTGTGCTTGCTGGAGCAATATATCATCGCTATGTCAGATCCACAAGTATTATCCAGACTTGGAGTAATGTGCCATTAAGTATAGATGGGCTCATGCTGGGGCCAAGAATGTGGACATCATGGCATTGTTTTCATTCCCATCTGCCATTTCTATTTCCACTTGGGCCATCTAACGCCCACTGTGCAGCTAAAGCAATAAGTATGCTCAATGCAGAGTCTCTTTCCATGTGTATGGGCAAGCGTGTTCATGTACTACAAGGACCGGGGAACATTCTTATCTAAAGGCATTGGAACGTGTCAAACTCTCTTAACTGGAGATTTTTGAAAACTTAAAGTGATGCAAAGAGATTAATCAGTTTTTAAATCACCGTGCACAATACATATGCTCTTTGTTGTACTTTTGTTAAGGAATTCAATTATTGTGTATTGCTGACGTATTGTTTATGGATAAAAAAAGTGTATGTATTTTTTGCTTTATCAAATAGGAATGCCTTCAGTTGCTGTTGAGGCAGAAAAAGATTTGTTTGCTCTTCCTGCTTAGCTTCCCATCACTGATGCAGGATAAGTAATTGTTATAGCTTGAATGATCACAGAGTTTAAAGCAGTAGAGCAGATATAATTGAAAAAAAATTGTAAAATGATGTATTAGTGCACCATGAAAACTTTTTTGTTTTAAAAACCGACTGGTTTAAAAACTGTCTCTATCAGCTGATTATGGATTTGTAGATAAGCCAATGATGTCAATTGGTCTGAAAAACTGTATTCTCATAATAGGAAAGCACATAAGGAAATGTGATAATTTGGCAATTTGTTTGCTTCTTGACCTTATCTTCCTACAGCTCTGGAATGTAACACCACTGTCGTAATAACAAATCTTTGAGTCATACACATGCACAGCCATAAACCTGAATTTGTCACGCTTGGAAGACTGACAAAAACACCTTCAATTGCAAACAGAAATCTTAAGCGACAAGGTAGGATGTTAAGGTCCTAACCAATTGAAGACTGCATATTTTTTTACATTCTATGATGAAAAGAAAATCTACAAAAAGACAAACAATTGAATACTGTAGCTTTCCTGTAATATTTTTCTTTTTCTGATTTAGAGTTTTGTGAATGTGTCGTGTGTGTGAAATTATTTCATGTGCAAGGTCATTAAAGTTGTGTATCATACGGTGTCATGTATTGCAACATTCTGAAAGGCTGAAAACAAGACTTTGGTGTGAAATTTGCTAAAACTGATCAAACATTTTTACATGAAGAACTTATTTACAAGCTGATCTGACACATGACTGAGGTGGCAAATTGAGGCTATACTATACTATTATATATATATATATATATATATATAATGTTTAAATACAGTAAAGTCTTGCAATGTTTCCATCTCGAAAACAGACTATTAATAAAGAGGTGTCAAAACAGGTCTCAGACAGAATGTGCTTAAATCATCAGGTAATTTGACCAAAGTCAGTCTTATACACCTCAGTAAGACCACAGAAAAATATGTCAAATTGTTGAAAATTATCAAATCTGTCTTCTTTAAAGCATATGTATTGAAACAGGTTTCGCTGGATTTTTTTATAGGAATTAACCACAGTTTTGATACCAATGATTTACAACCAACACTAAGAGGATTGAGAAATTATCATGATTGTCTTATTTTCTTGATCATAAACTGCACATTGACAAATTTACCAACAAAGCCGAGCCAAGCAAAAAAGACATGATACTAAAAAAGAAACTTTTATTTCTTATAGATCGCAACAATGAAGCTTACTCTGCATCTGTCTGTCATCCTCTGAGTTAACTCCAGTAGTAATATCCAGTCTGTTATTTACTTTTGTCCGGTGTCTTGCATCTCCACTTTTTCTTCACTTTCTCCAATAACACTATCTTGAGTCTCATTTGTTATGGCAGAAGTGTTTTGTTATCTAGTTGTTGGTGCACAATGTGTGTGGGTTGCCAGAAAGGAAACCAAACTTGTGAACTGAGGTATCTCAGCCCCCAGGTGCTCAAAGGCACTTTCAGGCCGGGTATGTGCATAACAAAGGTCTATGTGTCACAATCATGCTTGGCTGTGGTGTTTGTTTGGTTTCTGGGTCTTAGGTGGGGTTGAGCGGGTTTTCCAGGAAGCCTGGGGCAGTGTCTGCTTTAGCTCGTGCTGTCACACCTGTTCCTTTTCTGCACTCGTCAGAACTCCCTCTACAGGAGCAACCGGTCTTTGGCAGATTGTCTCACTACTACAGTGTTGCTGTTCCTCCATTGCTCACCTCACTCTGGATTTCAAAGCTAAGGATTTAGCATTCTCCTGTGGACTTCCGAGACACATACCTGCTCACTAACCTACCTGCTCACCCCACCGTACCATTGTACCACAGCCAGAATCCTCCCCTCCACTCTGGAACCCAACCTGGACTCAGTAAGGATAAACCCACACCTTTATCTGGATAAATCTCTCTCTCAGATCAACACTAACCATCTCCCTCTCTTCTCCTCTCCTCTCTGAGCCTCTCCTCGTCTCCCATTCTCCTGGATCCACTCTCTGGCTCACCACATCTTCTGTCTTTAAATAAACCTTATCTTTTACCCAAATCTCCCAGTGTCAGCGTCTGCTATTGGGTCCTATTTGTGAGTCAGCCAGGCATTAGCCGTGACACGCGCTTCAGACTCATAGTTTTAAGATGATACACTTTTCCAGTGTTACTTTAATGGCTGCAGTAGCAACATTATGTGAACAATGCATGACCCAACAATATCAATGAAATTCAAAATCATTGTCCAAATATTAGTTGGTATCCTTTTTACTTTCTTTTTTTCTTTTACCAATCACATCATCATATATATGGCCTTGTGATTGTCTTTTTACACATTTGGCTGGTGTTGATGATACAACCTCACAAACAGGAACAAATGCAGTGAGCATGGCTCAGATTACTTTGGAATCTTTAATATATAAATGTCTATTAATTAATTAATTAATTAATCACAATTTGGACTTGCATCTGAATTGAATTAGTGAAGCCTGTACCAAAACTTGTCCCTTATATTGGTGGCAAAAACTACAAAACCAAAAAAAAAAAGATATTTGCTTTGAAAGAGAAGTCTGTTATCATAATGTAAAAAAATAAGTTCTGAATTAGTATTCAGTTTTCATTAATGTGGGCATTCGTGATCTTTGATACATCTTGGCACTGGGGTCAGGGTCAGCCTCTTATTGAGAACAGGAGGATCTGCCTAAACTGTCTTCTGATTGGTCAAATTACAGGAGGAATGCCAGGGACAAGGAAGGTGATGATGGACATTCTTCAACTACATCACTAATGTTGCCAGCTGGGAAGCTACGACAACACATAAAAAATAAAAACTTTAAGAAACATGCTATGTTGTGAAGCTTGACAAATCATGAGATCCAGCTGTATGTGGTTCAGCCACAATCGGGACCTGAAACAAAGACTGCAGTAGAATGTTTTATAAATATGTTCATTACCTGAAATTGTTAATTTCCTTGAGTGAATAACTCTAACTCTCTGAGTGATTGTAGAAGCAACAAATTAATACTATCAGTTGTCTTGTGTATTAATTTATCAACACGAAGTACAGTTAGCCCCCTTCACTGCCTTGCCATGTGCCCATGATGTAAAAATATTAAAACATGCATATACCTCTTTTTTTGTTTGTTTAGCTTTGGGGGACATTTAAGGTGACAACACATCATCTTAACAGTGGGAAAACATGACATGGGACCAATTATGTGCATACATAACTTTAGAACTTTAGAAATTCTATACCTAGGATACCTTGTTGTGAGGTATCCCAGACCACAAACAAAATCCCCTTTCTCCCAGTGCTATTTATTTGCACAATGAAATTTGAGCAATTTGAGAATATGATAAAAGTAATGAAAAACACCTTGTCACCTGCTCAGTGTTTTGTTCTATTGATTTGTAGAGATAAGATACTTGTGCTCTCCTGCATTTTTCCCAACTGACCAAAAGCTCAAAGTATAAAGTTCCGTTTGAGTTCATCCTGTGAGCGTGTTCTATTGACAGTCACAATTGCTCCTATTAAGTGACCCATGAAATATATTTGCCTGCCCTTCAGCAACTGTGGGCTATACATAGAATAAGAGAACATACCACTGGGCTGTGTGTTATGGCATGCTTTGGGCGTTTTGTTCAAAGAGGTTAAAGAGGACAGCCAGGAGACTCAGAGGTTTGGAGGAGTTGATGAGAAATCTGATTTTCCTGACAGGTAAGTGGATGACTTTGGAATAATTGTCAGAATAAATGTGATGAGATAAATTGTAAAAAATGATTTTGGTTTGTACAATCTCAAATATTGAAATCCAGGCGGCCGTGGTGAGAGTTGGTTATCCAATAACCTGAAGTTTGTCAGTTCAATTCCTACTCTCACTCCTCAAAGATTGGTGAACTGACAGCTGGAGGGGTGGCAGTCCACCTCCTTGCTACGGCCGAGGTACCCTTGAGCAAGGCAGAGTACCAGAGATGGGACCAAGTCACACATGTGCAAGTCTCAAGTCTTAGCTTTCAAGTCTCAAGTAAGTCCCAAGTCATTTTTTCTTGGGCAAGTCAAGTCAAGTCAAGTCCTGTAACAGGTCAAGTCACCTTATTATTGCAATTTTACCCGCAGAATCTGATCTTAATAAAGTGAAAAGACAAGATATAAGTAACTTTCAGTAAACATCATTGTCCAATGTGTCCAACCTGTTTAAAAAATATGACAATAATTTGGATTCGCATTGTAATTACTGGACATCAGTAAAATACATAATGGAATCAAACAAAACAGAAATGACTTAATAAAATTATTTATTGATGGCTTTCAATCTAAACAGGGTCACTTCTGCCTCACTTCTGCCACTAGTTTAGTATTTTATTTGCCTAACAAGAAAAAGGCAAACATAAAAATCATCTGAAAGAAAAAACATACTACAGTATAGAGCATCAGAAACATCTGTATGTTTGATCTATATCATCTTGAGACACCAGAGCTCTAAACACACAACAAAAAACAGATTATAAGCTTATTGTTCTTAGAAAAATGTCATGTCTGTGGGTTTTTGCCACGTTTTTAGTGTCTGTTTAAGTTCTTAGTTTTACCATGTTTTAGTTGTTCATGTCTTAGTTTTGTTAAGTTTTAGCATTAGGTCTTGTTTTTAGTTTTTGCCATGCTATGCCACCTCAGTCTTTCTCCTGCCCTGCCATCAGCTTCACTTCCCTCACCTGTGATTTCCCCATCAGCTGCACTCACAATCACCCTCCACAGTATTTAGTTTCCAGATTTCCCCATGCACGGGGTCAGATCCTTGCACATTCACGCCACGTCTTCATGCCGAACCAAGCTAAGTGTTTTCATCTGACCAAACATGGATGCGGCGGACTTCGAGGCGTTCTGGGAGCTGGCCGGTAAACTCTGGAGCTGGTCGGCACGGGACAGCAGCTCTTGGTCAAGGTGTCTAATGAACTCCTGGATTTTTTTTTGAGAAAGCAGGTTCTCGAGACTTGGGCTGTGAACACATACACATTACACATCTGGGATGAGGCGAGGAGTGTACAGCGTGCTGCGGTGCTGGACATTTTCAGCATGGAGCCGAAAAAGTAGCCGCGTTGTTCATTTCTATCTTTAGTTGTCAATGTTGAAATTATGAAAGCCGAAGACGATTACTCTCGGTATCCCTCCCGCTGACATGTTGATGCATATCTGATATGAGAGGGCGGGTCTCTCCAATAAACACATAAGGTACGAGAGCGCATGACTGATTGACAGGGTAGGGATCCAATCATGACGCCATTCTCAGCCTGCGCTCCTACCGGGTAATCGATATTGTTTTTTAAATTAATTTATTAATTTTATATTCAAACTGAAAACATGAACTGAATAACACTCAAATAATTCAAGTCATCTTGTCTCAAGTCAAGTCAAGTCCCGAGTCTTTAACTTTCAAGTCCGAGTCAAGTCTCAAGTCTTTTATTTTTTGTCAAGTCAAGTCACAAGTCATCAAAACAGAGACTCAAGTCGACTCGAGTCCAAGTCACAATGACTCGAGTCCCGATCTCTGCAGAGTACCCCCATGCTCCCCGGGCGATGTGAATGGCTGCCCGCCGCTCCAGTGTATATGGCATCCGTCTCCATGAGTGTGTGACCATGTGCATGTGTTTATTCAACAGGTGCCAACCTGAATGGGTTGAAATTTTGAGGAGAAATTCGAGGAGAAATTTTGTGTATCTACCTGACAATAAAATCTTAATCTTATCTATCTCTTAGATATCAAACACCAAAACATATTACTTTTGATACATTTCAAAACTCCATTTCTAGGTCTGAGACACTGAGTTGTAGATGTTGAGATGTATATGTTTGGAAAAAGTATTAGCACATGAGATACACCTTTAAAATGAGTGAACTGGTTTCTTATGGCGTGTTTCCACTAGCTCGCTTCGGCTCGGCGCGCTATTGCGTGTTTCCACTAGCACGCAGTACCTGCAACCGGGTAGACTTTTGGTATCACCTCAGCCCTGGTTCCAAGCGAGCCGAAGCGTTACTAAAACGTGACGTCAGCCGACTGCCTTCCACTGATTGGCCGATGAATGTCGTCACTTTTCAATACTGTTTTGTCTGGCGGCCAGGAGTCTTCTCTGGCTCTCTTCTCTTGCCTTCTGTGCGTCAAAAAGCCACAGGGTGAGCAGCAACACGAGTGCCTCGATGTCCTCCATGCTATCCACCTCGTATGTTGTTGTTCTGGTCGCAAAGCCGTGTCACAACGACCCCGCCCACGTCGAGGAGGCACGAAGTGATACTCGGTTGATATGGAAACACAACCAAACCGAGCCGTGCCGAGCTAGTGGAAATGCGCCATTAGACAAAGAGATAAGTCCTAGAATCAAAGCAGCTCTGATGAAATCTCAGTAGAAACACAGTTCATGGAATAGAAACAATTGACATTCTTTAGCTACAGTATACAACAGAAAGTGAGTATAACTCTGGGCAATATCAATGAAAGAAGAAAATTTCATAATATGAATAATAATAAATTAAATTAAATTATACTTACTTATAGTAACTGCATTGTTTCTAAGGTAAATAATGAATGAAAGGAAATTAAATTAAATTAAAAATACTACATTTATTCAAAAAGAGAATTTATATTGTTGTTGTATTCTTTTTCTTTAAAGTAATCATTCGTTATTGCTGTTGACAGGAAGGACTTCTTGTATTTTTCTGTTTTGCAGCGGAGCTGAAGAAGACTCAAACTCACTGTTATCTCAACCCAATGTTTTGTAAAGGATGGTCATTGTTGCTCTTTATTTTCGCAAATTTTGTGCAGTATTCTTCTTTTTACAATACAAATTAATTAAAAGAAAGTTCTTTGGTCTTACTTAATCCCCACAATAGAAAATTGGTGAAAAGAGTACTGTAAGTGGTACCATGGCTTCTGCTCCATTGCTGCTCTCAATAATGGTAGTACAACATTTGACATAAATGGAATATATATATGCATAATGATTATTGTTATGTAAAAAAAAACACTGTTCTCTGTGCATAAGAGCATAAATTTAGGTGTCTGAAATGAGTTACAGGAAATAAAACTAATTTTGCATTTTGTTTTGGGACCCTCAATTTGAAAATGTTTGATTCAATTTAATTTAATTTATATAGTGCTGAATTACAACAAATTTAATCTCAATTCAATTCAATTCAATTCATTTTTATTTATATAGCGCCAAATACAACAAATGTCATCTCAAGGCACTTAGATAGTAAGTCCAATTCAAGCCAATTGGAATTAAATTAATTAATAATAATCATAATTCATAAAATAATCCAATTCATTCATATAGAGCCAATTCAAAAACAATTTCCTAGCTAAGAAAACCAACAGATCAAGGCACTTCAACGATACAATCCAATTCAAGCCTATTATAATCCAATTCATTGTAATACAGTTATGATCCAATTAATTGAATTCCAGATTAGTCCAATTAATACATACAAAGCTAATTTTAAAAAAATAGCCTAGCTCAGGAAACCAACAGATTGGACCGAAACTTCTCTTCAATCCAGTCCCCCATCCTGAGCGTGAACGAGGCAACTCTGGAAAGAAAAAAACTCCCTTTTAACAGGAAGAAACCTCTGACAGAACCACACTCAGGAAGGGTGGCCATCTGCCTCGACCAGCTGGGGTTTGAGAGGACAGAAAAGAGGGGACAACAAACATTATAACACCATTCAAAGGTTACCTGTTGAGACAGGGAAACACAAGTTAATGACAACAATAATGTTGTACGTACATAGAGAAAAAAAGAACAGAGTGAGGAAAGGTGCATCACGGGAGGTCCCCCAACAATCTAGGTCTTTAGCAGCATAACTATGGGATGTTTCAGGGTCACCTGAGCCACCCCTACTATAAAATAACCTAACCTAAAATATCTCACAGATTCAGTTCATGTTTGCAGTGTAGACTAAACACCTCTACTTTAACCCAACCTCTGAGTTTGCATCCAACTGAACAATGAAGCCAGCTTCACATAGAAATGATCTGTTGTCAGCTATTTTGACCAGCATGCATCTTACATCTACCCCAAGTTTAAGAGATCAGTTGATAAACTATATTTGAGGGTAATGTTGCAGTAAGAGTAAGGAAAAGACTGTATATGTGCAGCTACCAGTTTTCACCAGACTGTCAGAGATCAGTTTCAGCCCTCCATACCTGAAATTCAGATGAGGGAAATATTGGAGAACATTTTTTTTCCAGGTTTACTTTTTGATTAATTTTTTTTTTAATTTAGTTTCAGCTAATGTCGTAATGAAGATGAATAAATGCAGTAATTATTGCTAGACATGCATTACTACAAGTTCCGCTGTGTATAACTCTGGCTTTGTCCATTGCTGTTGATGAGAAAGCATTGTTTACAAGCATGTATTGCTAACTTATATTAGTTTTCTAGGATCACTTGTGTAACTATCTGTATCTAATCATAGAGCCGGAGTGTCTTTGGTGTGGCTGGAGGAAGGGATTCATTATGTTTGCAGCTACTGCATCAAATTGCACACTGGATGCTCAGGTTATAATGATATACTTCAACACACCATATGTTATAAACGTAAGTCACTAATAGCATGCATCCTTAGCCAACGCACAGACCATGCATAAACTAAAACTTCATCCATGTCCTGTTAAAAGCCTTGATGCTCCAAAAGCTCCCTCTTGATCAGGGTCTGACTTGGCTCAAATTGATATAGTTCCACGGAGGTGACAGAATCTGCTGTATTCTGTCCGCTTGGTTTTGAGTAGCTACGCACTTTTCACTATTTTGCCAAGTTTATAGAATTCATGAATGCTGTGTAAATGTGTACTCATTTGTTTGGATTCATTTGTGAAAGTCAAATGAAATAACTCCTTTTCTCCCTTAAGCCATTAACACCTGAGCAAACAAAGAAATGTATACCTATACTGAAGTATTTTTGACAACCTACTTAAACCAGAGAAAACCTTGACAGAATGTTCACCTGTAACTGAAAACTAAATGATAAAACAATAAAAAAATTTACAAACTCAATAGAGCGTTTATCTGTGTGTGTTATGGCACAGTGTGTGTGTGTGAAGCATCTAGAGTAGTAGACGTGCTTGTAGTTAGGGCATCGTACATGCAACTCTGTGCTTCAGCTACCACCGCTGGCTAGCCCCCACACAGGGGGTGAAAATATGAGCCGAGTGCAAAGTCTCTCCTGCCAGTACACAGACCCTCCGCCACCAAGACTCCTGCAGTGCATCCTCACGGTCACACATGGTAACTGGGCGCCCCGCGGTCCCAGGCTAAACTACAGGGGATCTCGAAGCAGCAGTGAGCCCCAGTGATGCGGTGTGCAGGCCCACCAGAGTGGACATGCCCTGGCAAAGGAACAGATACAAAACATAATGGATGCACCCGCGCTACAAGCACTGGCACCTGATCGACTATGTCATTGTGATATGCTGTGACATCAAAGACATTCTCATAACCCGATCCATTAGAGGTGGTGAATGCTGGACAGACCACCGAATGATTATGGCCAAAGTCTACATGAGAGTACGCCCCCCGCTGCGGAAACGTTGGCCTAGTGGGAGGCGTATAAACTGTGCCCGTCTGGAAGACACCAATGCAAGTGTAACAGAGTTAAGGTTGTGCACCCCGGGGGAAAACAGCAGTCGGACCTTGCTGTCTCCCTGGTAGGTGTACGAGTTATGAGCTCCGCTATGGTTTTATATTAATTACTTTAATTTTAATACTAAAGCGTGGTTTAAGTTGTATTTTATAAACCTATAGCTCCCGAACGGTTGAGTACATCCTTTTTCATAAAAAGTTGACGGTGTTTTTGTCTTTTTTGTTTTTTAAAATGGCTAGTGCTGCATGTTGTTAGCTAACCTGCACTTTCTTTTCATTTTACATTTTTTCAGATGTGTGTAGGCTACTGTGTGTGTGTGTGTGTGTGTGTTTGCCAACAGTGACCGTCTTCTTCTGTTAAATACACGATGCAACGAGAGAGTAAAAAGCCGCTACACAAGAAATTAATTTCGATGCTCTCTGGCTGAGAAACTTGGAGAGCTAGAACCCATCTTGTGCGGTGAGAATGCCACAAACCAAGACTGAGCCTCTGTCAGCTCAGCCCTTCATGAAGCAGTGGCCCACACAATTGGCTACAAGAGTGGAAAGACTGGTTTGATAATATCTCAACCACCATCCAAAATCCACTGAAAACCCTGAAAAACCCCTCATCAAGCACCACCAGACAACAATGGCAGAGAGCTAGACGTGAAGTGCAGAGGACACTGTGGACCATGCAGAGCAAGTGGTGGATGGAAAAGGCACAGGAGATCCAGTCATTTGCTGATAGAAATTATATGCATAACCAGTGTTCGAACTATGCCGCGATATTCGGGGGGTCCCATTTTTTACCTTGGGGGGGGGGGGGGGGGGGCGTTGCTTGCTCTTGCGCTTGATTCAGAACGCGGATCTCGAAAACACATGAGAAGCCTACATACAGAATCATACACGGACAGCACAGCTTTATGCCAATTACGCACACAGGCTCCACACCTCCACACACGCATCGCGTCTGCAGTCATAACTCATCAGGGGAAATCATGTCCGTTGGCATGCTCAAAAACAACATTGCGTCAACAATAATACTACACGCAAGAAAAACACAAGCAACATAGGCCTACTCAACACATCCACCAAAGATCACTGGAAATCATGTTCACATCGGCATACACAATAAAACAACCAATCTTGCACGGCAACAAGCGTCAACAAACAAATAGGCACCACAAACATGAACGAATCCATCAAGCGTTTCCAAACCCAGCATATAGGAATAATTAAATGCATGTCTTACCTTAAAGCAGAATAGACCACAAAGGCCTTGGCTCGTCTTCCTTGGCTTTTGGTCCAGAAACCCATGACGTGGACAGGCGATGACCTGATTTAATCCATGATGTGATGAAGGGTGCTGGGTCAAAACGCTCCAGTGGGGGTCCATTTAAGTCCACAAAAAGAAGTGATGACAGGCTTTTCGCGGGGTGAGAGAGGGCCATGGACGTGGACTCACCGGCAGATAGCCTCACGCTGCCTGCTCGATCCTGCTGCATGCTGACCGTGGGTCCGGCGTTCCCAGTAGTGCAGGTGGTTGCGGACGCTTGTCCACTGTCATCTGCTGACTGAACATCTCGTTGTTCCTCGGAACTTTTGCTTTTCTTAAAAAATCCAAAATTGGAAAGAGTGCCTTGCTGTCGTTTAGCCATTGCTAATGCTGACCACTTGCACTTACATGATCTGACTGAAGATGGAATGATTAAAAAAACACTTTCTCAAACTTCGGCCACACCCACAACATACATTGTATCAAAACAAACGTGGGAAAGAGGCACAACCACACAAACAGGCCTAGAAATAGAATTCGTGAGAAATTATGGGTTAGACTGTGTTGGCAGTATGCAGTCGTTGTCATATCTGTTTATTTTATCTTTGATGTAAACACAACACTTATATGATATAGTTCCCGTTACACACTATTTCAATAACAATAAAACACATTTTGCCAATATTTTAGAAACCCCCCAACATTTCCCAAATCATGTTTTCGGGGGATCTCGTGCCAGTTTCAGGGGGTCTCGGATCCCCCGAGTCCCCCCCCGTAGTTCGAACCCTGTGCATAACTTCTAGAATGCAGTCAAATCTATTTATGGGCCAACAACCCACTGCATCACCCAATTGAAAACAGCAGATGGGCTCTGAGTCTTAAAAGGACCCGAGCAGCATAATGGAGAGGTGGGCTGAACATTCTGATACTCTGTTAGACCAGGATTCTGATGCAGAACGTACCATCCTGCAGCAACTGCCTGAACTTCCCATGATTGACCACCTCAACAAACCCCGACATTCCACAAGGCTCTGTCAGCTGTCCAATCACTGAAAAACTACAAATCTCCAGGCATTGACAACATACGTGCTAAGGCTACCGCTGCACAAGCGCTACATCAATACATCACCAAACTCTGGACCAATGAATACATCCCACAGCAATGGAGAGATGTCAATAGTGTCACCATTTACAAGAACAAAGATGTCAGGAGCATCTGTGGCAACTATAGGAGCATTTCACTCCTTGCCAAAGTGATGCTGCAGAGGCTAATCAACAACATCAAAGAGCCATTATTCCCAGAATCCCAGTGTGGCTTTAGGAAGAGCATGAGCACAGTTGACATGGTCCTCACAGCCCGGCAACTTCAGGAACAGTTCAGGGAGCAACATCAAAACCCGTTTATGGCCTTTGCCGACTTTTCCAAAGCCTTTGACACTGTGCAAAAGACCTCTTGTGGGATATTCTTCTTAGGTTTGGATGCCCAAACAAGTTTGTGAACATCCTCTGGCAGTTCCGTGATGGTATGGATAGGGTGATGATAGGAGGGCAAGAGTCTGCCTCCTTTCCTGTGTGCACAGGAGCCAGGGAGGGGTGTGTACTTGCCCTTGTACTCTTCAACATATTCCTCTTATGTGTCACCCAGCTTCTCCATCAGGAAATTCAGGAAAACAGCGGGGTGTCAGTCGTCTATAGGCTAGATGGCAACCTCTTCAACATCAGGAGGCTACAAGCAACCACCAAGCTGCACAAGGTAAGGGTCCTTGAACTGCAATGTGCAGACGACTATGCCCTTGCGGCTCATACTCCAGAGGACCTCCAGTCCGTCCTTGATGCAGCAGATAAGGCATACAGTAGGCTGGGACTGACCATCAACACTGCCAAAACAGAGGTTGTGTGCCAGTGAAGCACCAACACCCCTCCCACACCAGCCATCTTCACTGTTGCCGACAAACAACTGTCTGTTGTACCATCATTCAAATACCTAGTGAGGACAACAGCATTGACAATGAAGTCCAAAACAGAATCCAACAAGCATCAGCCGCATTTGGGAGGCTCTGGCTCTTTCAAAACAAGAATCTACATCTTCACACCAAAGTATCTGTCTATCAAGCTATCAGCATCACTACCCTCCTCTACAGCTGTGAAGCCTAAATAACTTATAGCCGCCACGTGAAGTCCCTGGATCAAGTTCATATAAGTTGTCTTGAGCGCATTCTTGAAATCCCTCGGCGAGACGGAGTGCCTCACTCTGAGATCCTCAAACGAACAGGCTACAAGAGTATCGAGGTCACCATCACTCACCACCAGCTGCGTTGGCTGGAGCATGTATTAAGAATGCTAAAAAATCGACTACCTCACAGAGTGATTTATGGCCAGTTACACCATGGTCAACTCTCTGCTGGAGGGCAAAAAAAGCAATTCATACCAACTGAAAACAGCACTAAAGAAGTGCAATATCAAACCAGGGGACCTGGAGAGCATGGCTGCTGAACCTGGTGGCAGCTGGGACCCAAACACTTGAGGAGGAGAGGACAGCCAGGATGCAGCAAAAAAGACACAGAAGACTCAACAAACTAGCTGCTGCCAACAACACCACCACTACATACACCTATCCCATCTGTTACAGGACCTTTGGATCCAGGATACGACTCACCAAAAAACACACTGTCAACTTCCATCCATCCATCCATCATCTTCCGCTGGTCCGGGGATCGGGTTGTGGGGGCAGCAGCTTGAGCAAAGAGACCCAGACGTCCCTGTCCCCGGCCACTTCCTCCAGCTCTTCCGGGGGGACCCCGAGGCGTTCCCAGGCCAGCCGAGAAACATAGTCTCTCCAACGTGTCCTGGGTCTTCCCCTGGGCCTCCTCCCAGTGGGACGGGCCCGGAACACCTCACCGGGGAGGCGTCCAGGAGGCATTCTCACTAGATGCCAGAGCCACCTCATCTGACTCCTCTCGATGCGGAGGAGCAGCGGTTCTACTCCGAGCCCCTCCCGGATGACCGAGCTTCTCACCCTATCTCTAAGGGAGAGCCCAGACACCCTGCGGAGGAAACTCATTTCGGCCGCTTGTATTCGCGATCTCGTTCTTTCGGTCACTACCCACAGCTCGTGACCATAGGTGAGGGTAGGAACATAGATTGACCGGTAAATCGAGAGCTTCGCCTTCTGGCTCAGCTCCTTCTTCACCACGACGGGCCGGTGCAGAGCCCGCATCACTGCAGACGCCGCACCGATCCGTCTGTCAATCTCCTGTTCCATTCGTCCCTCACTCGTGAACAAGACCCCGAGATACTTGAACTCCTCCACTTGGGGAAGGATCTCATTCGCAACATGGAGAGGGCATTCCACCCTTTTCCGGCCGAGGACCATGGTCTCAGATTTGGAGGTGCTGATTCTCATCCCAGCCGCTTCACACTCGGCTGCAAACCGCTCCAGTGAGAGCTGAAGGTCACGGCCTGAGGACGCCAGCAGAACCAAATCGTCCGCAAAAAGCAGAGACCCGATTCTGAGGTCGCCAAACCGGACCCCCTCAACGCCCTGGCTGCGCCTAGAAATTCTGTCCATAAAAATTATGAACAGAATCGGTGACAAAGGGCAGCCCTGACGGAGTCCAACCCTCACAGGAAACATGTCCGACTTACTGCCGGCAATGCGGACCAAACTCTGACACCGGTCATACAGGGACCGAACAGCCTGTATCAAGGAGTCCGGCACTCCATACTCCCGGAGCACCCCCCACAAGAGTCCCCGAGGGACACGGTCGAACGCCTTCTCCAAGTCCACAAAACACATGTAGACCGGTTGGGCGAACTCCCATGCACCCTCCAGGATCCTGCGGAGGGCATAGAGCTGGTCCACTGTTCCACGGCCAGGACGAAAACCACACTGCACCTCCTGAATCCGAGATTCGACAATCCGTCGGATCCTCCTCTCCAGTACCCCCGAAAAGATCTTACCAGGGAGGCTGAGGAGTGTGATCCCCCTATAGTTGGAACACACCCTCCGGTCCCCCTTTTTAAAGAGGGGGACCACCACCCCAATCTGCCAGTCCAGAGGCACTGCCCCCGATGTCCACGCGATGCTGCAGAGCCGTGTCAACCAAGACAGCCCCACAACATCCAGAGCCTTGAGGAACTCAGGACGGACCTCATCCACCCCCGGGGCCTTGCCACCGAGGAGTTTTTTGACCACCTCGGCGACCTCAGCCCCAGAGATGGGAGGTCCCACGTCCGAGCTCCCCAACTCTGCCTCCTCATCGGAAGGCGTGTCGGTAGGATTGAGGAGGCCCTCGAAGTATTCCCCCCACCGACTCACGACGTCCCTAGTAGAAGTCAGCAGAGCCCCGCCCTCACCATACACGGTGTTGGCGGTGCACCGCTTCCCCCCCCTGAGCCGCCGGATGGCGGACCAGAATCTCCTCGAGGCCGTCCGGAAGTCGTTCTCCATGGTCTCCCCGAACTCCTCCCAAGCCCGAGTTTTTGCCTCAGCAACCGCCGAGGCCGCGTTCCGCTTGGCCTGTCGGTATCCATCAGCTGCTTCCAGAGTCCCACTGGCCAAAAAGGCCCGATAGGACTCCTTCTTCAGCTTGACGGCTTCCCTCACCACTGGTGTCCACCAGCGGGTTCGGGGATTGCCGCCACGACAGGCACCGACCACCTTACGGCCACAGCTCCGGTCGGCCGCCTCAACAATGGAGGCACGGAACATGGCCCATTCGGGCTCAATGTCCCCCACCTCCCCCGGGACATGGTTGAAGCTCTGCCGGAGGTGGGAGTTGAAACTCCTCCTTACAGGGGATTCCGCCAGCCGTTCCCAACAGACCCTCACAATACGTTTGGGCCTGCCAGGTCTGACCGGCTTCCTCCCCCACCAGCGGAGCCAACTCACCACCAGGTGGTGATCAGTTGACAGCTCCGCCCCTCTCTTCACCCGAGTGTCCAGGACATACGGCCGCAAGTCCGACGATACAACCACAAAGTCGATCATTGAGCTGCGGCCTAGGGTGTCCTGGTGCCAAGTGCACATATGGACACCCTTATGCCTGAACATGGTGTTCGTTATGGACAGTCCGTGACGAGCACAGAAGTCCAACAACAAAACACCACTCTGATTCAGATCGGGGGGGCCGTTCCTCCCAATCACGCCCCTCCAGGTCTCACTGTCATTGCCCACGTGAGCATTGAAGTCTCCCAGCAGGACGAGGGAGTCTCCCGGAGGAGCACTCTCCAGTGCCTCCTCCCAGGACTCCAAAAAGGGTGGGTACTCTGAACTGCTGTTCGGTGCATAAGCACAAACAACAGTCAGGACCCGTCCCCCCACCCTAAGGCGGAGGGAGGCTACCCTCTCGTCTACCGGGGTGAACCCCAATGTACAGGCGCACAGCCGGGGGGCAATAAGTATGCCCACACCTGCTCTACGCCTCTCACCGCGGGCAACTCCAGAGTGGAAGAGAGTCCAACCCCTCTCGAGGAGGCTGGTTCCGGAGCCCAAGCCATGTGTCGAGGTGAGTCCGACTATATCTAGCCGGAACCGCTCAGCCTCGCGCACCAGCTCAGGCTCCTTCCCCAGCAGAGAGGTGACGTTCCACGTCCCAAGAGCCAGCTTCAGTAGCCGAGGATCAGACCGCCAAGGTCCCCGCCTTCGGCTGCCGCCCAGCTCACACTGCACCCGACCCCCATGGCCCCTCCCACGGGTGGTGAGCCTGTCGGAAGGGGGATCCGTGTCCTTTCTTCGGGCTGTGCCCGACCGAGCCCCACGGGCACAGACCCGGCCACCAGGCGCTCGCCGGCGGGCCCCACCCCTGGGTTTGGCTCCAGGGGGGGGCCCCGGTGACCCGCGTCCGGGCGAGGGAACACGGTGTCCAAACATAGTGTTCATCATAGGGGTTTTGTGAGCTGTTCTTTGTCTGGTCCCTCATCTAGGATCTGTTTGCCATGGGTGACCCTACCAGGGGCTTAAAGCCCCAGACAACATAGCTCCCAGACTCATTGGGGCACGCAAACCCCCCCACCACGGTAAGGTGACAGCTCACTGTCAACTTCTTTTATATTAAAAGCCCTTTTTAGTATTATTGTTGGTGATGCAGCAAGTAAAGTAAAACAGCACTGTTATAGGTAACAAATCATGAAAACGAAAAGTTACATTTAACTCACTAATATTCACCTCCTACGAAGGAGAAGGCTGAATGCATGCAGATGCTTTCAGACAGATTAGGCCTGAAAAAGGGGTAGTGACTCCATTTTGTGTCCCAATTTCTTATTCCTAAAAATTCCAATCTTTATGTCTAAATCTTTATGTCCTAAAAATTCCAATCTTTATATCAAAGATGCCTGGACACCTCTATTCAGGAAACAAAACTGAGGCTTCAGCCTCTAAAAATGGTGATTCAGGGATAGCACAGAACAACTGAACTAACTGTGATCATCTTCTGTTCCCTATGTCAGGATGTTTAACAACTCCTTCAACAGATTTCATTCCTGTGTTGTGAATGACAGCTCTTTGTGCCCAGCCTTCACTAGAAAATGGCAGAGCTTCAGATGGTCACACTGAGGAACAGTCTTCACAGGGCCGGTTTTTGCTATGGGCAATGTAGGCGACCGCCCAGGGCGCACTCTATGTCCGGTTGATTGACGGGTGAACGGACGGTTTTAATGGGAAAAGCAAAGGTAATAATGTGGAGTTATCGTGTATCATCGTCATGGTAAAAGACCAAAGAAGCCATCAGGTGCCCAGTTTACAAAGAGAAGAAAAGAAGAAGAGGTGAAACGGGCAAAAGATATGCAGATTTCTATGAGTGACGTGAGTGACGTAGGCTATAGGCTATTTATTAGCCTGTTGCTAATATGTTGCTATTAGCCACGACTGTATTTGATTTTTAGTTTTGTTTAACTAGAATTAGAATTGAGGCATCATGTCATGCAACTAATTTCACCCACAGGCAACCTAGTCTAGTTTGTGTTTGCAACACAACAAGTGCAAATTCACAAAGAAGTCCTGACTGTGTATTATTTTTATTGTTATAAGCTATATGCTAAATTAATTAACTTCTAATATACATTGATATGGCATTTTGTAAGCTACATGTGGTATATCTTTTTAACTAAATTGTAATGTGTTATGCTTAGTTAATAGGATGTTAACAAATGTTAATAAAATGTGCATTATGGTCATTTCAATTGGGTTACTGATACATGTTGATGTAAGTGTGATCTAACTTACATAACAGTGTATCTTAATTGTAAATTCAGGGGCACTGTTTTGGAGCTGGAGCACCCACTGGCCAAAATGAGACAGACAATTTCCGCAGCAGCCACAGACATGGGCCTGGAGTCTGATGAGGGGCCATCTACCTCTGCAGCCACACAGGCCTCTTCAGGGATGGTCCTGGAGCCATCTACCTCAGCCTCAGCCTCATGGTCCTTGTAGGACTCCTCAGGTGTGTGTGTCTGTGTGTGTGGGGTGGTGTATATGTGCGTTTTTGCATAATTCTTTACTTTTCTAAACGCTATAAATACTGTGAATAACATTTATACTAATGTAGCCAGGTGAACAGGGGTGACGGTGTTTTCTGTCTCTGTGGTGTGTTTTATTAAGCGTGTCCTGTCACTTTAAGAGCTACTATGGGAAACTCCCGAGAGTTGCGAAGGAACGAAACACGCGAGTACCGCGAATTGCAGAAACAGAGCAGAGATAATGGCGGCAACATGTGCAAGTTACCTGTCTGAATAACTCGGAGAAAAGTGAGTAAAACCGCAATATTAGGTTCTACAATCCATGGTGGAGAGACCTTTTGAGCTAACAGATTGACATTCGGGACTGGAGAGTGTACCTGTTTGTTGCTGCCAAGGACTGGTTAAGAGTGTGTTTTTTATAGTTTTCCCCGTGCAGAGAGCCAACCTGTTACGGCGTCGGGACAGCGTAAGTTGCTATAAATATGCAGTTAAATACTGATAAGCACCGCTAGGTAGTGATGGCAAAACGAGGCTTTTTGAAGCATTGAATCATTTTAAACCATTGTGTCATAAAGTGGTTCACTACTCGAAGCTTCATTCAATTCCCTTGGGTGACATCTACTGGCGTAGCGATTGTTGCACCATAAGAAGCCCTGCGAATGTGATGCTTATAATAACACTATAATAACACGTATGTATGTGTATTGTACATATGGGTTTGTAGTACCTCATTAAAGATTGATTAATTTACCCATGAAATAATAATTTGCCCTCTCCGGGTCGGGAATGAGACCCTTCCCCAAGTGGAGGAGTTGTATCTCGGGGTCTTGTTCAGAGTGAGGGACGAATGGAGCAGGAGGTTGACAGGCGGATCGGTGCGCCATCAGCTGAGCCAGAAGGAGAAGCTCTCCATTTACCGGTCAATCTACGTTCCTACCCTCACCTATGGTCACGAGCTGTGGGTAGTGACTGAAAGAACGAGATCGCCAATACAAGCGGCCGAAATGAGTTTCCTCCGCAGGATGTCAGGCTCTTCCTTAAGGTTGAGTTATACCTCTTTTAACTGCCCTTGCGCTTGCGTCTTGCGCCTATGTTAATGGCTCGAGACGTTTATACTTGATTTTGCTTTGTCGGCGGTTGCGTGTGCTGCATGGCGATTCACCGCCAGGACAGTAGGTGGATAGGGTGAGAAGCTCGGTCATCCGGGAGGGGCTCGGAGTAGAACCGCTGCTCCTCCGCATCAAGAGGAGTCAGATCAGGTGGCTCGGGCATCTGGTTAGGATGCCGCCTGGACGCCTGGTGAGACACGTCCCACTGGGAGGAGACCCCGGGGAAGACCCCGGACACGTTGGATCTCTGGCAGGGGAACGCCTCGGGGTCCCCCCCAGAAGAGCTGGAGGAAGTGGCCGGGGACAGGGACGTCTGGGTTTCTCTGCTCAGGCTGCTGCCCCCGCGACCCGACCCCCGGAGAAGTGGAAGATGATGGATGGATGGATGGATGGATGGAATAATAATTTAAAAACAATGTGAAATTTTTGGTTTGTCATTCATATTTTCTTTGGGAGTGTGCTTGGTGTAAAAAAGAGGGTGCTTGTGTTACTTCAGGTGTTTTAATTCAAGAAAAGTAGTTTTTGCACAGTAGAAGGGCTCAGACGGTTTCTTTTTTTTTTTTTTGTCAATTTCTCTAGCTTTGGAAAATACTCTGTCACAGGGAACAGAGGAGGCTGGTGTACTGAAGGAACTGTTTGGGTCAAAATATTCCCACACTTTAGAACGCTTCCTCGATGGTTGCTCCATGAGAGAATAATCCAAAACTCCGAATATCAAAAAACGAGAGCTGTTCGTAACGTATAATACGTGTAGAACGGGGAGATGAACCGGGGCTTCAGCCATCTTGAATACACTGAATCGCGGCAAATGTTCAAAGCTCCGCACATCAACTCGAAGCAGTCAGCTGACTCGGTCTGAATGAAGCAGTGAAGTGGTTCAAACGTCATCAGTGACGTCACATGAAGCAAGCTCCGGCCCACTGCTTCACTATAACTACCCTGTCGAGTTTGAAGCGTGCTTCGGAGCTTCGGTGTTGGAGGTAACATCACTACCGCTAGGTCATCAGATATTGTTTATTTTATGAAATTGTAATATGTTGTGTTGGTGGGCCTCGCAGAGGGGAGAAGGAGCCAAGTTGGAGCGGCGTCGAGCGTGACGTGAGGCTCTTAGACTTCAAGTGAGGAGTGAGTGAATTCTTTTTACTCTGAGTTAGAAGCAGCCGCGGCCGCTGTATTTGGGCAGGATGGGCAGAGCCCCGCCTTCCACACCCCAACCTTTCTTTTATAGATAAAATATAGATAATTATAAATTATAGATAAAATATTTATTTCAACTTCAATCACAGTGGGAATCGTATTACACCATATTGTGGCTTGTGACGGACTTTGCGAGTGGAATCTGTTTTTATTTTCGCTGAAATATAGCCTACCTCCAGTGTGGCTGCTTAACGTTAGATCTATGGCCACTGGCCAGGGCAGATGCCTGGTCTGCTCTCAGCTAAGCCCGGCCCCGCCGAACTCTCAAGCACATTCTACCAATCAGAATCACTGTAGGCCCCTACGTAGCATAATATCATGTAACATTTAGCGCGCCTGTATAGATGCTATTGGGGCAGGTGTATGATCTGCCCTGAACATGGAAAGGACTCAAAGGGTTTAAGAAATATTACTCCGCCCATCTAGCCAGTGGGAACTTCAGTGCCGCCAAATTCCCCCACAAACTTGTTGGATAAAACGGATAACTATGTCGGATTTGATGAAGGATATTGGCTGTTTAATCCGGATTCACGTTTGTGGTAGGTAAAGATTTTACTTTATAGTTGCTATCTTACAAAGTTTAAGTGATTGTGAATGAAGTCTTTGCAAAATGGGAAACTGGGAGTGATTTAATGAAATAGCTTAGCTTGATGAGCAAAGCAATGTTGAGACAGTAAACAATGTGTTGACAGCTTCGTACATGTACAGTAGGTTACTTGTCTGCTAGCTTAGGTTGGAGCACTGTCAGTGTGTGTGACCTGAAGCATTTTTCGGAAAAGGCAAAAAAACACGAGTCCAGCAAGGCACATCTGAATTGTGCCATGAAATTAGCCATGCAATGCTTTGGGACAAGTTTCCCTCTAATTGAAACGTAGGCAGTATTAATTCCTTTCACAAACTTTCTCTTCGCTCATTTTCATTGGGCTTTTGTGTTTGTTGTATGGCAGACTTTTATGCGAGTGCGCACCCCCCTGCGTATGGTTGCATAGACTATTGGCCCATTGAGTATGCTCCATAAAAGCTTGCATTTTGATAACGCAGATCATCTGCCCCGCCTATTTTCCAGACCACGAGCCGCTACTGGTTAGAAGATGATAAAAATGCACTTTGTTTACAGATATTTATCCTCCTGAGACCTGGCCCATTTATTGATGTCCTTTACAATGGACATTCTTTTCACCTGTATCTTCCTGAAGTATTTGGAGTTACCCTAACAAGCTCTATAGTATTCTGTAGAGGACATCCTGGGCTTTCCAGTGATGTGTCATGTGATCATACATGTATAAAGTACTAGCGATTCAGACTTTAGTCAGTCGAAAGTTTGAGAATCAAATTGTTTATATTATTCAAAATGTTTGGCTGTAACAGCAGTACAGCGGAATGTACAAGAGCACCTTAAAACATTGAGCTTAACTCTTTTGAACAAAAGCATATGTATTGGCAAGTATGTCCCTTCCCCTTTAAAGCATCTCCCATCACTTCACACGTTACACATTTTCTTTTCATCCTTGTCATTTTCTTTCAACTTGTTAAAAAAATCTCAAGGCCAGTGGGCCACATACAAATACAAATGTCATGTAAAAACAAAAAGTGATTAGAACACCTGAAAACACTGGGCTTAACTCTTTGTGAACAAACAGATCAAGCATGTCCCCTCTCCATTTAAAGCATCCCTCCCCTCTCTTTCCTGCTTGTGCTTTTTTTTCTCTACAACTTTTCCCCTTCTTAAACTGTGTGCATGCTTGTGTGTCTCTCTGTGTGTGTTTTTATATGTATGTTTGCGTGTTTGTATGCGTGTGGGTGTGTTTGTGCATGAATGAGTGTGCGTTTTTATGTGTGTGTGTGTGTGTGCGTTTATAATAACGAGTAACGATGCAGCACATAAAAAATGTATCGGAGTAAAAGTACTAAACTCATTGAAAATATATACTGAAGTAAAAGTGGAAGTAGGAGAAAAAAACAATAC
This sequence comes from Odontesthes bonariensis, assembly GCF_027942865.1. Classification (NCBI taxonomy): domain Eukaryota; kingdom Metazoa; phylum Chordata; class Actinopteri; order Atheriniformes; family Atherinopsidae; genus Odontesthes; species Odontesthes bonariensis. Next base: position 26,835,087 of record NC_134525.1, on the reverse strand, counting down.
TCCAGTAGAGTACAGATACAGCATTTTAGTACTTAAGTAGAGTAGTGAAGTAGTTCTACTTCGTTACTATACATCTCTGCATGTGATGGGATTGCATGTGTGGGAACTTTACTTTTTTCCTCTTTCAAGATGGCTGCCATACCAGCAACCACATTTTATGGAAAGAGGAGAGGTAAGTCAAATACTTTTATCTATTGCTATTTTTACCATGATAATTATATATATTCTTGTTCATAAACATGTTAATAACAATATTTTTACATCTGAAAACAGTTTCATTATTTCAGTTTTGAAATAACAGTGATTTAATGAATGTCAACTGTAGTGGACATCGGGACAATTTTAATGTATTTAATGACTGCATACAATTGTAGGAGAAAGAAGTGAAGCAGAGAGGATTCTATACCGGATAATAGGAAAAGTAGAGGAGGTTGAGTATCAGCCTGTGATAGGAGAAGATGATGATGAAGGAGAGGGTGAAGATGCAGGCGAATCTGATGAGACAGAGGCAGAGAGGGAGCAGGAAAGTCGTAGTGCTCTATGGGCCAGGACTAACTTGTATGTTTTATTTAGTTTCAGGCTAATGTATTCAATTTTTTTTTTATTATTATTTTTTTGGGCTTTTTATGCCTTTAATGGATAGACAGTTGGAGAGAGAGAGACAGGAAGCAGGGGGCAGAGAGATGGGGAAGACATGCAGCAAAGGGCCCCCCGGTGCGGGACTCGAACCGGGGCCAGCTGCAGCGAGGACTGTAGTATCTGTACATGGGGCAGCTGCTTAACCCACTACGCCACCGACCGCCCCGTAATGGATTAAATTCTATTATCATGCTAGATTATTGTAATATTTGTGCTATGTGTAAATGCTTTTAAATATATGCTGGTTACCTAAAGTTACATAAAAATATGCTTGGTCATTAGGGAGTCATATCACATCCATGAGACTGAAATTACTGAATTCTAGGGCTGACGGCAAATAATCGATTGGTCGTTGGTCGACCAAAAAAATTACCAGTCGACCAAATTCCATTGGTCGATTGGTCGCAGGAAAAAAAAAAAGCCGCGTCTCGTCAAAGGGCTTACAGGACTTTTAATTTGAAGGGCGTGACAAAGGAAGACGTCAAACAAGTCAAAGCGGTAAATTCGTGTCACAAGGACAGAACGATCAGTTAGCGCGTAACCCGTCCTGGGGTAACGTCCAAGGAGTTCGTTGCGCAGGGCACACTTTTCAGCTGTGCATCAATGCGGCTCTTAAAAAAGATCCCATTTGCCGTGTCATAGCAGCTGCCAGACGTCTTGTTGGACATTTTAAGAAAAGTGCCAAGGCTACAGCGGCTCTCACTGAAAAACAAATACAACAGAACATCGTTGAACACAAACTCATCCAGGATGTCTCCACGAGATGGACCTCCACTCACTGCATGTTGGAGCGCCTTCTGGAACAGAGGTGGCCGGTCACCGCTGTACTTTCCGACCCCGTTACCACACACAGATCACGGCCGCGCTGTCATCCTCGCGCAGCAACAGGTGTCTTTTCATGTTTATGAGCATGGGCAGCGTGGCAGAGAGAGATGCATTAACATCTTGTGAAAGCAACTCGGTAAGTGTGACCATCGGCTTCAGCACCGACACTATGTCTTCTGTTATCCTCCATTGGACCGTGGTGAGATCCAAATCGCGGTCAGAATGTTCAAAGTCCGTCTGTCTTTCTGATTATTTTTGTGACACATTCAGAATGTCAAAATCTGAAAATAATTTGCCCGTGTAAAGAGAAGGCAGACTTGAAGCACCTGGCTTGTGCGCTTGTAAAATTCTGCTTGTCAGCCAATGGTCACTAACGTTGGGTTTTTTCTCACTCTCCGACTGAGAGAACTACGGAGCCCGGTGGAGATCAAACAATATCTTTTTCAGGGGGTTTCAAGAAAGCGTTCTCTCACTTTTCAAAGTGTGCCCTCGCTTTAATAAATCGCGCGCTCGTCTAAATAAAGCGTGCGCGCGTTTACATAAACCGTGCGCTCGTTTATATAAAGCGTGCGCGCGTATACATAAACCGTGCGCTCGTCTTACTAAAACCGTGCGCTCACTGCCCCTCAGTCGTGCCCACATTATATACCTTGTGAGCACAAATGAATGGATTTAATGTTTTGAAAATGATAGCATCTCACCTTTTTAATCTATTTGGAAGTTGCTTGGAATGGAACAGTAAGTGCATTGTGCTATGGCGAATGTCTGCCTAAGCAAGTATTATGGGACGAACAGTGTCCCTTAATGTAATGTATAATTCAAGTGCTTGGTCTGGACTGTTTGTCAACTGTAACCCTCGTTCTTGCATTATGCCTGTGCAAAAATCAAATACGTCGATGTCGCAATGGTATGGAGTCGAGGAAGGTGCATTTCCTCTTGCAGACGGTCAGATTGGCTTCATCGAGAGGAAAGAGATGATCTTCAGCCCCCCACAGATGCAGAGCTAGGTGCATTATATCCGGTATTCCAGCCGGAACACCTGGGTTTCTGGACGGACGGATGCGATGTGCATTCCATGTGTCTTGGATGCTGTTCAATTCATCCTGGGGAAAAAATTAACGAATGCAAATAAATATTTTAGGATTTTCATTTGGCTACAGCCCTGACTTGGGCGCCTTACAAGGCAGCCTTGAGAACAGGTGAGGGTGTGTGAAGTACTTTGAGTCAACTGTAGCTAAAAAATATTCACTTTAAATTACTATGTGCTGTGTCTGGATGGCCTACCTGGACAGGTCCCATGAAACACAGCTGGATTAATGCCTTGTCTAAGAAGTCACCGGTGAAAAGACCTTCATCTTTCAGCTCTCCAAATAGCTGGATGTATTGCTCAATTCCCGCTCTTCTCATAACTCCCCACCAACTCTCAATTCGCTGATTAGCACTACTTCTCCCTATCAAAAAGCTTGACTGGCCAGCCCGGCTGTCTTCATCATTTTGTCGCAAGAACACTTGAATGTCGCGCAGAACCACATTCTCCGTCCCCATGTCGGTGCGCATCAGCGTTGGGTACCCACCAGATCTCTCCACGGCTTCTATATAGTAGCCCCCAATAACACTGGGGTCACTATTTGTGAATGCCGCTCTGAGCCACATCACTTTCCTACTAAACCCGTCTATGCACCCGTTTATGCATATACCATACGGGGTCAGTTTATCATATGAGTCGACGTGCCAAATGAAAATAGGACCCCTGGAGAAGTACTGTCTCCTTCTCAGGCGTCTTGTGTGGCGATACTGGGTGGCTTCGGGATCCAGCTCACTAAGGATGATGCGCACATCTTCTTTCCTTACTCGAAACCCATTCCTTACACATTTAGTGTACATCCACCGATATCCATGGAACCTCCCTGGGCCTTGAAGTTGGTTGATGATAAAATCTATCACTGCACCCAAATCATCATACACCCTGCGGCGAAGACCGTTTTGTCTCAGCTTTCTTTTTAATGTGGCTAGGCTCATGATGATGCCATGACTGGACGCCAAGGTTGAAAGAATATTCTTGTATTCCATTCCTAGCCCATGGTAAACCCTGATTAAGTCCATTTCAAAATGGTGAAGAATCATATCCTACTGGTAAATTGGGCTCATGATGTTATGAGAGTGTGGAATCGTGGCTACGCTTTGCTTACTTGTGCCAATTTTAATTAGGCTATACATTTCTTAAATAACGTTAACACGTTTTGTGAATCATGACCACGCTTTAGTAAATTGTGGTCACGAGGTATATAACTTTCTTACTACAACGAGAGCACGAAACTACTAAATCGAGCGCACGATTTAGGTAAACGTGTGCGCGCTATAGGTAAACGTGCGCGCGTTGTATTTCAACGGGAGCACGTTTTGGTTAAATGAGAGCGCACTTTGCAAAGTGAAGACACGTTTCAGTAAATTGTACTCACGAGGGATATAACGTGAGTACGACTGTATTACAGCGAGTACACGACATTAGTAATTCGAGCGCACGATTTAGGTAAAAGTACGCTTGCTATATTTTAAGGAGAGCACGGTTTGGTTAAATGAGAACGCGCTTTTTAAAACGGGTGCACGCTTTCTCGACACCCCAATATATTTCACCTTAAGACTCAAGGGGCTCCGTAGAGAAGAACTGAGCAGTCAATTGATTTTTGTGTAGGCTATAGGCCTAGTGTTTAGATGAACCAGGAAACATTTTGTTAGTCACACAAGGTTAAACCTTTCTGCCGTTTAGTGGCTATGCGCTTCGTCTTTTTTTTTGTCCCATTTATCAGTTCATTTTGATTAATCAAAGAGCAGCCTACGGCTACAAGTTCATTCATTTATTTTTGTCAAGTAATAATTCAATGCCATTTTATCTGAAAGACAGACACAACAGCTAGTGTGTGCATTTACACAGCGACAAATGTGGTAGCATTAGGTGAGGCAATGCTCAGTTTAGACCTACAAGTAAACAACATGGAATGATCTTGCCCTCCCTATATCACTAAATGATTATTTTTCAACGACTGTACAAGATGCATGAAGCCACGCTAACCGAGCCTGTAGCTGCCTACTGTAGCTGCCGACTGGGCGCTCGCTCGTCAAGTCACGAGACAGAATCGAAACTTAAAAAGCTCCGAGTTGGCATGGATCCGCTACTTGCCCGTCTGACCGCTGAATCGCTGGCTCTGGGTGACTCAGCGGTCAGACGGGCAAGTAGCGGTGGTTCTGCCATCACGATATCTATTACAAACTATATTACAGCTCTAGAAGCTAACCGCATTCAATTTAGCCGTCAACAGCTAATGGAGAGGGGGTGTGTCTCTCAGGCTACCTGGCTCGGCTCAGAGCCCTTTACGACCTGCCGTGAAGCAGTAGTTCTCTGCTCTCGTGTGTCGCGAGACTTCCAGAGCTAAACAAAGCACGCGGCGCCACAGGCAAAGTTGCAAGCGCTGTTTCGGGCTAGGGCCACCAGATGGAGATGGAAATGTCACCGTTTTCATCTGAACAGGTCAGCCAAGCAAACTGATGATTGCCAAGCAATTTTATGACCATGAAAAAGTTGCATAGCATGTCTTTAAATGTGTTCTTGGGTAAATATCACTCAGAAGATATAATCTGCTCCTTTTTTCTCATTTTCTAAATTTAATTCTATTTTCACATGAATATCGCCCTGTTGTCCTCTACAGTGGACATGCTATAAAATTAAAATTAAAAATATTTTTAAAAAAATTAAAATGTAAGGTGTTTTTTTTAGGCCCAAATAGATAGTAAATCAGAAAAAAATCAGAAATTGTAAGACACTTTTTTACCTTGGTTCTCAGGATATGCATTTGAGTTACTATAATGGTGTTTATTGTAAAAGGATGGTATCCAGAGTGGCTAGAAATGTGTATTTTATTCATTCATTTTTTGTGTGTTTATTTTCTGTTTACAGAAAGAGATAGCCACTACTGTTGTCTGTATTACTGGTTAACGTTCACAAAACGTCGGGCCGTGACCTTCAGCTCTCACTGGAGCGGTTCACAGCCGAGTGTGAAGCAGCTGGGATGAGAATCAGCACCTCCAAATCTGAGACCATGGTCCTCAGCCGGAAAAGGGTGGAATGCCCTCTCCGGGTCGGGAATGAGATCCTTCCCCAAGTGGAAGAGTTCAAGTATCTCGGGGTCTTGTTCACGAGTGAGGGACGAAGGGAACAGGAGATTGACAGGCGGATCGGTGTGGCGTCTGCAGTGATGCGGGCTCTGCACCGGCCCGTCGTGGTGAAGAAGGAGCTGAGCCAGAAGGCGAAGCTCTCGATTTACCGGTCAATCTATGTTCCTACCCTCACCTATGGTCACGAGCTGTGGGTAGTGACCGAAAGAACGAGATCGCGAATACAAGCGGCCGAAATGAGTTTCCTCCGCAGGGTGTCTGGGCTCTCCCTTAGAGATAGGGTGAGAAGCTCGGTCATCCAGGAGGGGCTCGGAGTAGAACCGCTGCTCCTCCGCATCGAGAGGAGTCAGATGAGGTGGCTCGGGCATCTGGTGAGAATGCCTCCTGGACGCCTCCCTGGTGAGGTGTTCTGGGCCCGTCCCAGTGGGAAGAGGCCCCGGGGAAGACCCAGGACACGTTGGAGAGACTATGTTTCTCGGCTGGCCATTTTGGATGGAAGGTGCGTTTTGGTGCCATTTTTGCCCGATTCAACGCCTTGCATATGATCGAACTTGTTCTGTCCCTCATACTATACTTTTTATTCTTCACTTTGATAACTTACAGTTTGTTGTAATTTGTTCTATAATTAAGTTAGTAAATGTGCCTTCAGCGCAGATATAATGATTCTGAGTCTGTTCTGTGGTGAATGTCGCCATCCATTGGTCGCATGAGGAAGCAGTACGTACGTGTGTATTTGAGGCTAGAGGTAGCCATTTTGTCTGAGCATTCAGAGGGAAACGCTCTATGTGCCGTGTCTCTGCCATTCCCTATATTAACCCTTGATAAGGCATAATCTGTAAGTTAGTTGTGAATTGACTGGTGTTTGATGCATATTAGTGACTTATTTAGCGAAGTGATCACTTTTTGTTTCTATGCACTCCTTTTGTTTCTTAGATGATGTAAGATAGCTGTTAGCTTTTGTTTAAGAATCATACATGATAGCATATGGCTTTAGCGTGGGATAATACATGTAATGCCTATCAGTTGCTAATGTTATGGCTTGAGGTTAGATCTGATTTTGAGTGACGTGGTAATGATGGAGAAACTTTTCCAAACTCTGAACGGTGTGGGCGTGGCCAGGCGGTGAAAATCGTGTGATGGCGTTTGTGGTTTAAAAGTCTTCTCATCATCGCAAGGTCATGAAACCTGGCACACACGTCCACCCTGACGACCTTGTACGTATGTAAAGGGTATCATGTGTGGGCCGAGCAAAATGGCTCATTGGCGCCCCCTAGAAATTTTCAAATGCCCCTCCGCATTGGGGCTATTACGTATGCAGAGGGTAAAGTGCGTGTGGGCAGAGCTGCGTGACTACAGCGTCCAGCGCGTGCCCCAACGTGCGCACAGGCTCGGTCCCGCTCAAAGCTGCTTGCAGCTTTAATTATATACTGTTTTTAATTTATTTATCGTGTTTTTTCTCAGTTTTTTTGTACCTTTTTGTATTTAAGATTATATATAATAAAATAATACAAATAATATAATATGTTGTTGTGTTGGTGGTGGGATAAGTCTTTTTTGGGGGGAGGGGCAAGGGATGGTTGGCCCAGGGTGGAAATCTAACCAGGACTGCCTCTGAGTCTTCACTTGCCTTAGTGTTGAGTTCCATCTTGCACGGACAGAAAGGATGCCACTTTTTTCCCCAAACAGAGCATCGAACACATCTTTGAAGATTTTGCATCTTTGATGACTTTGAATGAGAAGGAGATGCCACTTTTGTCCCCCCCATGAGCTGTCACCTTACCGTGGTGGGGGGGTTTGCGTGCCCCAATGAGTCTGGGAGCTATGTTGTCCGGGGCTTTAAGCCCCTGGTAGGGTCACCCATGGCAAACAGATCCTAGATGAGGGACCAGACAAAGGACAGCTCATAAATTCCCTATGATGATGGACAGTATTGGACACCGTGTACCCTTGCCCGGACGCGGGTCACCGGGGCCTCCCCCTGGAGCCAGGCCCAGGGGGGGGGCCCGCCGGCGAGCGCCTGGTGGCCGGGTCTGTGCCCGTGGGGCTCGGTCGGGCACAGCCCGAAGAAATTACACGGGTCCCCCTTCTGACGGGCTCACCACCCGTGGGAGGGGCCATGGGGGTCGGGTGCAGTGTGAGCTGGGTGGCAGCCGAAGGCGGAGACCTTGGCGGTCTGATCCTCGGCTACTGAAGCTGGCTCTTGGGACGTGGAACGTCACCTCTCTGCTGGGGAAGGAGCCTGAGCTGGTGCGCAAGGCTGAGCGGTTCCGGCTAGATATAGTCGGACTCATCTCGACGCATGGCTTGGGCTCCGGAACCAGCCTCCTCGAGAGTGGTTGGACTCTCTTCCACTCTGGAGTTGCCCGTGGTGAGAGGCGCAGAGTAGGTGTGGGCATACTTATTGCCCCTCGGCTGTGCGCCTGTACATTGGGGTTTACCCAGGTAGACTCCCTCCGCCTTAGGGTGGGGGGACGGGTCCTGACTGTTGTTTGAACTGCTGTTTGGTGCATAAGCACAGAGTACCCTACCTTTTTGGAGTCCCTGGAGGAGGAACTGGAGAGTGCTCCTCCAGGAGACTCCCTCGTCCTGCTGGGGGACTTCAATGCTCACGTGGGCAATGACAGTGAGACCTGGAGGGGCGTGATTGGGAGGAACGGCGCCCCCGATCTGAATCAGAGTGGTGTTTTTTTATTGGACTTCTGTGCTCGTCACGGACTGTCCATAACGAACACCATGTTCAGGCATAAGGGTGTCCATATGTGCACTTGGCACCAGGACACCCTAGGCCGCAGCTCAATGATCGACTTTGTGGTTGTACTGTCAGACTTGCGGCCGTATGTCCTGGACACTCGGGTGAAGAGAGGGGCGGAGCTGTCAACTGATCACCACCTGGTGGTGAGTTGGCTCCGCTGGTGGGGGAGGAAGTCGGTCAGACCTGGCAGGCCCAAACGTATTGTGAGGGTCTGTTGGGAACGGCTGGCGGAATCCCCTGTAAGGAGGAGTTTCAACTCCCACCTCCGGCAGGGCTTCAACCATGTCCCGGGGGAGGTGGGGGACATTGAGTCCATTGTTGAGGCGGCCGACCGGAGCTGTGGCCGTAAGGTGGTCGGTGCCTGTCGTGGCGGCAACCCCCGAACCCGCTGGTGGACACCAGTGGTGAGGGAAGCCGTCAAGCTGAAGAAGGAGTCCTATCGGGCCTTTTTGGCCAGTGGGACTCTGGAAGCAGCTGATGGGTACCGACAGGCCAAGCGGAACGCGGCCTCGGCGGAGGCAAAAACTCGGGCTTGGGAGGAGTTCGGGGAGGCCATGGAGAATGATTTCCGGACGGCCTCGAGGAGTTTCTGGTCCAACATCCGGCGGCTCAGGGGGGGAAGCGGTGCACCGTCAACACCGTGTATGGTGAGGGCGGGGCTCTGCTGACCTCAACTAGGGACGTCGTGAGTCGGTTGGGGGGAATACTTCGAGGGCCTCCTCAATCCTACCGACACGCCTTCCGATGAGGAAGCAGAGTTGGGGAGCTCGGACGCCCATTTCTGGGGCTGAGGTTGCCGAGGTGGTTACAAAACTCCTCGGTGGCAAGGCAAGGGTGGATGAGGTCCGTCCTGAGTTCCTCAAGGCTCTGGATGTTGTAGGGTAGTCTTGGTTGACACGCCTCTGCAGCATCGCCTGGACATCGGGGGCAGTGCCTCTGGACTGGCAGATCGGGGTGGTGGTCCCCCTCTTTAAAAAGGGGGACCGGAGGGTGTGTTCCAACTATAGGGGGATCACACTCCTCAGCCTCCCTGGTAAGGTCTATTCGGGGGTACTGGAGAGGAGGATCCGCCGGATAGTCGAATCTCGGATTCAGGAGGTGCAGTGTGGTTTTCGTCCTGGCCGTGGAACAGTGGACCAGCTCTATACCCTCCGCAGGATCCTGGAGGGTGCATGGGAGTTCGCCCAACCGGTCTTCATGTTTTTTGTGGACACCTCCCTCGGAGACTCTTGTGGGGGGTGCTCCGGGAGTATGGAGTGCCGGACTCCTTGATATGGGCTGTTCGGTCTCTGTATGACCGGTGTCAGAGTTTGGTCCGCATTGCCTGGTCGGGAGTATGTGATCCTTCCCCAAGTGGAGGAGTTCAAGTATCTCGGGGTCTTGTTCACGAGTGAGGGACGAATGGAGCAGGAGATTGACAGGCGGATCGGTGCGGCGTCTGCAGTGATGCGGGCTCTGCACCGGCCCGTCGTGGTGAAGAAGGAGCTGAGCCAGAAGGCGAAGCTCTCGATTTACCGGTCAATCTATGTTCCTATCCTCATCTATGGTCACGAGCTGTGGGTAGTGACCGAAAGAACGAGATCGCGAATACAAGCGGCCGAAATGAGTTTCCTCCGCAGGGTGTCTGGGCTCTCCCTTAGAGATAGGGTGAGAAGCTCGGTCATCCGGGAGGGGCTCGGAGTAGAACCGCTGCTCCTCCACATCGAGAGGAGTCAGATGAGGTGGCTCGGGCATCTAGTGAGAATGCCTCCTGGACGCCTCCCCGGTGAGGTGTTCCGGGCCCGTCCCACTGGGAGGAGGCCCCGGGGAAGACCCAGGACACGTTGGAGAGAGTATGTCTCTCGGCTGGCCTGGGAACGCCTCGGGGTCCCCCCAGAAGAGCTGGAGGAAGTGGCCGGGGACAGGGACGTCTGGGTCTCTTTGCTCAAGCTGCTGACTCCGCGACCCGATCCCCGGACCAGCGGAAGATGATGGATGGATGGATGGATGGATGCCGGCAGTAAGTCGGACATGTTTCCTGTGAGGGTTGGACTCCGTCAGGGCTGCCCTTTGTCACCGATTCTGTTCATAATTTTTATGGACAGAATTTCTAGGCGCAGCAAGGGCGTTGAGGGGGTCCTGGGTGTTCCGGGCCCGTCCCACTGGGAGGAGGCCCCGGGGAAGACCCAGGACACGTTGGAGAGACTATGTTTCTCGGCTGGCCTGGGAACGCCTCGGGGTCCCCCCAGAAGAGCTGGAGGAAGTGGCCGGGGACAGGGACGTCTGGGTTCCTCTGTTCAAGCTGCTGCCCCCGCGACCCGATCCCCGGACAAGCGGAAGATGATGGATGGATGGATGGATGGAGGAGATGCCACTTTTGTGTCTTTCAAACTGTTCATTTGTGTCCTGTGTTCAGTGTATATTCTCTCGATTTTCATCAATTTTTTGCTCTGTTTTTTCCTCGTGCTCTGTTTTTTCTTTTCCTTGTGCAGTGTACTTTGTTTGCATACGTTTATTTGTTACTTTGTGTTCATTGTTTATTTCTTTTATGGTTGTTTCTTTTTCCTGCCTCTGTTCAGTGTTTTCTGCTCTTACTTTGCCAATCAGTTTTTCCAGCATACCTTTGATTTTTAGTTACCTCCTTGGACACTTTTGATGAATAAATACTCTGAACTTTTACTGTTGGTCTGCAAGTTATGCATTTGGGTCCTCATCCTGCCTGAGCTCTGCTTGAAACAGTGACACTTGTGTGTCATTGTCATGTTTTGGTACAATGGCTGAAACAGAGCCTGTACAAAAAACTTGAGGGGTGAGCTGTTCCTTGATGGCCTTAATGGAATATGTGTATACAAACACCAGTTTGATGCTCTCTTTTAACCTATCATAAACTACACATTTGGTTGATAACCATTGTAACTTTGACTCACTAAAACCTGTGCAGCTTTAAAGGCATGGTTGGTAATCCTGTTCAGAAACACATTTTGTAATACTGGGTGAAATGGTCCGTCTGTCCTGAGAGAAATCTATACAAGATGTATTTAGAAAAAGGGACGAAAATAATCAGACCTCTGTGGCAGCTGCAGGACTGAGAAAAAGCTGACCAATCCGAGATCAGCGTCCCGCTGATCTCGGATTGGAGCGCCTACAAAAACCAATCAGATGCCTCTGCTTTCTGCCTACGCCCCCCTCTGTCGGCTCCCTGCTCCGTGTGCGCATGCGGTTCTACCGGCTTTGGATGACGCACTGACGGAATGGGGAGGGGGGGGTGGAGCTTAGAGGAGGGGACACTTTCGAATCTTGCTAGCTCTCTTGCTAGCTCTCTAGGATTACCTACCATAGCTTTAAATGTCAAACAAAACTTGATGTTGTTGCATTTCTATCTGTATTTTTTTAACTACATATTTTACATGCTGCATTATATTTTACTGATATATACACTACTCACAAAAAGTTAGGGATATTCGGCTTTCGTGTGAAATTTCAGGATGAACCTAAATAATAATAATAATAATAATGCATTTTATTTGACAGCGACTTTCAAAACACCCAAGGACACTTTACAACATTAAAAACACAAATACAACATTGGGAAAAAGAATAAAATAAAACATAAAACCACAAATAACAAATTACAAAAAACCTTTAAAGTGAGAAGGCTAACTTGAACAGATGAGTTTCAGTTTTCAGTTGAGTCTCAGAGTCGATATTACGGATGTCGGGAGGAAGAGCGTTCCAGAGTTGGGGAGCAGAGTGACAAAAGGCTCTTTTCCCCATGGTGCTGAGACGGACAAAATACATTATAACTTTTACAGGTGAACTTAATGTGACCTTGTGTTCAATGTTTCAGTACTTTTTGCACCAGTTGCTATTCTCTAACAAGGAACATAAGGGTAAAATTCACAAGTGTTTGATACATGAATTGACCAATAAATTTCATGGCGACGCTTCAAACAAGATGTTCTCAGACGGATGTGGGCACGAGCTTAGAGTGTCATCAGCAGGTTGCAACAGAGATACAGAGAGACTGGAAGAGTCATTGAAAAGGCACAGAAGTTGACATCCTTTGGCCACATCCCAGACTGATGACCACTTCATTATGAACAGTGCCCTGCAGAACCGGATGATGAATGCCACTATAATGGAAAATTTTGTTTCTGCTTGTCTCATCATGTTTAAATCACTTGTAAGACTTGATCTTCTTTCCCAGGCACTAGATGCACAAGATGTTCCAGTAAAATATTTATTTTGTTCTTGTGAAACTTGGTCTGCTGCAGGCATAAGATGTTTCCAATCAAACATTTCTGTATTTCATTGTTCATTTTGTTTTGCGCACTCCACAAGGCCGTCCGGCTCATCAAGAGATAAGAAGAACTTGCTTGCATAGTCTGATACATAGACTTTTTTTTCCTTCTCCTGTGTTCGGGTATAACGTGACATGAAACTGTAAGTCAGAGCTCCACTCTGACTCAGGTGCTCTGTGTTGGAGTCTTGCTATCTCTTGTACAATAACTATTCAATAGACCTGTCTGAGTGTTTTTTTACCTTAACAGTGCTTGGATAATCCTTATTATTTTTTTCCACCACACCACTCAACCCCAGGCACATTTAAGACAGGTGAGAGGAACCCAAGTGTCATGTCAGACCATTCAAAACCGTTTACATCAGCGTGGTCTGCATGCTAAACGACCTGCAAGGATACCTGGCCACACCCCCAGGCACAGGTGTCATCGTCTTGCATGGGTCAGGGAGCATTTACACTGGAAGAGGGACCACTGGGACTCAGTGCTGTTCTCTGATGAAAGAAATTCACGTTTAGCAGGAAAGATGGCCTCCAACGATGATGCAGATGTCAAGGAGAGTGCTATGCATCAGCCACCGTTGTCACAAGGTAAGCCTTTGGTGGTGGTGTTACAGTGTGGGCATGTGCGTCTAGTCAGTACAGAACTGCCCTACACTTTGTGAATGGTACAGTGACAAGCCCATCCTACCTGAATAACATCATTAATCCAGTCGTTGTTGTGTATTGACAGCCTAAGTTTGTCCCTCCAGGGATACTATTACGCCCCCTGTGTTGTACGTTGTGAAGTGACGTCTTGATTCCTCGGTCCGTTGTTGAAGAGCAATACATGCAGACGTGCAATACTTCCTGGTCTCCCGTTTCCTCATTAATATCCATCCATCCATCCATCCATCCATCCATTATCTTCTGCTGGTCCGGGGATCGGGTCGCGGGGGCAGCAGCTTGAGCAAAGAGACCCAGACGTCCCTGTCCCCGGCCACTTCCTCCAGCTCTTCTGGGGGGACCCCGAGGCGTTCCCAGGCCAGCCGAGAGACATAGTCTCTCCAACGTGTCCTGGGTCTTCCCCGGGGCCTCCTCCCAGTGGGACGGGCCCGGAACACCTCACCGGGGAGGCGTCCAGGAGGCATTCTAACCAGATGCCCGAGCCACCTCATCTGACTCCTCTCGATGCGGAGGAGCAGCGGTTCTACTCCGAGCCCCTCCCGGATGATCGAGCTTCTCACCCTATCTCTAAGGGAGAGCCCAGACACCCTGCGGAGGAAACTCATTTCGGCCGCTTGTATTCGCGATCTCGTTCTTTCGGTCACTACCCACAGCTCGTGACCATAGGTGAGGGTAGGAACATAGATTGACCGGTAAATCGAGAGCTTCGCCTTCTGGCTCAGCTGCTTCTTCACCACGACGGGCCGGTGCAGAGCCCGCATCACTGCAGACGCCGCACCGATCCGCCTGTCAATCTCCTGCTCCATTCGTCCCCCACTCGTGAACAAGACCCCGAGATACTTGAACTCCTCCACTTGGGGAAGGATCTCATTCCCGACCCGGAGAGGGCATTCCACCCTTTTCCGGCCGAAGACCATCATGCCTCATTAATAGTTATGCTTTAATATAACAAAGCATATAACAATTGTGCCCCTGCATGAACAACACAGGTCTAATTTCATCTTCATGGACGACAATGCTCCAGCTCTTCGAGGTCGCATCATTAGTGAACAGCTGATGGAGACTGGGGTACCTCAAATTGAGTGGCCTGCACTTTCTCCAGACCTGATCCCATAGAAAACCTATGTGATCAGCTGAGACGGCGTGTAGAGGCTCGTAACTTTGTACCCCAGAACCTCAATGACCTGAGGGCCACCCTTCAAGAAGAGTGGGATGCCATGCCTCAGCACACAATAAGTCGACTTGTGAACAGCATGAGATGTCGTTGTCAAGCTCTAATTGTTGCTCAAGGGCACATGACAAGTTATTGTGACATTTACATTTTTTGTTGTGGTGTACCCACCACTGTTGTTGGCTTTTGTTCCAATAAATTGTTTGAGATGACTAAATCACTTGTGCGTGCTTCTACTTAAAGGTGGGGTCTGTGATGTTTTCTGGAGCATTTTTTATCATATTATCTGAAAACCTCCTCACGACCCCATTGCACCCACTAAAATAGAATGTTTGGAAAAAAAACGAAATATTTTAGTCCATTGTAGAGGGTGTAGCAAGAGGAAATGTCTGACCAATAGAAGTAATGATGAGAGTTACTTCTATTGGATTCTGACATGCCAATCAACCATCAGCCCCCCTCACCCCTCCCCCCTGAGCGTTCACAGACTCATGACTCGTTCATGTGTTTTGAAGGCGTGGTTTCGAGGGGTGGGCTGAAGGGAGAGGCAAGGTTGTGTATTTTCAAAAATATAGCTTGCAGGAACCGTTTTTCCAAGATCTCAGACCCCACCTTTAAATGCCCCTACTTTCATGATATAATATCACTGTAGCGTGAACTTTTTTACTTTTATTTTTTTTTGGAGTTTTTTTTTTTATCAATCTTTATTTAGTTTTCATTGTTGTCAATACAGTACATGATAATCTCCACAATAGTATATAGTGAAAAAACAACAACAACAACAAAAATAAAACATTATCAACAAAGACAATAAACAAACAAACAAAAAGAACAGAGCCTGTGTGAAATCATGTTAGTAAATGTTACTGCCATCTGATTAATCATGTCTTCCTTTATATGTCAACCATTTCCCACAGCTTTTTATAAAAACATCTTCTTTCATTTTCAACTTATAAGTGAGGTGTTCCATCACAAGTATATCTTCTATAATTGACATCAACTGACCAAATATCGGTCTACTATATGCACCGCATCCTCCAAATGACCAAGGTACAACACAAGACAGGATTTAGGAATCACATAACCCAAAACAACACAGAGAGCTGAGTGAACATTCCCCCAGAAGGGTTGTACTTTTGTGCAGTTCCGAAAAATGTGTGTGTGGTCTGGATCCATGTGGTTGCATAATCTCCAACATGGCTGCTGAGCAGTTATCTGTTTACTTTTGATTTTAGGTGTAATAAAGTACCGAATTAGATTCTTCCAAATGAATTTCATCCATTTCAGAAATTGTGTTGCAATTTGGTGTGTTTTCCACATATCATACCATGTCTCATCTGGAATCTCTTCACCCAGCTCCTTTTCCCATTTGGCTTTAACATATAATGTTGAATCTGTTCTCGAAGCCCTCGAACCGCCACAACCTTCGGAATAGCTTGGCTATAAGCTTGTACAAGCAACTTTATGATAGGATGTATTTTATCCTCAGTTGTTTTAATACTTTTGATATTATAGTCCCTCATTTGTAGATATCTAAATAAATAAGTTACTATATATATTTATGTAAAATCTCGCCAATTGGAATAATAATAATTAAATCGCTGGTTGCAAAAAAATTGCAAAAAGAATGTTTTTCTGCCCACTGTAATGAGCAGCATTGGACTTAAGGTTGTTAGTCCTGCAACAATCCACTACACTCGAGTTCTCTTTCACACAGGCCTCCTTTTCAAAATGTCCACTTCAAAACGTTGCATCACAGGTCACTGTAAAATTCTTCTGTTTCAATCCAGTGAGTCACCGATAAAGAACAACTTGCCCCTTTGGTGGCAGAGCAGGGCTGGACTGGCATCTGAAAAGGGCCTGGGCACTTTTTGATCACTGAGGGCCCAGCGCGCGCTCGCATATATATATATATATATATACATATATATATACATATATACACACACACACACACACACACTTCTGTCTAATTATCATTAATCCTCCATTTAATCCTTGCAAGGTGTTCATGTTTTTGTTACATAGAAGATATTCTGGCCCAGTGGACCTGGGACTAAAGGAGGGAAAAAAAGCTGCTGTGCACCCTCATGTTCCCTTCATCCTGCTTGTGAAGTTCTGAGTATCTTTGTTTTTGAGGATAAGAGATAGAGAGAGGAGGATAACCAACTTTATTTTCCAGATGATGAGCCCTGGCCAGTGAATCTCATTGTGAAAAAAGTATTCATACCATTTTCCTTCAGCAAAACCTGAAAATGGGTCCCACAGACCCAAGCCAGGGATAAGCAAAGCAATATTTCACCAACACACACAACACTGTATAGAAAAGGAGCACCAGCACCACACACACACTGTTGTATGTTCTAAGTCTTACTGAATCAAATTAAACATGTAGTAATAATTTCCTGGGTTCAATTATTTTATTTATTGCTCAAAATTGCTCCAGTCCACAGATACTGTCAGTGAGCTTACTGAATGGAATGTTAACCCCCGCCCCCCAGGCATAAACTGTAATGCAGCTTGAGACTGATCAAAAGAGCCTAAGATAGTGCTTATGTCTGTGTATTTTTTCTCTCTGACACGTCATTTTTTTCACCACAGCAAAACCAAAAAAATAAATCAAATGGGTATTTTTGACTGATTTGAGAGAGTGGGGACGACAACTTCAGTTTTAGTTTTAGTTTCAGGCAACACATGGGAAAAACGCCGAAGCGGTGAATAGCTAATCTTCCTAGCTAGCTAGGGTGGTTCTAGAGGGCACTAGCAGAATTTAAACACACATTGACCTTGTGACAGCTCAAGACAAAATGGAAGATTTATATATGCTTGCGCAACATTACAAGAGAATGCATGAAAATATACCAAATGGGTATGTTTGTGACTGATTTGATGAAGTCAGGATGACAACTTGGTCTCGGTTTCAAACTTTCAGGCAATGGGAAACGAAACGCCGAAGCGCCCAATAGCTACACTGCATTGGCTAGCGGGTGTGTTGAGATGAATTCTAACCTCAATCTCTCCCTGCTGGGTCACGTCTCCTATCTCCGTCTCCTCCTCCTCTGGTTCTCCAGCTGGAACCATCTCCTCCTCCTCTGGTTCCCCAGCTGGAACAACCATCTCCTCCTCCTCTGGTTCCCCAGCTGGAACCATCTCCTCCGCCTCCCCCTCCTGTTCATTCTCCACCACCTGTGCGCTCGTTGATGTACCGGCGGCCCCACTGCCCCAACCCGAGGTCGAGCAGCCAGGTTCCGCATCTCCCACGGCCCCACTAACCGAACCTGAGCTCGAGCTTGTGCTTTTAAAAAACATATCAGTGATTTTAGCGCATTTTACTGCGTCGTCTCTTAGTTTTTGTTTTCTCTTTTCTTTACGTTTGTCATGGTCACTCTTTTGTTTCTCCATTTCGCGTCCTCTTTATCCACCAGAGCTTTAGCCGAATATAGCCAAGTGAAGTCAGCTAAACTTGGTGTTATAATGATGATGATGATGACTTGGGTCAAGTGGGCCTGTAGGGAGGGGCGGGCCTTTGACAACGTTAGGCATTCTCATTGGACTAGCGCTTTGTGCGTCAGGAGAAACATCCAATGGGCCCCGACGTGTCATTTTTTTTTTACCGTCGCAGTCAATAAAAAATAGACTATATATATATTTTATTTACGGCCCTCGGAGGGCCCAAATCGCGGGAGGGCCGTTCGGGATATGCCCGAACGGCCAGATAGCCAGTCCAGCCCTGTGGCAGAGTATGCAAGTGAACAGTTTTACCCTGTTTTGTTTTTTTCTCTGTAAACCTCACTTGTGCATCCTGGGGCTACAGTGGCCCCTCCTTAATTCACTTTTCCTTTTTTTTTTTTATCACAGTCATTGCTGCTGTCACTAATAATCTAAAAACCAATGTAAGACTTCTGAACTTCAACAGACCTCATAATGTCACAAATGTGCGACAACAGAATGGTGTAGTGCTGCACTTTCTTAAATATAGTAACAGTGAGTACTTCGAGTGGGGGTACTGCTTTCAAAATGTGCAAACTTTCATTTCCACTTTAATTTGTTCTTTTTATACCCAAATTTTTAACGGAAATTTCACTGTTGCTAATCTACCAAATAAGCAGCAGCATATTATTCTGGATTTTTTTAGTTCCACTGACTTTTACAGTCCTATGTTACCCCAGCCTGACTTTTTTTAGATAAGCTGATGTTATCAAATTAAAGATGAGCTAATATTTTTCATGAATTAGATGTCTCACTGTCCATGTTTGATATTTTCTATGTTCTATATTGAATTAAATATTGGTTTATGACCTGTTTTTACTTACATTTTACAGCATCCTAATTATGTTGGAATGGGGTCGTATAAATGTAACATTGATGCAGAGATGTATAGGGAAAATTTTGAAAAGGTCTTTTGCTACCATCAAGCTGACATCTTTTTATGGGATATCTAGGCAGGGAAATTCTAGAACTTATCCTGCAGGATTTACAACAGTGTGGTCACATAGATGCAGAGTGCCTGTGGGTGAGCGGCCTGCCTTTGTACAAAGGTGAAGAAAATACCAAACTTTTGTCCATTTGCTTGAAGCGCGTATTTATTAGAATATTATTATCATACTTTTTTTTCCAGTCTTAACCTTAGTGCCCTATCTGTGATTTGTGTAACAACAGCTGATTTCCATGTTGTTTGTAATGAGGGGACATGTCGTGGCAGACAGACAGCTCTGTTTCACTAACAGGCCCAGCGGTAACAAGCTCTATGCTAATCATAGTCCTAATGAAAGCATATCTCCAGGCCTGATACAGTTGGAGAATAAATGCCTTCATTTAACTCAGCATGGGGGCCCTAGCACTGAGAGAATGCAGTTGTTAAATACACAAACTGCAGCACAGCTCAGCTTTTCTACAATTGAAAACTGTTTGTTCTCACTGTCAGTGAGCAAGGTAAACAACGCTACCCATCCTCCTACAGAAAAAGCATGCTCAATGTTAGTCATAAAGGGGATTTTACCACCAACTGGAAGCGACACATGAAACCATACAAACACAACCCAGGCGGCTCCCTGTCTTATTGGAACCATGTAATGTTTGGTTTCTTTTCGAACCCTCTGGAAGTGACAATCTCTTTAATTTACATCAATGGAGAGATGTAAATGGCCTCTATAAATACGTGTGTGTACCTGTGTGATCTTCGTATGACAGGAACGTCTTATCTCTCCAGTGTGTGTGGGTGTGTGTGTTAACAGTGTAAAATGACAGAAGCACAAAGAGACAAAGATCCTCTGTGTGAGATGCAGATATCAGATAGATAAGCCCAGAACATTCACAGTGAGTGTAAAGTGAATTTGTGCGAACATAGGTGTGAGTCAGTTTAAGTTCAGAAGTACTCATTTCTCATAAGTCCCATCCCATTTAAGTGACCGTATTTGTAGCTCTCCATCCATATATTCTTGATATACTAGAAATGTCCATGATGAGAACCATTGCTCTTATGTATGTGATATAATACTTACCTCACTTCAAACCAAACAAAGCTAATACAAAGTAATGCTAATCAGGAGCTCTCTAAGCAAACCATGAATGATAAGGCTATGGGAAAAGCTGCATTATAGACTTTGGTCATATCTCTGTCTTTGTGGAGAGACCCAGATGTTATTAAGCCAAAAACTGCATGGACACTCAGATGCACATAGAGGTCATAAACACAGATTACAAGATACACAGAGGGAGAGAGAATGGTAAGAATATCATCACACACTTTTTGCTGCTGTATTAAGCTTTAAGAAAATGTATAGATGTTTTTATGTAGATATAAATAAAACATGATTTAGCATTGACCTAAGAGTGTTCAATATGCACTTTGTACAAATAGATTACAAACTTTAATAAAATCACACAATGATGTTCCCCTTAGAAAACAACAAAGTTGAGAGTGGTTGAGGGTGAAAAGGAACAAGTTTGTTAATGAATAAATCATAAACTGTCTCACGTGACACCTGACATTATTTTTGACAAGTCAAAATAATATTCTTCATTTGTCTCTGTGGATCACCACAATAAGTCCCTCCCCTCTTTGTTTTGATAACTTTTGGTGATTAGCCTTCACTTTTGGAGAAGTCTCAGACAGGTGAGTTTGTATGTTCTCCTCATCTAAAAATGATTGTTGTGTTCAAACTAAAACAAGTGTAAAGTAATGATGGAAAGCAAATGATTGTACTGTGACAATGACTTCTGTCAAAGTGTGTTGAGTCAATCAGTTTTGGAGAGAGACTTATCTGCACCCCTACAAAAGTACATTTCTACCTAGACAGGTATTTTACTATCACTGTAAGTGTTAAAAAGAGCTGGAGGTGGGTAGATACACACAAAAAAGATGCACAAGGCAATCTCAGTCAATCACAGTAGCTTGTCACTGTTGCGAATAACCCAAGCCTCCCAAGACCCAAGCCAAACCCAACCCAAGATACCACTTTATATGGTACCCCACAAATAAAAACAGATGAGGCAGATGATGCTAGGCTTTAGTTTTCACTTCTGTTTTCATGACTATTTAATTTAATGTAATGACTATTCTTAATTATTTCCTATTAACACTGCATTTAACACAATAGTTTCTTGATCAGGTGGTATTTGCTCATATATGTCTTTCACTGCTTTACTGTAATTAGAAGACCAAGGTTTGTCAGAGTTACTTTATCTAAAAGTTGTTGTTGAGATGAATACAAGCAATACCTACCATGGTGTTGCTCTGCACATACAGCAAAATAGTGAGCACGGTTCCCCACTTACCCCACACACGCATACCACACACATACCGTACATAAACAAGAGACAATTACATTTGGCGGTAATCCCTCCACTGGCACGTATATATCACTGAGTCAGCCCATCCAGCCTCTACACAGCAGTCCTCTCATGGGAGTGAAAATCTGGTAGCTCTCAGAGATTTTGCCTTCTTCCATAGAAAATAATTTAAAGTGTACGGTGGCCAAATAGGTGCAGCAGACATTGGCTACAGTAACATCTGCAAACAGATAAATGAAGGGCTGAAGGAACAGTACTCAGAGAGCGAAGTCATCCGAGCAGTCCGCTAGCTGATGGAGTACGGATCGATCCTAAAGACATAGCAGCAGTCCAAGCTTTGAGGGAAAAAAACTCCAAGAACTATTGGTGACATTTGAAAACTGCAGAGGTTCCTAAGCTGTTACAGATCTTATGTGTAGGACTTTGCCAGAACTGCAAAGCCATTGTATGACCTCTCACAGATAAAGGGGAAGCATGCAGCCCTACCTCATCCCAAGACAAGTTAGGGTAAAAGCGGCCAGCTGTCTCCAAGTATCCCCATACAGTGAATACAGGAACATCAGCGGGTCTTGACAGACTAATTCTCATTCTGTCCAGCCCATCTATGCCAGTCTACCCCAAATTCAACTTGCCATTTGTTTTACATGCAGACACATCAGCAGAAGGCCTTGGGACTCTGTTGTGCTAATGCCAGAAAGAACCCTGTGTCGAGTACATTGTCTCCTGCAGAGAAGTGGTACCCCATGGACTCAGGAAAGCTTGACTTTCTTGCATGAAAGTGGTCTATATTTGGGAAATTCCACCCCATTGTACATTGTACAGACAACAACCTCCTGACCTACATCATGAGCACTGCAAAACTAAATGCTGTAGGTCACAAGCGGGTTGGGGAGCTGGCCGACTTTCACTTTGAGATCAAATATAGGCCCAGTAAATGTAGCAATGATGCAGACACCCTCTCCACACTGTCAATTGTTATCATCGATGCCCCAAAAAGCTCCATCATGACCAGGGTCGAGAGTTTGAGAACCACTTATTCAAAACTTTACAACAGCTTACAGGAGTTGGACAATCCTGAGGGTAACCCAGCAGAGAGGTTCAACAGCACTCTCCTGCAGCTCCTTTGTACCCTGACAGACAAAGAAAAAAGCAGATGGAAAGAGCACTTGCTATGGTGGTGTATGCCTATACGGCAAGGCATGAAGTCACAGGGTATTCACCCTTCTACTTACTGTATGGCCATAATCCTCACTTACCCGTAGACCTTATGTTTGGCCTGACATCACAGGAATAAGTCATAATTCCAAGAGGATATGTAGAAAAGTGGGCAGCAAGAATGAATTGCCATCACTCAAGTGCTCGGAAAAACAATGTTATGATTGTCATATTTAAGGACATCATGGACAACAAACAGCACCCTTTCTACCACACAGTGGCCAGACAGGGGAGCACCTTCTCACATAGACTGCTTCAGCTCCGCTGTCGAAGGGACAGATACAGGAAATCTTTCCTGCCACATGCCATCACTCTGTATAATAAGAGTTAATCATTGTTCTGCACTAATTGTCATTATGGTCATCTCAATCTCGCACAACTGCATTGTTGCACTTTTTGCTGTACATATATTTTTATTTTCATTCTTGTTTTTTATTTTTACTTGTCTGTATGCTGCAACTGCAAAGTAATTTCCCAGCTGGGATGAATAAAGTACTTCTATTCTTTTCAGCCAGACAACCATGTATTAGACCTCAGCTTGAGTGAGAGGGGATGCCCATGGAAAATTAAAATCTTATTGGGAGGACACCATGTACATTGTCAAAAGTGTGTCCTAAAGGGGGCAATAACAAAACCCGCATCTTGCACCAAAACCTGCTTCACCTCGTTAATGACTTAGGTAAAAAGGAGAAAATAACCTACCTTTACACTTACCTGTATCACCAGGGGAAGCAGTACCTGGAAAGGAAACAGACCTAACTGTACTTTCAACAAACAAAAAACAGGCAGATAAATGCTGGGCATAAAGGGCTGTCTACCAGCAGTGAATTGTCAGACTCAGATGAAGAGGAAAACACAAGTTTTTGGCTCGAGATACCTGTAAGGGAGGAAGCTGTCCATGAACCTGAGATTCACTCAGGAGCCCATGGAGAAGTCTGCCAACTCCCACTCCAAACTAAGTAGTCAAGAGTCTAAATGTCAGGAGACATTCTTCTGCATGACAATCAAAGTGGTATAGCATGTTATTCAGAGCAAAAAGCAGTAGAGGCAAGCCAGTTTCCTGCAGTCAGCTGCTGATCAGCCAGTAGACCACACTGCTGCAATCAGAAAATTAACACACGAGAGAAAGCCTGTTCAGCTGTGAACGTACGAGTCCTTGGGTGAACCCTGTTACCAGCGAAAAGGCACAAACTCGTATGGGGTATCTCACACACCAGTGAGCGAAGCAGAATTGCATCATATCAAAGCACATTACATTCCTTGTCAAACACAGCAATTTGTCATACCATATCAGTTTCTGCCCTGTACAACTTTTGTGTGTCACTTCACCCATACTGAAGCGCATTAAAGGAAATAGTTGTCGTGTTATTGATTCAGTTTTTGTGCAATGACAGGAGCCAATTTTCTTTGACAAAGATGTGGTCGCAATTTGTTAATGTTTTGCCCACTTCCAGGGAAGATGATATATATAATCTGGATTACACTAAAAGTTTTTCCTTGAGTTTTGCTTTTCCCAAATCAGTCTTTATGAACTTGTTATTGCAGTATAAAGCCCATTAATGTCAATAGGGAGCAGTAGGACACTTGACAGTTGACCAAAACTCTGCTTTGAATACTTTTGACAGCTCTTCCATCATTCTCAGATGAGGAGTCAAAGCAGCAACAGCCTAACATTTTCCTGTCTGCTTATTCAACCTCATTTATCAGAATAACTACTGAATGGTGTTATGAAGTTTTGCAGTAAGAACTTTTGTGACACCTTGACAAAGCCTGACACAAATATTGCCAGGGACACAAAATACATTTCTTCCTCAGCAGTTTTCTAGCATTACAAAGTATAACCTAGAATGATAGATATGAGTAAACCCATAGTTCACCCACAAGGGTTGATAAATAAGTTCTATTGTTTTTAGAGCAATATGGCAAAAGCAAGAGTTCTGCTGTGACCAGGTTGGTAATGTCCATTCATACGCCAAAGAGAGTGCTTTTTTGTGAAAAGGCTTCATCTTGTCTACTCAGCACATAGACATCAGTCAGTGATTGCAGCAAGAAAAAATAAGGACAGGATCTTTTTTTTATCAAATATTTATCCTCATTTGATGGAATTATTGTTATAAGGAAAATATGTAAATACTGTCATGTTTTAATATCATTTACTCATTTCATGCAGAACGAGCTACTCTAAAAACCTCTTCTGTAAAACTCGAGTCTCATGGATGTTGAGTGTTCAATGTGACAAATAAAAGGATGTAGTTGTTTTTGTAACTGTGCGGTACTGTACGCTTGTATTGTGAGTTTCAGGGCACAATTTCTTTATATATAAAGATTAATGTGACGTGAGAATGTTTTGACAGGAATGGATCCAAGCAAAGATGCACTAAAAATCCCTATTATGGAGTTACATACACAATTAGTTTTATACTATAGGAATTAATATTAATATCAGAAAGCCCAACCCCAACACAGGCGTCACCTTTTCCAAATTGCAGTTAATCTCGTCCAGGAGGCAAATGCGATTTCATCCTCAATATCCACAATTGGTCTTACTGAGCGCCCTGAAAAGTTGCTAAATATAATTTACCACAGCTCATATGCCTTCTGCCTTCACCACAGCTATGATCGCAAGTAAACTGGGCAACTTTTTCTCTTCTTGTGACTTTGAAAAATTATTTCAAGGAGTGAAATAATTGCTGTGGTGCAGAGGCTGGGAATGACAGAAGGAGAGTCGCAGACATCCATCTCTCTCTAGAAAGAAAAACTGCCTGGCAAATGCAGCTGTTGTGCAATGTGGTTAGGATACGATAAAAAGAATGACAAAAGAACTGGTAGACTTACTCTTGGCATGTAATTTTTAACTAATTATTCAATGGAACAACCAAGTTTCAAAGTACATCATTCCCCTATTCCCCAACCTCGTTGCAAATATCTATCATAGGCTGGTGTTGTGATTTTTTTCCTGACACTAACATTTGTAAGGCCACCGTTGGGGCTCATGATACAGCAGGTCCCTGTGGCAACGCACTGTCAGCTGCTATGGAGATGTGAGGTGCACCTTGAAGATCGCCTTCTCCTCTTTTCTCAGAGTCTGCTTGATTTGAATCGGCTTGTGGCGCTGTCTCCCTGGTACGAGAAACTCTGGTTTCTGCTTCATAATTTGTTATAATACATATTGTCATTATTTTGTAACTGTGTCCAGAATGCTTTTTTTTTTTTTTTTTTATTATTATTTTTCATCTTTGCATCTCTCTGAACTGGCTTCATTTAGTGAAATTATGAATCTCCAACACAGTATTTTCCATTTCCATTAGATGCAAAGGATAAACTACTAAATAGGCTAATGTTTTTTTCTGGCTCCCACCTCTGTGATCAGCACTTAAATCTCCAAATCTGTTAATTTCCTTTTCATCTTTGCAGAAGAATTTGCCAGTGTTGATTGAACAATCCGTGACTGAAGGGATGTGTTATCGTACTTTGCATAGTCATTTTGGGGAGAAGTTAGTGGTTGGTGCATTTATGCTAAATTGTGCATTCACTGGGATTTAAAACTTAAACGTATATAGGATCAGGCATGTGTATGGTATGATACATGTTGGTAGTTCTTGGCATACATACTTTTCAGATTTTGTGACAGCAGTATGAAAGTTCTGTAGTATTTTATACAAGAGGCAAAAAACATGCATGTTAGGTTAATTGGTGATTCTAAGTTGATCTCAGGAGTGAGATTGCTGTTTGTCTTGTTTGTCTCCCTGTGGCCCTGTTATGGACTGGCAACCTGTCCAGGGTGTACCCAGCTTCTTACCCAATGGCAGCTGGGATAGACGCCAGGGCCCCTGCAACCCTGAATTGAATTAAGCTTGTATAGAAAATGGATAAATGGATGGATAATTTGTCATACAGAGGAGTTCATGTTCAAATCAATTACTGCAAGATGAGCCAGGTCAAGGTCAAGTGACTTTATTTGTACCCGTAGGTAGATTTGTTGTGCAGTAACAAGAGAGGGCATCAACATTACAACAGACACAGAAGAACAATACAAAGTGCACAAACACAAACAGTGAGTACTCCCCTGAGGCTTGGATCTAAATGGATTTAAAAAAAAGCAAATAAAGGACCATAAAAATAATAAGTTAGGATACAAGGATATAAAAGAACCCTTCTGTAAAAGATTAGAAAGTACACAAAGCTTAAAAAAAGAAACCGCAGTAGGAAAGCTGTTCCAGTAGCATGTGGTCTTTGAACTTGGGACTCTGTGTCTCCTACCTGATGACAGGTACTGGAACTCACTCATAAGGGGATGGGAGTCATCACTTAAAACTGAGCTAGCTATTCACTGCAACTGTATGGCGTACAATGACTCCAGACTCAGCTGTGAGTCCCCAATCAGCCAGCGAGACCATTTTATTATCTGGTTGAGTGAGTTCCTTTCTCTGAGAGAGATTTCCAAATCATGGCATAAGAGAAAAAGCTAAAACAGATTCAATTAAAGCATGATAATATATCAATATAATAATATCAATTTATTCTCAATGTGGAAGCGACACAACTTCCGTGAACAAAGTAAACAAGATTTCCCGTTTTGAACATAGCCTCACAATTTTGTTTATAATTTTGTCCCAGTATATTTTTAAGATTTCACACTCTCAATAGTTTGTCTTTTTATACTGACTGAATCAGGTGTATTGACATTTTTTCCTAAAGTCACTTGCCATGTCTTTTGTTTTTTGTGTATTCAGTTGTAGATGTGAATCCTCACACCAATTGACAAAGCTGTCAAAAATGGGACCATGGTCATTTTCATAACAATTGAAGTTAAAGTGATCGGTCTAAAATCATCCATTGTTTCTGGGCAGTTGGATTTAGGGACCGGGACAACAACAATGTCTTTTCAAATACTGGGGACATGCTGTGTTTCTAGAAATTTGATGAAAATGGTGTGAATGGTCCTGTTGCTACAAATCAAGCCCAAATCATTCACCAGGCATCTATGCTAACATGCTGTGTTTTGTTCAACCATTGACGGTTGGGATAGGTTCTAGACCCCCCTTAAGCGGGTATAGCAAATAAATGGATGGATGGATGGATGGATGGATGGATGGATGGATGGATGGATGGATGGATGGATGGATGGATGGATGGATGGATGGATGGATGCTATGTTTTGAGCTAACAATAGGCACTGAAAGCGCATGAACTAAACTTAAGAGAAATGCAATTCCAATGAACAAAGGAACCTGGCCAGAATATATTCTGAGGGAAACCATTGACACAACAGGTGAGATGGCTATCCGCAAAGACCACGTTTGGCAGTTTGGGATTGAAACTAACCCAAGTAACCAAGCAAAGTAGCTCTACAGAATTAAACTGTGAAGTAAACCAGAATTCAGACAATGAAAAAAAAAACTATTACAATAAGACCATGACTACCCTAACTAGAAGAAGGTAATAGAACATTGCATATCAGTTCAAGAACCCAAAGAGCAAAACCCACAGACAATGATAAAAAAAAAAGTTTTATGCTACTGTGGCAAGAAATGTATTGATTTTCCTGATTGCTGCAATTACTGACCAATCAGAGGTCCGTTTCACGTAGCAGGTTTAGTGAAAACTCTGAGTAGGTTAACCCTGAAATGAGGGAAACCCTGAGTTTTCCGTTTCACAAAGGGAGGTAACTCAACCCCGAGAAAGAGGGGTAACTCTAGCCTGTTTCACAAAGAGAGGTAACTTAACCTCTCGGTCAGTTACCGGAGTAACAGACTCTCTGAACCTAACCTGGTCGGGACCAGGTTTTATTCAAGAAACCTTGAGTTTCTTTCTGTCTCCGCCCTCTTTCAGCCACACACGCCATTTGATTTCCTCATTCATTCAGTCAGCAGAGCGAGTTCTTCTACTTCTAGAAGTCCATTAGGCACAGTAGGAGGCAACTTTTTTCACGAACATGTCCTTTTGACAATGATCCCGTGGATGAAGGTGCAGCATTATTGCGCAGAGAAATAAATATTCGTCGGAGATGGTTATCAGACCGCGCATAGATTTTTGCATTGACAGACAATTATTTTTTTGAGCGGGACCATCAGAATGTGTTGGGACAAAAGAAAAAAAAGACATAAAAGACAAATAAATATTTGTATGAATAGGCTTAAAAAAGACATATATAGGCCTATTATATTTTATAAAGGCACTCGTGTGTGGGGGGTGGATTCCCTCCGGGGATTCCCTCAGCTGCCACTGCCCTCCCGTTAGAGGTGGTGGCCACCACCCGTTTTACGGTCATCTGCCTTCTTTCTGTTGGCTCAGTAGAAGTCTGTGTTAGTTTAAATAGGCTTAATTATTTAACAGAACATGATATAGATGATGACTCTAAATTGTCCTTCTGAGTGACTGAGTGTGCATGGTTGTTTGTCTCGTTTGTCTCTATGTGGCCCTGTGATGGACTGGCGGCCTGTCCAGGGTGTACCCCGCCTCTTGCCCATTGACCGCTGGGATAGGCTCCAGCCCCCCCGCGACCCGACTGACGGATTCAGCGGGTATAGATAATGGATGGATGGATGATATAGATGAGAAGACATAGTTTATGTGTGTGAAAACAGCATTATGTTGGGAATAAAATAACTGCACAGTCAAATAGCCACTTAGTATTTATTTTACAGTGTAAAACATGATCAAAATGAGGTACCTCCATGCCGAGGTCTCACCTGTTTGAACAATGTTTTTATATTTCATCTTAAACTGCTGCCAAGTGCGCTTCTCCCCTGCGGGATTGCACCTAAATGAAATAAATGAATGGGCTACCATTCAAGCAGTTTCCCTGTAATATTATTGTGATTGCAAAGGACTACATTTAAACTTACACTTTTGCAGCAGCAGCGGTGTTGCACTTATTTCTAAAAACGTATTGAAACTCGCCGTATGAGCGCATTAAGATTTCCAATTCGAGGTTGGTGAAAAACGTAGCCCCTCCTCTTCCCCGTTGCCAAGGTGACTCGTCGAATCGGGGCTCCATTGATGCTGGCTTTTTAAAGTTGTGGTGCACGCGCTAAACTCAAGGTGAACTTACTCAGAGTTGATTAACCTCACTCAAATCAGCGTTTCTGGAACCGAAAACTCAGGGTTTTCTATCTCAGAGTAGATCAACTCAGAGATCAGGAATAGACTCAGAGTTGGTTGAACCTGCTACGTGAAACGGACCCCAGGTCACTGCTTGTAGTATATAAACACTAGATGGCAGTTTATGTAATGTCATGCTTTGAGCTCTCCTTCGGTGTTGAGTGCACACCCTGCCATTTGACTTCCGTTGCTCTTGCAGGTATGAGTGTCTGTGATGTTTTCTTATTTTACTCTCTCTGTAATATTTGCTTATTGAAAGCATTTAATTACCCTCAGATCAGCTCACGGTGGGGCTTCCTCCTGTTCTCTTCTGGATTGTTCCCGGTAGGTTTGCTTCTTACCTGTCATCAATCTCTTGTAAGTACAGTATTGGTATTAAGGAGGTGCTTTCCCTGAGGTTTATACCACAGGTAATTGGATAAGGATCATGCTGCCTTCTGTGTTGGTGTTGGGAGTCACTGCCTGATCGGGATCCTGGGCCTGTTTCCTTGGCAGCTGGGACAGGACCATTGCTTATGCTGCTGCAGCTGGGATCTAAGCTAATTTGTGTTTCACTATTGGCGGAAGGCCTTTTTTTAGCTGTTCACCACAGTGTTTAGTTTTGATCAGTAGCGTGAAGGGCTCCCTGTTATCCTCATTCTTTTACAAAGTGTTTTCTTTTTTTCAGAGACCAAGCTCCCAGTGGTGGTGGTCGGGGCTTTTCTGGTGGTGACATCTCCATCCCGTGTGCTGTGTTTTGCACCTTGGATTTTGGGTTGCATTGCTGTGTGCTTGTGGTTGGGATGCATGTGTGCTGTGGGGTGCTTTGAGATGCCTTCTATCCCTTAACCTGCCACCCCACTGGTAAGGCTCAGCTCTATATTTTTAGCAGTTTTGAATACTCGGTTTTTGACTCGGGTTGCACCTGGGAAATTCAATTAATTTTTGGATGAATCACCTCTCCAGTTCTAAGTTAAACAAACCTGAATGCCTTTTTAAATCTTGTGGTAATTGTAGTAGTTTGTAATCGCCTTTTGATTAGGGGATATTCCCTGGGCGAAATTCCCAGGGTGGCACTGTTGTTTTTAATTTTAACCCACCTTACTTGGTAGCTGGACGTGGATAAAGTTTTTTTTCCCTGGGCATAGCGTGCATGTTACATACACATTCTTCCCTTTTATCTCCACAGGTGAGAAGTGCCGGTACTTCCAGTTAGAGAACGCTACCTTTGAACTTCCCTGGCTTGTCGCCATTGCCGCTGTCTCGTGTGTGTTTCGTCGTAGTCGTCAGCGCGTGCAGTGAGACAGCGTGAGTAGGTCATCCTCCCACCCAGCCAATCATCATCGCATTTGCAACGGTGTCATCATCCCCACCCCTGCTCTCTCCAGGCAGCATGCAGCTGATGTGTAGCCTAAAACCTACAACCAAATTGTAGTAACGCGCCACTTTATATTCTCAGTAACGATAACGGCGTTGTAACGATGGGAAAAGTAATTAATTAGATTACTCCGTTACTGGAAAAATAACGCTGTTAGTAACGCAGTTATACTTAAACGCCGTTACTCCCAACACTGGTGCTAACTGATACAGTACAAAGCAGCTTGACTGAATATGTTAAGGCCTGCTGTGTAGATGTCTTTTTCTGGGTAGGCTTATGGATCGAATGGCCCATCATAGGACAGAACCCATGCATGCATTAGGAGAGCATGCAACCAAAAGCCCCTGCTGATATTCAACTCAGGACCTTTCTTGCTGTGAGGCAACAGTTCTAACCACAGAACTGTCCTGCCCAGTGCACCAGTTTTTGTTAAATAAATGAAGACGGTGTAATATATAATGTGCTGCTGTTTGGTGGCTTTTATGTATGTTTTAGACCTGGTAAGAACCAGATATTTTGTTTTTCTTTTCGCTTTCTTTAAAAAAAAATCCTACCTTTATATGAAATTGAAAGAGAAAGTACTTTGTTTTGCACGACTGTATGGCATTGGGTGAAGCATTCACTTACCAATGTTTTCTTCAGTCTCACAAAACCAATGTATTGGAAAATAAATCACATAAAAACTAATTATTGTTAAATTAATTTTAATTTTTTAACATTATAAAGTTATTATATCTGCCTGGATGTTTATTAAAATGCACAATATTAAAATCTTGTGATATGAAGGAAAGTGAAATCCAGGTGCAATCAGGCTCTGCCAATACAGATTGTATTTTAGTTGCATTAAATCTCAGAAGACAATTTGAATTCACATGTTTTAAGCAATGCTTCAAATATTTTCCAAAAGACTTATAACAAGGGGCTGCACGGTGTTGTGGTGGTTAGCACCGTCGCCTCACAGCAAGAAGGTTCCAGGTTCAACTCCCTGCTGGGGCCTTTCTGTGTGGAGTTTGCATGTTCTCCCTGTGTATGCGTGGGTACTCCGGCTTCCTCCCACTGTCCAAAAGCATGCATGTTAGGTTAATTGGGGTCTCTAAAATTGTCCTTAAGAGTGAGTGTGGTTGTTTGTCTCGTTTGTCTCTGTGTGACCCTGTGATGGACTGGCGAGGACATTTCCCCTTTCCCTTCATGTTTGTGGTACCCATGAAAAAGACCAAGCATGCCAGTGATGGAAAGTATACTATTCAGCAGCCCTTGCTTTGTGGAAACTTGTTTGCTGTTGCTTTACTTTGAAATAGAACATAAATCATGTGAAAAGTGAAAAGGATTTACACAAGCACAGCCTTAATCTAATGGTCTGTCGCACAAGGCAAAGAAGAAATCTCAAACCAAATTTGACAAAACCAATTGTCAAAACATTGCCTTCACATAGAATTGGCTCAGTCCATGTTGTA
The DNA here is from genome assembly GCF_027942865.1 of Odontesthes bonariensis. NCBI lineage: Eukaryota > Metazoa > Chordata > Actinopteri > Atheriniformes > Atherinopsidae > Odontesthes > Odontesthes bonariensis. The sequence continues at coordinate 26,802,666 of NC_134525.1, read as the reverse complement.
GCACTAAGCTGCCTGCCTCTAACATGAAGGCAAATGTAAATGGGGAGAGGAAGAAAAGCAAAAAAGTGAAGGAAAATAAAGTATGTAAACTCTTTCATCCGTCCAAATTAGAGTTTTTTATCGGATCAAAGGCACCCGAGTTTACACAGCAGCACACACATACACACAGTGAGACTACTGTTGTGTTTATGGCAGAGCTCAGAGCAGCTACATGTTATTGCTGAATGAGTAGAAGCAAAGGGAAGAAGAAATAAAGGGAACGAATTAAACAAGGCTAGGAAGGAGGTATATCAGAGAAGTGATAAGTGGAAGTAATTCTCTCTTCTGCAGAGTTGTACAGACTGACATTGTCAAACAAATTGTCTTTGGCTTTAACAATGAAAGGGTCTTTTATTTTCTAAGCCTCAAAGGAAAGGGGAGAGGAGGGATTGAAGGAATATAAATCTGTGTCATACATATATTGTATATTGGGTTGATTAAAGCCAGTCAGTCAAGTATCATCTACATATTAAGATTTGATTTGATGAACAAAGACTGACTAATTAGCACCGTTTACCAAAAGGAACATCTTATCAGAACTAGTTTGAATAAAATGTAGGGGTACATTGCCATCTTGTTGGTCCATTTAGTTTTTTGAGTTGTTTTTCACCAGCAAATTTTTGTCTACATACTGTAAAGACAGATAGTGGCACTTGTGTTGCTGTGTTCTGAACTCCCCCCTGACGCCAGGTGCATGACTTCTGCCATTCTTGAAGGTGTGAGTCTATTATTCATATAGTAATTATCTTCACCAGCACCTCATGGTTCATGCATCAAAACCCAATCTACTGCAGTGGAGCTGGTGTGCGTGTGTGTGTGTGTGTGTGTGTGTTTAGTTGTTTTTCCATACGCACTGGAATTCTGAAATATTCTAGAGATGTCCCAGAGCAGTTCAATACAAACGTCCACAACACTCGCTCTAGGCTTTTTGCTGCAATTTTCCAAAGAGGCCCCTGGTAAAATCCCTGGAACATCAGTGGGTGAGACAAACATAGTGGATACTACTCTGCAGCAGTAACTGTGAAAGAGTATATGCTGGTAAGAGTTGCTTATTCATTCTGATTTATGCTATAGTGGATACATTCAAATACATGCATTACTAACATCATAACAACAAAGAGCGTCATCTGCTACTCACAATATGTTTCCACAGCCTAATTCTGTCCTAGGAGGAGTAGAATAGGAGTCCTACCTCCTGTGCACTATACACAGAGATTTCACCATTCAGTTGTGAATGAAATATTGTTTTATCTGATTAGCAAATCATTGCATTCTGTTTGAATTACATTTTACAAAGCGTCCCAACTTTTTTGGGAAATGGGGTTGACTAAAGCAACAGTACTCCAGGGTTCGATCGTTGCTCACTCTCAGTAAGAACTTCAGATGCCAACTTCTCCCGATTAGTCAGGTTTCAAGTCTGATAAATCTTGTCAAATTCATAGTAAATACAATTTATCACTCTGGTCACAGAAAACCTGGAGTAAGGAGTTTAAACCCACCGTCTGCCATAGTCACAGCATCAAGGAGCGTCATGACACAGTCACGGTTGTCACAGTCACTCTGCACTGCCAACATTTCCCACAGCTTTGCTACACTACCAAGGATTTACCACTACACCACCAGCTTTCCCACCATGAGTCAGCCTTGGGAAAGTCATCTCAAGTTTTTCTTCTTTCCTAACCACTGGTCAGTACTTGCCCTCTTATCTCACGATACTGTCTCCTACATCCAAGCCACCCAGTTAACCTACCCGCGCTATCCCCTCACAGAGCCACAGACCTCTGATCAGAAATCAGAGGAGAACCTTAACTCTACAGTTACACTATCAATATCCACCATTGTAAATAAACCACTTACCTTTTACCTACCTGTCCTGTTCTTTTCCTATCCCCCTCATCCCCCTATCTAATTTGCTGGGCTTCTAATGTGTGAGCTGTAATAGTGTGTGTCAGCCAAAAGCCTTTTTAAAAACCTTTTGGACTTCAGTAAATGCCCAGGACACAGAAGAATCACAGAGATAGGTTTAAAATATAACAATTTTATTAGGTAGATAAAAGTATAAATTGTCCTCTAAAATAGCCTAAGCTAATAAGAAAGTGAAATAAAAGAAATTAAGTTAAAACAGTCCAGTTACGGCGCGAGTGGCCCTCCGTAGGCGCGCCAGTCGTGGAGGAGTGGGGAAGTCCGGCTGGTGACGTCGCCCTCTGACGGTCGATGGCTGAGGGAATCCCTGATGACGTCAGTGGCTCGTCCAGGAAGCGGCCCAACCTTGGACAACAGAAGCAAGCGTCAGCGTGGAGCCAGCATACAGTGCAACCACGATAACAGAGGCAACAGTAAAGGAGGTGTCTTACGTCCCTTTAAGTGGTTGTTAGCGAGCGTTGTATGAAAGACAGGTCGGCGTCGGGTCCTCCAGGTCGGGTCTAGGCTCCAGTTGGACGTCAGCCGTGTCAGCCGCGTTGTACCACTCTGGTCCAGGCCACGGTTCTTCGGGCTCGTTCGCTTCGGTTCGTTTCGTTTCGTTCCGTCCGGTCTCGTCCGGTTTCGTCCCGTCTCGTCCGGTCTCGTCCTGCTCTCCAGGTCCACCAGTGTCGGCTCGCCTCCTGCGTCCGATCCCCGCTGCCTTCCGCTCTCCAGGGCCCACCAGTGCCGGCCCGCCCGCTGCCGCCGTGTCCGATCCCCGCGGAATCCCCTGCTGACCCCCCGTACGTCTGCAAACATCCCTTTTTATACCCAACCCTTTCAATGTCCAAACAACAGGATAGGTAGAGTCCTAATTGTCCGTGTGGCAGATCAGGTGTTGGCAATTGAGTCATTAGTGAGCCGCCAATGAGGAGACGGTATGTGGGGGGCAGTCAGTTGGGAACACACGGTGCACTCACAGCAATTCCATCATGGTATTCACAGCACAGCAAACCATAACACAGCAACCAGTATATATATATAAAAACACAGCGAATAAAATAACCAAACTACCCCACCTCCAGCAGGCTGACATGTGCAGACTGATATATTTGTTTGAATGTTTTTCAAAGGCCGCTGAATGCAGAAACACTAAATAAGCAGTGACATCAAACAATTTTGTCTCATTAATATCTTTACATAAACATATATAATCAATTTAACATCTAGAGTGTGTCATGCTTCATGGCTAGATGTCAGTCAAAAGGTCAAGGATGAAAAGGTGGGCAGTGTTTAATATAAGTTTCATTTCATGAAGTCTGTCTAACCTATCGGCAAGGCATTGAAGGATGGATGTAATATACTGACTGTCTGCTCATGGGCATTTTATCCACATTTTTCAGTCTTCCATCTAAGCATGTCTGACAGCAAAGAGCTGCTGCTATTTCAGTCAGTCTAGGTGTCTATACAGGCAAACTTTCATTTTATTTGCACTCTATGCTCTAGATTCAACAAAAAGCATTGCTTTCACCCATGAAATCTATATGTCTGCATTTCATACACTGAACTACAGTGCTGATATATTCTCTGAAAACCTACAAAACATGGGTTATCTATAATTGGATAACCACTTTTTGTGTAGTAGCCATTGTTATTTTAAGGAGATGGATAGCACATGCCAAGGACAGCATCCAATTAGTTCCTATGAAAGTTACCCAAATCATACTTATATCAAATTATCAATCAGTTTTGGACCAAAGGTGGAATGAATTATACCTAAACATCCAAGAAATATTAAAATGAAATAATTGTACAATAAGATGTATCTTCAGGACTTTCAAAATTTCAAAAAAGTCCAAATGACTTTTTGTTTGCGGTTCTGAAACAAACTTCCCAGATGGAAGGGGTCTTTGGAGTTATTTGTTTCCATTGACTGGTGAGCTAGTTCATTGCCCCTGTACATTGCCCAGCATATCAGTATACCAGCGCTACATCCGGAACCTCGGCGTGCTGATAGACTCAGACCTGACCTTCAACAATCATATCAAATCAGTCACCAAATCAGCCTTTTATCAACTTAAGAACATCCAGAATGAAGGGTTTCATGTCCCAAACAGATCAGGAGAAGCTGATTCATGCTTTCATCTCCAGCAGACTTGACTACTGTAACGGTCTTCTGACTGGACTCCCCCAAAACAATCTCAAACAGCTGCAGCTCATTCAGAATGCTGCAGCCCAAGTTTTAACCAGAACAAAGATATCAGATCACATCACCCCAGTTCTCAAGTCTTTACATCGGCTCCCGGTCAGATACAGAATAGATTTTAAAGTTCTGCTACTCGTCTACAAATCACAGAATGGTTTAGGTCCAGAATACATGAATGACATGCTAGCAGAGTATAAACCCAGTAGAGCTCTGAGATCTACTGACTCAGGTCAGATAGTGGAGCCCAGAGTTCAAACTAGACACGGTGAAGCAGCTTTTAGCTGTTATGCTGCACACAACTGGAACAAACTACCAGCAGAACTGAAATCAGCCACAACTGTAAGCACTTTTACATCCAGGTTAAAAACATTCCTCTTTCGGTGTGCTTATGGTTGAGTTTATATCTTTCTTTTTCCCCTCTTCTTTGATTGCTTTTAACTGTGTTTTTATTTTTTTTTCTATTTTTTTTTCTCTTTAAATTGCTGCTTTATGCTGTTCTTTTAAATGCCTTGTCTTTATGTAAAGCACATTGAGTTGCCTGTGCTATGAAATGCGCTATATAAATAAAGATGCCTTGCCTTGCCTTACATCTAAAATCCTTTCAGATTAAAACTGTGTGTATTGATTATTTATTTTGCTTGTTCTTTGACACTTTATGGTTTTAACTTTTAATTTAAGCCAGGTTTTACAATTTCAGTTGGCTTTTACCAAAAAAAACTTGATATCTATATTGATTGATAATGAAGTAATCATCCCGTTAACTTGCACCAAGCTTACATATATTTTGCAAACTTTTCTTCAGTTTTTTATTTAGATCATAAATGGAAACTTAGCTGGATTGTGATCTATTATAACAAACACACTGTGCAACCAGGGATTGCAGTTTTCAGGTCATGCTAAGCAGTGTTGGGAGTAACGGCGTTTAAGTATAGCGGCGTTATTTTTCCAGTAACGGAGTAATCTAATTAATTACTTTTCCCATCGTTACAACGCCGTTATCGTTACTGAGAATATAAAGTGGCGCGTGTAGGGTTTAGGCTACACATCAGCTGCACGCTGCCTGGAGAGAGCAGGGGTGGGGATGATGACACCGTTGCAAATGCGATGATGATTGGCTGGGTGGGCAGATGCCCTGCTCACGCTGTCTCACTGCACGCGCTGACGACTACGACTAAACACACACGAGACAGCGGCAATGGCAACGAGTCAGGGAAGTTCAAAGGTAGCGTTCTCTAACTGGAAGTACCGGCACTACTTCTCATTTCTATGCATCATATCGCAGGCTGCAATCTATTGAGTTCAAATAAATACTGAATGTTCTAAATTACTGTATGTAGTGTTTTTATATCTTCTATACAGGGAGTATGCTGTTCTAGAATGCGCTGCTGAGGGTGGCAGCACGGTAGCTCTGTACCTCACATTGAGATTTTTCTTTTTTTCTAAATTTCATTCCTGTTATTTCTTGGAAGAAATTGCATTTTTTGGACAACTGTTCCTTCCTGCTTTGGATGCTGTGCAGCTGGATTAATTTTTCCCAATACTTTTGTATATTTTACTCTTTTGTCATGATGCATAACCATAGCAACAAGGTGGTTTACAACAGGGAGCAGCTGATTAATATTGGAAAAGCAGAAATAATTCGACAACTGAAGCCAGAAATCCCACTGGAATTGAAAAGGAGGCGTCGTGGATGCAGAGCAGGAGCAAAGAGGAGAGAAAGAAAGAAGAAGTTCAAACCATCTCTGCCATCCGTCATCATGGGAAATGTAAGATCGTTAGCTAACAAGTTGGATGAACTTTTAGCCTTGACAAGGACTCAGCAAGAATATCGGGAATGTAGCATTATGTGTTTTACTGAGACATGGCTGCAGGATCATATCCCCGACTCCAGCGTCTCTCTGCCGGGCTTCCTGACTGTACGAGCAGATCGAGATTTAAAGAGTAGCAGGAAAAGGAAAGGGGGTGGATTGGCAGTGCTTGTCAACAACAGATGGTGTCACCCAGGACATGTTACTGTGAAGAGTCGTCTCTGCAGTCCTGACATTGAACTATTGGCAGTAAGTTTTCGGCCATATTATTTGCCAAGAGAGTTCACCAGTGTTGTTTTGGTGGCTGTTTACATTCCACCCTCAGCTGTTGCCGACACTGCATGTGATGTCATCAGTTCCGTTGTTGCTAAGATACAGACACAACACCCCAATTCTTTTGCGGCAATATCTGGTGATTTTAATCATGCCTCACTCTCTGCTACACTGCCAACTTTTCAACAGTTTGTCAGCTGCTCTACCAGAGAAAACAAGACATTGGATTTGTTTTACACAAATGTCAAGGATTCATACATTTCCAAATCAAGGCCTCCCTGGGAAAATCGGATCACAACCTTGTTTTTCTCTGTTCAGCATATAAACCCCTTGTCCAGAGACTACCTGTCACAAAAAGGACTGTTAGAAAGTGGTCACATGATGCTAAAGAAGCCTTACAGGGTTGTTTTGATGCAACCGATTGGATTTCTCTTTGTAAGCCACATGGAGAGGACATTAATGCCATGACTGAGTGTGTGACTGACTATATAAACTTCTGTGTGGACAACACCATCCCCACCAGAACAGTGAGATGCTTCCCTAATGACAAACCCTGGATCACCAGTGAGCTAAAGGAACTATTGAACAGGAAAAAAAGAGCCTTTAGGGAGCGAGACAGGGAGCTACTGAGGAGTATACAGAAGCAGCTCAAAGTCAAGATCAGAGAGAGCAAGGAGGTGTATAGAAAGAAGCTTGAGAGTAAACTGCAGAAGAACAATATCAGAGATGTGTGGTCAGGAATGAAGAAGATCACAGGCCTCAAGCAGAGGGAGGATCGGATGGATGGAAGTCTGGACAGAGCAAATGAGCTGAACACATTCTTCAACAGGTTCAGTTCAGGAACAAGCTCACCATCCTCCCCTCCTGTTCCCAGCCAAAGAGACATCCCACCCTCCTCTGACCCACAGCTTTCCTGTAACATCTCCACCTCCACCTCAGTCATGGATTCTTCTGCTTCCACTAGTTTGTCATCAACCCAATCAGGAGATGCTGCTGTCCCCTTTGCCTCCCCCTCCCACTTTTCTGTTTCTAGAAGTCAGGTGAAGAGGCAGTTGGAAAGATTGAACCGGAACAAGGCTGCAGGTCCAGATGGTGTCAGCCCCCGAGTCCTGAAGGCCTGTGCAGAGCAGCTCTGTGGGATTCTGCAACACCTTTTCAACCTTAGCTTGACCCAAGAGAAGGTACCACTGTTGTGGAAGACATCCTGTCTGGTTCCGGTACCAAAGAAAACTCACCCTTCAGATATCAATGACTACAGACCTGTTGCCCTGACATCCCACATCATGAAGGTCCTGGAGAGACTCCTGTTGACCCACCTGTGTAAGCAAACCAGCACATATCAGGACCCCCTGCAGTTTGCTTATCGCCATGGAGTTGGAGTTGAAGACGCTATCATACATCTGCTTCAACAAACCCACTGTCATCTGGACAAAGCAGGCAGCACTGTGAGGATCATGTTCTTTGATTTCTCCAGTGCATTTAATACAATCCAGCCTGATCTGCTTCGTCTGAAACTCCAGAAGACTCAGGTGGAGGCCTCAACAATCACCTGGATTAATGACTACCTGACAAACAGACCACAGTTTGTCAGATTGAAGAATTGTGTGTCTAACCAGGTGATCAGCAGCACAGGAGCACCACAGGGGACTGTACTCTCACCATTCCTTTTCACTCTGTACACTTCAGACTTCCAGTACAAGTCAGACTCCTGTCATCTACAGAAATATTCAGATGACTCTGCAGTTGTCGGGTGTATCAGAGATGGACAAGAAGCTGAGTACAGAGAGCTGGTGGACCGCTTTGTGGCATGGTGTGGGAACAATCATCTCATCTTGAATGTTAACAAAACAAAGGAGATGATTGTAGATTTCAGGAGAAACAAGGTCAGATCAAACCCTGTTTCCATCACGGGAGAAGAAGTGGAGGTGGTTGAGGAATATAAATACCTTGGTGTTCATGTGGACAACAGACTGGACAGGAGACACAACAGTGAAGCAATCTACAAGAAAGGACAGAGCAGACTGTACTTCTTGAGGAAGCTAAGGTCCTTCAAGGTTTGCAACAAGATGTTGCAGATCTTCTACAAGTCTGTTGTTGAGAGCGTCATTTCCTCTTGCGTCATCTGTTGGGGCAGCAGCATCAGAACCAGGGACCTAAAAAGACTCAACAACCTGATAAAGAAGGCTGGTTCTGTTCTGGGGACGACTGTGGAGACAATAATGCAAAGAAGGATTTTGCATAAAATCAAGAGAATTATGGACAACCCTGAACATCCTCTCCATGAGACTGTTATCGGAAAACAGAGTCTCTTCAGTCAAAGGCTTCTTCAGTTTGGATGCAAAACGGACCGCTACAGGAAATCTTTCCTGCCCACAGCCATCAGCATCTATAATAACTCTTTGATTTAATTGAGCTACATCAACATTTAATTTCCCTCTGGGATAAATAAAGTATTTTTGAATTGAATTGAATTGAATTGAATTTGTATAGGGAAATATTCACTGAGTCTGGTCTATTTTTTATTTATTTTTTCCTTTAGCACAAGTTTTTTGTGTTTACCTTGAATGAATTCAATCAGTTAATATAAACATATTTGATGTTAAAGATGTTATAGACATAACAGCGTTATAGAACACAAAAAAATAAGCGCAACAGTTACTTTGCTGAGTAACTAATTACTTTTACAATGTGGTAACTGAGTTACTAACTCAATTACTTTTTGGGAGCAGTAACTAGTAACTGTAACTAATTACTTTTTAAAAGTAACTTGACCAAAACTGATGCTAAGGCCCCTTCAGCATCCATTGTTCCACAGAGAGAGCCAGATGACAATTGTTTCAGGGTTAAAATAATGTGTTAGCTCCATTGGATGATGGTTCACTCAGGCTTTAGTGATTTCCTCAGACAAACAAAATAAAAGCTATGCATATGAAAGCATGCACTTTCATATCCAACCAGAAAAAAGATAATCAGTCAATCACAACATTTCAAGAATATGCAACCTCTTGCTGTCATGCGAGACAATGCATGTACATTGTAAAAATCCATTAAGGTAACAGTTGTGTTTTTAAAAGAATGTCTTTTAGCCCTGACCATTATCATTTTCTAACCCTAACCAAGTAGCTTTGATTTCAAGTCTAACAAGGGGATTTTATTGAATTTGAGTTTTTTGGTAAAGTATTGTTACATTATTAGCTGAGGATATCTTATTCCTGATCTGATGCCGAAATGCTCATTTAAGCCATATTTTCCTTCTGCCGCTTATACTTCACAGAATGTAATCTTGGGTTGTATTGAAGGGCATGAACAAATAACTTTTGTGTTTGTATCGATCGAAGGAAGACTTGTTCAAAGGCTCAAAACTGAGTGAAATGACTTACAAACATTTCAGTGGCAACCATTAGAAGAGTGAGACAAATTCTCTAAATTCTAAGAAAAAGATACAGATGCTGCCTTTATTATTAGCATCAGAAACACTGAGCCATCATTTTGTGAAAGCAAGGGAGCAGCCTGACATATTTCACTTTTGTTGTTTTGTTTCAACTTTCTGACTTAACAACCTTGATAAGGAAGTAAAATTATATCCCATTATACAACTAAATACAATTAATTTACTATACTACTAAGTTGTATAATAAAGCCTCCATAAAAAATCTGATAAGAAAACAAAAGGCTTTTGGTAGAATTTACAGCTGTAATTTCTCTTACAATTTTTCCATAATCTCATGACATTTTTCATCAAGGTCAAGGAAAGTGTTGATGAAACGACAATAGGATGGAATGTTTTTTTTTTCTTTTTTTTCTTACTGGACACATGGATTGACGGTTAGCTTCCATGTAAAAACTCCATATGGAAATGCCTTTGGTGTTACCTTTCTTGATGTATTGTTTAATCTTACACAGATAGCGAAAATAGTGTACACTGTGGCTCTCTCTCACTTTAATCAGGTCACAATTAAGCCACAAAGAACTATGTTTGGATGCACAAGGAATTTGGCTTTCTCTCTTCAAGTCAGTCTTGCATGATAATGAAAGGTTAAAATTTGAACTGAAGTAGAACCTTTCTCAACCTCACAATTTTTCAATTTTACTTAGACCTTGAAAACGAAATAAAAGAAAACAAAAGATTAAAAAAAAGAAGAAGAAAACACGTGAATAAAATTAGGTATGCTGTTTCAGTCATACCTCCAAATGTAGTCCATGTCACTTTTTGCCTATACTGCACCACTTTTAAATGCTCAAATATCTGCCATTTTTCTAAATCCTTATGTAGGCTATAAGCATGTGTGGATGACTTTTGTTCTGGCTTAGATTTAGCATTGAAATGACGATATACACTTTAACATAGTAAAATGTACATATAGACAGAAGGACAGAGTTGCGATCCACTGACAACAGTGTTCCGTCACATAGTTGGAGGAAAGGTCAGTCACAGTCAGGGTCTGCACCTGGGTTTGTCTCACCTCATTTCTCTCATTCTCTTTTTTCTGGATTTCTCTTTCACTCCTCCCCCACTCCCCAACCCCTTATTCTTACACGCACAAACACACACAGATGCAAGCACCTCTCAGTCAACAAAATGAAGCTATGTATTTTCTGTTGTCAGGAACTGAGCTGGACTGTTGACCTATAGCTGTAACAGGCCTTAAGGGAAGCGGTGATTGCTTTGCTCTTTGAAAGTTGGACTCTTGCCTTCGCCTTGACTATATTGTAGAGGCATTTCATCTCTGTGTTACAAGGAAAACATCCTAGGGTTTGTCTCTTATGTGCATCTATCATACAATCAAGTGTTAGGTCAAAGTGAATTTCAGGAGATTAGCATTGAAAAATTCGCTGTGATGTATCCTCAAACTATTAACCATTAAACATTGAGTGTCTCTAATGTTAATTATAAAAAGATAACAATGAGATGACATGTTTGAGGCTTAGAAATAATTAAGTTTTAAAGCTTTTAATCTATACTATTCTTACTATAGTAACTAATCCTTTTATGGTGTAGAAGCCGAAGTGGTGGGTTTGCTAAGAATATTAAAATCAGTCCTGTTGAAGATAAGAGGGATTCTTATATCCCAAAACATAAATTAACATTTTATTAGAATAAAACAGAGAAAAAGATCTGGTTTTCACAAAAAAAGGTTTTATCATAAAATGAAGATGAAGTGATTTGTTGTCATAATATTAAATGCTAAATTAAATACTTGTATTAATTAATACATATTTGTATTTCAGGCCTACTTCGCATTCCAAAACATTTGCTAGCAATAATGTAAACATATAATATATATGTATGTTTGTGGTGTGTTTTATTTCTGTTTGTGTGTCTGTGTTATGAGATGTTTCCTTTACACCTATTTTTTGCAATTGGTAAGGAGTAGGAAGCAAACACAAATGGATTTGAATGAAGATTGAAAACATTTTTACGAGTAAAGTTTGGTGTGTAAATATATAAAAAAATAAAATCCACAAATAACAAAGCCAATATTTGGCATATATGCATTTTATTTGCAGACAGGTGTGAATATCCATCTGTGTGCGCATATCACTTGCAAGTTGTTACAGTGGAGTTGAGTCTATTCTTGGCAGACTAGTGTGTCAGGCAGCTCAAATAGGCAGTGACAGCTCACCTGTGGTGCAAAGGGCATCTCTGGCCTGCAGGCAAACAGAGGGAAGAGAGAGAGAGGGGGGAGGGGTGGGGGGGGGGGGGGGGGTAGCAATGAATCGACCCCAGCATGAGTCACCCACATAGACAAACACAGTAGGGGTTAACATGATCGCATTACTTAATGCACAGCACAGTTGGGGGGTAGAGGTGGTGGAACGTTGGGAACTGTGATGTGTATCACCTTTGATGAATAAGGATGGAGGGCTGGAGAGGGGGAACCCAGAGGTAGGAGGTGGAAAAAGAAAGGGAGAGGTCCCAAGGGACACAGATGTATAGAGACAGGTCAACATGAAGACAGGACATCACGATGGGAAAGCTAAATCATACGTGGGCTAGTAAAAAGGCAGATCGACAATACGATATATGGCTCTAAATTATGTGCATGTAATTGTCTCCTCTGTTCAGTACCAATAACAATAATGTCTTTTTTTCTGTATTATATGACAAATTCAACTAAGCTAGCTACTTTTAAAGACAATATTGGCCAATATTTGAAATAACTTCCCGACGTTTAGTATTATTGAGCAAGTTAAAGTAAATCTAAAGTATAACTAGTCTAATGATATCCTTTAACAAGATGTAAACGATTTGATATCTTACTACATATCATAAATTCAGTATTTTATTCAGTTTTGGTGCAGTGTTGTCCTGTCTGTTTGGTTTTATTTCCTCGGAAGACCTTTGTAACAATGTTGTAGAAGTCCCCCTTCTCAATAGAGGTTTTGAACATTTTCAGAATTTCCTCAATATGATTTTTTCTGTGTTACAGGACATATTATGAGCAAAATCAGCCACCAGTGCTATGACTGAGGATATCTGCTTTGAATACGTAAAGCACCATTAAGAATCTCAGAAGGGCAAAGTCAGATAGCCTGTATGTTTTACATTGACCATTTGGAGGAACCAACAGCTTGTTTGTTTGTTCCTGGTTGAATCGGAGCCAATTGCGGAAGCCATGAGCTCCAGGAACACTGAGCTAGATAAGGGCCAGAATTAAGCTAACCCAGGAGCTGGCGGAACAAAGTTTGGCTGCAAGCTGACTGGAAGCTTTCTTGCAACAGAATCCACTAATCCCAGGAGTACATAGCTCACTCCCAGAGCCTGTAGCTTTTGCCGTGAGCAATCTTCTGTTCGTGCTGAAGCCCACTCAAGCCCAGTCTCACTGGCAAGTGAGCTTCTGGTTAGAATTGCGGCCTGATCAAGAGTTCCCTCTGATAGAGGCAAGCTTTGCACTAATAGAGCTTCCAGCTTCCAAGGCAAGTGAGTTTACAGTAATGTCACCCGACTCACAGAGAGTCATGGCTACTTGCTTGGCCTCATTTCTGCTGTGTGCCACTGATCCCAGGAACTTGACTACCTTTGGGAGCATCTGGTTAGCTAGCAGCTCTGAGTTAGACCAACTCCTGGAGGTAGCTAGCCTAGAAATCTAGACGCCCTTAGCGACCGCAAATTGAATTTGCTCCCGGGCTAGTCTAGTCACTTGTGGTCGTTTTGCGAGGCTGAAAATCGAAACTTAACCAGGCCAATCAAATCGTGAGGAGCTGGGTCGGAGGCCGGGCTACCTAGTGACGACAGAGGTGCGACGTTTCAGTGTGTAGTTCCAGAGCGAGGTAAACAATGGCTGGGCCCAGCGAACAGTCTTTCGATTTGGCTTTGGCAGCGACTCTAGAAGATTTAGATATACAGTTTTCTTTGCGAGACGAACAGATAACTGCACTTAAGTTTTTTTTTTTTTAAAAAAGGACGTTTTCGGAGTTTTGCCCACCGGGTAATATTCTTTCCTCTCTGATATTAGACTACACTCCACCATGTAATTTCCGTCGCGCTGACTACGCAATCTTCATCGCTCTGATTGGTTGTTGCGCCATCCTATTGCGTGGCGTTGAGTGCAGGGGCAACTTAACAGACAACCGTTTATCCCGCCCACACTGCTATCCAGCGTCACTAGACCCCTGTACAGCTTTTTGCTGTAGGGGTCTGGCTTGCTAGACTAGGAGGCAGCTGCACCTGAAATGCTAAAGTGTAGAAGTATAGAAAGTTTATACGTTACCATTTTGATATTTCCATGCACATACAATTTACGGCATTCTTGAAAATCGTTCTCTGGTTTAAAGATGGGTGGAAACATTTTTTTTTCTCTCTGTTTATCGCTTGCTTTGAACATACTTTCCTGACACATTGGACATATAAATGTATGGGACTTGCATCTGAAATTTATATAAAATTCTGTCTGATCTTCTTTGTCACAAATATGCCAATGTTACAAATAGTCCATTTATACAGGAAGTGTGAGACGTTGAGAGTTTGAACACAGCTACTGTGTGTTGTGCATGCACCCCCATTAGTATCAACAAAAAAGTTACTGCCAATACCACATGAACACACATGCACATAAGTGCCCAAATACAGAAACATTTTGTTTTCAAAACTTTGCTGACCCCTTACCAGTGCAGTCAGTCACATCTTTCCTTTGGTCAAAAGCTAACAGACACCCTTGGGTTTGCATACCTCTGGCCTGGGATGAGATGTCACGTGTGATGTTTATAAAGAACTTGTTAGAGGCTTGTGTTGTTTTTTTTATTGTTACAATGTGATTGTCTGTGACATACACAGGTGATTGTCCTAGTGCTCAATGGAAAAATAACCTGAAACTGCATGTCTGGCCTATGAATATTTATTTGACTAAAAAAGCTTGAAGGGGCGTGAGCTAATCCTCACAGCAGATACACTATATTGCCAAAAGTATTTACTCACCCATCCAAATAAATAAATTCAGGTCGTCCAATCACTTCCATGGCCACAGGTGTATAAAGCACCTAGTCATGCAAACTGCTTCTACAAACATTTGTATAAGAAGGGGTCACTGAGGAGTTCAGTAATTTCCATCGTGGTACCGTGATAGGATGCCACCTGTGCAACAAGTCCAGTCATGAAATTTCCTTGCTACTAAATATTCCACAGTTAACTGTCAGTGGTATTGTACAAAATGGAAGCAATTGGGAACGACATCAACTCAGCCACAAACTGGTAGGCCATGTAAAATGACAGAGCGGGATCAGCGGATGCTGAGGCGCATAGTGCGCAGAGGTCGCCAACTTTCTGCAGAGTCAGTCGCTACTGACCTCCAAACTTCACGCGGCCCTCAGATTAGCTCAAGAACAGTGCATAGAGAGCTTCATGGAATGGGATTCCATGGCCGAGCAGCTGCAGCCAAGCCATACATCACCAAGTACAATGCAAAGCATCAGATGCAGTGGTGTAAAGCACGCCGCCACTGGATTCTAGAGCAGTGGAGACGTGTTCTCTGGAGTGATAAATAACGGTTCTCTATCTGGCAATGTGATGGACGAGTCTGGGTTTGGCTTCCCATAAACACACTCCTAAACCTTGTGGAAAGCTTGCCCAGAAGAGTTGATGTTGTTATAGCTGCAAAGGGTGGGCCAACGTCATATTAAAACCTATGGATTAAGAATTGGATGTCACTTAAATTCATATTAGTGATGCGCAGGCCGGCCCGAGCCCGGCGGGACCCTCGGGCTAGCCCGCGGGCCGGGTGGGGTCGGGCCATTATTTTTTTAGAATCCATGGGTTGCGGTCGGGTTGGGTCAGATCACAGACAGTTATCATAATTACACCGTTAAAATCACACCTACGCACATCCGAGACAGCAGAATGCCAATTGACAGCGTCTGCACTTGTGTGCTTGCTCTCTCTCCCCCTGCGCACGGCACCAATGCTGAAGACCGCAGAATGCAAGCAAACAGGCAGCCTACTCACGTGAAGCTCTCTCTCTCGCGCTCACGAGAGCAAACCAAAAAGAGAACCAAGCTGTCTAAATATTTTAGCTAAATGGTGATGGACATCGATTGTTGAACATTGACTATTTAAGCACTTGAAACCAAAAAGCACACACTGACTGCTGACAACAACCGAACCACATAGCCTACACCTACTAGGCTACACGAATGACTTTGTTGCGCTAATCGATACACAATTTAAAGGGAACCGCAAAGTCAGATTAACGAGTTCATGCCGTACATTAATTCATTTTCAAACTTCAGTGTCTTACCTTAAAATTCTGCCTAGGAATATGTCGTATTCACTGCTATCCAATACATATAGTCACTGATATCCAATATCCAAGCGGCACTGTGACTAGCCAGGGGGTGTGGGTTATAGCGTTGTTGCTATTCACTGCAGCCGAATTTTGCCGAACTCTGTCCCGAACTGTCACGAGTAGCTACTGTCAGCGCAGCTGATAGGCTACTGGATGTTATTTTCCTTTTTACCGTAATTTCATTGGTGGAATTGTAGTATTATTATTTATAGACGCAGACACAATAGAATTCTATTTTAAACCATGGGATTGTGGAGGGAAACCGTGAGACGAGATCAACATGGTGGAAGAAATGAAGGAGAAACTCAGATGTGGCGATGCAAAAATAGTTAAAAGGAAAGACCAAAAAAGTAATGTGTGGGAAAGATTTGGCCAGGTTGTACTCGCTGATGGCACAAACACAGATTTCGTATCCTGTCTAGAATGCAACGTTCTTTATAAATACGATGCCCACAAGACGGGGACATTCAGCTTGAGGAGGCATTCCTGCCTGGGATCGACTTCTAAGTCAATGCCATCTAACCAGAGCTCAGTCAATTTCTTCTTGAAAGCCAAGGTACCACATTCGGTTAAATCCAAGCTAGTGGATGATTTTGTTGATTTATGTTGTTCCGATCTGCGCCCATTCGACATTGTGTCAGGGAAGGGGTTCAGTCGTGTGGCACAGGGGCTAATCGATATAGGTGCCCGTTATGGCAAGGTGGAAGCAGATTCCGCCATCCCCCACAGGCAGACGATCTGCGACAGAGCTAAAAGTGTGGCCAAAGAAGAAAAGGCAAGGCTCTCCGAACAAGTGATCAAGGCTCTGGAGTGTGGGATAGCCATCACGACGGCTATGTGGACAGATGGCCATAACCAAAGATCATACACTGTCCTCACATGTCACTTTGTTGATGCAGATTGGTCTCTGAGAAGCAGAGTAATCGCGACAATTGAATTTGACCACATGCTTAAAAAAACAGCTGCAAACATCAACGAACAAATCAGCAATGAGCTTTTGGAGTTTGGAATTGCAGCTGAGCAGTTGGGGAAAGTGGTTTTTGTCAGTGACCAAGGACCAAACATCAAGGCTGCGCTGAAAAACTTCATGTGGATTCCGTGTTCAGCACATGTACTTAACACCGTCCTGAGACACACCTTTGATGAGAGGGATGCGCCTACAGTAATGGAAGAGGTGATGGAGCAAATCGATCTGTGCAAACAGCTTGTCACCTATTTAAAAAAGTCCGGCAGCACGCTCAGCCTTCCTTGCGTTGTTACGCAGGAGTGCGAGACCCGATGGAACAGCAAAGCTGCGATGCTCGCCTCCATCACCAAACGGCATCGGGAGATAAGGGAGGTACTGCGAAGCAAAGGGCAGGAGCACTGTATGAATGGAATACTCGTGGAGGTGCTGATGACGCTCGCAGAGTTTTTGGCTCCATTTAAAGACGCATCGGAGGACATGAAGGGTGACCGTTATCCTACCTTAAACTCTGTGCTGCTGTGGCGCCAAAGGCTCATTGCGCATTGTGCGCCCCGACCCAGTGAGCCCAACTATATGCTGCACATACGATCTCTTCTAAGAGAAAAATTCACAATCACGCAGACACACAAGATTGCCACCTTCCTCTCGCCACGCTTCAAGTCCCTCAAGTTGCTGTGCCCTGAGGAACGTTCTGCCGTTCATATGGAGGTGAGGGCGCTGACCACGGGCCTCATCCCAACCCTACAGGCCAACTCAGCGGAAATGCTTGAAGGTATTTGAGTAAATTAGGCCTATAGGCTATATATGCCTAGATAATGATAATGATAATAATGATGATAATAATAATAATTATATAATAATAATAATAATAATAATAATAATAATAATAATAAAAAATCCTACATATGCATAGTTGCCATTTTAACACTGCTAAGCCAACTAATTGTCACGGGTGGTACTATGGGGACCCAAGGGACGCACAGAGCCGAAGTGGGAAAAATAAAAGGATTTATTTTAGTCCAAGAATTAACAAAAAGAGACTCTACAAAAAGGGTAGAGCTAGGCTGGGTGTTGGAGCAGAGGCGTGGAAGGAGCAGAGCAGGCCCAGGCAGTCTTCACGAGGCAGCTGCGCTGAGGAGAAAAAGAATATAGTTAAATTTGACCAAATGGTACTCGAGGACACACGCATAGCTCAACAACTTCTACCATAGGTAGGTGAATAATCCAGCATCGGCGCGTCGACCAGAAACTCCTTAAGAAGGGTTGTTGATTGCGCCGATCAGGAACAGGTGTGCCTCGTAAAGCTCCAAACAAGCATGTCAGCTCTGCCTCCCACATGCACACCCTCTGCAGGCAGCCGAGAGAAGGGAAAAAGAACCCCAGAAACAAACAAAGAAAACTACCAAAACAGGGCACAAGCCAGAATCAAAACCGGAGTATGACAGTACCCCCCCTTTTAACGGACGCCACTTGGCGTTCGACCAGGTTTGTCTGGGTATCGGGCATAGAAATCCCTTAATAAACTCTGGTCCAAAATAAGGTTGCGCGACACCCAAGACCTATCCTCGGGACCGTACCCCTCCCAGTCCACCAAAAATTGAAACCCCCTTCCCCGTCGCCTGACATCCAGTATGTCACGTACAGTGTATGCAGGGTGGTCATTGATCATACGAGGAGGAGGTGGAGGTTCGGCTGGGGGAGAGAAACTGCAGTCTGTGACCGGCTTTAGGAGGGAGACATGGAACACGGGATGTACATTCAAGGAGGATGGAAGCTTGAGTCTCACAGCAGCTGGGTTGATGATTTTCTCTACCTCGAATGGACCGACGAATCGGGGTGCCAATTTCCGGGACTCCGTCTGGAGAGGAAGATCCCGTGCAGACAACCAGACGCGCTGTCCAGGGCGGTAGTCAGGTGCAGGGGTCCGGTGGCGATTGGCGATGGTTCTATTGCGCTCCGCCGTGCGCGACAGAGCTGTGCGTGTCTCCCGCCAGACTCGATGGGCGCGACGAAGGTGATGCTGGATGGACGGGACAGAGACTTCATGCTCCTGAGTGGGGAAGAGAGGAGGTTGGTACCCCAGAGCGGCCTTGAAGGGAGACATGCCGGTGGCAGAGCTAACCAGGGTGTTATGGGCATATTCTACCCAAGGGAGGTGGATGGACCAGGAGGCGGGATTCTGGTGAGCGACGCAGCGGAGGGCAGCCTCGAGATCCTGGTTGGCCCGCTCAGTCTGGCCGTTGGTCTGTGGGTGGTATCCCGATGATAGACTCACTGCCGCCCCCACTGCCTTACAAAAAGCCTTCCATACAGCAGAAGTAAACTGAGGACCCCTATCAGAAACTATATCTAGAGGGAGTCCGTGTATTTTAAAAACGTGTAAAACTAGTAGATTGGCGGTCTCCAGAGAAGAGGGCAGCTTAGTGAGGGGGATGAAGTGGGCAAACTTAGAGAACCTATCAACAACTGTGAGAATGGAGGTGAACCCGTTGGAAGGGGGTAGGCCTGTAACAAAATCTAGTGAAATATGAGACCAGGGACGATGTGGGATGGGGAGTGGACGGAGATGACCGGCGGGGGCGCGGTGAGACGCCTTGCTTCTAGCACAGATTGAGCAGGCAGAGACGAATGTCTTGATGTCGGCCACCATAGTAGGCCACCAGAACCGCTGTCGAATGAGCTCCGTAGTCCTCAGGATTCCCGGATGACAGGACAGTCTTGATTCGTGCCCCCACTGAAGAACAGCTGTCCTGGTAGCCTCGGGAACAAAAAGAAGGTTAGGGGGGCACTTCTCCGGCAGCGACTGACCCCGCTGTGCCTCCTGGACCTTGCGCTCCACCTCCCATCTGGCCGCTCCAACCACACAGGCCTCCGGCAGAATAGTCTCCGAGGTACCTTCCCCCTGTAAACAAAATTGCCGGGAAAGAGAGTCAGGCTTGATATTGCGAGAACCGGGTCTGTAGGAAATGGTGAAATCAAACCGGTCAAAGAAGAGAGCCCATCTAGCCTGACGGGGGTTGAGTCTTTTGGCGGAGCGTAAATAGGCCAGGTTCTTGTGGTCCGTCCAAACGAGGAATGGATGAATGGCTCCCTCCAGCCAGTGCCTCCACTCCTGCAATGCCGAAACCACCGCCAGCAGCTCGCGGTTCCCCACATCGTAGTTGCTTTCAGCGGGAGTCAGACGACGGGAGAAGAAGGCACAAGGGTGTACTTTGTCATCAGATGTGGAGCGCTGAGAGAGGACGGCCCCAACCCCTGAATCGGAGGCATCAACCTCCAAAATGAAAGGCTGTGTGGGATCAGGGTGAGTAAGCACCGGAGCCTTTACAAAAAGAGACTTAAGTGCCCTGAAAGCTCTTTCTGCCTCCGGAGGCCAATTAAAAGGGGTTTTGACCGACGTTAGTCTGGTAAGGGGTGCAGCAACGCGACTGTAGTCTCGAATGAACCTGCGATAGAAATTCGCAAATCCAAGAAACCGTTGTAGTTGTTTTCTTGATGTAGGAGTTGGCCAGTTGACCACTGCCTGGACTTTGGCAGGATCGGACGTTAACTGACCCTTCTCCACAACAAAACCCAGAAAACTAACTGAAACCTTGTGAAACTCGCATTTCTCTGCTTTAACATAAAGTCTATTGTGAAGTAATCTCTGCAAAACAAGGCGAACGTGTTGGACATGCTCCTCAAAAGAACTAGAAAAAATAAGAATGTCATCTAAATAAACAAACACAAACCGACCCAACATGTCGCGGAGCACATCATTAATCACATTTTGGAAAACAGCTGGAGCGTTTGTAAGCCCAAAGGGCATGACTAGATATTCATAATGTCCCATGGGCGTATTGAAAGCGGTCTTCCACTCGTCTCCCTTTCTTATACGGATAAGGTGGTAGGCGTTGCGTAGATCCAGTTTAGAAAACACCTGTGCTTTGTGTAGGGGGGCGAAAGCTGAGTCAATTAATGGAAGTGGGTACTTATTCTTTACTGTAATATCATTCACCCCCCGGAAGTCAATACATGGTCTCAACGTCTTGTCTTTTTTCTCAACAAAAAAGAATCCTGAACCCAAAGGAGAGGTGGATGGTCGAATAAGCCCCGCCGCGAGTGAGTCTGTAATGTATTTCTCCATGGCGGAGTGTTCTGGTTGTGAGAGCTTGTATAACCGACTGGAGGGGAGCTTAGCGTCTGATATAAACTCAATGGCACAGTCATATGGGCGATGTGGAGGAAGCGTCAGGGCATTGTCTTTGCTGAAAACTTCCTTTAAGGCATGATATTGCATAGGAACTGAGGTTAAGTCAATATTGGGGGGAGCAGGCGGTGGCGACCGGTCCGGCATAGCAGAGTGAAGACAATGATTGTGACAAAAGGTGCTCCAGTTAAGAATAGAAAGACTATGCCAGTCAATATGTGGGTTGTGCAATTTTAACCAAGGTAACCCAAAAATAACAGGAGCTGAGGGTGAAACAATAACAAACAAACTGATCTTCTCCACATGGTTACCGGCAACCCGGATGGATAGTGGTGCTGTTTTATGAGTAACAATGTGGAGGGGACGACCGTCTAAAGCAAAAACTTGTCTTTTATCAGACAACAATCTTGTGGGAATCTTATTATCCCGCACAAATTCCAGAGAAATGAAATTGTCGTCAGCCCCTGAATCGATTAATACCTGTGCCTGGCCGGTGCCTTGTTCCCAGGCGAGATGACCATCCAGGACGACCTGTTTAGGGGGAAGTGCTCTGGAGGAGACCTGGCCCATCTGTAACCCCCCCAACTACAGATGGACCTCCTCTTTTGGCTTCAGTGGACAGTGGGACAGGCGATGATCCGGCTGACCGCAGTAACCGCATAGGTTGTGGGCGCGGCGTCGGCTCCTCTCTGCGGCTGGCAGGCGCGTGCGTCCCAGCTGCATCGGCTCAGGTGTCGAGGAGGCCGTGAAAGATGAAGGAACCGAGCAGGAAACAGAGGAGGGGAAGGTAGGTAACAGCAGACCCCTAGATGATGGGCAAGCTGAGCTCCGGGTCGGGACAGCAACTGTGTCAGCACCCTTCTCTCTGCGTCTCTCCCTAAGCCTGTTGTCTAAACGAATAGCGAGGGAAATGAGGTCATCTAATGATGTGGTCTCATCTCTAGCTGCTAATTCATCCTTAATGGGGTCACTTAGCCCCCGGGTGAAAACTCCCTGAAGGGCTCGCTCATTCCACCCACCCTCAGCTGCGAGGATACGGAAATCAACCGCGTATGTGGCTACAGAAGAAGAACCCTGACGGATGTTAAGGAGTTGACAATCTAGTTCCTTCCCCCTATTGGGATGATCAAAAATCT
The DNA here is from genome assembly GCF_027942865.1 of Odontesthes bonariensis. NCBI lineage: Eukaryota > Metazoa > Chordata > Actinopteri > Atheriniformes > Atherinopsidae > Odontesthes > Odontesthes bonariensis. The sequence continues at coordinate 26,780,367 of NC_134525.1, read as the reverse complement.
TGCGAAATTCAGTGACAAATCTATCAAAACTGGAGAATTTTACTGTCTGATCTCGAATAGCTAGGGCCCAGGCAGCTGCCTTGCCGGTAAGGAGGCTAATGACATATGCTATGCGTGATCGTTCAGAAGCAAATGAACTGGGTTGCTGATCAAACACCAGTGAGCAATGGAACAAAAACTGACTGCACTGATTAGCGTTACCTGAGTAACGATCGGGAGGTGGGAGGTTGGGTTCGCGAGGGGGTGACGCAGAGCTGGGCCCAGGACCCGGAGCCACAGCCGCAGCAGGTGAAGCAGCCGGGTGCGATTGGTCATCGGTTACCGGTGAGTGTGCAGGAGCTGTAGATGACAGTTTGATCAGGCGATTTAAGTTGTCATTGATGATGGTCATCTGGGAGAAGATCTCTTTGAGGGCAGCCTCATGCTGACCCACAAGAATTCCATGGTGCTTTAGAGTTGATGTAATCCACTCGGTGCTGGCTGGATCCATGTTGGCTGGATTATTCTGTCACGGGTGGTACTATGGGGACCCAAGGGACGCACAGAGCCGAAGTGGGAAAAATAAAAGGATTTATTTTAGTCCAAGAATTAACAAAAAGAGACTCTACAAAAAGGGTAGAGCTAGGCTGGGTGTTGGAGCAGAGGCGTGGAAGGAGCAGAGCAGGCCCAGGCAGTCTTCACGAGGCAGCTGCGCTGAGGAGAAAAAGAATATAGTTAAATTTGACCAAATGGTACTCGAGGACACACGCATAGCTCAACAACTTCTACCATAGGTAGGTGAATAATCCAGCATCGGCGCGTCGACCAGAAACTCCTTAAGAAGGGTTGTTGATTGCGCCGATCAGGAACAGGTGTGCCTCGTAAAGCTCCAAACAAGCATGTCAGCTCTGCCTCCCACATGCACACCCTCTGCAGGCAGCCGAGAGAAGGGAAAAAGAACCCCAGAAACAAACAAAGAAAACTACCAAAACAGGGCACAAGCCAGAATCAAAACCGGAGTATGACACTAATAATGATAATAATCATCATCATCATCATCATTGCATAATTATCTCTCATCTTGTAGCCCATTCCATGAAAACGCTCATCTTGTATTCACAGGCACACTGAAAGGAAAGACAGCAACGGATCAGGATTCGGAAGGTAGGCCTATGTAGAGGACGCAGGACACTTATAACAAGTTATAGCCTATAATATAGATAGATAAATAAATAAATAAATGCTAGCAAATGTTTTGAATATCTTTTATGAGAGACATGCTTTGTTTAATTCATTTGCACACAGTTAAGAGGAGATGGCTATTTCAGGACTGGGAAGACACGCCTGATCTCATTGAGCCGGATGAGGTACAGAGATATCTACAGACTTCGTTCACCCTCGACGACTGCCACGACAATGAGCTGCACTTCTGGAGGGATCACCAGTTTGACTACCCTCTGCTGTCTATGCTGGCCAAAGCCGTGCTTTGCACTCCAGCAACTAGTGCATCAAGTGAGCGGGCCTTTAGTTCGGCTGGACGTGTGTGTGAGGCACGTCGCAATCGGCTTAATCCCGGCACGATAGATTCCATCTTGTTCCTGCATAGCGCTGGCAAAAATAAAGTTACAGCCTAGTGTAGTTGTTCTGGCTCGCATAGCCTATGATTTATTTTGAGCATGTTACTGTTCACTCCAACTGTAGGCTACCGATGTTAAAATAGTTGGCTCGCATATGATTTTTGAGTAGCCTAAATGTTATTCACCCCAACTGTACCAATGTTAAAATGTAGCCTGTTGGCTGGCATATGTTTTCTTGTGAAAATGTTAATTCACTCCAACTGTACTGATGTTAAAATAGCCTGTTGGCTCGCGTATGATTTTTGAGTAAAAGTTATTCTCCCCAACTGTACCGATGTTAAAATGAAGCCTGTTGGCTCGCATGATACAGTAAAACATCTTTCTATAGGCTGCTATGCATCTTGATTGATACCTGGTGGAGGAGGGAATGAATCAATAGGCCTAAACAAATGTGTTGTAGCCTATTCCTGAGTTTGAGTTGAATATTTGTATTCCAGAGTGTTTTTAAAAGAGGGAGAGCCTGGACGTTGCAACCTCCTTGGCTGTTGACGCTATTCGCTTTTGCTATCGCTGTCACTTTTACATGCGCTGAAAAAAGTAGTGTAACTCCAAGTATTTATTTAATAACTATACAGCAATGTTGTGATAGTCATCTTTCCATGCATGGGAGCAAAGTCCTGCAAGCGCGCACGCTTAGATTTCTCGCCTTCCCTTGACAACCCACAAGCTCTAACCAGGGTTAGAAAAAAACAGCGCTGTCAGCGCGCTGCTATCACAGCGAGGAGCACAGACAACTCGTCCGATATCCCGAAACACGAACATCGACAATCATGGTAAATTCATATGACATGCACAGAGCTTGGGTGTCTGATGTGGCAACGAAAAGTGGAATTACAACCATAATCGTCAGATGGATGCGCTGCGGTCAAGACTTTAGAGTAGCAACTGTATTGATCCAAGGGAAATTAAGGGTGAATGCGCGCAGCTTTTGGCAGCCTATGACATTACGCACCCCCTTGCGCGGCCCCAGACAGTTCATTTGTGTTTAATAGGCCTACATAAATAAATACTTATTCATTTAATTATTTATTTATTATTATTTTTTTTAAGCGGGTCGGGTTAAAAATCATTGTGTAATCTTTCGGGTCGGGCGGGCTGGGTTGGCTACGTGATGGGTCGGGTTGGGGCAGGCCGTAAAAATCATCGGCCCGCGCAACACTAGTTCATATGCATGTAAAGGCAGCTGAGCAAATACTTTTGGCAATATAGTGTATGTCATTGAGGATGGAAATGCAAACATCCAACACTCCTTCCTTTTATAGGTAGGCTATACGTCAACACGGGACACATCAAAACTAGACTTGATTAAATAGAAACATGATTATATGCTGAATAAAGTTATGTGAATAGATATCTATATTGTGTTTGCATTGAGTTAAGTTTGATTCAGGACCTGATTGATAGTCTCCCTTTAGATAAATAATGTTTCCCTAACGAATGATTTTTTTAATCGAAAATGCATCAGTCAACTGTTTGTGCAGAGCTTTAGATGCTCTTTCATGAATTCTTTCTTCTTTTTTGCAATTCCATAAAACTCACAAGTGCTTGTCAAATGTACTTCTGTGTGTAACAGCAGTGTTTGATGTGCTTCATCAGCATGCAGACTTTTGATAATCTGGTAAAAGTTTTGTAATTTTGTAGATGCAGATCTAATTTTGACAACTTCTGTGCAGTGAAAAAGTTGCACATCCCTTGGGATCTTTGGTGCCCTCCTTAAGGAGTCAGGGACCCCAGGTTGGGATCCAGGGGATTAGAGCATCAACACTACTTGTGTGATACACACATCTCAGATGCAGCTTGAACTGCATTGCACCAGCATGCCAACTAGAATAGCATCATGCTGCCTATTTTCCATGTCAACGGTAAGGGTCAGTGTAGTAATTCTAAGGAAAAACACACACCAACAACATTCTTTTGCCATCATCTCGACCTCACACCGGCAATATTACACATTTCTTCATAGTTTCAGAAAGAGGGCAATTGGTTACAGACATTAAAAATATATTAGCTTTATTTCTTTTAATTTTGCCATTGCATAAAATATATGAGCTAATTTGGGGGCCTGGTATATTTATAGGAAAAATATTATTTTGGCCATAACGATATCTGTATGTTTAAAAAAAAAAAGATAAATGTCTGTTTTACAGTGCTTCTCTTTTTGAACAAAGTCACATATCTGGTTATAACTGCTTATTTCTCCAGGGTTTACTTTTTGAATCATATGAACATCCATCCATCCATTATCTGCCGCTTGTCCGGGGATCGGGTCACGGGGGCAGCAGCTTGAGCAGAGAAACCCTGACTTCCCTGTCCCTGGCCACTTCCTCCAGCTCTTCTGGGGGGACCCCGAGGCGTTCCCAGGCCAGCCGAGAAACATAGTCTCTCCAACGTGTCCTGGGTCTTCCCCGGGGCCTCTTCCCAGTGGGACGGGCCCGGAACACCTCACCAGGGAGGCGTCCAGGAGGCATCCTAACCAGATGCCCGAGCCACCTCATCTGACTCCTCTCGATGCGGAGGAGCAGCGGTTCTACTCCAAGCCCCTCCCGGATGACCGAGCTTCTCACCCTATCTCTAAGGGAGAGCCCAGACACCCTGCAGAGGAAACTCATTTCGGCCGCTTGTATTCGCGATCTCGTTCTTTCGGTCACTACCCACAGCTCGTGACCATAGGTGAGGGTAGGAACATAGATTGACCGGTAAATCGAGAGCTTCGCCTTCTGGCTCAGCTCCTTCTTCACCACGACGGGCCGGTGCAGAGCCCGCATCACTGCAGACGCCGCACCGATCCGCCTATCAATCTCCTGCTCCCTTCGTCCCTCACTCGTGAACAAGACCCCGAGATACTTGAACTCCTCCACTTGGGAAGGATCTCATTCCCGACCCGGAGAGGGCATTCCACCCTTTTCCGGCTGAGGACCATGGTCTCAGATTTGGAGGTGCTGATTCTCATCCCAGCCGCTTCACACTCACCGCTCCAGTGAGAGCTGAAGGTCACGGCCCAACGACGCCAACAGAACCGCATCGTCCACAAAAAGCAGAGACCCGATTCTGAGGTCGACAAAATGGACCTCCTCAACGCCCTGGCTGCGCCTAGAAATTCTGTCCATAAAAATTATGAACAAAATCGGTGACAAAGGGCAGCCCTGACGGAGTCCAACCATCACAGGAAACATGTCCGACTTACTGCCGGCAATGCGGACCAAACTCTGACACCGGTCATACAGAGACCGAACAGCCCATATCAAGGAGTCCGGCACTCCATACTCCCGGAGCACCCCCCACAAGAGTCGGACGGTCGAACGCCTTCTCCAAGTCCACAAAACACATGTAGACCGGTTGGGCGAACTACCATGCACCCTCCAGGATCCTGCCGAGGGTATAGAGCTGGTCCACTGTTCCACGGCCAGAACGAAAACCACACTGCACCTCCTGAATCCGAGATTCGACTATCCGGCGGATCCTCCTCTCCAGTACCCCTGAATAGACCTTACCAGAGAGGCTGAGGAGTGTGATCCCCCTATAGTTGGAACACACCCTCCGGTCCCCCTTTTTAAAGAGGGGGACCACCACCCCGATCTGCCAGTCCAGAGGCACTGCCCCCGATGTCCACGCGATGCTGCAGAGGCGTGTCAACCAAGACAGCCCTACAACATCGAGAGCCTTGAGGAACTCAGGACGGACCTCATCAACCCCCGGGGCCTTGCCACCGAGGAGTTTTTTGACCACCTCTGCAACCTCAGCCCCAGAAATGGGAGGCCCCACGTCCGAGCTCCCGAACTCTGCTTCCTCATCGGAAGGCGTGTCGGTAGGATTGAGGAGGCCCTCGACGTGTTCCCCCCACCGACTCACGACGTCCCTAGTTGAGGTCAGCAGAGCCCCGCCCTCACCATACACGGTGTTGACGGTGCACCGCTTCCCCCCCCTGAGCCGCCGGATGGTGGACCAGAAACTCCTCGAGGCCGTCCGGAAGTCGTTCTCCATGGCCTCCCCGAACTCCTCCCAAGCCCGAGTTTTTGCCTCAGCAACCTCCGAGGCCGCGTTCCGCTTGGCCTGTCGGTACCCATCAGCTGCTTCCAGAGTCCCACTGGCCAAAAAGGCCCGATAGGATTCCTTCTTCAGCTTGACGGCTTCCCTCACCACTGGTGTCCACCAGCGGGTTCGGGGTTTGCCGCCACGACAGGCACCGACCACCTTACGGCCACAGCTCCGGTCGGCCGCCTCAACAATGGAGGCACGGAACATGGCCCATTCGGGCTCAATGTCCCCCACCTCCCCCAGGACATGGTTGAAGCTCTGCCGGAGGTGGGAGTTGAAACTCCTCCTTACAGGGGATTCCGCCAGCCGTTCCCAACAGACCCTCACAATACGTTCGGGCCTGCCAGGTCTGACCGGCTTCCTCCCCCACCAGCGGAGCCAATTCACAACCAGGTGGTGATCAGTTGACAGCTCCGCCCCTCTCTTCACCCGAGTGTCCAGGACATACGGCCGCAAGTCCGACGATACGACCACAAAGTCGATCATCGAGCTGCGGCCTAGGGTGTCCTGGTACCAAGTGCACATATGGACACTCTTATGCCTGAACATGGTGTTCGTGATGGACAGTCCGTGACGAGCACAGAAGTCCAATAACAGAACACCACTCTGATTCAGATCGGGGGGGGGGGGGGGGGGCGTTCCTCCCAATCACGCCCCTCCAGGTCTCACTGTCATTGCCCACGTGAGCATTGAAGTCCCCCAGCAGGACGAGGGAGTCTCCCAGAGGAGCACTCTCCAGTGCCTCCTCCAGGGACTCCAAAAAGGATGGGTACTCTGAACTGCCGTTCAGTGCATAAGCACAAACAACAGTTAGGACCCATCCCCCCACCCTAAGGCAGAAGGAGGCTACCCTCTCGTCTACTGAACAATTGTTTAAAAATACTCTATTTATGGTCACTACCAAAGGCAAAAGATTAAAAAGACGGTAGCTACATTGAAGTAGCACTGGAGCTGAAAGGCTTGCAGTGTGAACATATGTGTGCAGCATTGTTTCACATCTATTCAAAAGCCTTGAAGCTGGTATGAGCTTAAGTGAATGTGCATGCAACATACTATTGGAAAGCTAAGAGTTTTTCTGATTCCACTACTACAAGACACTGTAGTAGGAATAAACACCACCATTTACTTTGAAACAGCAAATTACAAAATCCAAGCAACTTAAGGGATGATGCTTCCTAGCCTCATTATTGATGGACACTATCCCCTCCATAATAGTTTATCATGAAAAAAGTCCAGATGATCCATCCATCCAATTTCTATACCAGCTTAAAATAATTTAAGGTAATTTTGGGGAGGCTGGAGCCTATTCCAGCTTTCATATTCCAGCCGCCATTGGGAAGTGGGGTACACCCTGGAAAGGTTGCTAGTTCTTCACAGGGCCACACAGAGACTAGACAAATAACCATGCACACTCACACTCACTCCTAGGGTCAATTTAGAAGCACCAATCAACCTAACATGCTTTTTTTTTTTTGACAGTGGCAGGAAGCCAGAGTACCCAGAAAGAACCTATACATGCATGAGGGGAACATGCAAACTTCACACAGAAAGGCCCCAGCTGGGATTCGAACCAGGAACACTCTTGCGACAGTACTGACCATGTGAAGCCCCCAGATGACCCATCCATCCATCCATTTTCTATAACCGCATTATCCAATTCAGTCTCTCGAGGATTGGACGCTATCCCAGATGATCCATTCAAGTAAAAGAACTCACTATAATGATACTGATCTATACTGATAATCTGCAGGTGTACATTTAAAATCCTCTGGCATTTGAATATTTTTTTCTTGTGCTGATTCAATATTTTATAACTCATTTGAAAAAGAAAATACGCTATTCTTCAATACTAAAGTTTGACACTTCAGGGCCTAATACAAAAAGTATGTGGTCCTCAACCACATCTTAAAATGAGATAAATACCTCAAATGAACAACAACAATTGATGTTTTACAACATGTCATTACATTATATGACAGTAACATGTCGAAGCAGGGTGTGATCAATGAAAAACTTACAACAAATTTGTCACCTTCATGGGATTGGTTTTGTGTTTTTTATCATGCTTAAGGCCCGGTCACACATGTCCTCCACGGGCATATCGCGGCCGAATCACGGCCAAAACTGTCTGCCCGTGAAGTAGACGCTGTTGGACGCTTTGAGGTCGCGATTGAGACGCGATACAGCCGTACTTCACCCGTCGTTACACGCGGTAAGAAATTCACACGCGGTTGGCCGCGCGAAAAAGTTTTGGGCTGCCCAAAACTTTAGACCGTGGGTAATCGCGGGCGGTACACGTTGTACACACGCGGTAAAGACGCGGTACAGACGCGGAACGAACGTGCTGGGACGTGCTACGGCCGCGGTTAAGACGTGGTTACACGCGGTAGGATCAGCGGGTAATCGCGGGTGGAGCACGGTCATAACACGTTTGTTCCGCGTCTGTACCGCGTTGTTATCACGTGCATTAGCGTGTGTACCGCGTGTAAGCACGGACAAACGCCTTTCTCCGCGATTTGCCGAGCATTCGTCAGTTGTGCTCCAGACGTCAAGGGGTGAACATGGATCCCCGTCACAGTAATGACCTCGTCTTGCTGCTCCAGCAGCATCAGAACCAAGTGTTACAGATCCATCAGCTCCTCATTGACCGAAGAAGACGAAGGAGGAGGAGGATGGTGGTCCGGAACATCTGGGTGCGCGACTGGATTGGCAGGAGACCTGAGCTGCCCTCGGCTTCTTGCTCGCACGCTGCTTCTTCTTCGGTGCCATCTTCACGGGACTGTGTCTTGAGCGGTTATGATTTCTACAGCCCGGTTCGGCTGCTTTATTATACCCGTGGTAGGCCGTGGTACCGCCGCGCTTCACCCGCGATAAGGACGCGGAACAGTCGCCGGCGTCTGTTCCGCGGGCATACCACAGGTAAACCGCGGGTAAGCCAATTTTGCACATTTTCCACAGCGTCTGCTTCACGGGCAGAAATTTTTGGCCGTGATTCGGCCGCGATATGCCCGTGGAGGGATGTGTGACCGGGCCTTTAGTCACGTCTTAGTTTAAGTCAGTGCTTCTCAAAGTGTGGGGCGCGCCCCACTGGTGGGGAACGGAGACATGACAAGTGGGGTGTGACAAACGGGAGGAAATTTTAAATTTTAAGCCTATCTTAAATGCTTTTCTTTGTTGACAATAAAGATAATTCACTAAACAAAACACCAACACACAAACAAAGTAATAATGAATAGCTCAAATTATGAGAGAGCTTTGGGAGACCGGGAGACAAATGTAACCTGGAACTAAAGTGCAAAAACAATGATTGACGTTGGGTTGTTAATTGCAGCTGGACAACAATTGCTGCGGGACTAAAAGGTAGCAGGTAGCATAACTGTGGGGATAACATGGATAAATTTGTGACTCAGACCACAAAAGAGCCAGCACCAGCACCATCACAAACACAGACACAGGGACCATGTCAACCAAAAACCCAACCCAAAAGAAAATATGATGAAAGCTATCTTGGTCTAGGATTCACGGTTGCAGTGGTCGGTGCAAAGGAGAGACCGATGTGTGTTCTGTGTCTGAAGTCATTAGCAGCAGACAGCATGAGGTCGAACAAATTAAGGAGACACCTGGAGACGACACACCCCTCTCTCGTTAAGAAGCCATTGGATTTCTGGCAGAAAATCGACAGCAGGAGCAACGCATGGTAAAGGCTGCGTCGGTTATTAACAGTCAAACACTAATGGCCTCTTACAAAGTTGCATACAGAATCGCGCAATGCAAAAAGCCACATACAATAGCTGAGCAGCTGATTTTGCCTGCTGCTGTTGACATGGTGACAGTTATGATGGATGAGAAAAGCGCAGCCAAATTGAAAACTATCCCCCTCTCAAATGACTCAATTGCAAGGCGGTTATGCGACATTTCAAATGATGTTGAAGATCAACTCAAACAAAAAATAAAAGAAACTCGTTTTGCATTGCAAGTGGATGAAGCTACCGACAGCAATAAAGACAGCTTGCTTATCGCATACGTCTGCTTTGTGAACAGCGAGTCATTGTGCGAGGATTTGCTGTTTTGCAAATACATAAAAGCCACGGCTGATGAGCTATTTAAGATCATGGACAGTTACTTCGAAGAACACGGTCTTAAATGGGAAAACTGTGTGGGCTTTTGCTCTGATGGCGCACAGACTGTGGCGGGGAAAAGAAACGGGCTCCAGGCACTTATCAAGAGGGTTGCTCCAGATGCGCACTGGACGCACTGTATCCTTCACAGGGAAGCGCTGGCGTCAAGACAGATCAGCCCCGAACTAAACAAGGTTTTAACAGAGGTTGTGGGCATTGTAAATTTCATCAAAACCCGACCTCTGAAAGCGCGACTGTTCTCTGCACTATGTGAGGAGATGTGAGCTGAGCATACATCGGTGCTGTTTCACAGCGAAGCAAGATGGCTCTCCAGGGGCAAAGTGTTGTCGCGCGTCTTTGAGCTGAGAGTGGAGATTCGAATGTTTTTGGTGAAGGAGCGCATGTATGAGGCTGCAAGCAAATTCAGTGATGAGCAATTTCTGTTGAAGCTGGCCTATCTCAGTGATGTGTTTGGCAAGCTGAATGAACTAAATCTTCAGCTTCAAGGCAAAGACAAGCACCTACCTCACCTGACAGACAAGATCACTGCATTCTCCCGAAAGCTCGAGGCATGGGACAGACGCCTCGATCGACAAAGTATGGAGGACTTTGAGAACCTGAGTGAAGTTGCTGAAACCACTGATAAAGGAGCCACCACAGTGTATAAAGCAGCACATCTCTTCCCTGAGAGAATTGTTTCAGAAATACTTCCTGAACAACAGCGCTCAGTTTTGACATTTTATTGACCATAATCACGTAATTTATTTATATTTTTGTTCAACAGATTTCTTTTATTATTATGCGTTTATTATGCAATGGCAAATAAAGTAATCCTATTTTTATTAAATCTGCAGTACCTGCTGATTTTAGCCATGCTGAAGAGGACCCATTTATAGAGATGACATCTGACTCCACCCTGAGGCTGAGGTTTACAGCTCATACACTGAGTGGATTCTGGATTGGAGTGGGCAGGGAGTATCCACTCATTGGGCAGACAGCTTTGTACATCCGTCTTCCCTTTGCCACATCGTATCTCTGCGAGATAGGCTTTTCAGCTGCGGCATCTCTGAAGACAAAATACAGATCTCAGCTCAACATTGAGCATGACTTGAGGGTGGCAGTTACAAGCCTGCAACCACGTTTTGAAAAGTTGTGCGTTGCAAAACAGGCTCATTGTAGCCACTAATGCAGGGATACATTTTAGTTGTTTTTGTTTTTTGCACAGAATGCAAATGAAACACATTATTCGACTACTGTAGTTTTGCTTTTTATTTTTGGTTCAAGTGATGATGGCGCAACTGCACTTTTATTTTCTCTTTTTGAACTTCGTGTTATTTGATGTTATTGTTATATAAAATATGACGTTACTTGGTGTTAGTTCAATAAAGTTGAAATGTAATTTGTCAATATATTTGTTGGGGCGACAGCGGCAGGTGGGGCTTGGAAATTCCCACTTGTTCTAAGTGGGGAATGACCAAAAAAGTTTGAGAACCACTGGTTTAAGTCCATGTTTAGTTAAGTTTGCCATTGCCTTTTTTCTCACTTCCCATGCCAGGTCATTAGTTCACTCACTTCACCTGTCCATCGTTCCCCAGCTGCACATTTGTCAATCACTCAGTTCACTATTTAGTTTCCATGCTCCCCTTTCATTTTGTGAATTAGTTCCCCGCATTCACCTTTCATGCCACGCCACAGCTAAGTACAATTCTAATTATTCTAAGCCATAGTCATGTTTTGTTTAACCCTTGTCAGGTTTTGTTTTCGTCACAGTTTAGTTTTTGGTATCCGGCTCAGCCGCGCTTTTTGTTAAACCTTTTTGTGAATAAACCAAGTTTTTCTTTCTACCTCTGGAGTCCGCATCCGTGTCCTGCCACACCCACCCATTCTGACAAAATTTAGGAACAAAGAAAGTAAGTACAGGCAGGTACTGCATATCAAATGTACTTGATTAGCAGCCGAGGTTTTGGTGTTTTGTTTTTTTTTTGTTTTTTTTGGGTTTTTTTGCTGGTCTGGAGCGTTCAGATGTGTGTGAACACAGTGACAAGGAAGAATAACATCAGCAATGAAACACATACAAAGGGTTGTTACGAAAATGGGAAATGCATCATCAATAATTAAAAGATGTGCTAAGTATTTTACACACTTATTGGCCAAACAAGTAATTCAGGCTCTGGTATTATCAAATTTGGATTACTGTTCTATTGTCTGGTCTTCTATATCAGGTGGTAATATAAGGAAATTACAATTGGTCCAGAACAAAGCAGCAAGAGTAGCTCTTTCATGTAATTGGAGAACAAATGTAACTAAAATGCACAAATCTTTAGGTTGGTTAAATGTAAGAAATAGGCTTTTGTCTCTACTTATGGTTTTTATCAAGAATGTCATAATTACAAAATCACCACTGATAATATACAGAAAGTTGTGTTTTAGCTCACTGGTTCATACTCATTCAACAAGACATGCAGTTGGAGGGTGTTTCACCTTACCTAGATCCAGGGCAATGCATCAATGGAACCTACTGCCTCAGAACATTACTCAGTTAAATATTCATGCCTTTAAAATACACATCAAAAATTATTATATGAATATCAACTTTATGTAATGCAGCTGTTTTTTCCTTCTTTCTTTTCTCCTTTTTTCTTGTGCTGTCTCTGTCTCTTACGTTATTTATGTTTTGTAACCTTTAGCGATAATTTATGAGGAAAACACTTATGTATTGTTTGTGTTATTTCTTTTCCCTTGTATTTTTGTTCTATCCTTTATGTATGTAGTAGGTTGTTAATTGTCAATTGGAAGGACCCTAGGAATATTATCATGTATGTCATGTTTACCGCCACTCTGTGTGGCTGATATTTGTATCTGTAAATGATTAATTGGAAGGACCCCAGGAAGAATAGCTGCTGCTAAAAGCAAAAGCTAATGGGGATCTAATAAAAACAAAACAAACAAATCTTAGAGAAACAATTGCTGCCCATCAATTTGGGGAGGGTTATTAAGTCATCTCTAAACTATTTTGTCTTTGTTCCATAAAACAGATTATTCAGAAGTGGAAATCATTCAAAATAGATGCCAAAACAAGACCTACTCAGACTGTGGTACTACTGTGGTGTGTGTGTGTATATATATATATATATATATATATATATATTATATCATGTGGTATATGACTATGCGATTTGAAAATTCCAAGCAAGTATGGCATGTTTGGTTTACTGCACCTGAGCAAATTATAAGGCTCCTGGAACAATATATATTTAGATAGACAAGACCACGATGGAAATGTTTGGCCGTAATGCACAGTAGGCTACCACATTTGGTGAAAACCAAACATAATATATCTGATACCAGCTATCTAGCATGGTGGTGGAAGAGTGATATGGGCTTTTTTTTTTTTTTTTTTTTTGCAGCCAATGCAACTTGCAACTGTTGAGTTGACCATGCAACTCCTTTACATACCAAAGTATTCTAGAGTTAAAAGTGACTCTGTCTGTCCAACATTTAAATCTTGGCAAGATCATGCAGCAGGACAATGATCAAAAGCACATCAGCAGATATAAAATAAAATGGCTGAAAATGAAAAGAATCAAGGTGCTGCAGTGATCCAAAGTCCAGATCTCATCACAACTGAAATGCTGTCAGAAGACCTTAAAGGAGACAATTTATGCTCTATTTTCTTTTCACAAGACGACACAATTTCCTGAGGTCTTCATGTCTTTGGCCAAAATAACACAGACCGGCTCGATATCAACTTCTATTTCCTCCAATTATTCACATCTCTATTCAAACGGATAGTTTTAGGATAGTGGAGTGAGTGACCCACTTAACTCTACTCTATCTTACTTTTACCCAGGCCCCTCTCTTCCTAAGTACAACAGATTTTATGAATCTGATAACCCTTGGAGTACAATGAGAACATCTATAGTTAAAAAGTCTGAGAGCTCAAACCACACATCTCTGGTTAAAAACACTATTGAAAACTCACAACATGATTCCCCCATCACATATTGGCCATATAAAATCTGGACATCACTGTTGCTCCATCCCTCTGTGTTCTGGCTTACATTAAGGACTGATGTCAATATTCACAATATTTCACCGATATTTGTTTTTTAAACAGTTGTTACCAGTGCTGTGCTGATGGTGCCAAGTGAGAGACAAGTGGGAAATTGAACCTTCCAACTCCTGACTGGTAAAAAAACTAAATGCAACATCATCTGAAGTTTAAGCTAGGTGGCCATAACAAGAAAATTGGCTGGATAACCTTGTCAAGTGATGTAAATTTCCAAAATAAATCGGAGTTTTGGAACTAATAGTGACTTCAGCCCCCAAATATCTACTCTTAAACATAGGGATTTTCCCCAATGTTACCTTTAAGTGAGCTGTACCCAAACAGATGTCTGCAAACCTTAATAAACTGAAAGAAAACTGTAAAGAAAAGTGGTCCAAAGTTCCAGAAAAATTACTTACTTGGCTGTCTTAAAAGAACTTTTAAAAATTATGTCTTTTCATATAACAAAGACATTTTTTGGCTAATTTTTACCTGGACAGTTAAGGAAATGAATTGTCAGCATCCTGCTGACCATAATGCTACTTTGAAGTTTAAAATGTCCATGAAAAGAGACTGCTATTTATTGAGGTATAAAGAGCTGCTGTTAACATGTCATATTTAAGAGAGCCCTTAACTTTGTCTCTTCAATTTCCTGTGCATGCTGTCAAGCTGCAATATCTCATCATGAGGGGAAAAAAAACACAGCAGCGATGGAAAAACTTGTCAATCATTACCTGCTCTAAAAATTTAATCCGGTAAAGACTGAAGAGGACGTGTATGAGTAAATGTCTTAGGGGTCTCGCTTTTAAATAAGTACTTTTTTTGTGACTTTTCTTTTTTTGCTTTTGTATTTTTTGTACATCCTTTGAGCCTACATTTTAAAGACAAAACAGAGAGCCATTGCTTAACATGGATACTGAATCAGATCATTTCGATACAATAAAATTGATCCATATCTTGTAAAATGATCAAATTTAGCTTTACGATACATTGTTTTGACAATGAGTGCATCCCTGTAAGTGTTTTGATATAAACCTTAACAGATACACATGTAAAGAGATAAAGAATCGTTACATTTTGTGCATACTTGTGAATGTTGGAGATCATAAATACAGAAACCAGATAGTCCTCACAAACTGTGTGTGAGAGAAGCTGTGCTTCTGTGATAGTGCTGCAGTGTCTCTCAGTGGGATCTACATTTTCAATGAGCTGTTCACAAGCCTCCCAGATCTCTACATTAGTGTTTACCCAGGATCCCCCGCTGCTGGGCACAGTGGTGACCAAATGCCACACACAAAGCCACAGACGTTGCTGTTCCCTGAGCAAGTCAGAACAGCACGATGGTCTTCCATGAAAATGTAGTCAAAGGGCTGATGGTTGGCACGAACATGGAGAATGGAGGAGGAAGGAGCAAAACAGGGGGAATAAAGGGGAAGGGGTTCGTTGGGAGGCAGGGAGGGTGAAAGGTTGGTTATAGGTGGCAAGAGAGAAGTCCAGGATCTTTAATAGCTGTTTGTCCCGTCTGCTGCTTGGCAGGCAAGCAGCGATAATGAAGACTTCAAAGCAGACAGACTGTCAAACACTGCTGGAGACCAGAGGGCAAGAGAAGGAACAAAGGAGGTGGGAGGGTGATGATGAAACAAACTGGCTGATGGCTTAGTTAGTGCAGAGTTGCTTTTGGACACTTTGTGCTTTTTACTGGCAGTGCACTTCCTTTGCCTGGTCTGCATCGGGTAATAAAACCCTGAAAGTGTAGAACAATACTGTTCAAACTACTCAGCATCCAGCCAGATAACAAAATAATGCAGTACAGAATAAAAACACATAGCTGTAGGAAGCTCAAGACAGCTTGGTTAAAAATGTCACAGCTGCTCCTCCAATGCAGGTGGGCTAAATGACTAAAATATAAAAGCAGGACGATACTGTAGTTTTTTTAAGTGGCACTCGTTTGGAACTATTTTAAATCCATCTATTTCCAGGGTAGAATAAACAGCTAATTTTCTTCTAATATTCATTTGAATTTTTCTCATTAGCCAAATAACTGTTTGGTTTAAAAAACACTTCTAATGGTAAAAAGTGCTCCAAACACAGTTGTTAAAAATTCACGTGTTTATCAATTAACTAATTACTTGCTTTAGCTGCCCTTATATAAACTGTTGTGTTTTGTTCTATTTTGTTTAAAAAAACTTTCATGAGTTTGTGTTTAAGATCTTAGTAAGGTAAAAAGTAAAATCTCACATATGAATAAAGTCCAAATAAAAGTTTTTTTCTTTCCTTGGATGAAGTTGAGTAGAAGTGGGAAGAACCATCAAAAAACTCAGGTAAAACTCAAGCCCCTCAGATTTGTACGCTACTTGAACAAATGTAGGCTACTTAGTGGTGTTTCTTCACAGATTTGTATCATATAGATGTCTGCATATTATTTATATTTACTTTACCTTGCACTAGTTGCTCACATTGTTTTTGGCACAGAGGCAAGTTAGTGACTGGGTGGTCACAGTGACCACCTGACCCTTTTTCATGTGTTATTAAAACCTACACTTTCATTCCAGGATTTGAAAGTATTCAAATGAAACAGTGATTTGCTTAGCATGCTGCTGGTAAACGAATAAATAAAAAAACTTCTTGAATTTTGCCCTTGATATGGCTGTGGTAATTACCAGGGGAAGGATGCACAGATGTTGCAGATCACTGACGTATGTGAAGGAAAAGATTCTACAGTCATGTAAATCTATTTAGACAACGAGAATAACACATTTTCAGAACAACTGTCAATTAGTATTATTAACTGAGGAGAAACTCTAAAATAGACCTGGAACCTCATATTCTGTTCTTTGTTCTGATTAAATAAGTTTGTATCTATGCTGTTTTCATGGACACAAAATTATGTTTGAAACTGGGATATCATTGATTCCATTTTCACCAGCAATGTCCATAGACACATAGAAATGTAACATCATCAAAAGGCAAGGATAGAGTGACACATCTACAGAGTTGAAATTATAGCTGTTACCCCATCGGTTGACATTCATGCTAATGTGTCCGTTTTGTAAGATGAAACCAGCTCTGTTATTTTTTAATCACAGGCATTATCAAAATGCCTGTTCCTGTCTCTGTTTTGCACTGCTCCTAACATACAGCTTTGGTGATTTTTGAAATTAGCTGGTTACGTGTTTGGAAACCGGTTCAGTTTTAGGAGCGCACCCACAGAACATGTCTTATCAGCATTGTTTGCTGAGATTTAATAAAACTGCTCCAATGTTTGTTGTCTGCAGGTAGGCAGTGTCCTCTAGTGTAAAAACCAACCACTTTCTGTTGCTTGTGTTCAAGAAAAAAAAAACAAGTCCGTAGGAGTTGATTGCCGAGTGTGGAGTAACACGCTCTGGAAATTCACAATTTCGTTGCCGTTTTTTTTACAAACATAGTCCAGTATTTCTTTCGAAAGTGAAATGAAGTTGTATGCAACAGCACAGCCTAGCTTACTAACAGGTTGGAATTTTGAAATGTCACGTGACGTGATGTCTCGCGTGAGATAGCCTCCTGTTGACGGAAGAGGCTCAGATTGAGAGCAGGTACTGGCTTGATTAAATTCATTCTGGACTCTATATCCGACCACATGAAGACCTCGGGACACTTCGGTTTGGCTTTAGGGACCCTCTACTCACTACCATGTAAGTGTTATGTTGTTTGGAGCTGTAGAAGAGGTATAAAAATAGCGTTTTGTAGCGGCGATACGATATGCCCCTCTCACTTGAAGGCTAACGACTTTTGGCTAAAAACGGTCAAATCGAAATTCTCAAAGCAAGACGATGACGACGTCTATACGCGACACCGAAGCTTGTAGAGTGTTAATCCAACATGGCAGCGGACACAACATTACCGTCAAGGTCGGAACCAGCAGCTGGAAACCGGCCTCCGGTGCTTGGTGTCACAGAACCCGACATCGTGGAGCAGCCACCTGGTCTGGGTGGAGTTTGCACATAATTCTCTGCCCACCTCTGCCACAGGTTTCTCCCCCTTCAAGTGCGTATATGGGTACCAGCCTCCCGTGTTCCCGGATACCGAACGTGAGGTCACGGTTCCCTCCGCCCACACTTTGGTTCGCCGTTGTCGGCGCATCTGGGCTGCTGCACGCCAAGTTCTCGTCCGCCAGGGGGACCGGGTCAAAAAGGCTGCTGACCGCAAACGCTGTCCTGCACCACCATACCAACCCGGACAGAAGGTCTGGCTCTCGGCCCGTGACCTCCACCTCAAGGTCCCCAGTAAGAAACTGCACCGCGGTTCGTGGGACCCTTCTCCATATCTAAAGTCATCAATCCAGCCGCCATCCGTCTACGCCTGCCCCACTCCCTCAGAGTTCATCCCACATTCCACGTCAGCCAAATAAAACCCGCCAAGGAAAGCCCCATGGTCCCGACCACCAAGCCCCCGCCGCCGCTGGAGTCGACCGACGGGGGAGTTTTTTACAAAGTCAAGAAGTTATTAGCAGTACGCAACAGAGGGAGGGGCAAGCAATTTTTAGTGGACTGGGAGGGTTATGGCCCCGAAGA
Source organism: Odontesthes bonariensis (assembly GCF_027942865.1). NCBI lineage: Eukaryota > Metazoa > Chordata > Actinopteri > Atheriniformes > Atherinopsidae > Odontesthes > Odontesthes bonariensis. The sequence goes on along the minus strand of NC_134525.1, from coordinate 26,762,000 downwards.
AAGACAATGGGTTCCAAGGAGCTACATAGCCGAACCCTCCCTCATCACGGACTTCTACAGAGACCACCCTGAGCTACCTGGACCGTCAGGAGTCGGTCCTAGAAGGGGGGGCTCTGTCACACCGCGGTGAGGTCAAGTGGGTTTTTTGTCTCGTCTCCATGTCATGTCTCGTCACTTCCTGTTTTATTTTTAAAGATTAACTCCCCTCTCGTTTCAGGTCGCTTGCCCTTCCTCTTGTGTTCCAGTCTGATTGTCGCACGAGTGATTCCACCTGTTCCCCGTTAACCCTGTGTGTATAAGAGTTGATGTCTCCCCTTGTCTTGTGCCAGTGTGTCGTTATTGTTGTAGCCAACATACCTCACTCTTGCTTTCAAAACCTAAGTCCATGTTCTATGCCACGTTTCTGATCTCGCTAAGAGTTTTTGTTTTTGGATAACTTTTGTATTTATAGCCTTGTTAAAGAACAGATTAAGTTTAATAGCATTTTTGCGTTTTCCTCCGAGTGGAGTGATTTTTCGTTTCTTAGTAAAGTTTCATATCCTAGTGCCTCCTATTTTTACAGGAGAGGGTTTTTGTTTTCCTCCGTAGCAGGAGTGATTATTAGTTTAAAGTATAAAGTTTCAAAGCCTTTGTTTTTCCTCCTCAGTGGAGTGATTATTATTTCTATAACTTTTCATAGATATACTTCTCTCATTTTGGGAGAAGTATATGGTATTATTGATAACTTATATATATATATATATAGATATATATATATATAGATATATAGTCCTTTTTGTTCTCTCTTGGAGAGTTTGGACAACCGTGTTCCTCCTGAATAAAAGCTTTGGATTTACAACACCTGCTCCTGTGTCCTGCAAATCTCTGGGTGTGACAGCTTTATGATCTAGCTTTCCCAAAAGATTGTTTTGGAAGCCTGGAAAGGCAGCATACAGTCGACCTGGTTGTTGTTTAAAAACCTCTGCCTCTTGCAGAGTGTCAACCAAGGTGAGGATGTCTTTTTTCATGTTCACATGGTGAGCATCAGTTTGCCCAGATATGCCCAGCTCCATATCAGTGCGTGCCATCATTTGTTTCATGACTCCTATGGACCTGCTTATTCTGGCCGCGGAAGTCTCATTCAGGTTGGGCCCCAGGCCCTTCAGGAAAGATTTCAGGAATCCATTTAAGTGCTCCAGATGTAAATCAAGTGGAATGTTTTGACCCTTGCCTCCCCTTGTGTTCCAGAATCGGTTCCATTTGAGACTGTGAGCAACTTGTGGAGACAACGTGGCATTCATTTGTACAGTAAGCAGAAAAGTACTGTATGCGTAACTAGTGTGTCCATAAGCTTTGTAGAACAACAGGGCTACTGTGTAGAGACGCATCAGCCTTTCACCATCTTTACTGCATCTAACATGTCCAAAAGAATAAAGCTCAAACCCAGTCTGGCACAGGTGTGTTCATACTTGTGGTCACAGTGTGTGGGGATGATTGGGGCATAACCAGGTTGTGTGGGTTTGTCTGCTTTTGAAATAAGTGTATGTTCTTGAACAACCCTCCATACGACAAGGGAACTTGTACTTCTGAATTGGTGTGGCTGATGGTTTACTTGCAGCATCTGCAGCCTCGGTCATGTCAGGAAGAAGAACATATTTGTCCACGATTGGGGCAGTGAATGTGTTGAACCATGTCCTTTTTGCTTCTGGAGAGGCCTCTTTAATGTTATCCGGTATGAGGGACTCAGGGCGATCTGTAACAGCACAAACAAAACATGGACTAAGTAATAAATCAAATCAAATTTATTTATATAGCACATTTCATGTACAAACAATTCAAAGTGCTTCACATAAAATAAAAGCATTGCAGCAGGGAGTGTAAGAAGTATTAAAAATATTTAAAGAGAAACAAATAAAATCATTTAAATGAATTTAAAAACAAGCAACAGTCTAGATAAGTTAAAAGATATTTCATGCATAGACGCGTGAGAAAAGAAATGTTTTTAACCTGGATTTAAAAATGTCTACATTTGGTGAAAGTTTAATCTCCACTGGCAGTTTGTTCCACTTGTTGGCAGCATAACAGCTAAATGCTGCTTCTCCATGTTTAGTCTGGACTCTGGACTGGACCAGCTGACCTGAGCCCTTGGATCTCAGAGCTCAGCTAGGTTTATATTCTCTGAACATATCACAGATGTATTTTGGGCCAAAACCGTTCTGGGATTTGTAAACCATCAGCAGGCTTTTAAAATCGAGGGAGTATTCCAACACATGCAGACATTTATTTGCTAGCCTCAAAATTCAATCAGTCATCATGATGGTACCAACACCAATGTGCGAGTTAATAGTTTATTTTACACCACGGGTAAAAATGTGCATGACATGATCATCAAGTTCATTTCTTGTGACACCGACATGTGTTGTTGTTAATTAATGGTTTACCTGTGACATGATGAAAACCAAGATGCTCATTCGTGGCTGCTAGGAATAGAGCAGTCGTGTCCTTGATCACAAAGTCCCTGTAAGCATTAAACGCAGCACGGGGTCCACTCTTGGCATTGCTGCACCTGGGGTGAGAAAGTATTTCAATGTAGTGTAGGCCAGTGTTTCCCAACCCTGGTCCTCAAGGCACACTGCCCTGCATGTTTTCCATGTTTCCCTGTTCCAGCACACCTGATTCAAATAATTGGGTCAGGTCTTAAAGCTCTCCAGAAGGCTGAGGACGACCCATTCATTTGAATCAGGTGTGCTGGAACAGGGAAACATGGAAAACATGCAGGGCAGTGTGCCTTGAGGACCAGGGTTGGGAAACACTGGTGTAGGCCACACACATCTTTGTGTTGTCACAAAGCAATCAGTCTCTCAGGAGCTGCTTCACATCCCTTATAAGTGATGGGAAACATTCATTCATTCATTCCATCTCATCGAGATGTGGACGCGTCCGCCAGGATACAAAGACCCGAGAAAAGTAAGTACATTCATTTTCACATACTTGTCGTACTATTTAGAAAATGCCTAAATCTACTGTGAGAATGTACATTTTTGGTAGAATTCACAGGAAAAGTTCCATAATAGTACATAAAATATTTACCCTTAATTTAATAGTATCATTCTGTCCAAATGACAGATTTAGTTACTGAATTCATTTCCGTTTATGGTGTCAAACCTACCTGCTTCAACCATACAGACCATTGTAGAGGAGATGCAAAACAAACATGAGTTGGTCAGATGTGTACTTTAGGTAAACTCCCCTCACTACTGAAAAATGAGACAAGATCATTAGAAGAAGAGTCAATGGATTTGATCTGTTCTATGCATTTCATACAGGGCCAATGAGGACGGCATACTCAAAAGCTCAGTCATTTAAAAAAATGATCCGCTATGTGGAGCCCAAGAAAGTGTTTTTTGGACAAGAAGAGAAAAGAAGAGAGGTTTGCATACTATATGCCTTTGAAACATACTTTGAAATGTTTCTTTGAATCTGATATGTGACATAATACTATGATGAGTGAAGAGATGTGAATAGGGCCCAAATGCAGACACTGATGCAGATAGGAAGTTGAAAGGAACTTGATTTGATTGATTAAAACTATAACCAAAAATGCAGCTGAGCTGGAACATTGTAAACTAAACTCAGTTGCCCAAACCATGGACAAGTAATGTCGAGGATCAGACAAAGGCTGTGTTCTAAACCGCCTACTTCTCCTACTACTCCCACTACTCATATTAACTTTAACTTTTTTTAAGTTCCCGGATGCATACTAGATTCGCCAAAATGTTGGGTATGCATCATGAGGTTACTACTCATACTCAAACTACCCAAGATGCAACGTAACGTGACGTCGCCAATCGTCATTTCCTGTCAAAAAGGCAGTTTCAAGCTAGCTACAACGAGGGTAGGTTCACTTCCTGTTTTCAAAACCAAAGCACCAATTGTATCGTAATGGCTTTCCCTATGACAAAAGGCAACGGGTATTTTATTTTGTGAAAATAACCGGAAGTGCGTTGTTCACTACGGCTAGCTTTAGTTGCGCCGAATTCGTCGGAACAAAATTGTAAATAGCCGGTATTTTTGTCAGATTTTCAACATGTTGGGGATCTAAACAACAAAATAAAGAGCAGCTGAGGAATACAAAGAAACAATAAACTGCACAGAAGAGTAAAACAAAGAACTAAGAAATAATTAAACCATAGAAAAGACAAGAAACTCAAAACACAAAATGAGTAACATTGGTTACCATGTACAAAAACAAATCAAGACTAGACAAATACAAACTGAAGAAATACTCATTTAAACCAATTAGTCTAAACACCAAGAATCCAAACAAGAAAACAGTAGTGATGGTGAGATGAAGCCTCATGAGGCATCAAACCACTTAAGCCAATTGGTTCGACAAAGGGATCATTTTCTTGAAGCTTCATGTGCACATGAAACCATCTACTGGTCAAGTGTATAATCACAGTCCGCTGTATAATTTGTGATGCATTGAATTTTTGTGTCTTTTAGGGCTCTTGGAAATGACTATTAATTATCAAAAATGTATGACCAAATCCTTTCTCTACATGAATTTTCATATATGTGTACAATGAACTATTTATGAATGTATTCTGCATCTAAATTCTCCCACAAAGGTAGTATCATATGATATGGCAGGTAGTGTATGTTTTTCTGTTACTTTAGTAAAATGGAGAGGACAGTGAAAGTGCTTGTGGAACTTGGAAGAGGGCATTGGATATGCTGGTATAACTTGGACAATGATGGACAAAACAGGGGAGATTTTATTCATTTTTATTTAGAAATAACAATTTCTCAACAGTTTTTGGTTTTAATTGATCCCTTTTTTTTGACACCACTTCTTGACACCATCAAAAACCCACATTTTGAATGAAGACTAAAGGGTTTATATAACTGTCAATACTCGCGATAGATAGATTAAGGTCGCGCCTGGTGTGCGCCACGCCCACATGGGGCGATTTCTGTCAGGGTCAAATTTGCACCAGAAATCTCCCATTGACATTAATGGTACGTCAGTTTTTTTCAAAAATCATGCTCCCGAAACATATTCTATTAGGGTTTATGTGCTCGCACAAACGACATGCTTTCGTCATATATCTGTTGCGCGGGACCATGAACATTCTACGAAGAAGATGGCGAGTGTCAAGTGCAACAATACGGTAGTGTTTCTGAAAGAAGTACCCTTTAGTCGTCGTACTAATGCGGAGAAGGAAGTTTGGAAGAATTTTGCGGGATTTTCGAGCTAGCCTTGCGAGGCAAAGATGAAACCCAGGGCTCCACCAACCCTGCTATTTTTCCAGGTAGTATTTGATGTAGCTAAATAACTTAATCTTTTGTGCTCAGTCATTGACTTGTAATGATTTAAATCTTTTATATAATGTTGACAATAATAGCAGAATGTATAATGACACATTCATTGTTAATGGTGCAGTATTAGATTTAAAAAAGAGAGAAATCTCACATAAGTAAGCTGCACTTAACCATGGTTATGCTTTTCTAAGTCATATTTTCCAAAACTTCAATAAACACTTGACTTGGATTTATATGCTGTCATTTCAATTACATTCTTTAGAATGAAAATTGAATGAATCTTATCATTAAGAGCTTATGTGTTTACTTATTTCATAGAATCCTGGAACAATATGAGGAAAATAAATAAATAATGGTTAAGGTGTAATATTAACTGATTGGCAAATTATGCAATAAAATTATTAACAATTATTACAATAAATTATGCTACCTAGACAAATATACCTCAGTCCTATGGACTTTTATGGTACTTATGGACATAACGGGGGGAAATTGCAGAGTCACTTTGGTTATTTGGCAGACCAAGTAACCCCTCGACTCTACGTTGTGTTTATTTAAGGAAGACAAGGAGTTTCTGGACGATTGGACATTTCATTTCCTGCGTGGGAACATAACAGGTTTGCATCACTGCAATCGGTTCAGCTTCGCACAGCACACTCTGATGCAGCTTTCACAGACTGGAAATTGCACTACCTAAAAAAAATGTCAGGAGCCGCCACTGCTCAGTACATCTCGTAATGGCCCTGTCACACTGTTGCGTATGGCACTAGCGTATGCCAGTGTATGAAAATTATCACTCATACGCTGGTATACGCTGACATACACTAGGGGAACGTTAGGCATAGGTTGTATACGTTTCAAGCACGCTGGCATACGTTGGCATACGCTGAGGCAGAAATAAATTTTTGAACATGCGCAAAACTTTTGTGCGTATGGTTAATACGCTAAGCATACGCTTGGCATACGCTGAATATGCTAGAGGTACGATATAGGTACGTTACTGATAGGTAGAGAACGCTGGACATAAGTTGCCATACGTTGGCATGAAGGTGTACCGTACAGCTAGCGTGTTTATAGCCTCCGCCCGTCTGCCGCCTCCGGCAACTGACATATCTGAGGCAACCGACGATTCATGGGAGCGGTCAGGAGGAGGAGTTGGGGATCTTGATCACTCAGAAGCATGTAACTCATCAGCTGCAGGTGCATCAGGCATTTCAGCAGGTTTGGGTGAGAATGATTCTTGTGTTTTTTTGCCTTTTCCTCGGCCCAGGGCCCGGGCAAACTACGATTGCTTCTTGGGAGGCATGATCGAGATGAATGTCTCGAGAGATGTTGATAGCGCGTCGTCTACTGCAATAAGAGCAATGTGGAAAGGCTGCTGATATAGGCGCGTTGAAACGTACGCTGGGCATGCGCAGTTCATATGCTACTCATACGCTAGTCATACGCAGAGTACGCTGGTTATACGTTGTTCATACGCTGGCCATATGCTGTCAATACGCTGACCATAAGCTACTCATAGGTTCAATCCGGTAAGTATACGCACAATTCTTTATTTTCAAGGACTTTTCGTGCGTATGAAAATTATATTATTAATTTTCATACGCAACTCATACGCTTCTCTCATACGCAACAGTGTGACAGGGCCATTACATCGCTAGAAAACAGATTAGAAACAAAGACAAGAAGAAACAAATCCAAAATCCAAACAATAAATGAGTGCCAGGAAAGCCTCAGGTCATCCTCAGATGTTCTGTGTGATATTAAAGATAGTCACTTGTTCAAATACACTTTTTATTTCAAACACATACAGAGATAAGTAAACATTTAAGACACACCCTAAGACATAGAGCAAAGATGTAACACCTCAGAAAAACAAACAAAAAAAGCGCCTCAGAGTAGATGGTTTTCTTACACATAACACACATTATCCAGACTCAAGGTGCAGTCAGCTGTACCACATAATGAATAAAAGGATGCCATACCACATTAAAGTTCCCCATAGATCCATTCAGTGTGCATCTACTCTTTTCAGTCAAGGAAAAACATGACATCACATATCTATCTGCCAGAGGAGGAGGGGTTGTCATTCTTCCAATTTAAAAGACGAGTTGCCGTGCTAAAAGGGAGCAGTGGGCTATACTATTCAATTGTGGCTTTTATAGATGGAGATCTTCTGATGGCACACGGAAGAGTCCAATAAAAGGACAGGGATCAATAGTCAGACCTGAAATTGCTCAATACACTTCAAATATTGAGGAGCAGAATGCAGTCAGACTTGACCATCACCACATAATGTGGAAGAGTGTAGCGGATGCTTGCCTATATCTGTCACAAATAGGATTAACTTCTGGGTAGATTTTGGATAACTTAACCTTAGATATATGATGCCTGTGTGCCACTTCACACTGAATACGACCATACCTTTCACAAATGGAAGAGAAGTGGATTCTTTGAAGTATGTACCCATATTCTTCTCGCAGTTTTCCAAAAACTATTTGGATCTATTATAACAACTACAACTGTCAAAACACAATTTTGGTGGTAATATCTGATGTGCTGTAAAACACTGTGCACATATGTCTTCTTTAAAAGCACTTCCTACTAGTGTCCTTGAGAAGGAGAGGCTGAATTGTCTTAAAAGCACTGTTCAAAAAACATGATTCTCACAGTGCATCCAGTTGTCTCATAATGAGAGAGGGAGCGGTGAAGCAGATAGATGACTGCATCATCCACACCAATCCTTGGTTTGTATGCTAACACGTGTTTTCCACGCAGAAATTAAAATAGTTTGAGATGCAGGATGTCAGGCTACCGAGATCCTCCCCGTGAGGGCTGCACAGCACTTCCCTTTCTGTGGTGTCAAAGCAGTCTCTGAATGCCAAGCTGGACTCCTCAGAACACCTCCTCACATACTTCTAATACCTATGGTTGTTTATTCACCATAAGTATCAGAATCTTTATCATCATTATACAAAGTATAACAAAATTTTACGCAGTCCCTTCCAGTGCAAAAATAGCAATAATAAAAAATTAAGTTATCATAAAAAAGAACATGATAAATGGACTGTACTTGTTTAGCACTTTTCTAGTCGACCACTCCAAGGGCTTTAGCACTACATGCCACATTCACCCATTCACACACTCTCATGCAGCACGTGTTAGTCCTAGGTACAATCAATCAATCAATCAATCAATCAATCAATCAATCTTTATTTATATAGCGCATTTCATACCACAAGCAACTCAATGTGCACTACACTAAGTACTACACTAAGTACTACACTTTTATGCATTCACAAACATTCATTCACTAGTGGACACATCGGTAGGCAATGTGAGGTTCGGTGGCTTGCCCAAGGGCACTTCGACATGAGGCCCAGGGAAGCCAAGAGTCGATCCACCGATCTTCCAATTGGTAAGCGACTGCTCTTCCTCCATATCTACAGCGACTCATTAATAATTTACAAATGTACCAAAAGTAATAATAGTAATATAAACACTTTTTCTATGTACAGAAAAGGGGAAAGAAAGGATTTATAATAGTAAACCAGTATAAAAAAAAGAAAAATATATGTATGTATAAGAAACGTGTGTTCCTGGAATGTTTTGTACACATTTTAGACAGTTTGTTGCACCGAACGATGAAATTGCACATTGTGAGATCTTTCACAGCTTTGTTAAAGGGAGCAAAATCCTTTCAGTGTTCATTGATTATTGCAACAGCCCTTTGATAAGTGCTGTTTTTCAGTCTGTTTGTTTTGGCTTTTATAGTCCTGTACCACCTTCCTGCGGGAAACTGCTGGAACATGACAGAGCTGGCTACCTCTCTTGGACAGCCATACTGCAGCACCCTGCTTGGCTTTTACAGTATGTCTTCACTGGAGAGGACTGCACCAGTGCCTTTGAGGGAAAAGGCGAGATGGCCCCACTCAAAAAGCTCCAGAAGAACCCCAAATTCCAAAGGGCCTTCAGGTCGGTGGATTATTATTTTAGGAAGAGACCCTCAGCCTAAACTCAAGAGTGGACTTTGCTTGCCTGCCTGCTTGCCAAAATGCACTCATCCCACACATCCAGCTAATTAACTAAAGGGTAGCATGCTATAAGCGGGCTACTGAGCCAATCTTCTGGAGGCCTAATCCCTATGATGATGATGATGAGGGGTGGGAGTAGAATGAAAAAGGGATTTTAGAGCCTGCCTGGTGTTGTGGACCAGTTTTGCCTCGGTCATTAATCGACCTGTTGGCGAGTGGTCTCAGTGTAATAGATGATGGGGAAGTGGAGGAGATGGAGATAGAGATGGACAATGATGAGTGGGTGGGAGTGTGGGTGGGCAGGGGAGGGGGGGGGGGCTAAGTGTGTGTGTGTGTGTTTGTGTGTGGCTCATTTTTCTCTAATAAAGAGTGGTTCTACCATCTCAGTGACCTTTCCATTTGGCTGCTGGTGTCAAAATCATCAGAAAAAGTGTGTTAATTTGTCTTTGTATCATGTCTGGTTTTGGAGTTATGAAAGCTGGCGTTTTATTGGTGTTTGAAATTCTAAGAATTCTAAATTGGTCGCTCCCACATGTTTAGCTTTGTCGCTCATTCCATGAATGCACAATCCTTACACGATGTAGCTCATTGGAAAGATGGCTAATCAGGCTTTCCATCGGTCTAAAAGACAGCACCAACCGTAATTATTAAAAGGGAGAAATTATGGACTGAAAAAAAACAGTTCCAAACTTTTGAGTCATTTATACCAAAATAGAATTGAATAGACAATACAATAGAAAAATACTTTATTCATCCCCCAATGGGGTAATTTCAAATTAATCATGTCACTTAAAAAATGATAAATATTTACAATGATTGTATATTAACAACAAAAATAATAATACTACTACTAATAATAATGAATGACTAAATAAATACATTGGAGAATAAAATGTCAGCAATCACTGTTAACAGTCACTCAGTCCTGCAGTGCAGAGAGATGAGCCTCTCACTGCAGCTGCTCCTTTGTCATACACTAAATACTAAATACCACTCAGAGTTCATTTGTCTCTGATAAAGAGTGGTTATACCATCTCAGTGACCTTTCCATTAGATTCCTGGTGTCACAATTATCACAAAAAGTATGTTCATTTGTCTTTGTATGATGTCTGGTGTTTTTTCCACCATTTGTGTGGACATAAATTCAAAATGGCTGCCAAATAACCCCTATGGGACATTATTTGACCCGGGCAACAAGCAAAAATCTTAAGTAGACACCTTAAGGGTCCTACAAAAAGGTCTGCGAACTTCATGATAGTGTTGCCCGGGTGGGTTGGGGTGCAGCCATGCATATAGAGTGTGTGCAGTGGGGACTCGGCATACATCCCCATGGGGAGCCGGTGTTGTGGAGAGGTAGGGTCCTATTTTGATTCTCTGTGGACAATCGCTAAGGAAGTCTTTAGTCCAGAGACTGTGTGGCAGGCCAAGGTTATACATTTTGTGACCAGTCTGTTTGAGATGACCGTGTTAAATGCCGAGCTAAGGTCAATGAAAAGCAGCTATGGCAGAATTGTCCTTCTGTTTCAGGTGGGTCAGGCCAGTGTGGATAGCTGAGGCTATGGCATCCTCTGTCTATCTGTTTCTTGTATGCAAACTGGTAAGGGTCGAATGTGGGTGGAAGTCCATCAGTGATGTGACATCTGATCAGTTTCTTGAAACACTTCATAATGACTGGTGTGAGAGCCACTGGCTGGAAGCCGTTTAAGCTGCTGATGGTGGTCTTTTTTAGGGCAGGGATAATGGTTGAGGCTTTCAGGCAGGATGGTACAGTGGCCTGTGCTAAGGACAGGTTGAATATTTTGGTAAAAAAAAAACCTGTAAGTTTTTTTTGTACAATCCTTCAGCTCCCTCCCTGTGAGTCCGTCAGGTCCTGCTGCTTTTCTGGGGTTTACTGTCCTTAGCATTTTCCTCACTTCGTGCTCCCTCACCCTCAGGATGTGGCTGGTGTTGGCAGGTGGATGTAATATGGTCACTTCTTTTTGTCCAACGCAGGCAAAGAAACAGTACAGCTCCTCCGTCATTTCAATTCAGTTTCAATTCAGTTTATTTATATTGCGCCAACCCCCAACAAATGTCAAATGTCACAGCTTTGGGTCTGGGTTTGTAGTTTGTGATGTGTTGGACCCCCAGCCTGTTTGATGCCTCTTTTTTGGTCTGCCAGGCTGCAATGTATAGCTCCCTGTCACCAGACTAGAAGGCGGCAGAGTTCTAACCTTTCTTGTCATCCAGGGTTTTTAATTGGCATACACCCAGATGTGTTTTTCAGTGGTGATGGTCAATGGCAATTTTAGGTAGTGGCCAAGGGTGCCCAGGGCCACCACTGAAATGTCATTGGTCACCCCGATGGCCACCCTAGATCTGATAGGTAATTGATCAAGTTCGTCCACACAACAAACAAGAGAAACGCTGTCAGTCAATGGTGATGGCTGGCTGACGGATCAGTTTTACATTTTGAACTAACACAATAATGGTCGGACTGATGCTGCAGAGAGCTGATTTCTGATCAGTTTTTCGAGTGACCATGCAGGTCTGGGCGGCTATGGCTTATTTTATCGTTCAACATCTGGCAACCCTGCTCAGTAGAGCCAACGCGAGATGAACACTGCCTGTCACCTGCAGCTCCCGCGAAACAGGATCAGAGAGCCCGCATCCATTAACTGGATTTATCGGATTCATACAATAAGGTATGGTAAAATAATGATTTATGTCGTAATTTGCTCTGAGTGTGCAGGGGAACTTTATTCAGCAAACTTTATGTAAGAGGAACAGCTAAAAGACGAGAGGAGGGCACACGTTTTAGCTAAAACCGCAGCCTTCAAACCAGTTAGTCAGTTTCTTTTTTGTTGTTGCTAACAGGATAAATTGAATATGAAACCGTTCAGGACAGGAGCAGCATTCGTTTCTCGAAAGTTGGGTACTTTCATGAGTAGGATACAGACAGCAGTAGGCTAGCAGCTAATTTATCCTGCTGTATGTCAAAACCTAGCACATGAAGTGAATGTTTGAAACCGGACTCTGAAGTTGTGGTGACTTTGACAGTGAGGAGCCTCTTGTCCGTGTCTTCAACCCATTTGAAGAAGTAACAACTATAGTTTAAGTAAAGTTGGAGTGATTCATTGAAGTGAAGTCCAGATCACGGTCACCAGCCCCCTGTAACCCACAGTGCAGGTCTACTTCAGAGTGTGACTTCACCCACCCATAGCTAAACATGCGGTAGGCTACATATTTGACCACAAATGTATATCGTAATCCTGTTGTTCAAACGCAGCGAAAATAAATTGTCATTCACACAAAATCATGATACATTCATCAAAGTGTAATATGGTTTCGAAACGTTTATAATTCCTCATAGATAGAAGGCGCTGTACAAAATAAAAGTATTGTAACGACCCAGAATGAAGGTAAAAGCACACGGACTGGCTTGTTTCCTCCTCTCCCTGTCAATCACTGGACCGCAGGTCATGTCACTCAGGTGTGGGCTGGTGTTTGGGGGAGAGGAGTGGGCGTGGGCAGGTCTGGTGCTCTCCTGGGGTTGGTTGCGGAGCAGGACTGAGAGTCACCCGTGTTCTGTGATTGTACTGCCAGTGTAAAACTTAATAAAGAGCAGTTCGGCAACCGCCGGTCTCAGAGCCTCCGTGAAGTCACTACAGTATTATTATTATTATTTTCAAGCCAGTTCGGGTCTCATTCATGAAACGGATTTGCACAAGAAAATCTCCAGATAACCACTAGCTACGTTTTACCTCATGTCACGGTTAGCCACAAGATAGCTTTTCAAGCCAGTTCGGTAACTATAGCTGGCGCTACCTAACTGAAAAACGTTGATAACTAGCTAGCTACTGGCTAGCCTTTGACATATTGAGCTGAAACCAATTGAAGTTGTGGCATTTCATATCATTTTTGTTCTATGAACCGTTCTTAAAAAGTCTGCTAGTTGGCGTTGGCTAATATGCTAGTGGTGGCTAAGGCTAGCAGAATTTCCGTGTTTTTTGGAACCATACAGGAGTTTTTCAGCTCTTAAACTCATCAAAAATCAACTGCGTTCAACTACGTCAGAGAACAGACTCACAGGTTTAGCAATTCTCAGTTTGAGATTGAGTCTAAACGTGCAAAAAAATTAGATTTGGATGAGTTTGTTTAAGAGATTTGCTGCACAGCACAGCAATCGTCACACACAGCTTCTGTAAATTTGATACTGAATAGCAATCAGTTGATAGACATATTTTGTTATTGTTAATGGGGGGAAAACATTTCTGCTGCTACAATAATCCCAAGGGAAACACTGTTTTAATATACTAAAAAGTGGAATGCTCATGTATGTAGACCAAATATTGAATTTATCACACTTGGGTGTTGAAAAAAAAACTGTTGTATATGGGCTCATATAAAGGACAAAGTACAATGGGCTTCCTAAAAAAAATTGCCACCCAACAATATATGCCTGCCACCCCTCTACCACCCCATGTATAAATCTCTAGAATCGCCACTGGTGATGGTGTCTGTGTAGTGCTTGATGTAGGAGAGTACAGATGTGGTGTACTCCTCCAGGTCACCTGATTAAAAAAATTCTCCAGTCTTTATTTGCAAAGCAGTCTTGTAGCTGAGAGGTGGCATCATTAGGCCATGTTTTAACAATTATTAGGGTGGTAGAGTCTCTTCCTGAGGGAGGTGTAAGATGGTAACATAAACAGGGATATAAGGTCCGACTGGCCCAGGTAAGATGTAGATATAGCCCTGTATCCCTGTTTAATGTTTCAGAAGACTTTGTCCAGTAGACGTTTCCCACATGTGCCACAGTTCCCAAGTCTACATGATTAAAGTCTCTCCTGTAGGCAGGGGGAGATGAACCAGGTTGTGGTCAGAGTGGCCCAGATGGGGAAGGGGGGATGAGCTCTATGCATCCATGACATTTGCATGCAGTAAGTCCAAGGTTTCATTGTCTCTGGTGGAGCATTTCACATACTGGGTGAAAGTGGGCAGAGTGGAGAACAGGGAGGGATGATTAAAGTCCCCAGAAATAAGGGGACTGGGGGTGCGATGTCTGTAGTCGTGGCACAACAGTGTGTATGACGTCACTGACAGCCACGGCAGGTAGCATGGCTGAATACTAATCGCCAGATAACATTCGGCTAAAATTGGCTTTATGTTCTTTCAACTGATCATGGACCACACTTTGTTGCATTGACAATCAGAGGAATTCGACACTGGTTCATTTAAAGTAAATTGTAATACTGTCAGTGTGCTGAGCTTCTAGGCGTTCCCACTTTGATTTAATAAATATATTTGAGTTGGAAAAGAAAATGCAGATTTTGGCCCTTTTTACAGTGCTTGTGTCAGATTAAGTCGAAGGCTGGTATCATTCCTAAGATCCAAGGATCTCCTTTTAAAGGTGGGTGCATTTGACATATAAAAAAAAATGGCAGTGTTTTAAAGCTGCAGTCTGCAACTCTTTTTCGAGCATAATGCCTGGAACTGTCCGGGGATTCTGAAAGTAGTACATTAAATACCCCAATACAAAAAAAAAAAAGAGTTCTCTAGGTCCCCTATATGTCCCGCTAGGTCCCTCCAAAGCCAGCAGGTTTGTTTACCAAATTGCTGACCGGACCGGTAAACGGTAACCAATCAGGTTATGAGCTGGGCTGCTGCCTGTCAATCACCGATTGTGCACGCGCGATACAAGGTAGGCTCGTCCCCACGCTGGCACGTGCACAAAGTTGTAGAGAAGCTTGCAATCGGAGCAATGGCGGAGCGAGATCAGCTAGTAAATGAAAGCGAAAAGTTGCCAATTCAACCGTTGGCAACCACAGCGTACACAGCAAAAACTGCTAAAAAAAAGGAAAATTGATGACACCTCTGCTAGGGCTCGGAGAAAAGAACTTGACAAGACAAGAGACAAGACAAGGGTAAATATCGACATAGCCTTTGAGAGGTGGCGGAATCTCAGGGACTCCAAGGGGTTCAAGTTTGACTATGAATTTGCCGCATTTCTTCTAGACAGGTAAGTACATTTCAGCTGTTTCTGCTGTTTGTCTTGATGTACCGTAAAATGTATGTGGGGAAGAGGGAATACTGCCTAAAAACTTCAGTTGAGCTAGTCTTTGGTTGTGGCTAATGTGTAGGCTATGTGCTAATATGGATAATGAGTATTGCTACCACAGAGCTAGGTCTGTGATTGCTACCAACTGCACGAGGTTGGCATTGCGAGTGGGTTTTTTTTAATTATTTTTTGTCATTTGGCACCACAGATCAAGGTCTTTGTTTGGCACACTGTGCGGTCCGTCGGCCGCCTTCTTCTTTTGCTGTTAGGATTTGCATGTAGATAAGTGTTTGTTTTCTACTACTACCATGAGATGACCTAAGCGATTTGCTTCTCAATCTGAGGACCTTATAGCACAGCAGCCTGCACGGAATTAGCTGTAGACCGTATTGTGCCTTGGTTTTTTTATACACCGACACGTTTCGCAGGTGCATTCATTGTTTGATGTGTTGATATGTATTAGATATTTGTACACCCTTACACCTAGAACGTTATAACCTTACGTTTGACATGCTTCCCTGAGAATGAACACCAATAGCTTGGAAGTTTGGGTTATTACTTGGCAGGAGGCATGCCATTCCACATTGCGGCATAGTATATGACATTTCCACGATTGAACGTGCAAGGTTCTGTTCTTTTGCGTTACTGTTGATCGTGCAGTACAGTTTTCATGCCCATTTTCAAGGGCTACAACTGGTATGTCTAGCTGCGCAACCTTGGAGAAAGCAACAGCAAGTGCGTGCGCGTGTGTGTTGCATTTGACAAAACGTTAGACCATGTCATTGCATGTTTTTTTGCAGTTACCAGGGCTGTACCCTGCCTGTGACATCTACTCCACTCAAACAGAAGAGACCTCCCAACGTGCCTGTGGCCCTTTCAACTATTGTTGGAGGTTCCCTGTCTGATAGGTAGGCTGTAATAAATGTCAATTTGTGCACTGTTCATTATCAACAATAGTCAATAAATATCTACTTGGTGTAAACATGTGCAACCTGCATGCAAATAACCCACTTATATTAGAGCCAACATTTGCTTTTATACAGAGAAGATGACTTCTCTGGAGAGGCTCAGGGGTGTCATGACGATGCCATCCATGTCTTAGAAGAAAGGTATTTTTTTAATTGAACACTTGACACATTACTTCACATTCTTGTCATGAATACGGATACTGAATTTATTTGTGGGCCTTGTTGTAGCATTTCATCGCAGACCATCATGGTTCAAGAGGACCTAGATGAGAATGCCTTCAACAGCTTTCAAAACTCAATGTAAGTGGCTGGCCACAGCTCTTGGATGGTGTATGTACATAGCATATGAATAATGGGCGTGGTGGGCAGCTGGGATAATGGGGTGGTGGAAGGGTTGATAAATGTTTTGTGGCGTGTAAAGTCTGAGTAATAGTGACGGTGAATTTATGTGGTGTGTGTGTAAGTATAGATAGATAGATAGATAGATAGATAGATACTTTATTGATCCCGAAGGAAATTCAAGCATCCAGTAGCAGACATAATAAAACAGTAAAAATATTTATACAATAATAAACACTTTAAAAACAATCTAAGAATTTAAAAAACTGTTTAAGAATATAAAATATAAAAATATAAAGTGACCAGTGAAGTGACATGAAAGTGAAATATAAAGTGATCAGTGAAATTCAAAAGTGCCATCACTGAGAGCTGTTGTACAGCCTGATGGCCAGAGGAACAAAAGAGTTTTTGAGTCTGTTGGTGGAGCAGGACTGAGACAGCAGTCTGCCACTGAACACACTCCTCTGTCTGATGAAGGTGTTGTGCAGTTGGTGGTGGGCGTTGTCCAGTATGGACAGCAGTTTGTCCATACTGGTCCTTCTCTCTAGAACAGCTGCAGCAGTTTTTTGCAGATGTTGAAGGACCCCAGCCTTCTCAGGAAGTACAGACGGCTCTGTCCTTTCCTCTGTCCAGAGTCTATGTTAGCTGACCAGTCTAACCTGTCATCCATCTGCAGCCCCAGATATTTGTATGAACTGTATGTGGCACTGTGAGTTACACCGTGTGAGATGTGACCTGTCCTTAGAAAAAAATTACATACTTGTGTGAAGATATACAAAATTGTGAAGGTTATAAGTCCTATAGTACAAACAAGACTATCTTTCTTTTTCTTTCTTCCCTTCTTGCCAGCAAACGCTTTAGCTTCACCCCTCGTGTATATGAAGCCAGAATACTGCTTGCTGCCCTGGACTACAACCACCATGTCCACAGGCAACCCAAAAGAAGACATGATGGCTCAGTGCAGTAAGTCATAAACACATCCATGTCATGAATCCAAGGAAAAACGAGGATTACTCATAACACTGTAAAAGTGCTATATGTCATTTATTGGTGTCAAGGTATGAGGTTGCTGGTGGTCATGTGTGGTCTGTGGTCTTCGGGATCTGTTTGTTAGATTCTGAAAGCTGTACAACAAGAAATCTGCCATGTGGAGCTTGTACGCCATGAAGGAGGAGAAAGACTATGGGTACATTCCTGAACTCCAGAGGGCCATCATCGCAAAGTGACTGTCAACAGGCCGTGGTCTACCCCGTCATTCCCAAGATAGGCCAGAGGACCCACGCCGACATGGACTACTGGCGGGTGTGCCAGCACCCACCATGCAGGAGCTAATGGACACACAAGCAAGGCGGGGCGCTGGCAAGTTCAAAATAATGTCTTGACATTGTAGTCCAGTCATTCTAACAGAAAGAAATAGACCAAATGTAAAAAGCACTGTGTTGTACTGTTCATTGGTCTTGACATGATAATTCCTGAATGTCAACATGCAGTTGTATTCATCTAACGCCTCTTGAATCCTATTTACCCCCGTAGTAATGCTGCAGTGATGACGCAGGTCAAAATGCCGTGCCCTTCTCTGCATCCCTACCGATCCCAGTCTCAGCCTCAGCCCACTCACCTGCTGTTATCTCCGCCCAGTGTCATCTTCTTTAGTTCAACTTGAAGTTCGACTTGAAGTTGAAGATTATCATGACACTTCATTAAAACATGTTCACCATAACCATGGCATTGTGTTGAATCATTACTGAAGAATATGAAAGTATTGTCATGACTGTAAAGTAAATTATACAGCGCTAAAGTCTAATGACAATGAGAATTAATTGATATTGCACCTTTTTCACTGGTAGACTATTTATAAAACAGCTGTGTGCAAGTAAGGATAGAAATTAAATTAGGAGCTCAATTACAACATTTTAATGGGAATAACGACATAAGAAATATTTACATATTTACACCCTCCTGGGAATGAAGCCCCTGAACTGTCCATGTGGGTCAGGGAACCTGTCCCTTACTGCCCACACGCAGCAACTGGGTATTACCACCCTGTGCCCTGCACCTAGAGTCCCTCTTTGCCAAGCAACGAACTGGCGGTAAACGGCATGTCTGAACTGCCTGGTGTTCTCGCCATCGTCGTCAGAATCCGCCAAGGCACGCAGGTTGTTCCAGAGGACCCGGGCTAAAGAGAGCCCACCCTGGTCCAACACATATGCTTCCATCTCTGGAAGCAGGGAGCAGCAGCTCCTGTTGTTGCAGCACTTTTGCTAAACCAGTGTGGGCATCTCCCGACACCTCCCACACACACACCAGAGAGGCTGTCCAGGGGCAGGAGGGGCATCAGATGGAGTGGGTGCATCCAGTTGATGTAGCACCTCGAATATCAGGCCTGGGTGCTGCGTCAGGCAGTGTTCTAAGACTTCATGGGCCTGGTTCAAAGACAGGCGCTGAATCTGCCCCTGATGAAAACAAAAAAAAAAATTACAGGTGTCAAAAGTAAAAGTACTTATGGTCTAAGTACAACACTAGCACATGATAATACATAGCTGTTACACCATTTACTCCATTGTACCTGATGAGGTAGACTGTGTTGTTACTGAAAAACCTATCAAGGAACCACCACAAACATTGCAGGACCAATTGTAAGACAAGAACACAGGTCAACTTTGTCAGGTAGCCTAAGTTACCTGTGTTGGAGGGAAGCATGTGTTTTACTTTTTGACACCTGTGTAAAAAATAGGACGCTAGAAAAACAAGAAAGAAAAAATATTCTGTATATGGGAATCATGAATAGAAATAATACTCACACGTCCGTGCACAATCCTTGTCCTGCGCAGGGTGTTGATCCTCCTCATGTCCTCTTGAATGAAGAGATCCTCCCTGCGCCTGCTGCTTCGGCTACGGTTACGGGCACGACCACGACCTCTGGACCTGGACGCCTGAGCGGAGGTGGAGGGCCCAGGCTCCTCGCCAGACAATGTCTCAGAACTCTATTCATATGAACTATTATTTCGCCAGACAATGTCTCAGAACTCTATTCATATGAACTATTATTTCGCCAGACAATGTCTCAGAACTCTATTCATATATACTATTATTTTGCCAGACAATGTCTCAGAACTCTATTCATACTATTATTTCGCCAGACAATGTCTCAGAACTCTATTCCTATGAACTATTATTTATTAGTTTCAATGCCACTGCCGACTGTGTACATCCAAAAGCTAATTAGCTAGAAATGGCATTCTATGAAATACATTGAAAATTGTCACACCGTAAGCCTCCATAACAAAAATAACTGAAAAAAAATTGTATTATATCGTCAACATGTATTGAGTATTTATATGTGTTTTGATGGGGCGGGACAGGAAGTTGAATAACTTTTTATTTTTCGGTTAAAAAAATAAGCATTTCTTGCATTTTGCGACTACGGAGGTCATCGTTTTCAACTTCAAGCGTTCTGATAGATCATGTAAACTCTTAAAATGCCAAAAATTAGGACTTTACGTATGACAACAACAAATCCTGCAGACTGCAGCTTTAAAACTATATTTACTGTAGGTCTTGTGCTGATGATCTTGTCTTTAAAACAAATGTAAAAATTAGTTTATTTTGCTCCCGCCTCCTTTTCAACTTTGCAGTCAAACCTCTATGAATGAGTTTAGACTTCTGAGAGCTGAAGATTCTAGTCAGTTTAAAAGGATAGTTCGCCTCTTTTGACATGAAACTGTATGACATCCCATATTAGCAATATCATTTATGAACATTGACTTACCCCCTGCTACGTCCTGTGAGCCGAGTTCCAGCCTCGTTTTGGCGTTGACGAAGCTTGGCGCTATTTTTGCCTCCCTTCATATCAATGCGTTCAGCCACCTGCCGATAGCTGCACCTGTTACAGTGTTTACTGCTCGGAAGCAGGGGACTGCTCGGTCTGCACTTCGGTCTGCACAGTTTACATAGCCGTAGTGATACGAAGGTAGAGAGAAATAGCGCCAAGCGATTGTGAGGTCTGACTATTTTCTGGCTGGACGATTTTGTGATGCAAATGTATTACTCTTTTGAACGCATATTGTTTTGAGAAGCAAGACGCTTTATTTTCGGGACCCCAGCCAACTAGCCGGACTACCTTCGTCAACACCAAAACGAGGCTGGAACTCGGCTCACAGGACGCAGCAGGGGGTAAGTCAAATTTAATAAATGATATTGCTAATATGGGATGTCATACAGCTTCATGTCAAAAGAGGCGAACTATCCCTTCAAGGTCCTAAAGCACCTATTTTTTGTTGTTGACTGAATAGTTTTATTTTTCGTTATTACTTTACAGAGATGGACAGAGAAACACAGCAAAGAAAGAGGGGATGACATGCAGCTAAAGGCTTTTACTTGGATCAATCCATTGATGAAATATTTATTTCCGTCTTTCACACAGTGAAGGTGATCATAAATCTTATCCTCATATTATTTTCTTTCAGGACATATGTCTGTTAGTGGTTGTATTTAACAAGGACCTTTGATCAGACACTTGACCTTACAAGGGAAAAAGAGGTGAGTGATTGTACAGTTCAGAGTATATTGATTTTACCTCTAAAAGCTTTATGTTTACTCTTTTTTTTGTTGGCTTTGTCTACATTGTATTTGACTGTCATTGTATTTGAGTGGAAAATCTAATATAGTTTCAAATTCTTGTCAGTCCCAACCATCCAAATCGTATCGTATTTTCATAATGGAGACATGGCACAAAACAGTAGATTGGAAAAAATCTGGCTATAAGAGCCTTCCTGAGTTGTTCTTAGTTGAAATAAAAGAGAAATTACTTGAGGTCTACAAGCATGTGGGAATGTTAGAGTAGAAGTAATGTGTGTTCATCTTACTCCGTACCATGATATTAAAGTGCCACAGAGTTTACTGACTTGGAAGTTTTGAGTGACGTTTTCCAGTTGCCTGTCTGCTCAGTTCTGTCAACGCATTATTTCTTGAATGAATAATTTCATGAAAGCATTTTAAGAATATTTTGTTGAAGAGATGTTAACTTGAGCTCAGGTATGACCTAATGAGGTTTTATTTGTAAAAGTCCAAGGTCACTGTGAACTCTTCAAACATGTTTTTGGATGTAATTTAAGGATTCAAACATCCATTTTTTTAATCATAAATAACAATTTTATAATAGTTACTAATAAATAATACATTCCCACAATAGTTTCAGTTTTATAATAAAATGACCAAATTATGAAAATTCGTATCCAAAATGTCAATTTTACTGTGATATTATAAGGTTTTACTAAATAACTTCTTGCTATTATTCAATGTTTTAAATGAGGAACAAAAGTAGATATTGTTGCCATGACATTTGGTCAGATAATAAACTGGTGTCAGTAATTTTGGATACCCATCTAAAATTTTACTTCTGTAAACATTACCTGGAACCAAATTTATACCTCAAACTTTTTTTTCTCCCCCTGTCTGATGTTAGAACTGTTAAATCTAACTGTTCAAAGCAACTTGTAAAATCATGTTTATAAGTTGGCTTTTAATTCAATTCTAACAAACGTTTCGTTTGCCATTTTTCCTCTTTTAATTCTAAATTATCTCTTATTGCTATTCTTTTGGTTTGTTTTATTTTGTTAAATTTTTATGAGAAACCCTTAATATAATGTAATAGTTTTGTAATGTTTTTTTGTCATTGAATAAATTGAATAGTTGATTGACAACACATGTCCAGAGATCAAGTTTCTGTATGAGACATTGAAAAATTCCTGGATGAGACTCTGTCCCCCCATGTCAAGTCTGGACCCATTGACTCGGACACCAACCTTGACTGAGCTAATTAGAGGTAAGCAGTGATATGGCTTAGTGTAAAACCGGTTAAAATGGTGATCGTACCCTGATCTTCCGTCTTGGATGAGGATCACTCAACCCATGCTGGTTTATCTTTGTGTCATTTCTTTTATCCCTGTCAGCCGAACACACAGTTACCTTCACACAAGCAATCCGGCAATCAACATACATTTTCTCCTTAACAGATCAAACCTTAGTGTTTGTTGGACACAATGGCATTGTTTTTACTGCTGTATTTGTACAAATATTTTTTTGTTGTAGTGTTTAGCATATGACATGTTTCATATTTAATGTACAAATCTTATTCACCAGGACTTTTGTTTCTCTTCTCAGGCTAAAGTGATGCCAAACCCAAAGCTTGAAGTAGAACATGCAAGTTCTCTAGCAGATCTGGCTCCAAAATTATTTCCTGCTTCTTGTACACTGTGTGAGACTATAAGGTGGATGCCACATTCTATAAAATTCTGGACTCAATGATTTATTACTCTTGATCAACCAATGCAAGTAGAAAACTTTGTATCTTTATTCCACCATGGACTATCCTTCATATGCAGTGTGTAGAGGACTTTTTTATTTTAAGATCTCTCTTTTTTAAAGCTGCAGTCTGCAGGATTTGTTGTTGTCATACGTAAAGTCCTACTTTTTGGCATTTTAAGAGTTTACATGATCTATCAGAACGCTTGAAGTTGAAAACGGTGACCTCCGTAGTCGCAAAATGCAAGAAATGCTTATTTTTTAAAAAGTTATTCAACTTCCTGTCCCGCCCCATCAAAACACATGAGAACTCGTGCACGTAGACAGATGCGCGTACACGACTCCTCATTCATCAACTCACCTGTCATTTGCGATCATGGAAGACACAGTAAGTAGACTAGCCCGTAATGAAGTTCAATAGTCTAGATAAATAAGCGTGGGGACGAGCCTACCTTGTATCGCGCGTGCACAATCGGTGATTGACAGGCAGCAGAGCCCAGCTCGTAAACCTGATTGGTTACCTTTTACCGGTCCGGTCTACAATTTTGTAAACAAACCTGCTGGCTTTGGAGGGACCTAGCGGGACATATAGGGGACCTAGAGAACTCATTTTTTTTTGTATTGGGGTATTTAATGTACTACTTTCAGAATCCCCGGACAGTTCCAGGCATTATGCTTGAAAAAGAGTTGCAGACTGCAGCTTTAATACTGTTTGATTAAAGTACTAATGCAAAGACTTTCAAATGGTTTATCATTGTCTGTGGTTTAGAATTTTGTTTATAATAAATTACGAAGCAGATAAATGAACAGTAAAGTCTGTGCCAACCAACCCCTAATGGCTGATGTTTCTTTTTATCATATTTCTTGCAATGAAATGTTATCCACAGCTTTTTACTATTTTGATATAAATCTTAATTTGCAATAAAATTCCATATTATACCGTACAGTCTTAAAGTTTAGCTGTCTCTTTTGTCATAATTTTGTCTCAGAAACTCTAAAAAACTTTCCAGAACACAGTTTAAGCCACTTACCCTGAGCACACACAGGTGCACACACAGTGTACAGATGTGTGGCTTCTTTACACAAAAATTAATATTCCAGATGTTTGAAGTTTTACATACAAATAGCATATCAACATTTTCAGAATTTCATTGGCTACTTGATGCTACAGTCCTCAGTAAGCTCATTTACGGGTGGCATAAACTTCTTGTCTCACAGTTTTCTCGAGTACTATGCACACTGTAGTGGGGATTTTAGTAGGGCTGGGTAATATATAAATTCTTCTGACAATTTTTTTTTAATCTTTATTTTCCATCCATCCATTTTCGATACCCATTTAATCCAGTAGGGTCTGGAGCCTATACAGCCATTATTGGGCGAGAGGCAGGGTACACCTTGTACAGGTCATCAGTCCATCACAGGGCCACACAGAGACAAACAACCACACACTCACTCCTGGGGACAATTTAGAATCAACAATTAACCTAATATGCATGCTTTTGGACAGGGAGGAAGCCTGAGAAAACCCACGCACACACTGGGAGAAAATGCAAACTCCACACAGAAAGGCCCCAGACAGTAATTGAACCTGGAACCCTCTTGCTGTTAGGCGACGGTGCTAACCACCACACCACCACTCTTTTCACTTTATCTTTTTAGGGAAAATAGTTTATCTTTTTTTTTCTACTTTCCACTTTAGCATAATAGGATGTAAGGAGAAGTTTCTAAGATATGAAGAAGGTGAATTGGTAAAGCTCATCTCTCACCGTTTGAGTCGCATCAGTTAAAATGGAACACTGAGGGCTTTAGACTCGGAACCCTGGTGCTTCCACCGGAGCAGGGAGGAGATCACTAAGTATAATGATTAATTATAAGTGATCACAAGTGATTATGTGTTTTCCTATGGGTTTTACATGGATTACATAAATCCAGATCAGCATGCTTTATGATCAGCAAGGGACGTGCGATCAGGGGAGACAGATACATCACCTGTCATCGTGAAAAATAAAAAACAGATTGATAAAATAAATATGAATATTTCTCCAATAATCTGTGATATAGTTGTAAATTGGCACATTTCCTTTTCAAACAGTAAGGAGACACGCAAGGTGAGCCAGAGGCGAACTGCGTCTCATCTCAGATTGTGCAATCTCGTACAAACTAGGTTGAGTGCATGCCTTTTTGCTTTCTCACTTTTATTTCACTTTCATTTTATGTCCTTTCTGTCCATAGAATAGGTCATGTATTTCACGTAAGTGTAGAACATATTTGGTCTTACCAATCTACACACAACAGCACTAAAAAAGCATCAGGGGAAGCACACAGTACCTCTTCCATAAGCAAGGGGGCGTGTGAGAGCCCACAAGTCGGATTTATGTCATTGACTTGTAGAGGGCTTGGGCTGCGGTTGCTCTTTTTCTACAAAGAATCAAGTGCACTATAGCCATCTGTTTGTTTTTATATATAGATTTGACTGCAAAAATGGAAGATTCTGTATCTAAGCTATTCAATTATTTTTAAAAAACCTGGACAATTAATCCAAAAATATTAAGTGATACGTAATGAACGACCAATGCTGGAGCAAAAAAGTTTGCTTCAAACAACGGGACTGAAGATAATTCGTGGTACCCCTGAAAAGAGTGGCTGTGCTACGAGAAACAACATTTACTGCTTCCCTGTTTTTTGTTCTCAACGTGTGACAATATCTGGACTAAAATGAGGTTTTGTGACTTTAAAAATCTACCAAGAAGCCTCAGCAAAGACTAAAGATCAACTTCTCACATTCAAAGCCAAACTACTTTAAAAAACTTTTGGAGCCTCAAGAATAGACTTGGCTTTGAATGAACATCTGAGACTTAAGATCAACGTCCACAATGGTAATGTAAAGGAAAACAGAGATTTTAAAAGACTTCATTAATGCAAAATAAAAGTTAGAGAGATTTTTGTCCTGAAGGATAGGCGAAAAGACTTCTTCAAGTAAAGGTAAGACCATGCATCCACTGCAGTGTATAGCAATGGGTAAGAATTGCGATGGCAAATTACAAACGGGTAGTGGTAGGGTAGTGGGGAATTGCGCCATTTCTCTCTTTTTGTCTGTTTTTAGAGCCACTAATTATGTAAAGTTTTTCATGGCCAAATATGTACCATACCTACTTATGTGTGTGTAAAGAATGCTAATATGAGATCTGAAACACAGCCAGTAGTCAATGAGCAAAGAATATATATATACTGTATGTGTGTGTGTGTGTGTACACAACCTCAATTCCAAAAGATTTGGGACTCTGTTTAGAATGGAAATAAAAACAGAATGTAATAATCTGTAAGCCAGTGTGTCAGGCCTGCCGTCAGCTGCTCCACCTGTTGTGTGTGTTTGTACTGTTTCTGGCGCTTGTACATACCGTCAACTCTCTGCTGGTGTATGATCGACAAACATTATTAAACCTGCGAATCAAAGCCAATAATCTCCTCAATTCGGACTATCACGGGGGAAAATCTGAGCCGTATTTTCTATCAGATTTCCCGTCATACCTGTACTGCACTCCAGCTCCACTGCCCCAGCGAAAAAGGCGCCGACGTCGGGGGAAGCGCAGCGGCTGTCTTGTGAGGCTGAGGGCTGTCGGCATACGTCCTGATCGAGGGGGATATGGAGGTCCTCGCCTGTGTGTCTCAACGATCCCTGGACCCTGTCGCTGCCTGTCTGGTTCCGGTGGCAGGCGATGTGTTCTTCCATCCCCGCGGTCCCTCTCCCTGTCTCCGCTGGCGCGGAGCGAATCTGGAGTTCCTGCGGCCTCTCTGTCGGGCCTCCTCGCCAGCTTCTCGCCCTGGCCCACCAGTCCCTGCTAGGTTTGGCCTGGTCAACGCCAGATCGCTTGGGAGTAAATCATTTATCCTGAAGGATTTCTTCATTTCCCGGGAATTGGACTTCCTCTTTATCTCCGAGACTTGGCTGAGTGCTGGTGAGTCCAGTGTCTTCTCAGAACTTTTACCTGACGATTGCTCCTATTTTAATTCGCCCCGGACGTCTGGCCGAGGTGGAGGAATTGCGACTGTTTTCAAGAGTCTCTTTAAATGCAAACAGTTATCGCTGTGGCGTTTACATTTCCAAGTAACGCGAGGCGGACGACTTTATGTTTCTAATGCGCTTGTTTATTTAACATAGACACGACCAACACGCTGACATGATTTTCACAGCTGATAGACTGACTGATTGATATAACTTGCCCAGCTGTGTGCATGGAACTCCGGGCCCCGTCACACATGCGCAGTATGCCATATTATGCACTTAAACATTTACTCTACATGACATCTCCCCCCCTTTTCAAGTATAGTAGGCAAAACACCATACCAACATGGACTGTTAGTCTAACTTTAAACTATACGTTTAATCTTGTACACCCACATTATCTCAGTCATGCCCAACAAAAAAAAACATTCTTACAAAGTTTCTCCTGTTTTTCTTTTTCTCTTTTTTTTTCAACAGTGAGTTTTCTCTTTTTTTTTTTTTTTTTTTTTTTTACAACAGTAACTAAGGGTGTGGGTAGACTGCCACAGTCCCTTGAGATGAGAAGGGATTTATTCTGCCCTTTTGTCCATCATCCCAACTAACTTGCATACCTGGGGTTTGGTTTAACAGTCCGACCAAACCTGGTGACGACTGAAGTTGGGTGTCCAGAGGAACCAGGCGTGTCAGCAGGAGCACTGGCGGTGGTTAAGCCCTGCTCAGCTGGCTCACGCTGTCCATCTTGATCCGTCGGCTGAGGAACATCCATCTTTCGCGGTGATGACAGCTCCTGGTTGACCAGCCTGATGTGGCGCCTGTTCCGTCGCGGTGTGTCGCCTCGCTCCGTCTCCAGTGTAAAGGAACGTGGCGCAGCCTCCTGGCGCTGCACAGTTGCTGATGTTGTCCAAGCCTTTTCTCCATCTATCTTCAATCTGACTTTATCGCCGATGGAGAGTGGTAGTAGAGGCTTGGTGGAATACCTGCGGTTGTAGTACTTCGCATAGGACTGTTTTGCTTTTGCGTCATTTTCCTTGACAGTCTCTAGATTTGGCCACATTGGCCGCAGGCTCTCTTTGAGTACAGGGAGTGTTGTTCGGATTTCACGACCCATTAGCAACTTGGCGGGACTTTGCCTAGTTGGCTCTGTTGGTGTTGATCGATAGCTCAGAAGAGCTAGATGAGGGTTGTCTTGCTTGAGAATCCATTTTGCCGTCTTCACAGCTCGTTCGGCCATGCCGTTGGATTGGGGGAAATGAGGGCTTGAAGTAACGTGCTGGAAGTCGTACTCAGCTGTAAAGTTTCTAAACTGTTCGGCTGAGAACTGCGGGCCGTTATCCGTCATAAGCTCCTCTGGAATCCCATAGCGTGTGAAGATGCTTTTCAGCTTTTGTATGACGGTTTCTGAGTTTGTCTTTGGTAAGTCTAGGATCTCGAGCCATCTGGAGAAGTAGTCGATCACGATCAAGTAGTGACGACCTTTGAACTCGCACAGGTCAGCTGCGAGCTTTTGCCATGGTAGATCTGGCAATGGTGTAGAGATCAACGGTTCTCTGCTTTGGCTCGGTCTGTAGATGCTGCAATGTTTACATGACATCACAAGCTTTTTTACGTCACTGGCGATGCCCGGCCACCACACAGCGCCATTGTACCGTTCTCGGCACTTGGTAAGGCCTTGGTGGCCCTCGTGAATCTTCTGCAACATGTAG
Organism: Odontesthes bonariensis; assembly: GCF_027942865.1. NCBI lineage: Eukaryota > Metazoa > Chordata > Actinopteri > Atheriniformes > Atherinopsidae > Odontesthes > Odontesthes bonariensis. Next base: position 26,733,309 of record NC_134525.1, on the reverse strand, counting down.
TCTCTCATACTGCTAGGAATCACAATCTGCTTGCCACGTCGCAGCAATCCATTGGCCTCACTGAGTGAGCCGCGCTCTCTGAAGTAGGTGCTTGCTCTGACAGCTACACTCTTTGAGTGTTCCGGCCACCCATTTTGGACATACTTGAGGACACTCTGGAGCTCAGCATCTGTTCTTACCTGATCTTTTATCTGCTCAATGATCGGCTTCCTCACTCTCAGGTCATCCTCCACTGAGTCCACATACGCCTTCACCTCCGCTTCTAGGTCACCTGGATTGGTGTCCGCCATGGGCTGCCTAGATAGGGCGTCTGCGACGACTAAGTGTTTGCCTGGAACATATTCTGCGACTGGGTTAAACTTCATTAACCTGATAAGCAGGCGCTGACAACGAATTGGTGTGGTGTCGAGGTCTTTTGAGTTGATTAGAGTTGTCAGTGGCTTGTGGTCTGTAAGCAGCTTGTAGCTCTCTAAGCCACAAAGATACTGGTAGAAACGCTCAGAGGCCCACACTCCAGCAAGGCACTCTTTTTCGATCTGAGCGTATCTCTTCTCGGCATCAGTCAACGTACGCGAACAGAACGCAACAGGCTTCAGGACCCCTTCATGGCTCTGCAGGAGGACTCCTCCGAGCCCGTAACTGCTTGCATCTGCACTGACGACGGTTGGCTTCGCTGGATCAAAGAACTCCAAGACTGGTGCTGATGAGATTAGCCGTTTCACTTCTGTGAACGCTCTGTCTTGCTGAGGACCCCAGCACCAGTCACGCTCAGTCTTGAGCAGCTCGTTGAGTGGCTGTAACACTGTGGAGAGGTTGGGTAGGTAACGGCCAATGTAGTTCACCATACCAAGCAGCCTTCTCAGCTCACTCACATTCTGAGGTGGTCCCATTGTTGTTATGGCTTTAACCCTCTCTGGATTAGGGGCTATGCCGTCCTTGGTCACGACCCGTCCCAGGAAGTTCAGCTCTGGTTGGCTAAACCTGCATTTGTCTTTGTTGAGTCGTAGACCTGCGGCGGTGATTGTCTCCATGACTCGCTTTAGCCTCTGGTCGTGTATTTCCTGTGTTTCTCCGCAGACCAATATGTCGTCCATGTACACGACTGTCCCCTCGTGCCCATGCAGTAGCTCAGACATCTTTCGCTGAAAGATCTCGGGCGCCGATGTGATCCCAAACGGTAGCCACTTAAAACAGTATCTGCCTTGGGGCGTGATGAAGGTGGTCAGACGTGCACTTTCCTCTTCTAGAGGAATTTGCCAGAATCCGCTCTCGGCGTCTAGGCTGGAGAACACAGTACACTTCGCTAGCTTGGGCATGATGTCATCCAAGGTAGGTAAGATAAACTTTTCACGTTTTACATTTTCATTTAGCCTTTTCAGGTCCACGCAAATTCTTATTTTTCCATTCTTTTTCATTACCAGTACCATGGGCGCGCACCATTCGGTCGGATCAGTAACTTTTTCTATTATGCCCAACGAATCCATTCTCTTTAACTCCTCTTCGACCTTACGGAGTAGTGGAATTGGTACTCGCCGTGGCGTAGCGATGCTGTATGGCTCTGCGCCTTCTTTTAGTATGATTCTCACTGGTTCCCCTTTCAGTGTGCCTAAGCCACTGAATGTGCTGACCTCCTCTATGCGCTTAATTAGGCCCAGTCTGATTGCCACTGTTCTGCTCAGGAGATTTTCCCCATTAGTTTTAACTACTACTACTCTGAAGCAGCAATTCCGCAGTTTCCCACTGATATTAGCTTTTAATTTAGCTAAAAACTGCCCCCTTGTGGCCACAGTGCCACCTGGACTCTGAAGGGTGTTCTTCACTTCACTGAGTTTAGGCTTTCTCCGCAGTGTTTCATATGTGGCTTCAGACATGATTGAGGTATCTGCACCGGAATCTATCTTAAATGACACTGGCGTATCTTCTACATCTAGAGTGGCGCGCCATGGTGGCTCATCCTCTGCTAATGGTGCATCTTTTTGTTTTAGCTCTACTGAGCCTAGGAACACTGTGTCATCCTCTTCAGCTTCGGTTACCTCTTGTACAGCTTTTGAATAGCACACAGCCGCAAAGTGCCCAATTTTGTTGCACTTCATGCATTTTTTTCCTCTTGCATTGCACCGCTCCGCCTCCGTATGACTACGCCCACATCTCGTGCACGCCCCCTTTTTCGTCTTTTTGTTTATCTTTGCCATGTTTCCATATCTCTTATGTTCAGTTTTCCACACCGATTTTACATTGTCCACGTGCTCTGCGCCGTGCCCTCCCTCTGTATTCTGTGACTTGATCAGCTCACAATGCCTGGCTGTTTCAATGGCAGTCTTCAATGTTAAATCACTTTTCATTTGCAGTTTCAGCGACACTTGTTTATCTCGAATTCCGATCACTATGCGATCACGCATTTGTTCCTCTTTTAGTGCTCCAAAATCACAGTTTTCAGCTAGTTCATACAGTTGCCTGACGAATGCTTCCACACTCTCGCCTGGTTGTTGAACTCTTGAGTGAAACTTAGCACGCTCATAGATCACGTTTCGTCTCGGAATGAAATGTTCATCAAATTTAGCCATCACAACGTCGTATTTATCCGCATCCGTTGCTCTATTAAACGTGAATGCCTTGAAAATGTGCTCAACCTCGGCTCCCATGGAATAAATCAATGCATTTACCTGCACTTTTTCCTCCTCCTCCGTAAGCAGTGAAGCTATACGATACCTGCCGAATCTTAGCTTCCAGTCAGGCCATGCTTCGGGCTTTGAGAAGTCAAACTGCTCCGGTGGGGTAAACTTCGCCATGGGGATGCACACTCCGGTTCTTCCCACTCACGTCCGACGTTTCTCGGCTCAAATCCAGTTGACTCCTGACACCATGTGGCGTTTACATTTCCAAGTAACGCGAGGCGGACGACTTTATGTTTCTAATGCGCTTGTTTATTTAACATAGACACGACCAACACGCTGACATGATTTTCACAGCTGATAGACTGACTGATTGATATAACTTGCCCAGCTGTGTGCATGGAACTCCGGGCCCCGTCACACATGCGCAGTATGCCATATTATGCACTTAAACATTTACTCTACATGACAATGGCTACCATCGACCACTAGCTTTGAACTAAGTCTGTTTGAGCTGGGTCATCCTCACACTGTGTTGTGTGCGGTGGTTTATCGACCTCCCAAGTATAACAGAGACTTTCTATCGGACCTTTCTATGTTCTTAGCGGATATTATGCCTAAGTATGACCGAGTCCTTATTGTGGGAGATTTTAACATTCATATGTGTTGCCCTGAGAACCCATTGGCACGAGAATTTTTAAATATTATCGACTCGTTTAACCTTGTACAGTCTGTGATTGGGCCTACGCATGAACGTGGCCACACACTTGATCTTGTGTTATCTTACCGTCTGCCTGTTGATAATCTGGAGATCTGCGATGCTTTTTTCTCTGACCATATGCCTGTACTGTTTGAAGCTACTATTTGCTGTCAAGCAGCCAAACCTCGCGCTGCCGCTCGTAGATGTCGGGTTATTAACCCTTCCACTGCTGCTCGCTTTAACACTGCTTTCAGTCAAAACTGTGTATTGCCTGCATCTTTGCATAATGATACTGAGGCTCTGAACTCATGGTTTCTCGACACCTGTCAAACTGCCATAGACATCGCGGCTCCTCTTAAGACTAGACGGCATAAAACTAAGTCGGAGGCGGAGTCCTGGTTGAATGAAACAACCCGTGCTGCCAGACAGAATTGCCGAAGAAGTGAGAGAAAATGGAAAAAAGACAAATTACAAGTGTCATTTCAAATGTTGAGGGATTGCTGGCGTCAGTTCCAATCCGTTGTGAAAGAGGCTAAAAGAAAATATTTTTCTGACATTATCCTGTTAAACTCTCACAAGCCATGTGTTTTGTTCAAAGTTCTCAACTCAGCTTTAAATGCACCACAGACCGATGGAATTGAGGCCTCCCCAGCTGTGTGTGAAGACTTTCTTTACTTTTTTATAGACAAAGTCACATCTGCCAGAGCACTTTCTTCACCACCTGCCATTGACCCTTCAGTGTCTGTCCCCTTCTCTGCTGCTTTTGACGCATTTCAGCCGGTGACCCTGCCCTTTGTGCAGGATATTGTTGGTCTTTTGAAGCCCTCAGGCTCGCCAGTGGATTGTGTCCCTCCCCGACTCCTCAAGGAGGTTTTTCAGACTGTTGGACCATCATTTACTGCAGTTATTAATAGCAGTCTGACCTCTGGAGTGGTTCCAGGTAATTTTAAACATGCCGTTGTACAACCGTTGTTAAAAAAACCTGGGCTGGATTCCACTGTTTTGGCAAACTTCAGGCCTATATCCAAATTGCCATTTCTGTCTAAAATCCTAGAAAAGGTTGTGTATTCCCAGCTCATGGACTTTTTAAATGGACAAAATATCATTGAGATTTTCCAATCTGGTTTTAAACCATTGCACAGCACAGAATCAGCGCTTTTAAGAGTTTTTAATGACATATTTTTAGCTACTGACTCTGGTCACTGCGTTGTCCTTGTTCTGCTTGATCTGACTGCTGCTTTTGATACAGTGGACCATGAAATCCTGATTGCCCGTTTGGAGCAGTGGGTGGGCATCAGTGGCACTGCTCTGGAATGGTTCAGGTCCTACCTGTCACTTCGAACCTTTTGTGTTGGCGTTGGTGACTCTGTGTCGTCCACTGCCCCCCTCTCATATGGGGTACCACAAGGCTCTGTGCTTGGCCCTCTTTTATTCTCTCTCTATCTTCTCCCCCTTGGCTCTATTCTCAGGAAACATGGCATTTCTTTTCACTGCTATGCGGATGACACGCAGATTTACGTCCCTCTTAAAAAGCCAGATGCCTACAGTAGTAAGCCATTGCTAGAATGCCTACATGACATTAAAGCCTGGATGTCTCTTAACTTTTTAAATTTTAATGAAAGAAAGACCGAAGTCATGGTCTTTGGTGGCACTTCTGTGACCCCCCTGGTTGATCTGGGGTTGTTAGCACAGTACCAGAAGCCGATCATGACCAATTTGGGGGTAAAAGTGGACCCTGACCTTAAATTTGACAGCCAGATTAAATCTGTGGTCAAATCCAGTTTTTTCCAGTTGAGGCAGCTGGCCAAAATTAAACCAGTCCTTCAAAAACAGCACTTTGAAATAGTAATCCACGCCTTTGTGACCACCCGGCTGGATTACTGCAACGCACTTTATATGGGGGTTAGCGGGTCCTCCATTGCTCGTCTTCAACTGGTCCAAAATGCTGCTGCTCGTCTTTTAACCAGCACACGAAAGTATGAGCACATTTCACCCATTTTAGCCTCACTCCACTGGTTGCCTGTCCATTTTAGAATTAATTTTAAAACTCTTTTATTTGCTTTTAAAGCCTTGCATGGCCTTGCCCCACATTACCTTTCTGAGCTGCTCCACCCATACACTCCCAGCCGCTCTCTCAGGTCAGCTGACCAGCTTCTCCTGACCGAGCCCAGAGCCAGGCTAAAATCTAGAGGGCAACGAGCTTTTGCCGTTACAGCTCCAAAACTTTGGAACAATTTGCCCCTTCACGTCAGACAGGCCCCGTCACTGTCTCTTTTTAAGTCCCATCTTAAAACTCACCTCTTTTCTCTGGCTTTTAACCCCAGGTAGTGTGTTGATGGCTTTTAACCCCAGGTAGTGTGTTGATGGTATGTAGATGTGTTATGTGTGCATTATATCTTTATGTATTTTATTTTATTTTATTTTATTTTGGATTTGATTTAGTTTTTTAATGTGTTTTTATCTGGCTGTACAGCACTTTGGAAACCTTGTGTTTGTTTAAAATGTGCTATATAAATAAAGTGGATTGGATTGGATTGGAAGCCTACAACAAAGAAAACATCAAAAGTTTAAAGTGAGACAATTTTGTATTTCATTGAAAATATTAGCTCATCTTAAATTTGATGGCAGCAACACTTCTCATAAAAGTTGGGCCATGTTTACCACTGTGTAGCATCCACTGTTTAACAACAGTCCATAAACATCTGAGAACTGAGACCTTGGGGAGATGATTTTGCTTTTGGGGCGACTGTAGCTCAGGGGGAAGAGCAGTCGTCTACCAATCGGTGGTTCGACTCACGGTTGCATACTGAAGCGTCCTTGGGCAAGACACTGAACCCCACGTTGCCTACTGACGTGTCCATTGGTGAATGAATATGAATGAATGCGTAGAATTAACTAAGGCTAAGGCTAAAACATGCTGTATGAGTGAATGGGTGAATGTGGCATGAAGTGTTAAAGCGTGTTTGGATATGAGCATATGTTGCCTTTGAACCTCCGGATGCAGTTCAGCATTGATGACATTTTCAGTGCTAGTTTCTCAATTCTGCAGGCACTGATGCACGCCCTTACCATCCCAGTTGCAGGCTTTTGAAGTGAGCATTGATGATGAGCCAAATGATCTTTCTCATCTTCAGTCTGAAGGATGCAGTGTCAAAGTCAAAGTCAAATTTATTTGTATAGCACATTTCATGTACAAAACAATTCAAAGTGCTTTACATAAAATAAAACCATTGCAGCGGGGAGTGTAAGAAGCATTAAAAATACATAAAAGAATATGAAGAGAAAAAAATTAAATAATTAAAATCATTAAAAACAAGCAACAGTCTGGATAAGTTAAAAGATACCGTGCAGATTTCATGCATAGACACATGAGAAAAGAAATGTTTTTAACCTGGATTTAAAAATGTCTACATTTGGTGAAAATTTAATCTCCACTGGCAGTTTGTTCTACTTGTTTGCAGCATAACAGCTAAATGCTGCTTCTCCATGTTTAGTCTGGACTCTGGACTGGACCAGCTTACCTGAGTCCTTGGATCTAAGAGCTCTGCTAGGTTTATTTTCTCTGAACATATCACAGATGTATTTTGGGCCTAAACTGTTCTGGGATTTGTAAACCATCAGCAGGCTTTTAAAATCTATTCTGTGACAGACTGGAAGCCAGTGTAAAGATTTTAAAACTGGTGTGATGTGTTCAGATCTCTTAGTCCGGGTTAAAACTCTAGCAGCAGCGTTCTGGATGAGCTGCAGATGTTTAATGCTCTTTTTGGGAAGTCCAGTTAAAAGAGCATTACAGTAATCAAGTCTACTGGAGATGAATGCATGGATGAGTTTCTCCTGGTCTTTTGGGGAGAGGAAACCTTTAATTCTGTTGATGTTTCTGAGATGGTAAAAAGCTGCCTTGGTGACAGCTTTGATGTGGCTGCTGAAAGTCAGATCTGAGTCTATCAACACTCCAAGGTTACGAACTTGGTCAGTGATTGTAAGGTCCCGAGTCTCAAGATATTTACCAATGCTGACCCTCTTCTCTTTGCTACCAAACAGAATGATCTCAGTTTTGTCTTCATTTAATTGTAGAAAATTCTCTCTCATCCAGGTGTTTACTTCCTCCAGACACTGACACAGTACGTCTGCTGGGCTGCAGTCGTCCGGTGACAGAGACACATAAAGTTGTGTATCGTCTGCATAACTGTAATAATTGATGTTAAAGTTCTGTAATATCTGACTCAAAGGGAGCATATACAAGTTAAACAGAAGAGGTCCAAGAATTGACCCCTGGGGAACTCCACAAGTCATGGCCACTCACTCAGATTCATAGCTGCCAATTGTAACAAAATAACTCCGGCCTTCTAAGTAGAACCTGAATCAGTTAAGGACTGCTCCAGAAAGTCCAACCCAGTTTTCCAGCCTGTGCAACAGGATTCTGTGATCTACAGTATCAAACGCAGCGCTGAGGTCCAACAGAACCAGGACTGAAACATTACCAGAATCAGTATTCAACCTGATCAGTGTCTGTAATCAAAAGAGAATTTCAGATTTTGATTCCATATAACACCTTTCCACTTTGCCTCGATCCATCTTTAATGAGCTTTAGACCACAGAAGACAGCAGTGTTTCTATGTCTCTTCTTCCATGACAAAGTTTTAACCTGCATTTTTGGATGGCACTGTAAACTCACAGACAATTATTTCTTGACGCGTTTCACAGTTTATGCAGTGATTTCCATGACAGAATCATGCCTGCATTTAATACAGCTCCCCCTGAGGGCTTGAAGATCACAGGCAGACAATATTGGGTTTTGGCCATGGCCCCTATGCAGATGTCTCAGGATTCTTTGAGGCTTTTGATATTATTTACTTATGATATTGTTTTCTTTACATGATGAAATATTCAAGTCTTTATCATTTCTAGACACTGTGTTTTCCAGCCTGCTGCATCTCTTTATTAATAAGACACTCTGTCTCTGTATAGTGCTCCAATCATGTTACTGTCCTGTTTCCAATTAACCTGGTCACTTGCAACTAATTAGTTGCATGTTCTTCCAGGTGTTTCCTACCTACCTTTTCTTTTCAGCCCTTTGTTACCCCCATCCCAACCGTTCTGATATGTGTTGCAAATTCCTGAGTTGATATAATTCATGATTCAGAAAAATGTATCTCTTCAAACATGAATTGTGTTTTCTATGTCCTATTCTTAATGAAATGTTGGTTTATTTGATAAAAAAAAACATTGAATTCTGTTTTTATTTACATTGAGCACAGTATTCCAACCTTTCTGGAATTGGGGTTGTGTTTGAACTTTTTTTGAAGCTAGCAAACACCCTCGTCTTCCTCCAAAAACTTTTACTTTCTTTCATTGTACTTTATTTTTCATGTGTTGCTTTTGTTATTTCGCAAGTCTACAGTTTACAAAGATAAATGTGAGACATATACTGTCAAACGTCCTTCTGCTTTGTTCTAACAAATACTAACAAAAGCTTTTTTGTTTTTACTTAATTGGCATTGCACAACAGTCAGGTTTCTTTGCTTTGTTTTTCTTTTGTTCCATAACCAAAACCAAGATTGAGTCAACTTGAATGATGACAAATTGAGGGATACAAAGTACACACAGTTGCTCATTTAGTTATTTTTAATTGCTAGTTTAAATTAACTTCTTTTTAAAAAAAGTTACAAAATGACTACTGACAGTTTCCACCCACTCTTCACTCCACTCTAGGTTCCCAGCCGCTCTGAGAATAATTTTTTTCAACTTTTAGCAATGAGGTGGGCATTGACAAGATGGAAGCAGTCTGGCTGACAGACAACAAGCTGCAGCATGGATTGCTGCATAATTTATGAAGGCAGATGTACAAGGCGGGCTATTAGCGCCCCATGCTACACCGCTCCTCTGATTTACAGTTTAAGGAAGCAAGGATTACAAATAGAACACATAAACAAATCAAACTAGTGACAAGTTTGTTTCTCTGTGGGTGAAAATGTGTTCAAAGAAGAAGGAGACAAGTAGGAGGGAAGTGAAAGAAAAACATAGCAACCAATTAGTGGATGTTGAGGTGATTGTTAATGACACAGAGGCACTCGGCATTCTGGGTGGGAGAGGCATCACCTCCTTACCTCTCATTATAGGAGATGGATCTCACAAGTTTGCATTGGCTGGAGCTATTAGGTAACAAATAGGTAGCTATCATGTGGGACATGGGACCAAGACAGCTCTGTCTTAATGAGAGCCTTTCTTATCCTTAATGAGTCTAACTGACTCTCCCTTTCTCTTATATTATCCCTCCATCTCTCTCCTCCTCTGAGGATTTCACCCTGCTCCCCTCCATCCTTCTGTTCCATCCCCCTCTGTGGACCCTGTGGTTTATGATGATGGAGCTCTGAGAGTAATATACATTTTAATGCTCTGCAATGGGAGGAGGGGAAAAAAAGGAGAAGAGACAACAAGAAACACAGTGGGTGGGTTAGAAAAAGCCTCCTCTCTGAATGTCTCAGCTTTAAATTAATGAGGAGGCTGAGCGTACCACGATAAATTTAGCTTTTCATGTTTAATTATGCTATGACTGTGGTAGTTCAGTGAGGATAAATCATACAATTATTATGCTCCTCACCCGCCGCCAATGTTGTTTTCCAACTTCTTTTTGTCTTTCCCCTCACATTTATTTGTTTTTGCTGTTTATTCACAAGTTGATGTTTTTTGTTAATGGTGATGTGTGTATGAGAGGAAATAAAGCATTATGTTTCTATCGTAGGGAGCAAGACTCCCTTTGTGTGAGGGTGGAGAAAGACTGAGGTGAAAAAAAACAAAAAACAAAAACAATGTATGTGCACAGAGGAATGAGAATGAGAGAAAGAGAGTCTTCGAAAAAAAGACTTGTAAGATGATATTTTTTTCTTAACTTATGAAATTTACTCTTTTGTGGATCAATCTGTCAGATGCGTAACAATGGATCAGGTCCTTTGAAAACAAAACGACTCTATCCAGTGTAAGAATTGGTCAAACCTTAAAACTCATAGACAATCAATCATCAGAAATTCAATGTAAACATGGTCACCTTTCAAATCAGCTTAGAATTATCACATTTCAGTAATAACTCTTTTTTGAAGGGGGGCTTCCTTGAGGTAACATTGATTCTGTATACGTTGGCTAATAATTGTGATAATTGATTCCAATCTTGTGCAGAAGTGGAATCAAAAGTTTTTGGGTCTAACCCCATGAACAACATTTTTTTTCTATTTTTGCTAAAACTTATGTGGGAAACACTATCTGATGCAACAGATATTAAATACAAAGATTATGAGCGAGGCTTGGAACTAAATTCTAAGATAAATACAACCCCTGTCAAACAATTGTGCAAACAGCACTTTTGGGGGATGTTTAATTTTGTTAAAAGAAGAAAATGTTTTATTTTGTTAAAAGAAGAAAAAAAAGAAGTTACAAAATAATTTCTATAATTTTTTGCAACGTTTTCCAGATCAAGAAGAGGAAGAAAATATGTAGTCACTCAATCATGAGGAAAAATGAGGAAATCATGAATCAGTTTTTAAAAAAAAATCTATATTATTGCTTTGTTGCACCTCCACTGGCTTTTACGACTGCTTGAAATGATCGAGGAATGGTTTTTCAATAATTAAAGACAATAATCTTCATCAATCACATTCTGTGTTTCTCATATAGCGGTTGGGAGATCAGCTTTGCAGCATTGAATCTTGTCATGGACCTTTTTAATTTATTTTCTATTTTCAATTTATTTCCTATTTGCACTGCAATACAGACTGTTTGCTTACATCCAACATACTTTGGACTTAAGGGATGAGAAAAGTGTACAAGACTTTAACGTTTACCTGTGCATTTACTGTAGAGGTAATGACTGCCACCCCTGGTCCTTTACTTGGCATCAACCCATATCATCAGTGACTGTAGACATTTGCTATTTCTAACAGCTCAGTCACAAACATTATCTCCTGTTTCTGCCCATTTGATTTTCATTTCCTTTCATTTTAAAGCATATTGCTTTGAGTTTTCTGTCCTGACTTTATAATGTCCTCCTTAATCGACCCGTACGTTTCCCTTTTAGAGCCATAATTGTTTTGTACTTCCTCTAAATTTAAGACACAGCTGACTTAGAACAACCAACATATTTTGCCTCATTCCGAGTTGATTTACCTTTTTTAAAAGGTTTATAATCCTTCTCTTGTCTTAACTGACAGCTCTCTTGTTGAAGCCATGTTTGTCAATCAGCCCAGTGCAACAACTCAGGACGGTCTGCAGGTACTCTTTTATTTCTAACTGCAGAATGATTTACATAATAAAAATGGTACAGGTTGAAAAACTTGAATGTTTTAGAACCTGAAAATGTTTTTCATGTATGTTTATAAAAAACAGAATGTTCCGCAGGTAAATAAAATAGTTTAGGGCCATATCTCGGACTTGTTTTGCCAAATATTCTTTTATGAAATAAAACAACTGAAGGAACATCCTCCAAAAGTGGTAATTCTATAACTTTAGCCAGGGAATTTGCCCTGTTATATTGAGCTGTGCAGCTGAGTGATAGTTCAGTGATACTCACTATTTTTTTCACAAGAGCCACATTGGCAGAGTAAAATCAAGGGAAGAGCCACTTTTATGACAACATACTGAGTCCCCTTTTTGAAAATATGCATTTCTACATATAAAACATCCCACAAAAAAAGAAACAACACAGCCAATACATTTTCAATTAAGACCATATTTTCCTTAATACTGGGATGTGCGGAAGCTGGCATGCATGTCCTTGACTTTCTTCATGTTGTATTTTTAGTTTGTTGTTGTAATCATAGTGAGACATTCAAGATGAGCATGGTTTTTGTGCTGGTTTTTGCCCTTTCTTCATTAAAAACCGATCTATTGTGCCTGCATTTCGCGCTGGCTAAAGGAGCTAGCGTGCTCTGCGGTCAAGTGTGAGGTGGTTTAAGCGGGCTGCGTTGCCAGGTTTAACAGTGTGCCCCCTCTTGGAAACACCATTAAGCCTTAATTAATACTTAATAAAAATACTTAATACTGTGCAGTATTCGCTGTATGTTATTTGGAAAAATGTATTGTTATTGTTACCATATTGTTATAAGCTACTATGAGAGAGCGAGCCACCAATTAAAGCTTGAGGAGCCGCATGTGGCTTGCGAGCCGCTCAATGACTATCTCTGTCCTTGTGTACGATTCTGCAGGCTCCTTAAGACCCTTCAGCATACCAGTGCTTTTATTTAAATACAAGCACTTAAATGCTCAAATGCTGGCAGCAAAATATCTAAAATGCTGATGGTTTTCACATATGTTTACCATGTCTTAGATCAGATGTAAACATGTTAACATTACCTTTAAGCAGTACACAGCAATGAGAGCTGCAAATGATGAGAATATTTGATTGGAGTTTGATATAGCAATGTGATGGATTGACTCGGGTCTCAGGGTCTATTGTCAAGGGTGTATCCTACCTCTCACGCAATGATAGCTGGGTTAGGCTCCTAAGTTACATACATGTGAGCTGAACTCTCTGAAAATGATTGAACATGTGTGAACCTGCGGGGAAAACTCACACTCGTTCTGAATGTGAAATCAACAAATGACTTTCCATTTCTCGCACATGAATTTGTGACACACAATTCACAGCTTATTGTCCAAGGGACATCACTTCCTCCAGTTCCCAAATTTCCCCTAGAGCTTCATTAAGTGCCCCTAGTTACAGAGAAACAATGTTGCTCTCTGATCTCTTTTATTAAAATAGTTTTAATTAGCTGGAGGCCTCTGAAATTATGAGTATGTTTCAATATATGCCTGGCATAAGAGCTACTTTTGTGAATATCATTTCACGCCTCTGTGATTTTTTTTCCCTGTGATTTCAGATCCACTCATATGTACGTGATTTGTTTCTACAAGTAAAGATTCAGACTTTTACAAGTTCAGACTCCTTTATATGGAAGTATTGATAAGAAGAACAGTACTGCTATTTCTGAAGCTGACAACAAGCAGATAGTTATCTATCTCCAATAAGAGAGTTTGCATCCTGCTTTCTTCAGCAGTGACCGTGCCCGAACTTTATGAAATACGGCCTAACAATCCTCATTCAGTAAAATCTAGAAATGTTGGCGTATATCAAAAGTCACTTCAAGAAATGATTCATTTAAAAGCGTTTTAGAAACCTGATATTGCTGTGCAGCCTCCCGGCATTTATGCTACGATGATGGGATTTGCCAAAGAAAAATGTAGCTGTCCTAACATTGAGGTGATGTTGATCATTGCTTATAGATAGATCTGCTGGTATGAACTGAATACACCCTTTCTATTCCTTTTCAGGCACTTCAAATTTGGATTCCAAAAAAAGAAGTCCCACAGATGTCAGTCAATTAGCAGCCACAGCTTTGTCAGTGCACTGAATCCCACGCTAACTGCCTTAGTGCCAGTGCTTTAATGTGTTAAACTGTGCACCATCTGAAACTTAGTAAGTAAACAAGTACAAAAAGTTTGTTTTAATTTTGCCTCAAACATAAAAGATCGAGCTTAATGAACAACAGAGTTTGCATTTAGAAGTGTGATTAACTGTATAATTGCATATATGATTCATACCTACATTTTTATCTCGCTATTATTGTATTTGTTTCCTGGGATGTAAATGAAAAAAAAAAGTAAACTTTTGTCTTGGAGAGCTTTGGTGCTATTTAAACACAACTGCCAAGGATGAATCAGAACTTTAATGACACAAAATAGTAAGACTGAAACACAAGTGAGTGAGTTGAAAGGATGCACTTTGGGTGGGCTCAGCTACCCTGGCCTGGTTACCATGGAACCTGCTTTGGAAAGCACCTCATCTGGCATTTGGAGAGAAATTTAGGATTAGTGAAGACTAAGGAGCTTTACATCACAACAGCACCTGTAGTTTGGCATTTCAAAGACTTACAGTGACTGTATCACAGTTACATTCAGCCTCATTCACGTATATTAAAAGGAAACTGCACTCATGCTGTGAGTGAAGGAAAGAGAGGCTGTGAGATAGATCCTTTCCCAGTCTGAACACTACATCCTCCAACTCCATCAAAGACTGTAACTCTGTGTGAAGACACACTTGCAACTGTGGGGGGTCTCTGTAGGATATGAAATACACCAGCAGACTTTGAAAAGCCTTCACCTTCACAGAAAAGGGAGAGCTTACAAGCTGCAATGGGGCAATTCATATTGTAAGCCCACATATCTGTCAAAATCACATAATATCATGGAAAAATCATCCTTTCTGTTTCAGTTGCATTGTGACGTTTACAATAACAAAGAATACATTTTCCAACCCTAACCCAATCCATCAATAACTATTCTTTTTACAAACTTTCTGTTCAAGGTCTGACACTGACAAAAACAAACCTGCGTGCTCAACGCCCAATCATAGTCAGCTTGGAAACACCATTTATACCTAGAATGTATGTCTTTGAGTTCTGGGAGGAAATCTGGTAAAAGCCACACAGGCGCAGACTGAACAAGACAACTGTACGCAGAAGGGCCAGGCTGCAGATTTGGACCTGAGTCCAAAAGCCAGGGAATACTTGGGTCAGACCAGAGTGACTGGAGCCTGGTAGTAGCGGGAGTTTGATCCATTACAGCTCCAGGCAGACAGGAGGCAGAGGTAAAACATAGTTTATTGATAAACTATAGTGAAGTTGAGTCTACAGTCTGATGGCCAGGTCGAGACAATGCCAAACCTGCCATACAGGATGAAAAACAGCGTGTTCATGTCATCATTGAAACTGCAAGCAGAGGAGACATAGACTCTGAACCTGCCTCAAAAATCTCAAAAGTCAACCTAAAGAGCAAAGGAGGTTTACATGCTTGCTATAATTTTGTTGTTCATGGGGTTAAAAAAATGTAGGGATGGGAATCATGAGAATTTTATCAATGCGGTTATACTACTTATTGATATTTGTCACTCTCTTTTCAATTTAAAACAAAATATAGATATATCCTGTACATACATGAATAGAACAAACGTTAATTTACCCAGAAAGAGAAATGTTGTGAGCAGCAGTCTTGAAGAAAATCCAACAGTCTGCTTCCTGTCAAACTTCTTGTATAACCATACACGTATAAATATAATTGTTTTTCTTTGTTTTTAATTGTTTACTCCTGGCTTAGCTTCAGGCAATATATTGCTAGAAATACACATCTACACATTGCTGTATATATAGTCCAGTGATTTAGTACTAAGCAATCCTTAGTAGTTGGGTGTAACCAACTACTAAGATTCAAAAAATACATTCCGTGCTTAAAAAGTTGGAGTGGCTTGCAGTAGCAGAAGGGCCCGGTCCACATCAAAGCATAAAGGTTTTTTACTTTATGGGAATTGAGACACCCAAAATATGACATTGATGTCTCTTGGTATGTTTATACTCAAGAATTTATTTGCTCAAGATGAAATTTATCCGCTGGTCTTTGACTGTTCCTGAAATTTGTTCAGTCTCGTCTGGAACTGGACTGTAGGTGCGATTAGCAATTGGTGAAAAGAGTTGAGAGAAATAAAATTACGCTGTGCCTGAGTGTATTGTCAACTTTATGGGCTGCACCTGCATGTAGAATCTGGTGCAAACAAGTAACAATCCTAGCCATGTATGAGGTGTGTCAAATCTTAGGCACTCTCACGCAGGTGCTGGGTGATCTGTCAGTTATGGGTTTGCAGGACATGGATGCGGACTCCAGAGGTGAGAAGAAAACTTGGTTTATTCACAAGAAAAAAACAAATTTAACAAAAGAGAACAAAGGAGAAGGAATTCCCAAAATGAAAGGAGAACCTGGAAAGTAAATACTGAACTGGGTGATTGGTGTATGAGTGCAGCTGGGGACAATGAATACAGGTGACGTGAGTGAAATTAATAACCTGACATGGGAAGTGAGGGGAAAAGCGGTGGCAACTTAACTAAACATGGACTTAAACTAAGACATGACTATGCATGATAAAAACACAAAACCAAAAACATGGGGAAAACCCTATGAACGTGACATGATCAAGCTGGGCTGACCCGGCTCTACTTGCAAACTATTCAAAGCGCCCCCCCCCTTTCAACTACAAGTAATGAATTATATGTTAAGATGCCTAGTAAGTTAATTCAGTTCAGTTCAGTTCAATTCAGTTTTCATTTTATCAAGAATCTTTATTGTCACTATGCAGGCATAATGAAATTTTGTTCAGGAGCACTTGGCTTTGGATACACAAAAAGATACAAGGCACACAGTATAATGATATCTAAATAATATAAAAAAAAGAATAAAAATAGTAAAAGTTAAAGTAAAAAGTTATATATATAGCACCAAATCACAACAATGTCATCTCAAGGGACTCCAAAGATACAGTCCAAATTGTTTGTAATAGCTCCCAGTCGCTTTTTCTACAAAATGTCATTATTTGATCTATTATGAACTTAAGATATTGGTTGTTTCATAAGCAACTAATCATCACTTGATTCATTTTTTTCTATACCAATGTTGTACTTCTAATTGTAAAAATGATTGGTTTCAAATATTGGTTATTGCTTCATCATGGGTCATGATTCTAATAGACTGAACTATACAAACACCATCATGCCCAAATTATCACTTGTACTTCAACAAAAGTAAAATGCACAAACATCTGACTGTTCTTATTTGATTGTTCTCATTAGACTCCAAAGCTAAAATGTTCTCTAGCCCGAATGTTTTAGCATTTACATCATGTTTTCCTTCAAATTAAGTTGGGAGCTGACATTGCTCACACCAGTAAATTTAATTTGATCTTGTTACTCTCAAAGCAGCATGACAACAACCTACCCTGTACTATCTTGAGCTCAGCTCTGTGATATAAAATGTTGCATATTTTTTCTTCAAATTCTCCTTTCTTTGAACATCTCTACTGTAATTGCTTGTATCTCCTGACTCCCAAGGTGTATATCTTTGTATTTTGTTAGCTTCACATCATCAAAGTGCTATCTGAAAGGAAGTGTGTTTTAAGGCAAATCAATGACCAGCTTGGTCTTACCCAATTTTCTTAGGCCAATTTTGAGATTTTCAGTTTCAAATAAATTGTGGGACCCCTGTAGGAGCTGACTGATTGCATTTTCACAGAGCCTCAGTGGCATGTTGTGTCTGATATCAACTTGGCATCCTGGCATGAAGGCAATTTCCATAAAACACACAGCTACCCCTGTGTCTCTAAGTGTGTACTACACAAAAATCACACTCCACTGCAGCTACACAAAGTGCACCACTGCTTCCAGTCTGTGTTACTCTGTTACACATGCACAGACACACACTCTCACATTCAGGACCATGTCCAACACATTCTGGCTGTACTCAGCTCTGTGCAGCAGTCTGAGTTAGTGGCATCTACAATCTTCTCCTGACTGTCATCAATATGCTAATCTGGGGAATTAACAAGTGGGGGGCAACATCTCCACTTAAACACTCACCAAGAGAGAGCACAGGCCTGTGGAGGACCACTTATACACCAGATATACACAAACACATAAATGCAGCTGTGAACATCTGTCACGTGTTGTGTATGTCAACTGTGTTTGTGCTTAAAATTTAGCCTGCTGCACAAAAATTAACAAGAGGCCTTTTTTTAAATCAGTAGTAAGTTTTCAGGTATCTGAACCTACTGCTTTATATATAGAATAACCAGATTTAATTACTTCTCTAATTTCTTTAATCCACTGAGAATCAGAATTCCTTCTTATTCTGCAACTAAATGTTTTAAAAAAAAGGAAAGAAAAAATAACTTTGTTAATTAACAATGTTAATTATTTTAATGTTTTCTCTTAAATACAATCTGGATGCCAAATTTTAGTGAACATGTGAGGCAATTCTCTTCTGAAAGTGTCGCTTTGCTTTGGAGTAGAGTGAACAAGCAGTTCTAACAATGGTAAAGCTCATTCTAATCCCTGGTGAACAGGAACCAACTGTGAGGAAGAAAGAGTTTGGAAATGAGAATTGATTTAGAGAGGAAAGCATCATGGACAATGTCGGTGATCAGGTTAGCACAGCCAAATTTAGTTCACTGATAAAAACAGTGATCGATGTAGCCTTAAAATGTTTAAAAAAGAAAAAGTGTCCAGAAGAAGTTGGATCTACTTACCATTGCAGTCTCACACCAGAATGTGCAAAGCTACGATGATCTACAGCGCAAAATGCAGCAGTTTCACAAGAAACACTTAAAGTTGTACAATTACACTTTCTAGGTGTTGGGGACGTCACCAACTGAAGTTTTTATGCCTTTAATGGATAGACAGTCGGAGAGAGAGACAGGAAGCAGGGGGCAGAGAGATGGGGAAGACATGCAGCAAAGGGCCGTCCGGTGCGGGACTCGAACCGGGGCCAGCTGCAGCGAGGACTGTAGCCTCTGTACATGGGGCAGCTGCTTAACCCACTACGCCACCGACACCGGTTTTTGCCCTTTTTTAATTAAAAACCGATCCATTGTGCCTGCATTTCGCGCTGGCTAAAGGAGCTAGCGTGCTCTGCGGTCAAGACGGTGGTTTAAAGCTGCAGTCTGCAGGATTTGTTGCTGTCATACGTAAAGTCCTAATTTTTGGCATTTTAAGAGTTTACATGATCTATCAGAACGCTTGAAGTTGAAAACGGTGACCTCCGTCGTCGCAAAATGCAAGAAATGCTTATTTTTTAACCGAAAAATAAAAAGTTATTCAACTTCCTGTCCCGCCCCATCAAAACACATGAGAACTCGTGCACGTAGACGTGCACGCCAGATGCGCGTACACGACTCCTCATTCATCAACTCACCTGTCATTTGCGATCATGGAAGACACAGTAAGTAGACTAGCCCGTAATGAAGTTCAATAGTCTAGATAAATAAGCGTGGGGACGAGCCTACCTTGTATCGCGCGTGCACAATCGGTGATTGACAGGCAGCAGAGCCCAGCTCGTAAACTGATTGGTTACCTTTTACCGGTCCGGTCTGCAATTTTGTAAACAAACCTGCTGGCTTTGGAGGGACCTAGCGGGACATATAGGGGACCTAGAGAACTCATTTTTTTTTTTGTATTGGGGTATTTAATGTACTACTTTCAGAATCCCCGGACAGTTCCAGGCATTATGCTTGAAAAAGAGTTGCAGAGTGCAGCTTTAAGCAGGCTGTGTTGGCAGGTTTAACAGTGCCCCCTTTAGGAAACACCATTAAGCCTTAAAGCTGCGGTCGGCAACTTTTTTTTAGTCATATTAGCTTGAACTGTCATGGGATTCTGGAAGTAGAATATTTAATAGGCTGTTTACGAAAAATAACGAAATCTGTAGCTCCCTGTGAAGCCTGTAATCATGCTTGCAAAAACCGAGCGCTCCCGGCTGTTTTTAACCAATCAAGTTAGGGTGGAGGAATCCTACCTGTCAATCACAGCTTGTGGACACGCTGCTGAGCGTGAGTCTGCCCCAGCTTGTGTGCGCTCACACTGGTGTGAACTCACGTGCACAACCTCGTCCACAGAGGGGGAGGGGTTTGGGGGGCGATTTGGAGCTTGTTAGAGGTTGGGGGAGGGACCTGAAAGTTGTATCAGTTCGAATTTTGAAAACCTGCCGACTGCAGCTTTAATTAATACTTAATAAAAATAGTTAATACTACAAACACGCAAACTTGATAAAAAAAACCATAATACTGTGCATTTGCTGTGTGTTATTTGAAAAAAAATTATTGTTATTGTTACCATATTGTTATAAGCTACTATGCAAGTGCGAGCCACCAATTAAAGCTTGAGGAGCCGCATGTGGCTCGTGAGCCGCGCAATGAGTATCTCTGGTCTAAAGGATCGGTGCAGCCTGTCAGTGGCCTCGATTCTTCTCTGTCTCTCTTTCTTGCAGCACAAAAACTGCATGGAACCCTTTTTATCTGACCAAGCCAAAGGCTAGTATATGGCTGAGAAATCCCAGAGAGATGACTCACAATTAGCTTGAACGCTAACTCCAACAAGACCTAAATAAGCTTTTCAATAGAGCACAAGTGATTTACACCAAATACTGGACCTTGACTGGACACAAGACCATTTCCAGCCCTTTTCTTCAAGGACTAAACATTTCCAAGGACTGTGGTAACATCAGAACGCAATGGTCAGTCACAGAATAGATTTTAAAAGCAGCCGCGACCGCTGTATTTGGGCAGGATGGGCAGAGCCCCGCCTTCCACACCCCAACCTTTCTTTTATAGATAAAATATAGATAATTATAAATTATAGATAAAATATTTATTTCAACTTCAATCACAGTGGGAATCGTATTACACCATATTGTGGCTTGTGACGGACTTTGCGAGTGGAATCTGTTTTTATTTTCGCTGAAATATAGCCTACCTCCAGTGTGGCTGCTTAACGTTAGAGCTATGGCCACAGGCCAGGGCAGATGCCTGGTCTGCTCTCAGCTAAGCCCGGCCCCGCCGAACTCTCGAGCACATTCTACCAATCAGAATCACTGTAGGCCCCTACGTTGCATAATATCATGTAACATTTAGCGCGCCTGTATAGATGCTATTGGGGCAGGTGTATGATCTGCCCTGGACATGGAAAGGACTCAAAGGGTTTAAGAAATATTACTCCGCCCATCTAGCCAGTGGGAACTTCAGTGCCGCCAAATTCCCCTACAAACTTGTTGGATAAAACGGATAACTATGTCGGATTTGATGAAGGATATTGGCTGTTTAATCCGGATTCACGTTTGTGGTAGGTAAAGATTTTACTTTATAGTTGCTATCTTACAAAGTGATTGTGAACAAAGTCTTTGCAAAATGGGAAACTGGGAGTGATTTAATGAAATATCTTAGCTTGATGAGCAAAGCAATGTTGAGACAGTAAACAATGTGTTGACAGCTTCGTACATGTACAGTAGGTTACTTGTCTGCTAGCTTAGGTTGGAGCACTGTCGGTGTGTGTGACAAGAAGCATTTTTCGGAAAAGGCAAAAAAACACGAGTCCAGCAAGGCGCATCTGAATTGTGCCATGAAATTAGCCATGCAATGCTTTGCGACAAGTTTCCCTCTAATTGAAACGTAGGCAGTATTAATTCCTTTCACAAACTTTCTCTTCGCTCATTTTCACGTGGCTTTTATGTTTGTTGTATGGCAGACTTTTATGCGAGTGCGCACCCCCCTGCGTATGGTTGCATAGACTATTGGCCTATTGCGTATGCTCCATAAAAGCTTGCATTTTGATAACGCAGATCATCTGCCCCGCCCATTTTCCAGACCACGAGCCGCTACTGTTTAAAAGCCTGCTGATGGTTTACAAATCCCAGAATGGTTTAGGCCCAAAATACATCTGTGATATGTTCAGAGAATATAAACCTAGCAGAGCTCTTGGATCCAAGGACTCAGGTCAGCTGGTCCAGTCCAGAGTCCAGACTAAACATGGAGAAGCAGCATTTAGCTGTTATGCGGCAAACAAGTGGAACAAACTGCCAGTGGAGATTAAACTTTCACCAAATGGAGACATTTTTAAATCCAGGTTAAAAACATTTCTTTTCTCATGTGTCTATGCATTAGATCTGCACGGTATCTTTGAACTTATCTTGATTGTTGCTTGTTTTTAAATTCATTTTAATTATCTTATTTGTTTCTTTTTATATTCTTTTATGTATTTTTAATGCTTCTTACACTCCCTGCTGCAATGGGTTTTTTTATGTGAAGCACTTTGAATTGTTTTGTACATGAAATGTGCTATACAAACAAATTTGACTTTGACTTTGGGCTTTAGCATTAGCTTCAGTGCCACAAGGCAGGTAGGCCCACAAGGACATGCGAAGACCAACATATTTTGAGACTGATACTGGGTTTTAGTAATTAACTTCTGACTTTTGTCAGTCGTGCCTTTTAGGTAATAATTCTTGTAAATATTTTTACTGAATCCCTCGACACTTGTTAATTTTGTATTTTCTACTTTGCTGACAGTTACAGGATTGTAGGCTTACATTACATCACCTTGAACGGTTTCTTATACAAAATAACAGGCAATGAAAAATGTTACCTTTCCAAAATTTCTGCATTTTATTGGGGAACTGCTATGTTTTGAACATGTTTACAAATGCTCCTATTTTCTAAGGAGCTAACAGATGAAGTGATTGTGGACAAGCACTGATATCACACATAAAAATCTACAGCTGTAACATTACAGAATACTGGTCAGATGTAATGACTGTTTCACAATGTTATCAAATATCAAAAGACATCAGCAGACATCTAGCAGTGCTTGGCTGGCATTTAAGAATAGATCAAGCAATTTTCACCCTTTCAGCAATCATGAGAGTAAACATTGAAAATCACAGCTTACTCTGAAACTATTCAGGTTCACCCTTTAATTTTTTCCACAGAACTACCCAACAGTTTCTCTGCTTGTGTCTCATACGCTGAGGTAATTATGTATGCAGAGTTATCGTCCACCTCACATCAGCGTTTCATTTAGAAATACTCCCAAACTGATGTGCTCAGGCAGCAAGCAGCAGGTTTTCAGCTGATGGGGGCTTAGCAGCATATTATGAATATGCCTCCTGCACTGCTTCTATCAGCATGGCCTTGTCTCCACCAGCTCTGTTGTGGATATGATAATGCATTCAATAACATGGTTTTCTCTCATATTATATTCTCCCCCAGAAACAATCAGCGATACTTTTTTTTTTTCTTTCCGGAAAAGGAAGGGTTGTTTTTACTGTGAAACTAAATAGCCCATTTCCAGACAAGCTGTTGAGTGCTTTAGGTAATGCTCTCATATTCGGCATCACTTCCACTGCAGAAGTAAAAGCCCCAGATAAGAAAAAAAGAAAGAATGAGAAGAAGAAATGCTCAAGTGGGATAGCAAGCCCACAGAATCTATTTGGAGTGAGCAAGCAATTGCTGCTCATTGACACGGCAATGTCTTAAGCCTGGCTGGTGAATATTTTTGCAAATATATTGCATGATTTTACAGCAGAGGGCCTGCAGCAGATGCAAACACTGTAAAAAAAACAAGACAATAATGTGCAAAGGAACCATTGTGTGTGACTGCGATCAGCTCTTATTTCACTTTCAGGAGTCCAAACAATTTTTCAATATCATGTTGGATGCACAACAACTCAGAGGGAGGTGGAATATAACTCAGAAATTTTAGCATTTCATACAGCATTTGCTTCTTAAAGCAGCACACAGAAGTATAGTACTTTTTGTTTCTCAGCCTCTCTTATATCTTCTGTGGACACTAAATTTATGCAGACAGTGTACACTCTTAAATGAAGAGTTAATGTATAAATAAAACCTTACCAGTTAATCCAATCATTTTGGATACAAGGCTCAACTGCACTAAAAGTGTTAATGTTAGCATAAATGATCTCGTTAATTTTTGGTGGATGAAGATCACCGGACACTTCTTCAGAGTAAATAGCAAGGTTTTAATGAAAACAGACCAAGAGCTGGAACTTTTAGTCTCTCTTGCTGTTTGCTGTCCTCTGAAGGTCTAATAATCGGGGAAGATAATAAAAATAAGAGGACTCACGAGACAACATTTGCAAACGAGGCCAATTCAACGCCAGTTACTGAGCAGTTACCTGTTGTTGATAATAATATGGTAGTCCAAACGGGTCTCTCCTTTTCTTGAACGAACTCAGATCTGCTTCTTGTGCACATTTAAATGATAAAACACAGTTTTTATGTACTGGAACCACAGGGGTGACTGTAGCTCAGGAGCAAGAGCAGTCGCCTACCATTCGGAAGGTCGGTGGTTTGACTCCAGGCTTTTCCAGGCCACATGCTGAAGCATCCTTGGACATGATACCAAACCCCCCCTGTCCATTGGTGTGTGAATGTGAAGAACAAAGCACTGTACAAACATTGTGAATGGGTGAATATGGTGTAGAGCAGTGATACTCACTATTTTTTTCACAAGAGCCACATTGGCAGAGCAAAATCAAGGGAAGAGCCACTTTTACGACAACATACTAAAGTCCTCTTTTGCAAATATGCATTTCTACATATAAAACATCCCACAAAATGAAACAACACAGCCAATACATTTTCAATTAAAACCATATTTACCTTAATACTGGGATGAGCGGAAGCTGGCATGCATGTCCTTGACTTTCTTCATGTTGTATTTGTAGTTTGTTGTTGTAATCATAGTGAGACATTCAAGATGAGCACGTTTTTGTGCTGGTTTTTTCCCTTTTTTAATTAAAAACCGATCTATTGTGCCTGCATCTCGCGCTGGCTAAAGGAGCTAGCGTGCTCTGCGGTCAAGTGTGAGGTGGTTTAAGCGGGCTGCGTTGCCAGGTTTAACAGTGCCCCCTTTAGGAAACACCATTAAGCCTTAATTAATACTTAATAAAAATACTTAATACAACAAAAACGCAAACTTAATAAAAATACTTAATACTGTGCAGTATTAGCTGTATGTTATTTGAAAAAAATGTATTGTTATTGTTACCATATTGTTATAAGCTACTATGAGAGTGTGAGCCACCAATTAAAGCTTGAGGAGCCGCATGTGGCTCGCGAGCCGCGCAATGAGTATCTCTGGTGTAGAGTGTGAAAGTGCTTTGAGTGGTTAGATGGACTAGAAAAGTGATATACAAGTACAGTCCATTTAGTTCTGTCAACCACTAATTAGGAATTTTTAAATATCATATTAAAACGAACTAGATTATTAAAACAATGTAAAATGAAGTGAATAAAAAAGTAAATAATTATTTAAGATAAAACAAAAGAATCTCAATTCATAAAAAGTCATCCCATAGCTGGATTCTGTCAGGGGAAATCACAGGCCAGCAGCTTTATTAGGGGATTCATGTGGGCTCCTCTGTAACTAGATAAATATCCCCTGTAATCTATCACAGCCATGACGGTGAAGTAGATGGGGCCACGTGCGTTTTATCAGCCTAGTAATTGGTCATGTTGACACACATTGTCTTGAGGAGATTGGGATGGAGAGAGGCATTCTGCCTTATTAATGGTTTCTAATAAAGACAAGCATTCATCAGCCATTATGTGGCACTGTCAGACTGGGCAGGTTTACCATACTCGTCCAGACCCATGTACCCAATTTACACACCCGTACTTGTAAGAATATCACTCTCTTTGTCCAGACCTTGACAATTTTAAAGAAAAGGAAAGATGTCTTTCTTTCTAATAATTGTTAATCAAATTAGAGGGAGTGTATTTTGTTCATAATGACTGAGAAATATGAAACCAGGAACTTGAATACAAGATAATTTGGTCATCCTGATAGCTGTTAGAATAAATTGTATGTTAGTTTAATGTTAAGACAGTTTATATTTGCATGTTTGAATTCAGTTCCCTCAACTGCTCAAAATAAAAACCCTGACAGTTCGATGTGCTGCTCATCTTGTAGTATTATAAGAGAGTTTGGCAAGGTTTTGTTCTTTGGCTCCCCCTACAGTTGTGTGATGTAACAAACCTCTGTCTGAACTCTGTACCTGCACAGCTCACATGTGAATTTACCATCACTATTTAAAGGCCGAAAAGAACATCTCCTGAAGTCACCATATATGTCAAGAGAGAAGGTGGGGTAATGGTTCAGGAACTAGAACAATAGGACAGCATATTTTAGAATAATATACGTGATGAGCAAATATAACCACAAACAAAAGAAAAAACGAAAACACTTAAATGTTCTAGTTAATCTGAAATAGTTAGATATGTGAAACAAATACATATAGCACAAATTATATATTACAGCTATTGCAAGATAGCTGAGAACAATTTGAAAGACTGCAAACTTTGGATTTTGGTGTAAAATTTGACTAAAAAAAACCATCCAAATATTTTCTAAGTTGGATGCTTATTCTTGGCCCATGTCCTGCTTGCACACGTTCTCTCTTCTTTCAAGCATTGTCTTTGGGTCTAGTTGCTGCATCTACCAGTGATGACAACAGTACTCCCCCCCCCCCCCCCCCACACATTCTGATTCTTCAATTCAATTCAGTTTTATTAATATAGCGCCTGTAGCATGCTCCAGTGTGGGATTAAGAGGCCTTTGGAAGATACAAGCATTCCTGTGGGGAATGTTTTTCTGGGTAAGGACCAGATGTGGAAAGTCTACACAAAGGAGAGGGACAGAAATCGCCTAATTTACAGAAAACTTCGGCCATTTAGCAACAGACATTTGCCATAAACGTGAGGAATGCTTTGACAACTCCAACTGAATAAACAAAGAACCCTTTTTGGAGAAATTGGTGACTAACCCATTCCCTATCTTATCTGGAGCAATAAATCGAAGTTGACATTCTACCCTCATCCCCCCAGTTAAGAGAACCAGATGCCTAAATAAAACTGAAATGACTTTCATCTAGATTCACCGAGGAAGGCCCTGAAAGCGGAACCGTGAGAAATCCCCTCGGACCCTGCGTGGCTACCACCTGCTGTGTTCCGAGGTGACTAAAAAGGACTTCAGTAAAGTAAGGTCTTTCATCTCACAGACGGTTACAAAAAGGGGTGTCTAGAGACTTTCACCATTAGAATGATAAATGAATCCAAGATGTCAGTCTTTAGCTTCAAATAGTAAGCCAACCTAAACTATTTGAATAAATCCAGTATCTCTCCATTCCCCATATTTTATTTTCAATTCACTAAGTGTTGTATATAATCACCCATATTCAACGCATCTCCTGTTTGTCTTAAGGTTCATGTCTTTATAGTTTTAATAAATAGTTCATATATCTATATATATGTATAATCACAGGTTGTGTGGTATGCTTTCTTTACGTAATGTCTGTCCAACCAAACGAGAATTCACGAAAGTAGCGAGATATGAGACTGCTTATTAGAGTAACTATATAGCTAGACAATTTCTCCCTAGAACGCTCAGGTCCAAAGATAACAACTTCAGTTTTGTCTGAATTTAGAAGCAGACAGTTCTGAGTCATCCAGGTCTTTATGTCTTTAAGACATGCTTGTAGTCTGACCAACCTATTGGGTTCATCTGGTTTTATATATAAGTACAGCTGAGTATCATCAGCATAGCAATGCTGTCTAATAATGTTACCTAATGGAAGCATGTATAAAGTGAAAATAATCTGTCCAAGCACAGAACCCTGGGGAACTCCATGACTTACTCTGGTTTGTGAGGAAGATTCTTATTTTACAAGAACAAACTGAAATCTTTCAGATAAATATGACTTAAACCAGCCTAATGCAGTTCCTTTAATCCCAATAACATGTTCAAGTCTCTTTAATAAAATACTGTGATCGACCGTATCAAATGCAGCACTGAGATCCAACAGGACAAGCACAGACACAAGTCCGCTATCAGAGGCTAAGAGGAGATCATAGGTAACTTTCACCAGTGCTGTTTCTGTGCTATGATGCATTCTGAATCCTGACTGAAACTATTTTTTCAAGAACTTTAGACATAAAAGGGAGATTGGATATAGGTCTATAATTAGCTAACACTTCTGAATCAAGAGTAGGTTTTTTAAGTAAAGGTTTAATTACAGCAACCTTAAAAGGCTGAGGTACATATTCTGTCAACAAAGACAGATTGATCAAATCCAATATGGAAGTGTCAATTAATGGGAAAACCTCCTTGAACAGTCTGGTTGGGATTGGGTCTAAAACACAAGTTGATGGTTTAGAAGAGACTATTGCTGTCGTTAGTTCAGAGAGATCAACTTGGCAGAAGCCGTCTAAATACTGTCAGGTTGTGGTATAGGGAAGGACACGGATGCGGACTTTTCAAAAGGTAAAGGGTGATTTATTAACAAACAAAACAAAGTTCAAACCAAAAGCGCGGCTGAGCCGGTTTCAAAAAACATAACTGGGAAAAACAAACAAAAGACTTTCATGGCATAGAATAAATAAATACTTAGCTTGGGTAACAACAGGTTGTGGCATGGCACGAAGGGCAGGTGACAAACAAAGAACCAACAAACAGACAGGGGAGACAAGAGACTAAATAGAGGCTGGGAGTGATTGGAGAGTGAGTGCAGCTGGAGACAATGGACAGGAGAGGGGAATGAACTAATTACCTGAGTGAGGGAAGTGAGGGGAAAAACAATGGCAAAACTAAAAACCAAGACATGAACTGAACACAAAAACATAACCTAAAACATGAAACTAAAAGAGAGTCCCTGTCCGTGACAAATACAAATCAAGTTCTAAAGATACTTATAAAGCTGCTGTACTTGATGATACATCACTGATAATAGTGGGAAGGACTCCATCAATCTTCTCTCCGACAGAAATAATTTTATTGATAAAGATGCTCATGAAATCTTCACTGCTGAGAGTTAAAGGAATACCTGGCTCAACAGAGCTCTGACTTTTTGCCAGACTGGCTACAGCGCTGAAGAGAAACCTGGGATTGTTCTTATTCTCTTCTATCAATGATGAATAATAAGCAGTTCTAGCTTTACAAAGGGCTTTCTTATACGTTATTAAACTATCTTTCCAGACTAATTGAGACTCTTCTAAATTAGAGGGACGCCACTGTCTCTCCAGCTTTCTTGCAGTCTGCTTTAAAGCACGCAGCTGTGAATGCCTCCAATGCAACAAGCGGTGTGTAAATGTGTCTGATAGAGAAAAAAGTACTCTGTAGCATGTAACATTGTATTGATTAAACAGGGATGGCCAACTCCAGACCTCGATAGCCACTGTCCTGCAGGTTTTAGATATTTCCCTGCTTCAGCACGCCTGATTCAGATTAAATAGATCTCTTAAAAAAATAGTTAAGTACTGCACAAGCATGCCAATGACACATTGATTTGAATCAAGTGTGTTGAAGCAGGGAAACATCTAAAACCTGCAGGACAGCAGCTCTAGAGAACTAGAGTTGACCAACCCTGGACTAAGACATGCGCATGAGTGTGTGTATGAAGAGGTGAATGTGGCTTGTAGTGTAAAAGTGCTTTAAATAGTCAAATAGAGTAGAAAAGCACTATAAAAGTATAGTTAATTTAGCTATTGGCTTCACTGGTGGGAAAGCCAGCTTGCGGCGTGGCTAAGAGGTCAGTCTGCTTGCCCCTTACAAATGTTACACAAATACAACTTTCAGACAGAACTTTTCCTCCTAGTATGACAGCCATGCTAATGATGTGTATCAACAAAATAAAATATATTAATAAAAAGATACACTTTCTAAATATACCAAGAAGCTATGAGTCACACTGCAGGCTGGGGGTGAACCTAACATTACATCACAAATAATTGCACCCATGTGGAGATTGTTTTACACTTGTAGAATTTAAAAACAATGAAGAAAGGGAGAGAAGGGCAGGAAGGTAAACCTCACCTGATGCAATACATGGACATGTTCTCAAGGGCTTGATTTAGACCCCACGTTCAGTAATTTTGTGTACATTTTTTTCTCACTTGAATAATCAAAATGATTAATGAAGGTTTTGCCAAATCTTTTAGTTGTCTTTTTGAAAGTTCAACTATTTCAGGACAAGAAAGAAGACCAGATTACATTAGAGATAGTACTAGTGAGTTCACGGCCCACGGCTGCTACAACTAGCCACCAGACTAAAATTGTTTCATGCTGTCAACTAATATGAAGTTTAAAAAAACTCCCTAGAAGATCATTTGGGACATCAGAGGCCCAATGCATAAAACTGTGTGTAGTTTAATGACTTAAACTGAGTGTACGCAGAAAGGCAAAATTCTGGATGTGCATTATTTTCAACAGATTTATAAAACCATGTGTATGTGGTTCTCTTATTGTCAGTCTCTGTCTAGATGGTATTTCTTTGGCTTCTGGTACTATATTGAGGAACCTTGGATTTATTTTTTACCAAAATGTATCATTTGACACACATATAAAACTGGTTTCTAGAACTCCTGTCTTTCACCTTCATAACATTACCAAAATTAGGAAGACCCTGTTTGGAGTGATGCAGAAAAACTGGTCCATGCATTTTTGTTTTTACATCAAGATTGGACTATAATTCTTTATTATCGGGCTGTCTCTCTGCCTCTCTCTGAAATCAGCTGGCAGTTAATGTCCGGGAAGCAGACACCCTCTCTACCTATAAGATTAGACTTAAAACCACAGGTGACACTGAAACATCCCATAGTTATACTGCTACTGTAACGAACAGGCTTGGAGACTCAAGTGCAGAGATCAAACACAATTTAATAAA
This sequence comes from Odontesthes bonariensis, assembly GCF_027942865.1. Lineage (NCBI taxonomy): Eukaryota > Metazoa > Chordata > Actinopteri > Atheriniformes > Atherinopsidae > Odontesthes > Odontesthes bonariensis. Next base: position 26,702,907 of record NC_134525.1, on the reverse strand, counting down.
GGTCATACACAGGTAGGCAATCCGCGGGGCAAAAGTACCGGCAGGGGTAGGCAGAGGCAGAGTCAAAAAACAGTCCAAGTCAAAAATCCACTGGCAGAGGTATCAAACTGGGCAAGGCAAGAGCAGAGTCAAAAAACACCAGAAAAAGGTCAAACACGATAATACATACACTTTGGAACGCTAGAGAGCTTGGAACACAGGAACCTAGACAATCTGGCAAGGAAGGTCTGGAAAGCTAGGAGTATAAATGGTACTGATAATGATTACTGATGGCCACCAGGTGTGGCTGAGACTGGTGGGAAACTTGACAGGAAGTGAAATAAGGATGACAACGGTTAACAAAATAAAACAGGAAATGAATAGAGTTCAGAAAATGTCTATAAATCCGTGAGCATGACAGTACCCCCCCGTCAAGGGACGGCACCGGACGGACCAGGCAGATCTGGGTTGCGATGGTGAAAATCCTCAATGAGCGAAGGGTCCATGATATTTCTAGCCTGCTCCCATGACCGTTCTTCAGGACCGTAGCCGACCCAGTCCACCAAATACTGACGGCCCCTACCCTTTTTGCAGACCGCCAGTAATCTGTTAACCGAATACGTGGGCTCCCCGTCGACGAGTCGGGGGGGAGGAAGGGGTCTGGATGAGGGAACCAGTGGGCACTCCTTAGCAGGTTTGACCTTGGAGACATGAAAGGTGGGATGGATCCTCATGTGACGTGGCAAGCGAAGTCGAACTGCAGCAGGATTGATGACTCTGGAGATGGGGAAAGGACCAATGAAGCGAGGTGCCAGTTTGCGGGATTCAACCCGAAGGGGCAAGTCCTTGGTGGATAACCAGACTCTCTGGCCCGTCTGGTATGCAGGAGCAGGCCTGCGATGGCGATTGGCTTGACGCTGGTAGAGTGTGGATGTCCGGAGAAGAACTGCTCTGGCCCTCCTCCATGCCAGATGACAGCGTCGGACGACAGCATGAGCCGAAGGAACTGTAACCTCGTGCTCCAACTCAGGAAAGATGGGGGGCTGGAAACCAAACACACACTGGAACGGGGACAACCCTGTAGCAGAGACAGGCAAAGAATTATGAGCATGTTCAATCCATAGGAGCTGCTTACTCTAGGAAGTTGGGTGTTGGGAAGCCAGGCAGCGCAGCCCCGTCTCCATCTCCTGGTTGTATCTCTCCGTTTGGCCATTGGACTGTGGGTGGTACCCCGAGGACAGACTGACTGTGGCACCAATGAGGGAACAGAACTCCTTCCAAAAACGGGACGTGAACTGAGGTCCACTGTCAGACACCACATCCTCGGGGAGACCATGGAGATGAAAAACATTTGACAACACCGCCTCTGCCGTCTCCTTGGCAGAGGGTAACTTGGGCAAGGGAATATAGTGAGCCATCTTAGAGAAGCGATCGATGACTGTCAAAATGACAGAGTTACCTTCAGATACTGGTAATCCTGTAACAAAGTCCAGGGAAATATGAGACCAGGGACGTTTGGGAACAGGTAGGGGTTGGAGAAGTCCTGCAGGCACCGTACAGGAAGGCTTGTTCTGTGAACAGACTGAACAGGCAGCAATAAATTCGCTCACCTCCCTTCTCATAGTGGGCCACCAGAACCGCTGTGTGAGGAAGCTGATGGTCCTGCTCACTCCAGGGTGACAGGCGAGTTTGGAGGTGTGGGCCCACTGGACGACCCACCCTCGGAGATGAGGAGGAACAAATAACCTTCCAACAGGGCAGCCCTCAGGGACCTCCACCCCATCCAAGGCTTGTCGCACCTCACTCTCCATCTCCCAATTAAGGACGCCGAGAAAGCAAGTAGAAGGAAGGATGGTGGCAGGTGTCTGGGGAGTAGACTCTGGCTCAAACTGACGGGACAGGAAATCAGGCTTAGTGTTCTTGGAACCTGGGTGATAAGAGAGAGAGAAATTAAAGCGGTTGAAAAAGAGGGACCATCTGGCCTGTCTGGGGTTCAGCCTTTTAGCAGTCCTGATGTACTCTAGATTCTTGTGATCAGTCCACACAAGGAAAGGTTGTTGAGTCCCCTCCAGGCACTGTCTCCACTCCTCTAGCGCCAGTTTTATAGCCAGCAGTTCACGATCCCCAATATTATAATTCCTCTCCGCTGGAGAGTGACGTCTGGAAAAGAAAGCACAAGGGTGAGTCTTGTTGTCAGTGGTGGAGAGTTGAGAAAGGACAGCCCCAACACCCACGTCCGAGGCATCGACCTCCACAATGAACTGCCGGTTAGGATCAGGGAGAGTCAGAATAGGAGCTGAACAAAACCTTTGTTTCAGGCGCTGGAAAGCCTCCTCAGCAGCAGGAGTCCAACGAAAAGAGGTTCCTGGAGATGTGAGAACATGTAAAGGGGCAGCAACAGAACTGTAACTTCTGATAAAATGTCTATAGAAATTTGCAAAACCCATAAAACGTTGAAGTTGTTTCCTCGTCTCTGGCCTGGGCCACTCAGACACAGCTCTGACCTTAGAAGGATCCATCTGCATACTACCTTCAGCTACAATGAAGCCCAGAAAAGAGACCTTGGAGACGTGGAACTCGCATTTCTCTGCTTTTACGAAAAGCTGGTTCTCCAGAAGTCTCCGTAGGACCTGGCGCACATGTGTAACATGCTCCTGCTTAGACCTGGAGAAGATGAGGATATCCTCGAGATACAGGAAAACGAAGCGATTGAGCATGTCCCTCATAACATCATTAACCAGGGCCTGAAAGACAGCGGGGGCATTGGTTAAACCAAAAGGCATCACCAGGTACTCGTAGTGGCCACTAGGAGTGTTAAAAGCAGTTTTCCACTCATCACCCTCTCGTATCCTGACCAGATGGTAGGCATTGCGCAGGTCCAGCTTGGTAAAGATGGTGGCCCCCTGTAATGATTCAAAGGCAGATGCAAGGAGAGGAAGTGGATATCGGTTCTTAACAGTAATGTCGTTAAGGCCTCGATAGTCAATGCAGGGACGCAAGGACTAATCCTTCTTCTGCACAAAAAAAAAAAACCCAGCACCTGCAGGAGAAGAAGATGGCCTAATGAGGCCAGCAGATAACGACTTCTGAATGTATTCATTCATGGCCTCCCTTTCAGGGGCAGAGAGGGAGTACAACCGGCCCCTAGGAGGCAAGGATCCAGGAAGAAGATCTATGGTGCAGTCATAGGGTCGGTGTGGCGGCAGGGAGGAGGCTCTGGCTTTATTAAAAACCTCCTTGAGATCTGAATACTGTGAGGGGACAGCAGAGAGATCAGGGAACACAGAACACTCAGGGGACTTGGGAAAGACAGTGAAAGGGGTAGCGACAGTTAAAGGATAAGACCGGTTTTTTGACATTGGGCCCTTGATTTCACATTATAGCATGATGTTCTACTCACCCCTGCTTGTTGTTTGTCATTTGGAGCTGTTCCGAAGATATTCGAGAGGCGTCTGGCTGCTCTCTTGAGATATTCGGCCATGAAACGGTTTCCTATGGGCAAGCTCATACAGGCACAAACTATGCTGTTTATAATTTATTAATTACTCTACACTAGCACTGATAACGTGGAGGTGCGTCGCTTACTTAAAAAAATCCGGGTTATTGTAATTTTGATTTTTTTTGTCGTAAAGTGGGTGTTACTGACGTCATCGTCGTGCTACTGCCACAGGCAGCCCACAGACCTGCTGCCTATTTATTCATTCGGCTAAAATTCAAAATTAGTAACCCGGATTTTTTTAAGTAAGCGACGCACCTCCACGTTATCAGTGCTAGTGTAGAGTAATTAATAAATTATAAACAGCATAGTTTGTGCCTGTATAAACTTGCCCATAGGAAACCGTTTCATGGCCGAATATCTCAAGAGAGCAGCCAGACGCCTCGCGAATATCTTCGGAACAGCTCCAAATGTTCAACAACAAGCAGGGGTGAGTAGAACATCATGTTATAATGTGAAATCAAGGGCCCAATGTCAAAAAACCGGTCTTATCCTTTAAACATGAGGCAGAACACTGCCCTCCCCAGCTAGAGATGAGACCCGTTGACCAATCTATCAGGGGATTGTATTTCCTCAACCATGGGTAGCCCAGAATAAGTGCCATGTAGGGAGAACGGATCAGGTTGAAAAAAAGTGTCTCAGAGTGGTTACCTGATACTTGAAGTCTCACTGGTTGGGTACGGTGGGTGACTCGACTTATTAGACGTCCGTCCACAGCATGAGCGACTAATGGTTGATGGAGCAGCTCCGTATTAATCATGAGCTGTTTGGCCAGGTCGATGTCCATGAAATTGTCATCTGCTCCTGAATCAATGAGCACAGACAACTCGAGAGACACAGAAGGAGTAAACAGTTTAGCCATGGTAAGAGGTCGGTTAGGAGGACCAGTTAAGGTTCGGCTCACCAGTACCCTCCATCCTACTGCTGAGCCCTGTCTTTTACTGGACACCGAGCGAGAAAATGTCCATGTTGCCCACAATAGATGCACCGCCCCTCAGACATCCTCTTCTGTCGTTCCTCAGGAGATAGACGAGTGCGTCCCAGCTGCATGGGTTCTTCTGAGAAAACAGGGGAACGGGAGAATCCAGAAACAGAAGATTCAGGAGGTCTCTCACCCGCTCGTTGCTGCCTACTGTAGGTTGGGAGGTGAGTGACACGCTAGGTTCTTTCCCTCCTTCTCTCCACCAGCCGATTATCAATTTTGACAGCAAGAGAAATGAGAGAACTCAGGTCTGAAGGGATATCAAGAGGAGCCAGTAGATCCTTAATTTCTTCTGATAATCCACTCAAAAAAGCATCACAGAGAGATGAGTTATTCCAACCACTATCAGCTGCCATCGTGCAAAATTCAATTGCGTACTCAGAGACTCTGGCTCTTCCCTGACGGATCTGTAGCAATCCTCGTGCGGCCTCACGACCAGGTGTACAGTGCTCAAAAAACTGACGAAGTGCCGTGGAAAAAAATCTGAAAAACTTCTACAAACCTCTTACTGCCTTGCCCACTCTGCTGTAGCCCATTCTCTGGACCTGCCAGTAAGGTGAGTGATCACGGTGGCGACCTTAACTCTCTCTGAGGAGTAGGAAGAAGGATTTAACTCAAAGAGAAGAGAACAGTTTATCAGAAAAGAACGACAGGTGGCTGGATTCCCCTCGTACTTCTCAATCTGAATCCCTCGTGGTTCAGGAGTATGTACATGCTGTATTTGTTGAGCATCCATGTGAGGAGGTGGGATTGTGGGATTGGCCACCACCACAGGAACAGGGGGTGTTGTCAAGTTCACCTGCATCGCCTGAATCTGGTTAGCAAGTCCACTCACCACTGATTGCAGGGAAGACTGCATGTCCTCTTGATGGGTTCGGAGATGCTTCATGTTTTGGCATAGGGAAGCCAGAAGTTCTTCATGCTGGAGAAGACGCTGATCCTGGTCCCGTATGGCGGTGCTCATGGGGTCTGATCCTGCTGAGTCAGTCATTGGCCAGATTGTACTGTAACGAACAGGCTTGGAGACTCAAGTGCAGAGATCAAACACAATTTAATAAAGGTCATACACAGGTAGGCAATCCACGGGGCAAAAGTACCGGCAGGGGTAGGCAGAGGCAGAGTTAAAAAACAGTCCAAGTCAAAAATCCACTGGCAGAGGTATCAAACTGGGCAGGGCAAGGCAAGAGCAGAGTCAAAAAAACACCGGAAAAAGGTCAAACACGACAATACATACACTTTGGAACGCTAGAGAGCTTGGAACACAGGAACCTAGACAATCTGGCAAGGAAGGTCTGGAAAGCTAGGAGTATAAATGGTACTGATAATGATTACTGATGGCCACCAGGTGTGGCTGAGACTGGTGGGAAACTTGACAGTAAGTGAAATAAGGATGACAACGGTTAACAAAATAAAACAGGAAATGAATAGAGTCCAGAAAATGTCTATAAATCCGTGAGCATGACAGCTACAGGCTGAGACTGCTGGGGGACCTCCAATGATGCACCTCAATGATGTTTAAATCCAGGCTGAAAACAGTTCTATTTAGCTGTGCATATGACACCTGAAAGTATTTTATCTGCACTCTTCACTTTTAAATTAATTAATTAATGATTATTTTTAATGTTTTATTAATTTTTTTTAAATATTTATTATTATTAGTTTTGTTTTTGTTTTTTTTAAATTTTTTAAATTTCTTTTTAATGATTTTATTGCCTTCTTGTGATTTTATGTAGCTGTGAACAGTGGCGGTTCTAGGATTTTTCTGAAACAGGGGCCACAATGGGGCCAAATGTAACCTTCAGGGGCCAACAGTGTCACCACCATCTGATATCCAGTAATGATGCTGCTTAAAAGCAATACTATGTAACATTTCTACCTTAAAATAACAGCTTGAAAAAAATTGTGCGGCTAGAATGAGTTTTAATATTACGATTGGCCTGTCTCCTATGCCCTTCGGGGGTCTGAGTTGGAATAACTGCGCTATGTAACTTTGCTGGAGCGGCCCGGGAGCTGAGCGGAAGTACTTCGACTTGCTTTCTGGCACACCTACCGCAAAAACAAATAGACCCCTCTCACGCTCCCAGGTACATTTGTTTACTCTTACCTTCTCGGTCGACATAGCTTGCACCTTCTTACTCCTCGCCGGTTCGTCAACAAATGTGAAACGTGAAAGCGAAAGGGTGTTGTATTTACGACAGTGTAACCTTATATTACCTCCAAGCCTGTAGGGGGAGCTCCATAGTGGGCTTTTTTAGAAGTTACATTGTATTGCTTTAAATAAACATCAATTGGCGACAAGGCAATACACACATTATCCAGCAGGTGGTGAGAAAACATCATAGTCTTACTCAATTAATTTACCAATCATAGCCTCATGGTAAATAGGCTACCAACCTGATTTGGATATTTTGTTTAGTGTATTTCATACTGTAATACATCATACCTACATATTGCAATTTTTTTTAAACTTACTCTTCTACAGTATACTGACAGTAAAGAACATCTATTTCTAGTCTACTATCCAAAAACAAAAAGGAATAATTCAGTATCCCTTTTGAAACTGAAATAAAAAAAATCATGAATCAGTAACGTTTGTAATAATTCTTTTTTTTAATTCAGTGTGTATTAAGGGCTCATAAAACACACAAAACATAAAACATAACAGCTTTTAACTGTATATACAACAACATATTCAATCTCATTCTCCCTCCCTCCCACACACACACACACACACACACACACACCTTACTATATTTGTGAGCACCTTCCATTGACTCCAATGCATTTTACTAGCATTCAAAATTAGTGAATGCTGAACTGTACCCTGACCAAAACAATCCCTAACTCTAACCTGTCAGTAAACAAATGTTTTTGCACTTTAAGTACTTTCATCAACAACAAAACATATTTATAGCAGCTTTTCCTTCTTAGGTTTGTTTATAGTCGCTAGTCCTAACAAGGTAGCAAAAACCATGTACACAACTGCTCAATTCCCTTTGACTTTCTTTTCATGCTGTCTGCTGCTATCTCTGCCAAAATCTTAATATTACACAAAACACAAAATCACATATCTTAATGTTAAGCGTTGAACAAGCAGGTCAAAGCTATTGCTATCCTACCAACAAAATAGCAACTTATGACACAAGAGCAGTGGATAACAAGTTTAGAAGCCAACCGTTTTATGTAGTCACAGTTTAGTTTAATATAAACCTAAACTTAACAACAAACAAGAAGATTTGACTCACCAAATAACAAAGTCACCTTCTTAAGCTTCCAGCTCGAATTCAAGTAATTAATACGCCATGCACACTAAAACATGAACACTGAAGTAAAGTGCACCATTTGAGATTTAGTACTTTTCTTCTTCTATTCAGTTGTATTGACACAACCAGCGCACTACCACCCACAGGTTGGGGGTGGAACTGCAGCAGTGATCATTTAATTCTCCACTTGTTTTTCTCGCCAGGTGATTGACAGGACAGGGGCACTTCAGGGGCCAATCAAATTAGAGGCGGGGCCTCGGCCCCTCTGGCCCCGCCTCTAGATCCGCCCGTGGCTGTGAAGCACTTTGAATTGCCTTGTGTACGAATTGTGCTCTATAAATAAAATTGCCTTGCCTTGCCTCTCCTCACTCTGCTCTCTTTACTCTCCAGGTACATATTACATTATCTTTGTTTTTACCTCGTGTTTCCAGGTATCCCTGGTCTACAGTCGTTCTGCTTGTTGTCCCATCTTTCCTCTCCTCTCAGACCCCAGCTGGTTGAGGCAGATGGCCACTCTTCCTGTGTCTGGTTCTGCCAGAGGTTTCTTCCTGTTAGTTTTTTCTTTCCACGGTCGCCTCATGCATTCAAGGGATGGGAGATTGGATCAAAGATAAATTTCAGTACAGTCTGCTGGTTTCCTTGGCTAGGCTTTTTTAAAATTTGCTTTGTATGAATTGGACTAATCTGGAATTTAATGAATTGGATTAGATTTTATTATGATTATATTACAATTAATTGGATTGTATCTTTGAAGTGCCTTGAGATGACAGTTGTTGTAATTTGATGCTATATCAATCAAACTGAAGTGAATAAACACCATTCATTGGGAAATGGTACACATGTCTGCAGACTTTTGTTCACAGCAGAGGGTTATACAAAGAGGAATGAGGCTCTTGACTTCACTCCACCTCTCTTTGCTACTAGGGGTGTCTTTTTGGGATATGTTGTAAAGCTTTTACCATGAAAATGGAAACTTCGACACAAATAATACTAAATGTTCGCCAATGATTGTTAAATTGTTTTACATGTGGTCACTGAACATAAGTTGAATAGCAAAATGATGTACCAATTTGACAAATTTGGAAATTATTTTTCAATGTAAACTTTGGGGCCACTAAATGTGGCTTATTGGATTTAGAATATGACTTGTAACAGTTAAGTGTATGTTGCTTCTGTAACAGCCTTGTGCCTTTGTGTGGTATAAGTGGACTTGTTGGCCTCTGTGGCTGTAGCTTCTTTTCATTCTCTGCAGACATTCTTTCTTTGAGCAGGATAATTATTTTAAAAGCCTCTCCCTTTTATCTCATTTTTCTCCTCATACTGTCTTTCCTCCATCTCCCTCCTGTCCTCCCTTTACTCTTGACTTGCACTTCAGCACTCCACCCTATCGTTACATCTCTGTATTAATCTACATTTGACAAAGGTGGCTCCTTGGGTGCCTCATTCAAGGTCCTCTTTGCTGCCCACATCCTTTTCAGTGATGTCACAGACAAATGCAAGCAACGGAGTCAAAGAAAGAACAAGTGCATTTAGTATATAAACATTGTTAACAAAGATTTAATAACAGTTGCCTGAATACAAGTTGGCTCTCATTTCTCATCTCTTGAATTGAAAGAGCAAATAAACATTAATTATGAGGTCATGTGACTCCACACAAACAATTTTGGATTAACAGCACTATTACTGGAACAGTTGCCCATCACATCACCTCCAAATAAGCATATCAATGATTTCCAATGCCTTTAAGAACAGCAAGCAAAAAACACAGTTTTTGTATGGAATACGACTCATCACTTGGTATCTCAATAAAAGAGGATGTCTGTCTGACATTGAGCAGATGTTGTGAGGAGGTCTTCCTTAACACAAAACTAACCAAGTAGTATTCAACCACATTTTATAGGTACTAACAATGGTTTGGAAAAGTTCTTAAACCCCTTGGATGTACATGGCATATTGATTATAGGGGGAGTTTATGTGAAAGTAGAAGAAAAAAAAATGACAACGTATTAAAAATAGAAAACAGAAAAGGTTTTCATCCATATATATTAAATCCTCCTTATTTTTTCTGCCCACTCCTCTGTAAACCCCAACTGTGGAGGGCTTATTGTGATCCTATGGTATGGTAATATCCTCCTCACCCACTCTGTGAGTGTCAGTGGACAGATTTGTTGTGATGCCACATTCTTTCCACTTTGAAAATGCCATGGAGCAAATTAAATCCATCACTACAAAGTTTTATATACTTACACATATATATGTGTGTGTGTGTGTATATACATTTTTATAACCCAGCCCTGATTTGTACTGTCTCTGACTGTTGGAAGGGCTTCTTGGTCTTCATGGTGTCACTTGCTTAGTGGTGCCTTCAACTCATACCAACTGTCAAGCATGGAGGCAGAGGGGTGGTGATTTGGGTTTATTGCAGCCACACAACTTGGGCACTTTGCAGTTATTGAGTCATCTCTGAGTGTAATGTTTGGCCATCAGTAATGTCCAGGCCACTTCTGCAAAAGAGCTCTTTAATAATCACGGGACTTTTTTTTTCTGGGTAAATAAAGGCTATAAAAAACTGTTGGCCAATGATTTGAGATATTAATAACATCACACAGAAAATCAATTCTTGAAAGTTATTACTGTTAAAGTGAGTTTTATAAACTACTGACTCATTGGCTTTATCTTGTTTTTCCACAACATTTTCTACATTTTTGATGCCATGGTTTAGTTTCACAATGAAATTTGCAAATTAAGAGAAGGTACCCCTCCCAAACACACCTCAGTCTTCAATTAAACTTAGTTATTTAGGCTTAGTTGAATTGTGCATGATGCATGCACCAGGTTTTGAGAAGTACAAAAAATACGTAACATGAAATAGCCTGAAGAACATTTCTCTACCCATTACAAATCAAATGCACGAAAAAAAGAAAAGAAAAGATTCAATTAAAAGGTTTATATGATTAAAGATTTATACGATTAAAAGTTTATATGAAAAATCTATTCAGTTTGGTAGAAGAACGCATCATCCCCTCACCATCATTCAGCATGCACCAAATGTACAAGCACAAACAACCAGATTTTCCCTCCCTGTCGCCAATTATCCAGGAAAAATCAAGGTAAACTCAAACATGAAAATGTTATTTCCATCAAGGAAGACTTGTAGTTCTTAATCCCTTTTTTCTTTTTCTATAAATTTTCAGTTCCCTCCTCTTAAACTTTAGGTACTTCTCTACATCATCTGCCCTCTTAGGACTACAGTAATAACTGATGTATTGGATATTTATGTTGCACAGTAAAATGCCTGCAGAATTCTCCTTTTGACCATATACAAGATAAGCATGCTCAACCCAGAGACAGACATTATGGTCAAAGAAAATCATCACAGGGACAAAGGCTAGTAATGAAGCAAGAGTGAGTCATTTTATCATACAATTGATTGGCTTCACAAACCTCTTGTCCTGTCTTTGGGCCTTTTTAGGTGTGTTATACTTCACACTCATGAACTTCATAAATTTTTTCACCTTGTAATTTTATCTCTCTTTCAGTGATTCAACAACCTGAGGCACTGTATCTGTCAAACACTGTTCTAAACTTCTCCAACAGCAAAAATATATACATGTAGCTTGTTTAAACAGCTTATCAAACTAACATGTAAAACTGAAAATCTGAGAGCCTTCATACAACATGTCTCCATCCTCTCATACACCAAAGCCCCAACTCATCCCCTCCTTCCCTTCATCTCACAACACATTCCATGCTTAATCTCGCAAATCAATGTCAATTACATACTGATTATGTTTAGAGGGCCTACCCATTTGTCTTGATTTGGTAGTCATGTAAGTGTGGAAATCAGCAATCCGTGTACATGCTGGTGGATATTGAGAGCGCAGGTGGGGGCGTTGTGGTGCCACATTACAGTATTGTAACTTTAAAGGTCATGTTTGACTGTTTCTGCATCATTAGATATGAAGAGTAGTCCTGATTTACCAGGAAACAGAGAAAGGTCAAGCGTGACCGCTCTCCCTCTCTACTCCTCTCCCCCTCCCAGGTCGTAGCTGTGCTTAGGTTCCATGTCACAATATGAAGACAAAATGGCAGCAGCCAAGGGGCCAAAGCAATACACACTTCAGCCAGCACAGCAGGTACTTGCCTGAATGTTGTTCACGTCACAATGCTTTTACTTTGCCATTTTGTCTGCTTCTCAGGTTAAAATGCACTGACTTTTCATGGTCCAGTGACTCTAAAAATGCACAAATATTGCTAATTTTGCTTTGAAGTCAACGTGATGTTTTTTCTGCTAAACGTATTCACATTTTTACAGCTCATAATAGTGCACACAAAAGTACAAGGAAAGGAAAATATATGTTTTCATAGTATCAATTTGCTGTAAAAGGCATTTGGTATGGAGAGAAACCAGGCAATTTATATTGGGGGAAAAAAGACTCACAGAAAGCAGTCTGCCTTGGGCAGTTAGAGTGAGGTGACAGCAAGAAGTGGACATTAAATTCCAAAAATAAATTCCAAATAATCAAGATTCAGCAAAAAATTGGCTCTGGCTTGTGGTAGTAGATTATTGCTGACATTTCCTCTATCTCAAAGGCCATATTAAGTTCAGTGGCCAGGTAATGATAAGCTGTCTAACATCTCCTTTTGTAATCAACTTATCCCAACATCCCACAAAAACGATAGGCAATGGAAAAGAAAGTACATCTGTGCCAGGAAGAAGCATAATCTAAATAAAAAGTTATTTTCATTAGGGCTTGGAATTACATAGATTACATAGTGACATGACCGTAGCCATTGCAAGTAGAAACAATTTTACTTAAAGGGGAACTCCAGGGCATTTGAAGCGCAATCCCATTGCTAGAGGTTGTCAAATACCGACAGTAGGACACAGACTGGTGCAAATCGGCGCTCCCTGTGCGGCGATTGCGCTGTTTGCGCAGCCTGTCATGCTAGCCAAATACGTGGTGGCTAAGGGGCAAGTGCTAAACCTTCCACATAAAACAACAACTTGCACACTGCAGAAACGTCACACCACTTTATAAACCATCCGGCAATAAAGTCACAAGCCTTATCATCAAAACCACATGCATGGTTCTCACATTACTGGCATGGGGACGTTACAAAACAACTTTATAAACAGCATGTCCCTTACCGGTTGTCGGTATGCTCGCGCATGTGAAAGCCCAAAAGAGTCGATGGACGATAATCCCATATACAAAGCAATTATCTTCTCTAGAAAAACTGCGTTCAAGTATTTAAAACATTACAATAATACATGCCCAGTAATATTGTTGTATGTTTTATGGTGTGACGTTTCTGCAGTGTGCAAGTTGTTGTTTTACGTGGAAGGTTTAGCACTTGCCCCTTAGCCACGACGTATTAGCCCCGCATGACAGGCTGCGCAAACAGCGCAATCTCCGCACAGGGAGCGCCAATTTGCACCAGTCTGTGTCCTACTGTCAGTATTTGACAACCTCTAGCAATGGGATTGCGCTTCAAATGCCCCGGAGTTCCCCTTTAACAATTCTTAGACACTAAAGGGGCCTGCAAAGGGGCCTGCAAAATTATTCACCCCCTCTACAATTTTCCCTTTTCTTTTGCATAACAACCTGTTATTTAAATAGTTATTTTGGGGATTTTATGTAAAGATTTTGGTTGCACTTTATATTACAGCCCCATATTAACATGGTAATAGAGTGGCAACAAGATGGAAATAAGGAGGTAATAGCGAGGTAATGCAATGCTATTATCAAAGTAATAACCTGGTTATGAAATTAAACAAAAAATGGCACTGCATCACTTTGCACTCATGTTTCATGGTTACTACTTGGAAGCTAAGACAAGTGTTTCCAGGTAACTAGTTGTAGTTAAACAATAAATATTTAATTTATCTAGCTTTACTTTGAAACAAAAAGATGTCAAGAAAGGATGAATTTCAGCACTATGATATTGTAACTGCCCTTTCTGACCTCTTTTATTCCATCTGTAGCGTTATCGGGCATTTGCATCAAATATAAGGATTTATAAGACATTTTCACTGTCTCAAATAAACCTTTAAAACCTCGAATTTAGGGCACCACCTACCGTTATCTTAACTTTACGTTACAGTCAGGTAGGAAAACTGTTAAAATCTTACGATCCTGGTATGTTAAATTAATAATCAGTTAATAATCAATTAATAATCAGTCTCATATCTCGCTACTTTCGTGAAGTTCTCGTTTGGTTGGACAGACATTACGTAAAGAAAGCATAAGACACAATCTGTGATTATAACATATATATAGATATATGAGCTATTTATTAAAATGATATGACCAAAACATGAACCTTTAAAACAAACAGGAGATGCATTGAATATGTGTGATTATATAAAACACTTAGTGAATGGAAAATAAAATATGGGGAATGGGGAGATACTGGATGTATTCAAATAGTTTGGGTTGGCTTACTATTTGACGCTAAATACTGACATTTCGGATTAATGTGTCATTCTGTGAAAGCCTCGAGACATCCATCAAACCCACTTTAAGGTGAAAACGGTCGGTCTTACTGTGCTGAAGTTCTGCTTAGTCAGCTCGGAACGCGGCAGCGGCCACGCGGGGTCCGAGGGGATTTCTCTTCCGCTCTCTGGGCCTTCCTGGTTGTGGTGGCTGACTTTAGCGGACTTCTCAGTTGCTTCTTTTCACCGGGAAACGGTAACGATGGTGCCGAGGGCTGTGGTTAGATGATCGAATCTTTCGAGTGTCAGTGGGTCCGTTGCTTCTCTGATGAAGTGAACTTAAGTTCACAGAAGATTAATAGAAGGTTGCTTGGAGTTGGCTTTCTGGGTAGGAAAACTTCATTCTGTTCTTATCTTTGTTCGGGTCTTTCTTTCTCGTCTCCGGGGTCTCACTGGGTTCTGGAGGGCTTCCTTCCGGTCGTCCTCTGCATCGCTCATCCTCACGTCCTTCTGCTCTCTCCTGAGATTATGGGAAAACTCCCAAACTCTGGTGAGCACTTCTCTCCTTCTCAAACCATCTCCAACTCTCTCTGAGCAACTGTTCTCTGCTCAAATCTCCTTCTGAAACTCTGGGTTCAAACTCTTCTGGAACAAGTGGCATGAAGCCAGAAACAAGACAAGAAGCCAGAAAACATGTGTTTTTCGCGGGCTCCGGGTTTTGACTCTCGGAGGCGGGCCGTGACGTAAGCTTACACTACTCTTTCAGCCAATGATATGCCTGAACTGTGGTGAATGTCTGCCTGGGTGTCTGTGTAAGGTGATCTGTTTTACGTGGGGATTTCTGGATGAGACAAAGAAACTCTTATTTCTCCATTACTCTGTCTCATAGAACATTTGTCTCGGTGATTCTGAAAACACTACATCTTGTTAAGATATGCAGATTAAAGATATAACATAGACTTGCAATGTAAAGACATCAAAATAACACACAACATAATTGATGATTATGACTTTCAAAATTCAGATGAATATCTATGAAATCGTGACATATGAATAGTGAACCACACAATGTTAATTTTCTGTGTTAACAATGGGGATACCAAACAAATACCAAATAGATACCGAAGGGACATCGTTAGAAGTTAATATTTGCATATATCTTGTCCATTTTACTGAGTCCTCTGGGATTTAAATGTTCAACTAATCAACACTGCAGACCACTAGGGGGCAATGTGGTTCCATCAGGCAGGTTGGGCATTTTCAACCAAGATCAGTTCTTTGTCAATATGTAAGCCAGAATCGTACAAATTGTCTCTATATGTGTCTTGTGATCAAGCTGGAAACCTGTAAGAAATTGTATACGGTTATCAAACACATTTAATATAGTTTTAAGATTCGACTAAAAGTGAGTCTTAGTGAAGTCTTCTCAGTTCGTGTGTAGCCATCTGGTCTCTTTCTCTGGTGGGAAAGGGTGTTAAAATGTCAATTTCGATTTATGGTGAAGATAAGATAGTAAGTCTCCAACATCTCCAACAGAAAGGTTCTTTGTTCATTCCAGTTTATCCCAATTTATGGAGAGCGTCTGTTGCGAGTTCGACTCCCCAAAAACTCTCAAAAGGGTAGAAGGTTGACGTAAATTAGGCAGTTTCTGTCTCTTTTTCCTTTGTGGAAAGAAAATGGAGATCTGTTTTTTATCCACATACGTAAACATCCCCCACAGGAATGTTGGTATCGTCAGAGACTGAAGGCCTCTTAATCCACACGGCACTGTGACTGCTACACATCCATGAAGATGGGTTCATTCTAACCTTAACACTATGGAAACATCATCCTATATCACCTCATTATTTTTAAGTTATTACCACATTTATGTCACCATATTGCCATCTTTTTTTTAATCAGAACATTGGACCTATATAACAATATATTTTTAGCAGATTACCATATTATTTCTACAATGTTACCATGTGTCAAGCCAGGTCTATGTGTGTGTTCTTTGGTCCTGCTTTATTTTGGTAGTCACTTCCTGTCACAGTCTTATTGTCGTCATCCTAATTCTTTTCACCTCTGCATCATTGTCTTCCCCTCTGTTTAGTGTATTTATACCCCAGCCTTTGTCTTGTTCGTATCGTGTTCATCTTATAATTTTGTCATTTGTTCAAGCATTGTGTTTCAAGTCTAGCCTTCACGTTATGTGACCCCTTTGCATGCTTTTTGACCAGAGATTTTGCCAGCCGATTTTGTACTTTTGCCTATCTACTCTGGCCTGCCCGTGTACCAGACCTTGGAATTATTAAACCAACACTGATTTTGTAATACTGTCTGTCTGAGTCGTGCATTTGAGTTCTCCAGTTCCGAGCGTGATGCTATGATCATCTAGTTTTCTTCATTGGGATTTATACATTTGTTTCCCTATTGCTGCTCCTCGTTTCAGGCCCCTTATTACCCTATAACTTCAATTTTGGTTTGTCATTAAATGGACTGTACATGTATTGCGCTTTTCTCGTCGGAACTGTACGGTGGCCGACACGTGCAAACGCTCTGCAAATGGCGAAACAAATCCAACAGTAAAATGCTGCAAGAGAAAAATGCGGCAATCACAAAAACGACCGGAGCACACGCGCTGCAAACCCCAAAACACATACAAGAGAGAAACGCTGCAAACTTCAAAACACATGCAAGAGAGAAACGTGCTGCAAACATCAAAACACATGCAAGAGAGAAACGCGCTGCAAACATCAAAACACATGCAAGAGAAAAATGCGCTGGAAACTTCAAAACACAACGGAAGTTCGCCAGGCCACTAAGGGGTCTCGATCTGTGGGATAGGGTATCGACTATGGGAGATCTACCATATTAATGAAAGAGAAGAAAGTCAAAAGGTACGTTGTCATTTATGTCTCTTTTAAACACTTGGCCGTAATATTTTACTTTATTATAGAAGAGCAGCGAAGTTATGTCGCTATAATAAGGTAAAAGATTATGGCCAAGTGTTTAAAAAAGACATAAATGACAACGTACCTTTTGACTTTCTTCTCTTTTATTAATATGGAAGGTCGAGACACCCTAGTGGCCTGGCGAACTTCTGTTGTGTTTTGAAGTTCGCGGCGCATTTTTGTCTTGCATGTGTTTTGATGTTTGCAGCGTTTCTCTCTTGCATGTGTTTTGATGTTTGCGGCGCTTGTGCTCCGGTCTTTTTTGTGATTGCCGCATTTTTCTCTTGCAGCGTTTTACTGTTGGATTTGTTTCGCCATTTGCACGTGTCGGCCACCGTAGAACTGACCACTCAAAACGCTTTTACACGACATGCCACATTCACCCATTCACTCACACTCATGAAGCACATCTTAGTCCATATAGGCTACACGGTACTTTCTTCTACACATTTACATACATTCATAAACTGATGGATGCATCGGTAGGCAACGTGGTGTTCAGTGTCTTGCCCAAGGATGCTTTGACATGTGGCCATGGCACATGGGACATGGGGAGTCGGACCACCAACCTTCAGATTGATAGGTGAGTGCTCTTATAATACCAGGCTATTACCTGTTTAATACTTTGGTAATTGCATGGTATGACATCGACATTACCTCTCTATTTCTATCTTGTTACCAACACTATTACCATCTTATTACCATGCTGTCATGTAAAGTGCTACTAATTTCAGTTGCAACTGTAAAGAGAAATGGAATTAACAAATTTGAAAAATTAAACATTGAGAGGTTTTGCATGCATTTACCCTTTTGCTATGAAACCCCTAAATAAGATCTGATACCAATAGTTGTTCTAGTGAAAA
The DNA here is from genome assembly GCF_027942865.1 of Odontesthes bonariensis. Taxonomy (NCBI): domain Eukaryota; kingdom Metazoa; phylum Chordata; class Actinopteri; order Atheriniformes; family Atherinopsidae; genus Odontesthes; species Odontesthes bonariensis. The sequence continues at coordinate 26,684,949 of NC_134525.1, read as the reverse complement.
GCAATAATTGTCCAGTGCCGAAGCATAAAAAGCCCTGTAGCTTGAATGACTACCGGCCTGTGGCTCTAACATCACTAGTCGTGAAGGTGTTTTAGAGGCTCATAAAGACCTCAATCTGCTTCTCCATCTCCAATGCCATAAAGCCTATGCAGTTCTCTTATTGCCTGATCAGGTCTACTGAGGACGCCATCTCCCATATTCTGCACTCCACCCTCACACATGTGGATAGTAAGAGCGGGAAATATGTGAAACTGATGTTCATTGACTACAGCTTAGCTTGTAACGTTTTGGTTCCACGCAGACCGTTCAATAAGCTGAATGACTTAGGATTGAACATCCAGCTGTGTAGATAGGTGCTGGACTTTGTCTCAGAGAAAGTAATTAGGATGGGCAGCTGTGTGTCCAGTACTATCACCCTCAGCACTGGAGTCCCACAAGGATGTGTGTTGAACCCCCTGCTGTAGAACCTTAATTCAATTCAATTCAATTTCTGTTTATTGTCCCATGAAGGGAAATTAGTGTTGATGCAGGAGCACACAAGAGACAAGGTACACAATGATAGTATTGGCAATATTAATAAAACCCAATCAAAAGTCTAAAAGTCAGTAATAAAAGTCTTGATGAAAAAAAAACACAATATAAGAAGCACCATATACAAAATCACTAGCAAATGTTTAGATGCTCAAACAAGCAATAGAAGTGCAAAGGAACATGAGCAATCCAGGGACTACTTACCATTAAGTAAATAAATTGCAGTGGGAATGAACGACACCTGAAGTCTTTTAATCCTCCTTATAGGAGCCCTAAAATGACGACCTGAGGGCAAAACCTCAAACTCGTTTGGAAGTGGATGATTAAGACAATCCAGAATAGCATTAGCCTTCCTCAGGACCTGTCTGTTATAAATGGACATAATACCGGCCTGCTGACTTCCTCACATTTTTCCAGCAGTTTTAACAAGACAATTGTTATTAGAGAAGTTCAGGTTTCCAAACCATGCAACAATACAAAAGGTTAAAACTGATTCAATAAAACTTCTGTAAAAGAGAGTCATCATCTCAGAGGAAACAAGGTTCTCATTTTCCTTAAAAAGAACAATCTTTGCTGAACCTTTTGAGAGGTAACATCGACATGGGATTTGAAACACAGTTTATTATCAAGAACCACAGCAAGATATTAACAGCTCTCCACCATCTCTACATTTGCACCTTTGATAACAGTTGGTGGTGGAAAAGAGGTAGACTTCCTAAAATCAATAACCATGTCTTGGGTTTTTGACACATTTAGCTCGTGAGAAGACTCATCACACCAAGCTACAAAGTCATCTACAGCAGGCCCATGGTCCTGCTCATCCCCCTGAAGAAGATTTACAATAATCGTGTAACCAGCAAACTTTAAGATGTGTCTGTTACTGAAGCTGCTACGGCACTCATTAGTATACAAAATAAAGAGTAGGGGCGACAAGCAGCAACCTTGAGGAGAGCCAGTGGAAGAGGAGAGCACATTGGAACCCTGTTTACTCTCACACACTGTGAACTGTTAGTTAAAAAGTCAGTTATCCAACTAATCAGGTTAGGATCTAGTTTAAAATGATGGAGGAGCCTATCAGCAAGCAGAAATGGTTGGATAGTGTTGAATGCCGAAGAGAAGTCTATGAATAAGAGTCTGGCTGTTGTTCAACATGCAATAAAATTTCTGTTTTTATGATCTTCTCAAAAGTCTTCATCGTTAGAGAAGTTAGAGCTAAAGGGCTGAAATCATGAAGTGCTTTAGGGGAGTCACTCTTTGTGATTGGTCTCATCTCTAATCTCCAACAATGATGAGTTAGCCTACCTGAGGGAAGTGGAGAACCTGGATATGGTGCCCAGTTAACTGCCTCCAGCTGGATATCAGCACAAATAAGGATCTTCAGAGACCCTTCCCACCCCAGTAACTGTCTGTTTCAGTTGCTGAACTCAGGCAAACGGTTCTGCAGCGTGACAAGAAGAACTGAGTGTCAAGTACAGTGCCTTAAGAAAGTATTCGGCCCCCTAGAACTTTTCAACCTTTTGTCACATTTCAGGCTTCAAACATAAAGATATAAAATTTTAATTTTTTGTGAAGAATCAACAACAAGTGGGACATAATCGTGAAGTGGAATGAAATTTATTGGATGCTTCAAACTTCAACAAGTAAAAAACTGAAGAGTGGGGCGTGCAATATTATTCGGCCCCTTTACTTTCAGTGCAGCAAACTCACTCCAGAAGTTCAGTGAGGATCTCTGAATGATCCAATGATTTCCCAAATGACTGATGATGATAAATATAATCCACCTGTGTGTAATCAAGTCTCCATATAAATGCACCTGCTCTGTGATAGTCTCAGGGTTCTGTTCAAAGCGCAGAGAGCATCATGAAGACCAAGGAACACACCAGGCAGGTCTGAGATGCTGTTGTGGAGAAGTTTAAAGCCGGATTTGGATAGAAAAAGATTTCCCAAGCTTTAAACATCCCAAGGAGCACTGTGCAAGCAATCATATTGACATGGAAGGAGTATCAGACCACTGCAAATCTACCAAGACCCGGCCGTCCCTCTAAACTTTCATCTCGAACAAGGAGAAGACTGATCAGAGATGCAGCCAAGAGGCCCAGGATCACTCTGGATGAACTGCAGAGATCTACAGCTGAGGTGGGGGAGTCTGTCCATAGGACAACAATCAGTCGTACACTGCACAAATCTGGCCTTTATGGAAGAGTGGCAAGAAGAAAGCCATTTCTCAAAGATATCCATAAAAAGTCTTGTTTAAAGTTTGCCACAAGCCACCTGGGAGACACATGAAACACGTGGAAGAAGGTGCTCTGGTCAGATGAAACCAAAATCGAACTGTTTGGCCACAATGCAAAACGACATGTTTGGCGTAGAAGCAACACAGCTCATCACCTTGAACACACCATCCCCACTGTCAAACATGGTGGTGGCAGCATCATGGTTTGGGCCTGCTTTTCATCAGCAGGGACAGGGAAGATGGTCAAAATTGATGGGAAGATGGATGGGGCCAAATACAGGACCATTCTGGAAGAAAACCTGTTGGAGTCTGCAAGAGACCTGAGACTGGGACGGAGATTTATCTTCCAACAAGACAATGATCCAAAACATAAAGCCAAATCTACAATGGACTGGTTCACAAATAAACGTATCCAGGTATTGGAATGGCCAAGTCAAAGTCCAGACCTGAATCCAATCGAGAATCTGTGGAAAGAGCTGAAGACTGCTGTTCACAAACGCTCTCCATCCAACCTCGCTGAGCTCAAGCTGTTTTGCAAGGAAGAATGGGCAAGAAGTTTAGTCTCTCGATGTGCAAAACTGATAGACATACCCCAAGCGACTTGCAGCTGTAATTGCAGCTAAAGGCGGCGCTACAAAGTATTAACGCAAGGGGGCCGAATAATATTGCACACCCCATTTTTTGTTTTTTTATTTGTTAAAAAGTTTGACACATCCCATAAATTTCATTCCACTTCACGATTGTGTCCCACTTGTTGTTGATTCTTCACAAAAAATTAAAATTTTATAGCTTTATGTTTGAAGCCTGAAATGTGGCAAAAGGTTGAAAAGTTCAAGGGGGCCGAATACTTTCGCAAGGCACTGTAGTGGGTTGGCAGGACACGGATGCGGACTCCAGAGGTGTAAAGCAAAACTATTCATAATAAACTACTGTTTATTCAAAAAACAAAGTTAAACAAAAGGCACGGCTGAGCCGGATGACAAAAACTCAAACTTTGAAATCAAAACATGAACATGACAAAAACAAAACAAACGACTAGGCATGGCATCGCATGAAAAAAACACTTATCTTTACGTGGCGTTGTGGCATGAGGGGTGAAAATCAGAGAAAGGATTTCACCACATGACAGGGGAGCCTGGGAACTAAATAGTGAACTGGGTGATCGGGAATGAGTGCAGCTGGGGAACGATGGATAGGCGAAGTGAATGAAACAAATGAACTGAGTGAGGGAAAAACAATGGCAAAACCTAAAACAAAACATGAACTCAAAAACCAAGACATGACAACCTAAAACATGATAAAACATAAAACTAAAAACATGGGGAAAACCCCATGGCCGTGACACTGAGAGACTCAGGAGAAGCTTCTACCCTCAGAGTACAAGGCTTCTGAACCAGGCCATGCCTCTCAATCCAGCACTTTCATTGTCTCATTGTTACTCACTTATCACTTTATCAATTTGACCTCATAACTTGTAATTTTTTTCAGTTTGACCTCGTTCTTATGCTTCTTTTTATGCTGCTTCTTATGCTGCTGCTGCTCATCTATTACTGTATATTGTTACTATCAGACATAGATTGACTTACGTTGTTTAGTATCTTTTTTAAATGATAATTTTCAGTAGGTTTTTGTATATCAGTTTATTTCTTCTTGTCTTATTGTTAAAACACAGTCTGAGGAGTGACTCAGGGTTACATTCCACTGCATGTTATACATGTAGAGACCAATAGATTGGTTTAATCTGGTTTCATAGATAAGTACAGCTGAGTATCATCAGCATAGCAATTGGAATTTATGTCATGCTGTCTAATGTTACCAAAAAGAAGCATGTATAAAGTAAAAAGAATTGGCCCAAGCACAGAACCCTGTGGAACTCCAGAAATATTATTTGTTTACAAGAACGAACTGGAATCTAGCAGATAAATATGACTTAAACCAGCCTAATGCAGTTCCTTTAATGCCAATATCATGTTCAAGTCTCTGTAATAGAATGCTGTAATCGATCGTATCAAATGCAGCACTCAGATCCAACAGGACAAGCACAGACATAAGTCTGCTATCAGAGGCTAAGAGGAGATCATTGGTAACTTTCAGCAGTGCAGTTTCTGTGCTATGATGCATTCTGAATCCTGACTTAAACTCTTCAAACAGATTATTTCTGTGTAAATGATCACAAAGTTGAGCTGCAACTATTTTTTCAATAACTTTAGACAAAAAAGGGGGATTGGATATTGGTTGATGATAAGCTAACACTTCTGAATCAAGAGTAGGTTTTTCAAGTAAAGATTTAATTACAGTAACCTTAAAAGTCTGAGGTACATATCCTGTCAACAAAGACAGATTGATCAAATCCAATACGGAAGTGTAGAGAGGGGAAAACCTCCTTGAACAGTCTGGTTAGGATTGGGTCTAAAATACAAGTTGATGGTTTAGAAGAGACTATTGCTGTTGTTAGCTCAGAGAGAACGACTGGACAGAAATGAATGATTGAATGAGTGAATACTTTTGGCAATATAGTCAGCTGATCAGATATTCATTTTCTATGAATTGCTGCTTTTCTTCTCTCCAAATTTTGGTCCCTTGAAAACTGAAATCAAGCTCATTCTCTAAGTTTAAATCCATAGGATAATATAGAATAAGTTTGTACTGGGAATAAGAAAAACAATGCATACTTGTGAGGAGGGCTAGGGCAGCCGGACCAAGAGTCAGAATAGACTGGAATCGATGAGACTTGAAGCAAGTCTTTAGTCGACAATATTTAATCCTGTGTACACAGGGTTGTACTGTCACAAGGTGGGTGCGAAGGACTCAATTGCAGGACACACATAAAGGGATTTGGCAAGGCGTGTCTTTTAATGTTACTAGAGATTCTTGGGGATTGGGTCTTGGAGGTAGTGTACGTGAATACACAAGGTTGTTGCAGAGCGTTGCTTGAATACTAGAGCATTGCAGGATTTCTCAGCGTCTACGCTTGCAGGCCCATTGGAATTGGGTCTGTGGCAGAGGAGAAGAGGACACAAATAAAAGGCAAGGACAGGTCAAGAGGCAAGTTACTATGGTTGAGAGGCCTTGATCACACTACCATACAAAGAATATAAACAATCAGGCGATAAGTGGAAGGAGAGTCCAGGTTAAGTACTGTAGTGAGATGAATGATGATGGTCAGGTGTGCAGGAGAAACTGGGCCAGCCACGCCTGCTTTTGGGAAGGTACACGGAGTTGGTGCTCATGTCAACTGGGAGATCAAGGCTTTTTATTGTGTTTTTTTATGATGTATTTTAGTTATTTTCAAACATGCAGCATCTGTGACTTTTAAGATTGTTTTGTGTGTTGTATGATGTGTGGTGAATACTTTGCATGCCATTGATATTTTATGTTGACTTGTATTAACCGACTGAAGTGCTTGATCTGACCTCATCCTCACCCGAGCGCCAGTAATGGGAAATGGACATCAGGTGCGCTCACAGATTGACAGACTGGATATAAGGTGGGAGGTTGGACACAGAAGGAGGAAAACGGGGGAAGAAGGAAAGGAACGGCATGGCATGTAGGCCCGGTAAAGGGGGAACCAGGGGAACTGGCACAGGGGAACAAGAAAGAAAGGAAGGAAGGACAGCACCACCGCAGGAACGGCAACGGAACGACAGCAGGACCATGGGAACGACAAGAAGAACGGAGTGAAAGGAAGACGACCACACCTTCGCTGGGGCCAAATGGGTGAAACTGGAGCCTGCCGTTGGCTACGCGGATATGGGCAGGGGTTTCAGCCCAGGACGGCGGCGAGGTGACGAGGACAAAGTCTTAACACAACGACCTGTATTCAAGTGGTCAAGCAAAGTAATTTCTCTTTCTCTTGATCTTTTAATGTATTTTTCCTGTCCTTACCGTTACTGGAAAGCTTAGTACTCTCCTTATGCTTTGAGGTGCTGTGGCAGCCCGTGATCACGCCGTGTGAGGACATCAGCTGAGTACACAGAACCAAGAGAACTCCACGACCTGGCCACTTGACAAATGACAGCGTACTGGACCTTTAAGACCATTTAAAGACCCTTTGACTGCTACATTTTATCCATTTAGCCTCCTACATTTCTTTTATCCTCTTTTATTTGTTATATTTTAATGGTTTTAACATATGGCTTTTAATTATTTCTGGTTGACACATTTTATTGTTATTTTAGCTTTTGCCTTTTTTATTTGGTTTTAGTCCATTGTCTTTTAATTTGATCTCCAATAAATTTAACTGTAAATCCCAACTTTTTGGTGCCTGCCATTTCTCAACAGTGGAATCATTTGCTGGTGTTACTGATCAATATTTAATTTTGGAACCCCCTCACGTGTGACACTCAAGCCTGGTTTATAGTCGGTAACGCAAGACAAGACGTGACGCAAGACGCAACGCAAGCCGTTGCGCGGTTGCAAGCCCCCCCCTTGCATGCTTGCGTGTGTCACCTCAATTTTCGAAACTTCACACAAGACGCAAGACGCGAGCAGAGCTATAGAGTAGCCACTCTGGACGCGAGCACAAGCCACTATCTACATCACATCCGGTGGGGTGTTCACCTTCCGGTTTCATCCCCTAATAAAAGACCGCTGTTTTCAAACGCCAAGGTAGAAATCGAAGAAGAAGAAGAAGCATGAATCCCATAGACATAATATATTATGTCTGTGATGAATCCACTCTAAGAGAGACTTGCCGAAGAGGTCCTGGCGGGGAATTTCCTTTCATTGTAGTAGGCTTGTAATTGAAAAAACCCACTACTCCACCTACTGTCCTGGCGGTGAATTGCCACGCAGCACACGCAAGCGCCGGCAAAGCTAAATGAAGCATAAACGTCTCGAGCCATTAACACAAGCGCAAGACGCAAGCGCAAGGGCAGTTAAAAGAAGTATAACTCAGCCTTCACGCCCACAGACACACACACACACACTCTTTCCTCCCGAAAGAGCAGGAAAGACAGACAGGGTAGAAGGAGGGTCAGCACCCGAGAGGGCAAGGGGACTATGACACGTACATCTCGCATGCGTAAGATATAAGAAATCGAAAAAAGAAACCAGGTTCTATTTATACCTTAAGGTATGTGCAGAACAATACATCTGTCTTTGGGTGTTATTTTCACCACTTGGTTTCTATAAGCAAAGTCCAGATATAGTCGGTGCCATGTTGACATTTCATATGTTTTCTATTAACCTACTGGTGCCATATATCACAATGTTGACCCTTCAAAGGTTATGCAGCATCAATAAGGTCTGGCTTATCCCAAAACATACTATCAACACTATATGGCTGACAGCTTTTAGACTGGCATTTATTCATTAGAAAGTTAAGCTGCACTAGCAATGGAAATAGAACTGACTCCAACTCCAAATTTAAAAACTCTGATTTCCAGTTAGTGAATGGAGTGCTGCTCTGAGTGCAGAGGAAAGAGAGCGTAGTTTGCTTGCGGAATGCACAGAGTGCAGGCATGCACCTGTGAGAGCATGGTTCCCTGCTTTAGAATACTATGCGGTGTGCTGGTGGGGCAGACATTTCTTCTTGCAATGATAGTTTTCCTTTTGTTGGTTTTGTTGTACATTTTACAGTTTTAAGATGAACTGAGGATGTTTTATGGAGCTTTCAATTTGTGATATAAATGTGATGCAATAGTTGATTTACATTCAAACAAAAACACGAGTCATTTTAATGAGTAAATAGTTAACTGAAAAGATTTAGTTATAAATAATGATAATGAAGACTCGTTGATTCTCAGAAAATTTGTTCCTACATGTGCTTGTGTGTTCTTATATGAGCCTCCAACTTTTTCTTCCCACCATGATGCTCTCCTGAACCTAACCAATTAATTCTAGTGCCAAAACAGAACCATGTAATCATGTTGCCTGAAACTAACAAGTGAAATTAAAGGCAAATATTAAATTAATCAAAAGTATCAGGGGTATGTATCCAGCAACATTTCCCTTCCTCACCTACAGGAACCTCACGAGGTCCTTCCTGATTAGGCCATGGTGCCAACAGAGACAATGAAAATGCTGCTCCTGGTCTCCAAGGTGTTATAGAAGGTTGTAAAAAATGTTGTGAAAGGGGTGCACCATTGCTTAATTTGTTGCTTTAATTGCTCATAATTGGTTAATACTAATTAAGAAAGGGACCAAATAAACAAACAGCCAAAACCTATCAGACCCTATCTCAAAAAGTATGATATTTCATCACTTTACATGAAGAATGGAGGAATGAAAGGATAGAGTGCAACAAATTGTGAACATTTTTACCTCCACATCCAATGCAAAATGGGCTGGATAATTAGAATGACATTTAGCATAGCCAACGGTCTCCGGCAGGGTTGTCCAGCTCCAGTGTTAGCTTTTGTTTGGCAGCACATCATTAAATATCAACATGCCATCAATCTGGGGGCTGTGCCCATGAACTCCAGGCCAAACACATGCTCATCAGCAGTGGCGTCAGTGTTGGGAGAGCTGGAGGCGGACAGAGTACCTCTGGCCTTGGCTCCCAAATGAGATAAAACTGGTGTTTTTCACTAATATGCAACTGACCCCTGACAAGCGCCATCTCATGGCTCAAGCTTTCCTGAGGAATCTAAGGATTAGCAGGCTAGTTAAAGTGTCAAATGTCTGTCAGTGCACTGTGGGCTAAAAGGCTGTAGCCACACAATAAGTTGCCGTCTATCTGAGGTTTAATAACTGACTCTGGACCACTCGTTATGTATTGGTAACCATTTGCCAAAAGGGGAACAGGCATACATATAACATGATCTGTTTCTTCCCAGTTTAATTTCTTTCCTTGTTTTTTTAAATGACACAACTCTGGAACAAAGGGGATCTAGTCCTAACACATCCGAAACATGGGGGTTCAAACTTGGTGGCATTAACATAAAAGGCCAAACAACATGCAATTTCACATTAATGCAGATGGGCATATTGATCTGAGATGTTGACTCTGGAATGAAGCTTGTGAATTGCAGTGGAGCCTATTTAGCTCTGTGCATCCCTCTAGCTGCATACTTAAATGATGAAAAAAAATCCACAGAGAGATGTAAACAAACAAATATACAAAACCACATAACTCTCGTCACATAAATGTACCATGTCTCAAATCTATAGAAATCCTCACAGAAAGGGAAGGCTTTTTGAATATGTAGCTGATTCCAAATCTACTCTTTGGAGGACTCTCTATTCACAACTGTGGAGAAGTGTATAAAATCAGAGAAGAAAAGTATACACTGATTTACATTTCCACAGAGACCACCGGGGCCACTGAAAGATATCTATCTTTGCAGTATCAGAGAAATAGAGGGAGCTATAGTTGGGTATGTAAGTCTGAAGGCTATTTCTTTTCAATGCGTAGCTCATTTGTTAAGTCAAGTTAACTTAAATTAAGTTCTTTATTTGCCGTTTGTTTACATAGGAATTCTTGTGCAGACCTAAGAGTCAAAGTCATGTGGCCAGACAAGACCACCAAAAGCAATGAATAATAAAGCAAGGCTGTCTATAAAACAAAGTGCACACTAAGATGAAAAAAATAAGGAACAATAATTCAAGTGCTATATAGACTATAATAATTGCATACGACTGAAATATATTCACTTCGATATTAGGTAGATTTTGTGTGTATATAAGTTATTTTAGTATTGCCATCAGTCTGACTGTGGCAGGAAAGAAGCTGTTGTGGAAGAGTGTAGTGTATGTGATCAACCTGTTCACCCTACTGCATCTCAGACTGTATGCTGAATATTTGTGTCTGAGGAGGGTGTGACCTCTCTTCCTCTCTACTTGGGTGGTGTTTTTCCATACCAGACCATGATGATCCTGTGCTGATTATGAGTTCAGAAGAGACCCTGCCTCCCATCCTCACCACCTGTGGTATCAGGAAGGGTGATGGTGAAAGGATCCAAATTCAGACATAGATGGCCACAGAATGTTGAAGGTAACTGAACTTGATTTATTCAAAACTATGACAAAAGGCGCACCCAAGCTAGCCTGGGAATTCCCATGCTGCTTTGCGCTCGATTTCATTCTCACTGCAAAGTCAGCCTGGAAACCACCGCCCTTATTTTTGCCAGAGTTTGGGAACCAATCACAGAACGACGGGGGGGAGCAAGACGATGACGACGTCTATGCGCTACACCGAAGCTTGTAGAGTGTTAATCCAACATGACAGCGGACACAACGTTACCGTTCAATGCAGCCTTAGAAAGTGTTTCGGAATAGATTCACCCTAGCGTCATTTGAACCGTGACATCCAGCCAAGTAGCCCACCCAAAGTTTTTCAGATATTGGCTGAACATCAGCTGAGTTACTGAGTTATCCCGAATAGCTTAGTACAAGCGCTAACGGACCCTGGCAGTATCTCCAAAATTACCACACTAGAATCACATGTCATGACACCAAACTTCTACAGTAGTACAAATATGGTCTGTACTCACAAAACGATGCATTTGGAAGTTTGTACATAGTCCAGGAGTTTATTATTATCATCAACACAAGCCTGATAGCTTTTCTGCTGCTAAAGCTACGTCGACGTCACTTCTGGGAGCTGGGAGCTTCAAAGTAAGATGAGGGTTGATCTACTACTGTAGACAAAGCAAGGCTGCTCAATTTCTCCATTATTAAAATAAATTCACAACTCTACAACATAAAAATTCATGTAGAATATAGCATATAGGCCTACTTTGTTGTCAATTTAAGTAGCTTAGAGCGCAAGTTTACTTTTATTTTCCATTTTTTTCTTCTTCCTCGTCGAATTTCTGTCGTCATCTGGTATAAGTGATACAATTGGCTATGAATCGCGCGCAAAGCAGCATGGGAAGAACCTGACGTCATTTGATAGACATTCGTAGCGCCCAATAAACGGCTCTAGGCATTCGTAAACCACGCCTCAAATACGAGAAAATGCACACCTAGTTCCCAGACCACCATCTCATCAAGATGTGGACGCGTCAGCCAGGCTACACCCAAGCCAGAAAACCATGAAACTAAACTGTGAGAAAACAAAAACCGAAGAACTAACAAAACCTGAATAACATGAGAAACGGAGGAACAAGAACCTAAACATGAAATACTATTGAGCACCAAACAAGGGTGAAATGACGACAAGAATGTGACAATGATTATGAAAAGTCAGGGAACTTAAATACTGAGGAGAAGTGATTAGTGAAATGGTAGCAGCTGAGACGACTGAACACAGGTGGAGTAAGTGGAACTAATGAAGAGGAAATTAAACTGAGGTAACTGAGTGAGAGAATGGAACAGAAACTAACATAGCTGAATGAAGACAAGACTAATGACAAGAAAAAAACATAATAAAAACCCATGACTTAAACACAAACAAGAGAACAGACAAGAAAAAAAAAACAAGGCAAAATCCACAAAAATCCACAAACCCTAACATGTGGTATGTCCGTAAGGAAGTCCAAAAGGAAGTTGGGACACCAAGGTCAGCCAGCTTCACAGTCAGCTTTCCTGGTCTGATGGTATTAAAGGCAGAACTATAGTCCAGGAAAGCATCCTTGTGTAGGTTCTCCTGCTGTCCAGGTGTTGTAGGGTATGGTAGGATCATTTCCACCGCATCGTCCACTGATCTGTTGGTGAGCAGTAGGCGAACTGTAGAGAGTAGAGGGAGTTGATGTATATTAGTTCCAGCTTTTCACTTCATGGCCATTGGCGTGACTACAACTGGCCGGAAGTCATTCAGGTTGGATGAGTCTGGTTGGTTGAGTCTGGTGGAATGATGATGGATGCTTTGAATATGCGTGAGACTTCTTAATTTGTTAGAGACTGATTAAAAATGTCTGTGTACACACCTGCTAGCTGTTCAGTGCAGGTCTTTATGACTCTTGGTTATACTTCATACAGACCTGTTGCCATATGGGGTTTCACCTGCTTTAGGTTTTCGGGACCTGGTTGTGTGTCACTTAGAAAGTAGCCCAGTGGGTTACAGGGGGTGTCTGTGTTGAATTGGTCAATCTTGTGAAGAAAGTGTTTAGGCAGTCCGATAGGTTGGCATCTCTTATCTCAGCGCTATTTGTGTTCTTCTTGTAGTTTGATACAGGTTGGTTACCCTGCAAAATACTACATGTTTTTTTTTTTGCAGGTATAGGCTTTCCTGTTTCTGGGAATGTGCCCTGTTTGCCTCTCTGGTGGACCTGTGCAACTCACACTTGGCCCACTTGTATGCTTCTTCATCCACTGACTTGAAAGCTTCACACCTTTGCCTGATTTTTATGCTTATATCTGCATTGAAGCAGGCCTTTTTTTTTAATTGGGAAGACATGATTAGTTCTGGTAGGTATGAAAGCATGGAATTGCATCAGCTGATGCTGTCACTGACAGTCTCTGTAATTGTCTGCTGCCTCTCTAGGTGTTAATAGGTCTCACTATGACTGGGTTGGCCTTTACCTTTATGGTGTAAGTGGGTTTTAGCAGGATTGCAAAAATAGAGTTTTAGCTCACCAGTGTGTACATTCCTGATATTACTGTAGCGGTGGTCCGGTGTATTGGGATACAGGGTGTATTGGGATACAGGGTGTATAGGGATGTTTTTTTTTCGGAGATTACACTGATTGCTCTCATCATCTTAGGAGATTTTAGAGTCGAGATATGTGTTTTACACTCGTCTGGTGTGTTCTCTCCCAGCAATGTTTCACAAAAATACAACTTTGAGCAGTCCTGAAAATATACTGCTGCGTAGATACCCAAGTGTTTAGTCCGTCCATTGTATTTTCCAAGAACTGGACCGTAGAAAACATAACCAGTAGAGTTAGCCTTCTGCGGCTAGCCAAGCATTGGAACTTCTACTTGGGTCCTCCCCGCCTTCCGCGTTGCCGCTTCAGCTTGTTGCATAAGTCTCCTGCAATAGCCCAGCCTGGCATTGCAAGTAACTCAGGGAAAGAGTTCAATCCACTCGAGTCAAAAACTAGACTGTTACTGTGCTCTCCCAGCTATCAGAGTCGCCCGATCATAAAAGTGTTGAATTTTGCTGCGGCCCTGACATGGTGTAAGAAAACGCAGGAAAACAATAGGCACCAAACAAGTCTAACACTAAGTGATCTGCGATGTCACACTGCTTGGAGTGCCATTTTCTGTATAATCATACTTATTACACATTCTTCATCATCCTTCCACCTGCCGTTGTGCATTCTAATCCCCAGCCAGGGGTTGTGTAGTAGGTCTTATTACTAGGGATATTTGTGCATGGCCACTTTCCCCTTCACATTTGAAAAGTGTACATAAATAAATGTTGTTGTCAAGGTTTTCTTTGTTCTATCCTCCTCAAATGAGTCAGAAAGAGAAAGAGCATCTGAGAGTGAATGTCAAAAAGCTGCACCATAGGTTGTAACAGTTGCTCCCATAGTGGATTTAAAGATGAAAAAGCCATTAAATGTGAATTATTGAATTTCTTAGACCCAAAATTAGTTCTACTTATTTACCTTGAACTAAAGTTTTTTTTTAATCCAAAGTGGAAATCTGTATCTAAACAAGAGTTGGTGTACTAACGCCAGAGTTAAAGAAGTACACTGCTGTCCGAATGTAGAGTACCTGGTGGTAAAGTGTCGATCTTTCTGCTTGCTGAGGGAGTTTACATCAGTTGTTATAATTGCAGTGTATGTGCCGCCGCAAGCTAATGCGAAGTTATCCATGAAAATGCTTCGACCGATACAACAGAGGTCAACAGCCATCCTGCTCTGGTAGGTCCAGATGGTGTCACTGGAAGGGTGCTTAAGTCATGCGCAGACCAGGTTTTTCACAACCATCATCATTTGTAATCAGTCAGAAGAGATTGGCTCCTTGGTATAATTCACAGCTGCGTGCTTTAAAGCAGACTGCAAGAAAGCTGGAGAGACAGTGGCGTTCCTCTAATTTAGAAGAGTCTCAGTTAGTCTGGAAAGATAGTTTAATAATGTATAAGAAAGCCCTTCGTAAAGCTAGAACTGCTTATTATTCATCATTGATAGAAGAGAATAAGAATAATCCCAGGTTTCTTTTCAGCACTGTAGCCAGTCTGACAAAGAGTCCGAGCTCTGCTGAGCCAGTTATTCCTTTAACTCTCAGCAGTGATGATTTCCTGAGCTTTTTTATTAATAAAATTGTTTCTATCAGAGAGAAGATTGATGGAGTCCTTCCCCCTATTATCAGTGATGTATCATCAAGTACAGCAGCTTTAGAAGTATCTTTAGAACCTGATTTGTATTTAGACGGCTTCTGTCCAGTTGATCTCTCTGAATTAACAACAGCAACAGTCTCTTCTAAACCATCAACTTGTGTTTTAGACCCAATCCCAACCAGACTGTTCAAGGAGGTTTTCCCATTAATTGACACTTCCATATTGGATTTGATCAATCTGTCTTTGTTGACAGGATATGTACCTCAGACTTTTAAGGTTGCTGTAATTAAACCTTTACTTAAAAAACCTTGATTCAGAAGTGTTGGCTCATTATAGACCTATATCCAATCTCCCTTTTATGTCTAAAGTTATTGAAAAAATAGTTGCAGCTCAGCTTTGTGATCATTTACACAGAAATAATCTGTTTGCAGAGTTTCAGTCAGGATTCAGAGTGCACCATAGCACAGAAACAGCACTGCTGAAAGTTACCAATGATCTCCTCTTAGCCTCTGATAGCGGACTTGTGTCTGTGCTTGTCCTGTTGGATCTCAGTGCTGCATTTGATACGGTCGATCGTATCTTATTACACAGACTTGAACATGTTATTGGGATTAAAGGAACTGCATTAGGCTGGTTTAAATCATATTTATCTGATAGATTTCAGTTTGTTCTTGTAAATGAAGAATCTTCCTCACACACCAGAGTAAGTCATGGAGTTCCCCAGGGTTCTGTGCTTGGACCAATTCTTTTCACTTTATACATGCTTCCATTAGGTAACATTATTAGGCAGCATGGCATAAATTTCCATTGCTATGCTGATGATACTCAGCTGTACTTATCTATAAAACCAGATGAACCCAATAGGTTGGTCAGACTACAAGCATGTCTTAAAGACATAAAGACCTGGATGACTCAGAACTGTCTGCTGCTAAATTCAGACAAAACTGAAGTCGTTATCTTTGGACCTGAGCGTTTCAGGGAGAAATTGTCTAGCTATATAGTTACTCTAGATGGTATTTCCTTGGCTTCTAGTTCTACAGTGAGGAACCTTGGAGTTATTTTTGACCAGAACTTATCATTTGACTCGCATATAAAACAGGTTTCTAGGACTGCCTTCTTTCACCTTCGTAATATTGTTAAAATCAAGAACATCTTGTCTCAGAGCGATGCAGAAAAACTAATTCATGCATTTGTTACTTCAAGATTGGACTACTGTAATTCTTTATTATTGGGCTGTCCCACATATTCTCTGAAAAGCCTTCAGTTGATCCAAAATGCTGCAGCCAGAGTTTTGACGAGAACTAACAGGAGAGTTCATATTTCTCCAGTTTTAGCTTCTCTTCATTGGCTCCCTGTTAAATTCAGAATAGAATTTAAGATTCTTCTCCTTACATATAAAGCTCTTAATGACCGAGCTCCATCCTATCTTAAAGATCTCATTGCAAGATATTTTCCTAACAGAGCACTTCGTTCCCAAACTGCAGGTTTACTTGAGGTTCCCAGAGTTTCTAAAAGTAGAATGGGAGGCAGAGCCTTCAGTTATCAGGCCCCTCTATTGTGGAATAAGCTGCCAGTAAATGTCCGGGAAGCAGACACCCTTTCCACTTTTAAGACCAGGCTTAAAACTTTCCTTTTTGATAAAGCCCCTTTCTGTCTTCTCAAACCCCAGCTGGTCGAGGCGGATGGCCACCCTTCCTGAGTCTGGTTCTGCCAGAGGTTTCTTCCTGTTAAAAGGGAGTCGTTTCTCTCCACAGTCGCCTCAGGCACGCTCAGGCCGGGAGATTGGACCGAAAAACAAAAAGTTTTCAGTGCAATCTGTTGGTTTTCTTAGCTAGGAAATTGTTTTTGAATTGGCTCTATATGAACGAATTGGATTATTTTATGAATTATGATTATTATTAATTAATTGAATTCCAATTGGCTTGAATTGGACTTACTATCTAAGTGCCTTGAGATGACATTTGTTGTATTTGGCGCTATATAAATAAAAATTAATTGAATTGAATTGAATCATCAACCTCTCGCTATTGCAGTCTGTAGTTCTCATCTGCCTGAAGTCACCACTGTTTCAGTGCCCAAGAAGAACACAGTAAGCTGTCTGAACGACTATCGCCCGGTTGCTCTAATTCCCATCAAAACTAAACGTTTTGAAAGACTCATCCTTTCTATCACAAAGGCTGCTATTCCAGTTAACCTCGATCCACATCAGTTTGCAAACATGTCAACAGAGTATGCCATAATAACAGCTCTCCACACAGCCCTCGCACATCTTGACAATTGTAACACCTATGTTAGGAGACTTGTTTTGTGTTTGTGATGTTTGTGGATTTCAGCTCTGCATTTAATACAGTACGCCCCAACAAATTGGTTTTTAAACTAAGCAACCTGGGCCTCAGCACCTCAATGTGTACCTGGAAACTGGACTTTCTTAGCAACCGACCTCAAAAGGTCAGGGTGGAGGACCACATCTCCTTCACCCTTTCAAGGTGGGGTGGATTGAGGGTGAAGGGCAAGGTAGGACACGGATGCGGACTTCAAAGCAAAACAGGGTTTATTAAGCAAAAACAAAGTAACAAACTAAAGGCGCGGCTAAAGCCGGATTCAGAAAACCTAAACTGTGAAAAAATAAAGACTAAACATGGCATGGATAAATAAATACTTAACTTGAAAAACGACGTGGAACATGGAACATGGCAGTAACGGGAATCAACACGGGTAGGTCAGGTATGAGTGGCAAACATGACAAACAAAGATCCGGCAAACTGAGAGGGGAGACTGGAAACTAAATAGGGAGTGAGTGCAGCTGAGGGAAAAAACACAGGTGAAGTGAGTGAAACTAATGAACTGAGTGCAGGGAAACTGAGGCATGGCTAAAGAAAAACTAAACATGGACTGAAAATCAAAACCTTGACCTTAAAGGGACACTATGTAATTTCTTCCCCCATCTAGTGGTGCAATTTTATTTTGCAAAGTTGAATGAATTTGCTCTCTAGCGCCTCACGTTTTCAAATGTGCGCTGCAACTTCTTGAACTACGGCAAGCGGAATGTGTCAAGATTCAAGAAGCTATAGCTTCAGACTCAAGGTCCATACAAACAAAAAGAAATCAAGACACACAGTACAAAGGATTATATAACACACATACAACAACACTATGAATACAGATGACAGATAACATGTCAGATAACCAGTGGCGGCTCCTGACATTTTTTTTAGGTAGTGCAATTTCCAGTCTGTGAAAGCTGCATCAGAGTGTGCTGTGCGAAGCTGAACCGATTGCACTGATGCAAACCTGTTATGCTCCCACACAGGAAATAAAATGTCCAATCATCCAGAAACTCCTTGTCTTCCTTAAATAAACACAACGCAGAGTCGAGGGGTTATTTGGTCTTCCAAATAACCAAAGTGACTGCAATTTCCCCCGTTATGTCCATAAGTACCATAAAAGTCCATAGGACTGAGGTATATTTGTCTAGGTAGCATAATTTATTGTAATAATTTTAAATAATTTTTTGTTATTTTTTGCATAATTTGCCAATCAGTTAATATTACACCTTAACCATTATTTATTTATTTTCCTCATATTGTTCCAGGATTCTATGAGATAAGTAAACACATAAGCTCTTAATGATAAGATTCATTCAATTTTCATTCTAAAGAATGTAATTAAAATGACAGCATATAAATCCAAGTCAAGTGTTTATTGAAGTTTTGGGAAATATGACTTAGAAAAGTATAACCAGTTGTCAAACATGGTTAAGTGCAGCTTACTTATGTGAGATTTCTCTCTTTTTTAAATATAATACTGCACCATTAACAATGAATGTGTCATTATACATTCTGCTATCATTGTCAACATTATATAAAAAATTTAAATCATTACAAGTCAATGATTGAGCACAAAAGGGTAAGTTATACTACCTGGAAAAATAGCAGGGTTGGTGGAGCCCTGGGTTTCATCTTTGCCTCGCAAGGCGAGCCCGAAAATCCTGCAAAATTCTTCCAAACTTCCTTCTCCGCATTAGTACGACGACTAAAGGGTCCTTCTGTCAGAAACACTAACGTTTTGTTGCACTCGACACTCGCCATCTTCTTCATAGAATGTTTTTTTTTTTTTTTTTTTTCTTTATTGAAAACCACAATGTTACAACAACAAGTAGAATGTTCATGGTCCCGCGCAACAGACATATGACGAAAGCACGTTGTGCGTTGTTTGTGCGAGCACATAAACCCTCATAGAAAATGCATTGGGAGCAGGATTTTTGAAAAAAACCGAGGTCCCATTCATGTCAATGGGAGCTTCCTGGTGCAAATTCGACCCTGACAGAAATCGCACAAAATGGGCGTAGCAACACCAGGCGCGACCTTAATCTGATTGGACAATACAACCAGTTTGCCTACAGCAGATCAGTCCTACTTTAGCAACTAGATTAAAAAAAAACAAAAAAACTCCGTGTTTGGTAGTGCGTCGCACAAATCGCCCCTATGGAGGAGCCGCCACTGCAGATAACATAACATCTCCTTTGGTGTGCAAGCAATGCAATTAGTCATATTCCGGGAGTTACCGGAAGTGACGTTGACGCAGCGTTAGCATTAGCCTGTGTTAGCAATAGGAGCATTAGCAGCGGTAAATAAACTCCCGGTAAACTTACAAACTTTCTAATGCCTCGTTTTGTGAGCTAAGAGCCTATGTGTACTACGGCAGAAGTTTGGTAACAATCAATGCATTATTAGTGGGATCATTTACGAGATAAAATCTATTTAGCATTTTTTTTTTTTTTTTTAAACTTTATTAGTAAATCAACAAAATAACAGTTTACAAATGTGAGCATAACGCCAAAAAGAAGATATCCAGGGGGAGCATAGGAATAATAATAAAAAGAAGAAGATGATGCACTTACAAAAAGAAAGCTAATGAACACAAAGACATATGTGCCAAGGAATAAAATCTATTTAGCATTAGCGGCTGTAATAAGCCATTTGGCGGAAATGACGTCACAATGACGTCATTTCTGCTTGTAGGCCTGGTGGGGAAATCGCGATTGGAAGTGCTTTATGTCCCTCTCGGCACTTCGTCATTTTTCATAGAGCGGAAGGACATGGCAGCCTCCATAGAGCTTACCTGCTCTATGTAGATACAGACAAGTTATTCTTCACTCAGGAGGATAAGTGAGATTTTTGACAGAGATCATTTTACACCAATGAGAACTAACTTATGAATGAATATGTTGATTTGAGCTAATAAATGACTTAATTTATTACATAGTGTCCCTTTAAACATGAAAACTAAAAACAATAGTCCCATGGCGTGACAGACCCCCCCGGTGTCCGAACAGGCATGCGTCTGTAGTACCGGCTTCGGGCAGCAGGATGCGGTGGTCTGGTCTAGCATACACTATATGACGGGAAGCAGTTTGTGAAAACACACCAGATTAGATAGGAACACTGAAGTAATGTAACTGCAAATCTGTGGGTGGTAGAACACTACAGAAACAATAATGAGGTAGCCTTGCTGTTTTTGTGGACAAAACAATAATGTTTGCGATTGTTCTTAACATTCTAACAAACTGACTGGTGGGGAGTTCAAGGCAATTAAACTCCTGTGGGACAATTTACAGTGAGAGTTGTTGACATCAAATGTGTGTCAATGACCCAACCAACACCCTGTGAGTCATTAAGATTCTTATCACCCATGGATGGTTTATCTAGCTAGTCTTCTATTGACATGTTTTGGTCCCATGAATAAGGTGCAAACTATGGTAAAACGGTCTGTGGAGGGCTGCCAAGGCTGCATTCGTAATATTACTAAAATTAGGAACATCCTGTCTCAGAGTTATGCAGAAAAACGTGTGCATGCATTTATTACTTAAAGATTGGACTACTTTAATTCTTTATTATTGAGCTGTCCAAGAAATTCTCTGAAAAGATCATATTTCTCTAGTTTTAGCTTCTCTTCACTGGCTCCCTGTTAAATTCAGAATAGAATTTAAAATCATTTTCCTCACATGTAAAGCTCTTAACTCCCATGTTGCTTTCATTTCATGTTAAACTATTTTCTCAATTTTGTGTTCCCAGTGCATGAACATGATACATATATCATCACTACTTGTTTTGTCCAATTCTATTTGTCTACTTAAAGACATGGTTGGTAATCCTGTTCAGAAACACATTTTGTAATACTGGGTGAAATGGTCTGTGTATCCTGAGAGAAATCCATACAAGATGTATTTAGAAAAAGGGACGAAAATAATCAGACCTCTGTGGCAGCTGCAGGACTGAGAAAAAGCTGCTAGCTCTCTTGCTAGCTCTCTAGGATTACCTACCATAGCTTTAAAGGTTGGGTAGGGGATCTTTTTCTGGAACATTTTTTTACATATTGCTTGAAATACTCTTCACACCCCCATTGCAACCAATTAATTAAAAGTTTTGACACAAATATGAAAAGTTTTAGTGGCCTCTAGAACGTACAATCTAGGAAAAACACTATCCAATCATACTGAACGGACCGTTCACAATGATTGGATTCTGATGCTGTCTATCAAACTGCAATCTGCTCCTCCCCCCCCTCCCCCTCCCTCCCCCTCCTTCCCCCTGTGCGAGTACCCTGCTCCGTGAACGAATTACGCGTCCAGAAGCTTGGCAGGAAGCTACACTAAAGCCAGCTTGGCTAGCTCCTAGCATTATTAAACGTATAGTTAGCATATACTAAATACTAAATACGGCAACGATCGATGCTTGCTGTCAGAACAGCGCTCGTGCAGCTTCGCTGGACTCCAAATCCAGGATCTCCTACCCTACCTTTAAGTTTTTGTGAATATTACAAGTTTTGAACTTCTATTTGTTATGTATGGCCTGTATGCCTTATTGAATAGAGCTTATACATCTTGAATTTGAGTTAAAAAAAAAAAAAAACTTATTTTGACGATAAGAAATAAAATGAAACAGGCCATAGTATTTATCAAGGACTACCTAGGATCAAAGTCACCAAAGACATTCGTTTTGAAACCATTTAAAGTTTTTATACAGTCACTTAAAGTAACACATTAGATTCTGACACTTCCTCCTCCAATCCATCCTCACTGTCAGTTTCCTGGCCTCTGACTTATAATATATCGATCTGTCATGGTGCTGCCCCTATTGAACTGTGAGAAAGGCCTCAAAAAAGAATTATATTACCAAAGCTACAAGAAAAGTTCAATATTATTTAAACTATGTCTGCGAGAACCCGTGGCAGAGACACTCTACTGGGCAAAAGTTCCTATAGTGGTTGCCAGGGAACCCAAGGTGTGTGTGCATCTGAGAAATGAAGATTTACCTGAGCTCTTTTTTTTTTTTTTTTTTTTTAAAACACTAATTAGTCTCCCCCATTAATTTCTAATGACTGGTCACTTTTGACTAGGAACACACAGTGTGCAAATTAAGACAATCTTTTCTGTGTGTTGAAAACTTCTTTGTGAACAAAGTCATGGATTCTTAGGTCAGCCTGATCAAGTCAACTAAATTTTTCAAAGATAAAACTTTTAAATTGGTCAAATTCGACCAGAACACAAAACAAGGGTTAATGACCATGCTCCATCAATATCTTAAAGATCTTATATTGAAATATTTTCCAAATAGAGCACCTCACTCTCAGACTGCAGGTCTACAACAGGTTCCTCGAGTTCCTAAAAGAAGAATGGGAGGTAGAGCCTTCAGTTATCAGGTTGTTGTCCCCTCTTTCCTGTCTTCTCAAACCCCAGCTGGTCAAAGTAGATGGCCACTCTTCCCGAGTCTGATTCTGCCAGAGGTTTCTTCCTGTTAAAAAGGTAGTTTTTTTTTTGTTTGTTTTTTCTTTCCACAGTCGCTTTGTGCACGCTCAGGATGGGAGATTGGATCAAAGCAAGTTTTCAGTGCAATCTGTTAGTTTCCTTAACTAGGCTACTTTCTTTGAACTGGCTCTGTATGTACGAATTGGACTAATTTTGAATTTAATTAATTGGATTATTGGAACGCGGGTCACCGGGGCCTCCCCCTGGAGCCAGGCCTAGGGGTGGGGCCCGCCGGCGAACGCCTGGTGGCCGGGTCTGTGCCCGTGGGGCTCGGTAAGGCACAGCCCGAAGAAATTACACGGGTCCCCCTTCTGACGGGCTCACCACCCGTGGGAGGGGCCAAGGGGGTCGGGTGCAGTGTGAGCTGGGCGGCAGCTGAAGGTGGTCTGATCCTCGGCTACTGAAGCTGGCTCTTGGGATGTGGAACGTCACCTCTCTGCTGAGGAAGGAGCCTGAGCTGGTGCACGAGGCTGAGCGGTTCCGGCTAGATATAGTCGGACTCACCTCAACGCATGGCTTGGGCTCTGGAACCAGCCTCCTCAAGAGGGGTTGGACTCTCTTCCACTCTGGAGTTGCTCGCGGTGAGAGGCGTAGAGCAGGTGTGGGCATACTTATTGCCCCCCGGCTGTGTGCCTGTACATTGGGGTTTACCCCGGTAGACGAGAGAGTAGCCTCCCTCCACCTTAGGGTGGGGGGACGGGTCCTGACTGTTGTTTGTGCTTATGCACCAAGCAGCAGTTCAGAGTACCCACCCTTTTTGGAGTCCCTGGAGGAGGCACTGGAGAGTGCTCCTCCGGGAGACTCCCTCGTCCTGCTGGGGGACTTCAATGCTCACGTGGGCAATGACAGTGAGACCTGGAGGGGCGTGATTGGGAGGAACGGCCCCCCCGATCTGAATCAGAGTGGTGTTTTGTTATTGGACTTCTGTGCTCGTCACGGACTGTCCATAACGAACACCATGTTCAGGCATAAGGGTGTCCATATGTGCACTTGGTACCATGACACCCTAGGCAGCAGCTCGATGATCGACTTTGTGGTTGTATCGTCGGACTTGCGGCCGTATGTCCTGGACACTCGGGTGAAGAGAGGGGCGGAGCTGTCGAAGCCAGTCAGACCTGGCAGGCCCAAACGTATTGTGAGGGTCTGTTGGGAACGGCTGGCGGAATCCCCTGTAAGGAGGAGTTTCAACTCCCACCTCCAGCAGAGCTTCAACCATGTCCTGGGGGAGGTGGGGGACATTGAGCCCGAATGGGCCATGTTCCGTGCCTCCATTGTTGAGGCGGCCGACCAGAGCTGTGGCCGTAAGGTGGTCAGTGCCTGTCGTGGCGGCAACCCCCGAACCCGCTGGTGGACACCAGTGGTGAGGGAAGCCGTCAAGCTCAAGAAGGTGTCCTATCGGGCCTTTTTGGCCAGTGGGACTGGAAGCAGCTAATGGGTACTGACAGGCCAAGCGGAACGTGGCCTCGGCGGTTGCTGAGGCAAAAACTCGGGGTTGGGAGGAGTTCGGGGAGGCCATGGAGAATGATTTCCGGACGGCTTCGAGGAGTTTCTGGTCCACCATCCGGCGGCTCAGGGGGGGGGGGAAGCGGTGCACCGTCAACACCGTGTATGGTGAGGGCGGGGCTCTGCTGACCTCATCTAGGGACGTCGTGAGTTGGTGGGGGGAATACTTCGAGGGCCTCCTTAATCCTACCGACACGCCTTCTGATGAGGAAGCAGAGTTGGGGAGCTCGGACGTGGGGCCTCCCATTTCTGGGGCTGAGGTTGCTGAGGTGGTCAAAAAACTCCTCGGTCGCAAGGCCCCGGGGGTGGATGAGGTCCGTCCTGAGTTCCTCAAGGCTTTGGATGTTTTAGGGCTGTCTTGGTTGACACGCCTCTGCAGCATCGCGTGGACATCGGGGGCAGTGGCTCTGGACTGGCAGATCGGGGTGGTGGTCCCCCTCTTTAAAAAGGGGGACCGGAGGGTGTGTTCCAACTATAGGGGGATCACACTCCTCAGCCTCCCTGGCAAGGTCAGGGGTACTGGAGAGGAGGATCCGCCGGATAGTTGAATCTCGGATTCAGGAGGTGCAGTGTGGTTTTCGTCCTCGCCGTGGAACAGTGGACCAGCTCTATACCCCTTCGACAGGATCCTGGAGGGTGCATGTGTAACCTGCCTCAGCTCTTACTGCATAGTAAAGGTTGGGTGATACAGATATGGTTTCATCAAGGTTAATATTCGTGCAGACCAGTAAATCAGAAGTCTAGTTTCGCTATAGGAGAAGGGGGTATTAGCAATTTGCATTGAGTGTAAGAGTAAAGAATTCACACAACTGACAGGTAAGTAGTTATGTGGTATTTTGTATTGGTTTTAGGAAACAAAATGAAAGAAAATAAATAAATGAATGAATAAAGAATACAAAATTGAATGAGTGTCAATAAACACCTCAGATTTCAAACAATTCACAAATGAATTCACTGACAAAGCCACAGCTCTGTTTTTTTCCTTTGTTTTTCTAATTTGGATGGCTCGCCACAACCACTGAGTTCTCATCCACCTTACAGAATAGGAAGAGTCTCAGCAGAAGAATTTTCCATGCAGATCTTGAACCCAGGAAATCATACAGCAAAAAGACCCGGCCTATAAGGGCCAAAAAGAGGGTTACTATAACATTCTTGTAACAAAATATACCTCTACATATAAACATATGTATATAAACAAATATATACATATTTATTCATTAATAACCACTTTTACTATCCATCAATGAACTGGCATTTTCCAATATTAACATGAAACAAAATGGCTGAGCCATCACTCTTCTGCTCATTCTTCCTTTTTACCATCACTCACTCTCACAGAAAACACATGAGGCAAGGGCAATGCAATTAATATCATAACATTTGAACAGATATTAATTAATTTAACGCTTTTAAACAAAACATACATGAAATTAACGCCTCTTTACCTCACATTCCCACTAGCATATGCACATTCTTTTCATCCATTTATGAGACTAACATTAACAAAGTTTACTCACCAGAGGCTCAATCATTACACACACAATCTCCAGCACAATGCAGGTCAAACGGCTCTCATCAGTCCAGGTTACACTTTTAAAGAAATAGGGACACGGGAGTTCAGCAATGTGTATTTTCCTAAAACGAATTTAGCAAAGCTAATGTGGCTAATGGCTAAAGCTAACGCCACGGTTGCTAATAAACACCACTCACGCTCTCTCTCGTCCTCTTTGCAGCATACGCTGTCCTCTAATAATCCCACAGCAAAAAAAAAGAAGGTCTCGCTCTCCACACCGGTGAAAACAATGACAAAACCGACTAAATAACTCTCTTTTGCTCAAAAAAAGAAGTGCATGTCCAGCGAAATGGTAGCATGCAGCTGCCTTAACATCATCGACGACACATACACCTTGACGGCGCCTGATTCGCTACATTACATCATGTGAACTCCTAATGTCACCTGGATCTTGTACACTTTGAGAAAGGTGCATTTACCACACACACTTATACTATTTTTCCAGATCTAAATAACCATATGTGCATTTATTGATTTTACTATTTATTGACATATTTAAGATTTTAATCCTAAATCATATTTATTTATTTCACCAATAAACTGATGATGGTAACCTGGGTTACACCCTCCCCTCTTAAAGATGTGTATGTCCCATTACACCCACATGACTGTGAACTGGCCTAGGAGTTACTTGGGGAGTGTCTGCATAGCTGGGGTTCTGGAGTGCGTCTGCAAAAGCAAGATTGAGGCCTTGGAAGAGTGACTGGACTATAGACAGTAAGGGATTTCCCAGTTGACTATACTGTAGTCGTTCAGGTTGTTCTCTATGCCTCTGAGAACGTCTAGGGGCAGTGTAACATTCATTCTCTCCCATGATGACTGGAGAGGTATCTCTTCTTCCCAATGTTTCAGACGCTGGTCCCTCATTGGTCCTTTCCACTGACACTTCCTTACAAGGTTCACTGACAAAGCATCCTTCATTTCTGCTGCTGTCACTGAATGACAGGTCTGGAAAAACAGGAAGGCTTTCACTCATAATGTTCGGTTCTGAGAGAGACTCTGACATACTCAGCTGAACAGGTAAGGTCTCATCCTCTTGCACTGAAAGATCTTGGATAGCGTCCTGAGAACTCCCAAACAAAACTCGTCTCACTTTGGGAAGATCTGCCTCTCTGTGCTCCGGAATAACCTCAACCTCTGTATCCGCAACCACTGAATTTCCTACCCTTCCAAAACAATTTGATCTATCAGAGCTTGGCTCATTTGAGGTCATATCTTTAAGAGCTAGAGGTCTCTCTGATTTGGGTGGAATGATCTCTACAGGTACCCACTGCACTGTCTCTCTTTCAGGTGAAAATCTCTTCTCTCTGTCTATAGCCCCTTTCACACTGCGACCCGCTACCTTAGCGGGTCCAAATTGCACCTTCGACCCGCGTCGAGCAATGTGAACGCTTGGCGTGTCAGGGTGACCCGTGTCGCCTGAAGCCGAGTTCAGGGGGCGTGGCCTAGTGGCAGAGCGTCACACGAAACACAGAAAATGCTGGGCGTGTACAATGACGTAGTCACAAGCCATGCGCCGGAGGTAGGGTTAAATACACCTGTCTGCATCAAATTTTTCAAACAAACGATGGCGGAACACCTTGAGAACTCGTTTTTGCAATGCAGTTCATGGAGATGTTACTTTACGGTGCGTCTTGCTGCGTGGGAAACCGAGCTCTCCCATCTTTCTTGCCAGCCCTTCCAGCAGATGTCCATCTTTCACTGTCCCCGACATGTGGCGGTAAATAACGTCCTCTGCTCGGGGGCTGAGGAGCTCGCGGACCTCCTTGTCTCACCAGTTGGCCATATTAAAAAATGTCTCGAACTTGATGTAGGCTAAAACAGAGTAAAACTTGTCCTCACCTGTCGCTGTTGTTCTGAATCAGCTGTCCATTCTGTCTTTTAAACTCCTCACGTCACGCCCACGTCCGACCCGCGTCGATTGTGTTCACATCAAACTCGGCTCGGCAAAAAGACTAGGGTCCGACGCGGGTCGAAAGGCGAGTCGAGTTGACGCGGCAGCCCGGGTCGGCAGTGTGAACGCAACAGCGGACACGCTAAATTCGCGAATTAAACGCGGGTTATTCGGCAGTGTGAAAGGGGCTTGTGATTGAAGTCTTTGTCTTCTCCTCCAGGCCAACAGGAACAGGAAGCATATCAACTGAAGACAGGGTTGGTCGTTTTATCTCCCCAGGATATCTCTCCTTTGTAGGTACTGTCTCTGACCGGGTCAAAAGTCTTGTTTCAATAAAGTCAGGGTTCAATGTCTCACCAGGTGGGTAGTAATAGTAGTCAGTGTCTTCTGACTCTGAATTATCATCTGCCACCTCAGACTCATCTGTGACTTCCATTCTTGCCTGCCTCCTTGTTCTAGGTTTGTTGATTGTCTGCCTCAGAGGTTGCTCGGTCTCAGCCACAGGTAAGAAACCACATGGAAGCAAAAGGTCACGGTGTAATGTTCGAAGTGGCCCATCTTTTCCCTCTGGTTTGACAGTATATACCGGTAGATCACCAGCACGTTTGACCACAATGTGAACGTCTGATTCCCATTTATCCGCCAACTTGTGTTTCCCTCTTATCCGAACATTCCTCACGAGGACACGATCTCCTGCTTCAAGAGTGGACTCAACAACTCTTTTGTCAAAACGTTGTTTGTTACGCTCCGCTGTCTTTAAGGCATTCTCTATGGCGACTCGGTAGCTTTCCTCTAGGCGACCCTTTAAGTCATGCACATACTGGGAGTGTGACTTGGGCTGACTGCTTGCAGGTAGACCAAACGCCAAATCAACTGGCAGCCGCGGTTGTCTGCCAAACATTAGTTCGTAGGGACTGAATCCTGTCACATCACTCCATGTGCAATTATATGCATGCACTAGAGGCTTGACGAACTCTCTCCAATGAGACTTGTCCTTGTTTTCCAGAGTGCCCAACATCTGGAGGAGGGTCCGATTGAACCTCTCTACTGGATTTCCCCTGGGGTGGTAAGGAGTAGTCCTGACCTTCTGAATGCCAGCGATGGAGCACAGTTCTTTTATGGTGCGAGATTCAAAATCCGGACCTTGGTCACTCAGAAGTTTCTCCGGAAATCCATAGTGCACCAGAAAGTTCTCCCATAAGCACTTAGCCACAGTCTGCGCCTTCTGGTTTCGAGTTGGAATCGCGACTGCGTACTTAGTGAAATGATCTGTCAGCACTAATATATCTTTTGTGTTGCTCCGATCAGGCTCCACCGATAGAAAATCCATGCAGACCAGCTCCAAGGGTCTGCTAGTCTTGATGTTACACAAGGGAGCTGCTCTCTCTGTTGGAGTCTTCCGGCGCACACAACGCTCACACATCTTGATCCTCTGCTCTACATATGAGGACATTCTAGGCCAATAGAATCGTGACCTCACGAGGTCGAGAGTTCGTTCTATGCCTAGGTGACCCAGGTCATCATGTAGACTTCTCAATGCTGTGGCTCTAAGTCCAATTGGTAGCACAAGCTGGTGTGTGACTCGTCCATGTTCTTGTCGTGCTCTGTATAACACTCCATCTCTTAACTCTAGGCGCTTCCACTCTCGGAGCCACAAAACAAGATCTGGAAGCTCTTGTCTTAGGGAAGGAGAGGGCATGTCTCCAGACTCCTTGTGCTCAATGACCACTCTAAGATCCGGGTCATCTCTTTGCTTTGCTCTCATCTCCTCTTCAGTCCAGTGACCGATAACAGGAAGTCCATGATCATCTTCCTGCTGGAAACCACTGGGCAGAGCATCAGCATGGATGGCGAGAGACTCGACAAGTGTGACTGATGGATTTGGACATGTGGGGCTTTTATGAGACCACTCAACATCATGCTTCTCACAGATGGCCCTCACTGCATCTGGAAGAACAACATCTGGAGTCTCCTGATCCTTCAGGTAATGTAAAGTGAATTGTTTAATCCTTTCACACTCTTTCCTTGACACAGCATCATTCTGGAGCTCCCCATGTGGTCGACGAGAAAGTCTGTCTGCGTCTTGATTCTGAGTTCCTGCTCTATACTGGAGCTTGAAGTTGTATGTCGATAGAGCTGACAACCACCTGTAACTTGTGGCATCCAACTTTGCAGACGTTAAGATGTAAGTTAAGGGGTTGCTGTCTGTGACTACAGTGAATTCAGTGCCGTACAAATAGTCACTAAACTTAGCAGTGACAGCCCACTTTAAAGCGAGAAACTCCAATTTGTGAGCAGGGTATTTCGCCTCACTCTTTGTCAATCCTCTGCTTGCAAAGGCGATAGCCCTCATCTGTCCGTCCTGTTCTTGGTATAGGGCCGCACCCAGCCCTGTTGTGCTTGCGTCAGTGTGAAGGACATACGGAAGCTTGGGGTTTGCGAACCCTAAGATAGGTGCTGTGGTGAGCTTGTCAACAATCTCCTCAAAAGCTCCTTGACATTCTGGAGTCCACCTTTCCCCAAAGGATTCCTTTGGATGAAAGTAGAGGGAAGGTTTTTCTCTTCCTTGATTGTGTTTCCTGAGGGGTGGGTACCCTGCTGTGAGGTCATTTAGAGGTTTGGTGATCTTTGAATAGTCCCTCACAAACCGTCTGTAGTACCCAGAAAAGCCAAGGAAAGTGCGTAGTTCTTTAAGATTCTTGGGTACTGGCCAGGTCTTTAAGGCTTCAATCTTTTGTGGATCTGTCTCAACCCCATGCTGGGAGACGATGTGACCAAGATATTTGACAGAGGTTTGGAAAAACTTACATTTTTCTGATGACAGTTTTAATCCAAACTCTTTCAGCCGGTTGAGGACTTGCATTAACCTTGACTCATGTTGCTCCAAGGTGTCAGAGAAGATTATGAGATCATCGATGAAGACCAGCGCCTCCCTGCGGTGGAGATCTCCCATACATCTCTCCATCAACCGTTGGAACGTACTTGGTGCATTTGTAACCCCTTGTGGCATCCTGTTAAACTCCCAGAAGCCAAGTGGGCACACGAACGCAGTCTTCTGTTTGTCAGCCTCTTCCATTTCAACCTGGTAATAGCCTGATTTTAAATCAAGGACTGAGAACCATTTAGAACCGGTCAAGAGGGAGAACACTTCCTCCAAGTTTGGTAGAGCGTATGCATCTTTTATGGTCTGTAAGTTGAGTCTCCTGAAGTCAATGCACAACCGCACAGAACCATCTTTCTTTCGCACGACGACTATGGGAGATGCAAAGGGGGACTCTGACTCGCGTATGACACCAGAATCTAGCAGCTCTTGGAGGTGTTTCTTTACCGCATCTACATCATGTGGATGGATGGGTCTGGCTCGGTGTTTGAAAGGAGTGTTGTCACTCAACTTGATATGGTGTTTCACTTTACTGGTGTGACCAAAATCCATGTCATGCTGGGAAAATACCTCAGGTGTGTTGTTGAGTAGTCTTGTGATTCGCTCTTTCCACCCCTCTGGTAAAGGGGAATCCCCAAAGTCAAACTCCATTCTTTTGGTTTCAGAAGTGGTTGTATCAGCAGAAGGTTCCTTCCCCATCACTTGTTGAACAGCGTGAATCTCAGCCAACACTGTCCTTGGAGGAATTGTGATGTCGTGTTGAGTTTCATTCCTCAGCAGGATTGACATTGAGCAGGAGCGCTTGGCAGGTAAGGTGCACAGGGAGCTTGCAACCAGCAATCCGCCAGGAAGGGACGACACAGATGCAGGCTCTACAACAGCCCACTTTTCCTGGTGAGCACCCCTCATGTGCACCTGCCCTTCCACGACAATTGTACTGCCTGCTGGCACCACTTCAGGAGCGTTGCTACATGCCTTTATCAACCCAAGATTTCCAGTACTTGTCTGTCTTTGTCGTACTTCAAGGATTTTCAAAACCACACTGTAGCCAGGAAGAGATGACTGAGGGCGACAATCATGTCCTTCAACATAGTTGGAATAGAGAGCATCTAATGAATTGGTGCCAATGAGGATTTGGAGCACACTGTTCAAATCAGGGACAACCAACACTAACGTAGGGACCTCAGTCTCTTCACCCAAGAACTCCTCTGGGAACGTCAGGTTGAGTTCTACATAACCAAGGTAAGGCACAGCCTCTCCATTGGCTCCTTCTATTTGCAGCTCTACATCCAAAAGATCATCAATGGGTTTCAGGGAATGATGGGACAGGTGAGTCTGGAAAAATGACAGCGGGATAGTAGTCACCTGAGATCCTGTATCTAGTAGGCAATTAACTTTGTTACCTTCAATAGAGATTTGAGCAGTACATTTTGTACCAACCAGCTTCGGTGGCAGTATGGTGGAAACGGTGTTCGCATTACCACACTTGCTGGCCACCCTCTTTGTTTTTCTAGGGCATTCTGTCAGTCTTTTAGTCCCTGTTTGCCCTGCAACAGCTGCTGGACGCCAGTGCTGTCATTCTGCTGATCCCATTGCCGTTGTTTCTCTCTAAGCAGCTGTCTCTTTCCCTCAACCAGAAGGGGATTTGGTTCACTCCTACAGTTGACTGCAAGGTGAGCGTCTTCGCCACAGCGGAAACAATACCATGGACGCGGCCTAATATTTGCCGTTGGCTCTGAACCAGACTGTCCGCTTGCTCTCTTGTTGGGAGACTGGTGTTGAGCTTTCATGGAGAAATCTTTTGAGAAAGCAGACGATGGTATCTGATGACTCTGAGCGTGATGTGGAGTCACTTGTGCTTGAAGAAGGGCAAGCTGATGTTTCAATGTTTTAATCTCTGTTGCCTCTAGGTGGTCGCTTTTAACTTCGTGAGTTGCTTTCCTCATATCAGTTACTTGTGCTTGAATGTCAGCAATCTGTCTTTTCAATGTGTCGATTTCAGTTGTATCAGGATAGTTGGCTTTAGTTTTACGCGGAGTTGTGGTCTGCAGCACAGCAACCTGAGCTTGTATCTCGTTAAGCTGTTTTTTTCAAGACTTCAGTGACCTCTCTCTCAGGTGTAGCACAACTGCATGCAGCTATCTGTTGAGCTGTAGCTCTCAGCTTTGGGGCAGCAGGGCTTGACTTGTGTAGTCCAAGGTGTTTTTTCATACGATTATGTTTACTTGTCTGTTTATCTTCCTCTGTTCTGATGAGTAACACCAGTTCAGCAAAGGAGGGCAGTGCATTTGTTTTTCGCTCAAGTTGGAGATCAGCGATCAATCCATCATTCCAGCAGCCTCGACAGAACTGCTTCAAGAGATTGCGGTTTCTTTCACTCTCTGCGATACCACCTCGTCTGACCACAGCACTCAGGGCAACTTGCAAGCGGTTAAGATAGTCAGAAGGCTTCTCCTCGTTGTTCTGCAGCATCCCCATAAACTTGGCCAATAGCTCATCTCCATCTTCAACGGAGCCATAAACCGAATCTAGTAGCTGAAGATACACTGATGGTAAAGCCTGAGGGCTAACATGCCTGATAACATCAGTAGCTGGAGGCAATAAGCTGTCTAAGATCTTGCGTGTTCTGTGCAGGTCAGACATGGCGGGATCTGTCAAGAATAAGTCAACATTTGCTCTCCAGGTATCATAATCAAGTTCGTTGTTTGGGCGAGGAATCTTCCCAGAGAAAGATCTGAGGCGAAATGAAGAGTGCATGGGAGACATTGCATCATTAGTTCGCATGACATGCTCAACAACGACCCGTTGTACGGCAGGAGGATTTACATCACTCATGGTAAGTACTGAATGCGTTGTCGAAGTAGTGCCATCATTACCACTGGCTCTGTTTGGCAAGGACCCTTGGTGCCGAGTATTCAAGTTAGCAGCTATGCTAGGTGATGGTGCCGTTGTCAACACAGCAGGCTGCAATTGACCATTCACACTGGTAGGCAAGGATGTTACTTGTGGACTCCTAATAGTGGTCTCAAGCCTTTTTAAAGACGGTGTTGATACTGCTCGGGCGTCACCACTCAATTCCCTCTGACTATGTCTGGGTGAAGGAGATGGTGGGAACACAGCTGGTAAGTTCCTGACTATCTCAGGTGAGACAGAGCCAAGCAGAAGAGAAGGCTGCTGCATGACCTGTGATGGCGCTTTAACATCCTTGACCTCACGACCAGTTGCATCATGACTGCTTAATTGAGAGTCTTCGACTGGTGCAGTGTCAGCAGGGAGGTTCACACCTTTCCCTGTGTTTATCTTCATCAGTTCTTCCTGGAGCACATTTTTAAATGACCTCCCACTTTTATTAGCAATGGCTTGTAGTTCTTGAAGATACCCCTTGGTGGCGCTGCTGCTAGCAGTGCTAGTGTAAACACTATCCAAGGAGCGCACCTTGAAGGTGATGTTTGCATCAGTTGAGCTCTGATATTCTATTGGCAACATGGGACTTAATGTTTGCATTGCAGAGCTATTTGAAAATTCCACAATGGAGCAGAGATGATACTCTGATTTTGGATCATCAATAACTAGTACTCTGTTAATAGAGCCATAGCATTCTAGGTGCCTCTCAAGCTCCTCATCTACTTCAGTTTGCGTTAACCCATTTACAATAACTGAGTTACGAACATTTATCCCTTCATCTTTCACCATCTCCATTGAACATTATATTGTTGCTTACCTTTTTACTCCTGTCACTCAATAATACTCCACCTTCTCCTGGCTGGCTCGCCAATTACTGTAACCTGCCTCAGCTCTTACTGCATAGTAAAGGTTGGGTGATACAGATATGGTTTCATCAAGGTTAATATTCGTGCAGACCAGTAAATCAGAAGTCTAGTTTCGCTATAGGAGAAGGGGGTATTAGCAATTTGCATTGAGTGTAAGAGTAAAGAATTCACACAACTGACAGGTAAGTAGTTATGTGGTATTTTGTATTGGTTTTAGGAAACAAAATGAAAGAAAATAAATAAATGAATGAATAAAGAATACAAAATTGAATGAGTGTCAATAAACACCTCAGATTTCAAACAATTCACAAATGAATTCACTGACAAAGCCACAGCTCTGTTTTTTTCCTTTGTTTTTCTAATTTGGATGGCTCGCCACAACCACTGAGTTCTCATCCACCTTACAGAATAGGAAGAGTCTCAGCAGAAGAATTTTCCATGCAGATCTTGAACCCAGGAAATCATACAGCAAAAAGACCCGGCCTATAAGGGCCAAAAAGAGGGTTACTATAACATTCTTGTAACAAAATATACCTCTACATATAAACATATGTATATAAACAAATATATACATATTTATTCATTAATAACCACTTTTACTATCCATCAATGAACTGGCATTTTCCAATATTAACATGAAACAAAATGGCTGAGCCATCACTCTTCTGCTCATTCTTCCTTTTTACCATCACTCACTCTCACAGAAAACACATGAGGCAAGGGCAATGCAATTAATATCATAACATTTGAACAGATATTAATTAATTTAAAGGCATGGTTGGTAATCCTGTTCAGAAACACATTTTGTAATACTGGGTGAAATGGTCCGTCTGTCCTGAGAGAAATCTATACAAGATGTATTTAGAAAAAGGGACGAAAATAATCAGACCTCTGTGGCAGCTGCAGGACTGAGAAAAAGCTGACCAATCCGAGATCAGCGTCCCGCTGATCTCGGATTGGAGCGCCTACAAAAACCAATCAGATGCCTCTGCTTTCTGCCTACGCCCCCCTCTGTCGGCTCCCTTCTCCGTGTGCGCATGCGGTTCTACCGGCTTTGGATGACGCACTGACGGAATGGGGAGGGGGGGGTGGAGCTTAGAGGAGGGGACACTTTCGAATCTTGCTAGCTCTCTTGCTAGCTCTCTAGGATTACCTACCATAGCTTTAACGCTTTTAAACAAAACATACATGAAATTAACGCCTCTTTACCTCACATTCCCACTAGCATATGCACATTCTTTTCATCCATTTATGAGACTAACATTAACAAAGTTTACTCACCAGAGGCTCAATCATTACACACACAATCTCCAGCACAATGCAGGTCAAACGGCTCTCATCAGTCCAGGTTACACTTTTAAAGAAACAGGGACACGGGAGTTCAGCAATGTGTATTTTCCTAAAACGAATTTAGCAAAGCTAATGTGGCTAATGGCTAAAGCTAACGCCACGGTTGCTAATAAACACCACTCACGCTCTCTCTCGTCCTCTTTGCAGCATACGCTGTCCTCTAATAATCCCACAGCAAAAAAAAAGAAGGTCTCGCTCTCCACACCGGTGAAAACAATGACAAAACCGACTAAATAACTCTCTTTTGCTCAAAAAAAGAAGTGCATGTCCAGCGAAATGGTAGCATGCAGCTGCCTTAACATCGGTCTGATCGAGAGAGAGAAAAAAAACACGACGACACATACACCTTGACGGCGCCTGATTCGCTACATTACATCATGTGAACTCCTAATGTCACCTGGATCTTGTACACTTTGAGAAAGGTGCATTTACCACACACACTTATACTATTTTTCCAGATCTAAATAACCATATGTGCATTTATTGATTTTACTATTTATTGACATATTTAAGAATTTAATCCTAAATCATATTTATTTATTTCACCAATAAACTGATGATGGTAACCTGGGTTACACATGGGAGTTCGCCCAACCGGTCTACATGTGTTTTGTGGACTTGGAGAAGGCGTTTGACCGTGTCCCTCAGGGACTCTTGTGGGGGGTGCTCCGGGAGTATGCCGGACTCCTTGATATGGGCTGTTCGGTCTCTGTATGACCGGTGTCAGAGTTTGGTCCGCATTGCCGGCAGTAAGTTGGACATGTTTCCTGTGAGGGTTGGACTCCGTCAGGGCTGCCCTTTGTCACTGATTCTGTTCATAATTTTTATGGACAGAATTTCTAGGCACAGCCAGGGCGTTCAGGGGGTCCGTTTTGGCGACCTCAGAATCGGGTCTCTTCTTTTTGCGGACGATGCGGTTCTGTTGGCGTCGTCGGGCCGTGACCTTCAGCTCTCACTGGAGCGGTTCGCAGCCGAATGTGAAGCGGCTGGGATGAGAATCAGCACCTCCAAATCTGAGACCATGGTCCTTGGCCGGAAAAGGGTGGAATGCCCTCTCTGGGTCGGGAATGAGATCCTTCCCCAAGTGGAGGAGTTCAAGTATCTCGGGGTCTTGTTCACGAGTGAGGGACGAATGGAGCAGGAGATTGACAGGCGGATCGGTGAGATTGACAGGCGGATCGGTGCGGCATCTGCAGTGATGCGGGCTCTGCACCGGCCCATCGTGGTGAAGAAGGAGCTGAGCCAGAAGGCGAAGGTGACCGAAAGAACGAGATCGCGAATACAAGCAGCCGAAATGAGTTTCCTCCGCAGGGTGTCTGGGCTCTCCCTTAGAGATAGGGTGAGAAGCTCAGTCATCCGGGAGGGGCTCGGAGTAGAACCGCTGCTCCTCCGCATCGAGAGGAGTCAGATGAGGTGGCTCGGGCATCTGGTGAGAATGCCTCCTGGACGCCTCCCTGGTGAGGTGTTCCGGGCCCGTCCCACTGGGAAGAAGCCCCAGGGAAGACCCAGGACACGTTGGAGAGACTATGTTTCTCGGCTGGCCTGGGAAAGCCTCGGGGTCCCCCCAGAAGAGCTGGAGGAAGTGGCCGGGGACAGGGACGTCTGGGTTTCTCTGCTTAAGCTGCTACCCCCGCGACCCGATCCCCGGACAAGCGGAAGATAATGGATGGATGGATGGATGGATGGATTATTGAGATTGGGTTATGATTACAATTATTTGAATTCCAATTGGCTTGTATTATTTAAGTGCTTTGAGATGAAATTTGTTGTCATTTGGCGCAATATAAATAAAACTGAATTGAAAGTTAGATATTAAAGTTCATGACAGTACAATTAGAAACAGACGTACAAATATGGTACATTTGAAAAGGTTGTAAGGAGAAAGCTTCTTTTCACTTAGAACAACATGGCAGCACAGCTTCAGTTTGCAAAGTGGAACAGACCACAGGACCGCTGAAAAATGTTCTTTGAAAAATATGCTTTGGACAGGAAAGACCAAAGCAGAGATAGTGGACTCAATGCACAGCGCGACTTTTTCAGAAAACCAAATAAAGTATATCAGCACCTCATACCAACTCTCAAGCATGGAGGTGGAGGGGTGATGAATTGGGCTTGTTTCTGAAGTCACAGGCACCTTGATGTCTTGCTGTCATTGAGTTAAACATAAACTCCTGTGTAACGGGTGACAGTGAGGACACGGAAATTCAACAACACACAGGAGTAGTTTAAAGGGATAGTTCGCCTCTTTTGACATGAAACTTTATGACATCCCATATTAGCAATATCATTTATGAACATTGACTTACCCCCCGCTGCGTCCTGTGAGCCGAGTTCCAGCCGAGTTTTGGCGTTGATGAAGGTAGTCCGGCTAGTTGGCTGGGGCTAAACAAATAAAGGCAAATGAATTACTCTTTTGAACGCATATTGTTTTGAGAAGCAAGACGCTTTATTTTTTTAGCCCCAGCCAACTACCTTTGTCAACGGCAAAACTCGGCTGGAACTCGGCTCACAGGGTGCAGCGGGGGGTAAGTCAATGTTCATAAATGATATTGCTAATATGGGATGTCATACAGCTTCATGTCAAAAGAGGCGAACTATCCCTTTAAGAGAAAACAGATTTATTTGCACAAAGGGTTGATGATGGTGGAGAGTTTCGGGTTGCAACCACAACTTGAGGGAAGGAGAGAAGATAATGAAGAGTCTGGGATCCAGAGGCAGGGTCAAAAGCAAGCAATGCTCAAAACATAGGTATGCAGATGTCAGGTACTTAACACAAGGGGTTGATGAGGGTCGGTGATCCAAAAACAGAATGCAGGTCGATGTCCAGATTTCCAGAGAGGCCCGTCGTGGGCAAGGCAAGAAGAGGAAGAAGCCGGGGATAAACATAGACAGAATGCTAGACTTCAACTCAGCACATGGCTGATGATAATCTGGCAGGGAAGCAGAGACTGGAGACAGCTTGAGGAGAGCTATGAACAGGTGAAAACAGGGAAGCAATTAGGCAACACCCATGTGGGCTGGATAAGGCTTATTAATGAGTGCAGATATGGCATAGCAGAGAGGTGAAACATGACACCTCTGTATACCAAAGTATTCTAGAGTAAAATGTGAGTTCTTCTGTGTGAAAGCTAAAGTTTGTCTGAAACTGGATCTTGCTGAGGGAAATGATTGCAACATCAAATGAGCCCCACAGCAGAAAATTTATAACAGAATGGCTTAATAAAATAAGAATGGAGGTGGGGGGCAAGATATTGCAATTACCCAAAATTCTCTGGCAGGACAGAAAGGAAAAGTGGGACAAAATTCCCCCACAACAATGTGAAGTTGACTCAAGATGTTCAAGTTATAGGCATTGAAAGCAGTTGAGATTTATCTAGTTTTCTCAAACTGCTTGTTATGTCTGAAATGTTGTTCTTCACCTGAAGTTGCATTAATCTAATTTTTATACCTTGAGAGGACAAGGTGATTTAAAAATAAAATGTCCTATGTAAAATGTTAGAAACTGAAAGACGGTTTACTTTCTTTTTCACATGGCTGTATGCTGGATCTTTAAGTATGAAACTTTGATGGCACTCCATGTTTTTTTAATCGATGCACTGCAGTTATAAAGCAGAAAAATACAGCCATGACTTGCTTTCTTTGTTCACTATATAACATCTGAAGTGTAAAAAGATAGCTTGGCATGTTAGCATGAATAAAAACGTCATTTTCATTGAAGGAGAGTGGCATAGAATTCATTGCTTCATATTTTGCTGGGCTTTGTAGAAACTACACGCATGAAAAACATTTTTACTCTTTCTATAGTGTCCTCAGCATTTTTATTAACATTGCCAAAAATAATGAATAATTTTGCCAACTGAAATCACCTTATTCACCATATTATTGGACTTTCTATGATTTGTTTGCGAGGCTTGTTTTTCAGGCCAATTGTAAATGGTAACTAGACAACGTGTATGTTGAAAAACAAAATAATAATAATATAACAAATACCCAGATTACTTTTTGAAGGTTTTCCAAAATCAACATAACGTAAAAAAAAATTGCATAAAGACCTACAAATTTGAACAAATGAAATACAACCAAATAGACTATAGATTCAGTGCTTATTAAAGTTCCAAATTTCTTTTGAGCTCTAAAATATCTATTTTCGAAAGACCTCATTCACCAGAAGTAATTGATCGTGTTGACCTGATCTTTCTTCAGTGGATGATATTATTAAACTTCTATTTTTACATAATGCTTCTCGAGATACACCCAGAACTGCCCAGTCACAGCAATGCCCTATTGTAAAATGTTTAAAGTCAAGGAATGTGACGACAATATAAAAATAATTATTATCATATAGATTATATAGAAACTTAAACATATGTCGGAAAACCATAACAGTTTCAGTGATGATGCGGTTCCGTAGGCCTAGAAAATAGCTGTTTGCAATTCTACCAAAACCTAAGACATTGTGGCTTCATATGGTACCTTGCTGAATCATTTTCCGCACAGTGTGGTGTGTGAGTTGATCTACGCCTGGGGCAGCCATAGAGTCGGTGTCTTTGGTTGGTACAGTCCTGTGGCTTCCTGCAGCCTCACAGACCACAGTTCCTCTTCCCACTGAGGACAAAGAGAAGAAGCTTCTTGAACTAGTCAGTGGCTGAGCATGAAGCCCAGATGTGTTCTACACTTCTGTCAGCTGAACAGTGGATTGAGGTTGGGAGTGGATTTAATAGCAAGTTTTCCTCTCCTCAACCAACTCAACTACAGCTGAGAAATAGGTATGCTGTCTTAGATAAACTCAGCAGCTCTTCACCTCTGGAGCCCTGCAACCGTTTTCTAAAGATTTTGCAAAAGAGTTTGCCAAGGCAGGAAAACAGCAGCAAAGTGAAGGCCCTCACTCAAGCTCCGGGTGTTTCAGTGTGAACTCCATGAGATTTTCCTGCTTTCAGACTGTCTTCTTGTACAACACAGGGTGTTGCTGGAGATTGTGAGAATAAAACTAGTGGGGGAATCCATGATAAGAGGCATTCATTTCCTTACTGCAGTCATTTTTTCCACAGTGCTACAGCTCCTGACATACTTTACAAGCTCAAAGCACTTCTGCCATCAGTCCCAGCTCAATACACAAAATCTTTGTTGACGTAGGTACATATGATACACTGAGGCAACAATCCAAACTGACTACACAGATTTTAATGATCTTCTTGATTTCCTTAAATCTTGTGGAAAATCTGTATTGTTGTCAGGCCTCCTGTACTTCTCCTACTCTCGTTCACTGAGCTGGCTGATTCACGAGGATCCTCAGTCTCCAAACCTGTCACAGTGTGGGATTCTGAACCCAAGAAGCAGACGGAAAAGTGGAAGTAAAGGTCCAAAAAGGTTTATTATAACCAGGATTGAGACAAAGCAGTTAATCAATGTTTGTCCACCCGAATATAGCAGGGTAGGTGGTTTGGCAAGTGGGAAGACAGGTAAATTCCATGAGAGGAAATAATGTTTCAAAACAGAGTGTCCGATGGTCCAGAGACAGAGGTTCCAGGTATATTATCGGGGCTTTTGTATGTGATTTACTCAATAAATCTATATTGTACAACAGTTAGTGGGGTTACATGGCACTGAAAGGATCAGATTATTGGCTAAATTACAATAAGAATAAGTTATTAAGTTCATGTAGACACCTTAATCGGACAAGAAATTGGATCGGATTAAGACCCCGAGATAACTCGGTTGAAAGTCAAATTAAACGTGCATGTAGACGGTGCTGCACGTGGTGAATTAGACTTTGCGTTCTGCGCATGCTCGAGATTTTTTTCCGGGGTGGTGAACCGGAAGTCAGAAAAGACAATATTACTGTTATTGTTTTCCGCCGTCGGAAAGAAACAAACAATGCGATGGAGAATGCGCCGATGTGCATCGCGTTTGTGCAACAACCATGCTCATCACAAACAAAATATAGAGGGACGTAGCTTCATCTTGCTCTTCGTTGGTCATTTTCTCGAATGCCTGAGTTTGTTGTTGTTTCTGATGGTGGTGAAGGAGTCAACCGGAAGTGGCTCTACTAGCATCAGTTGAAATGGGTACAGCGCCACCTATCAAATTGGAGTATGACATGCTTTGTGCCTATAATAAGGAGCATAACCCAAATATAGCAATAATCAAAATAATCTCACCATGTAGACCCACTGACTGACGTAAGTGACTATAACTTAATTTGGTTACTTCTTTTTTATGTATGAAGCCTACGTTAATCCTATGTGATATAGTTAATTTCAGCAAATTAATTGGATACACATTAAAGCAATACAGGATTATTGAGTAAGAATAACTTGATTTGGTTAAATTAGTCCTAACTGAGTTTAGTTTGTCAAATTAAAATCATGTTAAAAATAAAAAATCCTCTAACAAACAACTGGTATTGGATAGGTTCAAAGTATGCGAATCATATATTTTGCTATATTTGTAGGCACAATGAAAGTGAATGTGGAGATAAAACTCAACAACTCTCCTTCGCAAATGTCACATACATGGGGTTTTCCCCATGTTTTTAGTTCTGTGTTTTAATCATGTTTTAGGTTATTTCACGTCTTAGTTTTTAAGTTCATATTTAGTTAAGTTTTGCCATGTTTTAGTTTTTCCCTTAGTCCCCATGCTCAGGTCATTAGTTCACGCACGTCACCTATGTTCATTGTCCTCAGCTGCACTCATTTACCAATCACCCTGTTCAGAATTTAGTTTCCAGGTTTCCCCATTCAGTTGTGAATTCCTTACGCTGTATTCACCTTTCATCCCACGGAACGCCATGCCACTCTATTCAATAAAATATATCCCTTTTTAAAGAACTGATGGCACTTACTCCGTACTTCACTAGCTTTTCAGGGTCTTCATTGAGATACAAAGCTGGTGCTTGGAGGCTACAAGCTCTTGTTGCGATGGAGTCGTTCTGCAAAACACAACAGGAAATATACTGTATAAACAAGTCATTGACATTTAGAAGACGGAAGAATTCCAGAAAGTTATCCCTGACACCGATATCAACTTTTAGCCAGCCAGCCTTCATGCAGAGGTCACTCAAACATTCATAAAATCACAGTTAGCTACAGGTGCACTTGCCAGTTAGCAACAAGGACAGGGCAAATAAGTGTAAAAGGTAACAGTTGCCAACAGAGTGTGATGGGAATTGTGTTACTGTAAAGGTGGTGGTGGGATGGCAGATTTATTATGTAAAGTATGCGCAGCAACTTTAGTATGCAAGTAATTATACATAAGCCTGGTCAATGACAGCCATAATGTTTGATTTTATGTCCTATTACTCCTTTCTTCCGGAGCTTTTCAGAGTAGTGGTCCAGCTGCGACATAAACTTCGGGATAAGCAGGATTGTGTTAGCCTGACTACGTCATACTCACGATTCTAGTCAGAATGTGAGTCTGATACCGCTCAATAGAGATTTGAGTATGGGGCGTGTTTCAAACGAACCAGGAGAAAAAATGCCTCTTCGCTCAATTGGATAGACCTACAACCAATCAGAGCAACGTAGTATGTGATGTAGATTAAGCAACACACACTTGTTGTAGGAAGGATGGCAAAAACATATTTTCTATCGATAAAAGCCTTTATCTCGTTCCTCTGTTCGTCTTTCAAAACGAATGCAATGTGGAGATCCTGTAGAACAGACTCGATGGCAGAATCTACACACCCTAGCTCTCCAGCGGCAGCCATGTTTGTTTCAAACAAAGTCAAACCAAGCGCTCTTTAGTGACGTAGTCGATAATGTCCCTGTTGATCATCTGTTCATCATCGTATAAAGCCCGCCCTGGCAATCTGATTGGGTCGACCGATTCTTGGTCGGGCATAATGATTTCCCAACTGAGCAGAGCCAGACTGAACTTCCCGACCAAAACTTTTATGGGCGGGGCTAAGTTCGGCTGGCACCCAGGCTAGGATCTTGTTGCCATTAAGGCAAAATGTTTAAAGGACTTTTAATTTGACAGGCTGTAGATCGGTTCCGGGAGTTTGAGGTCATTTCCTGTAGATCGGAAAGTAAACAATCTGAATGTATGCACGTGAAATCTATCTACTGCCAGCACTAGAGGCAATGTCATGAGTAAAAATTCTTGATTAGGTTAATAAGTTAATGTTAAAATACTATTTAAAAAAGAAAGACTACTCTTTGTTACAACGTTCTATTTACATGTATATTTCATTACAATATTTTTTCTAAAACAGTCAAACTTTTTTTTTGTTACAGTTTTCACTCTGTCATGTAAGATGATATTGGAAGCCATAGTAAACAACAAGAAAATGCTCATCACGACTCAACGTCTTTTT
This sequence comes from Odontesthes bonariensis, assembly GCF_027942865.1. Taxonomy (NCBI): domain Eukaryota; kingdom Metazoa; phylum Chordata; class Actinopteri; order Atheriniformes; family Atherinopsidae; genus Odontesthes; species Odontesthes bonariensis. Next base: position 26,640,981 of record NC_134525.1, on the reverse strand, counting down.
GCATCAGAGTTAGCTGGTTCTATAGCTACAGTTGCTACCTGCAGTGATGGTGGTAATGCGAGTGAACTCGGCACTTATCTACGTACGTGTTTCAACAAGACAAAAACACAAAGTTCAGAAAAAGGTTAACACCCAGCTTAAAGCTTTTAAGTCTGCCACAAGTAATATCACAAAATTACCATTTACAAAAACCCAAAACATATTTCATATCAGTCTATAAAATATTGCTATAAATAGATGTATTTCCCAGCCTAGTATGCATGATGTAATGTATGATTACTAAGTTTATCCAACTTGGCTAAAAATAGAAAATTACATCTGCCACATCTATACATCTATGCAATATTTCTAAGAATTTGTGCTTAAATTAGGTTCACAACAAAAAATTGTAGACTTAAGCCAACATTATAATTTTTTTATATATATTATACTTACTTACTATATTCACACATTTAGGAATTTAACTTTGGATGCCCCTGAAGGGGCAGGATCTTCCTGTGTAACCCAGATCTAGGGTTTTAGAGGCCCTTGAAGAAGTTGATTCCATTAAATAATGATGTGGATAATGTCAAAAATGATATTGAGCAAAGGTTTTTCTCCATTTTCTTTGATCACATGATGGTTCTTCCTTTTCTTGACCTCAGATAGCAGTTCCATTCGCTCCTTCTCAAGACTCTCTTTGTCTTCTCCAGCTGGATAATTGGGGCATTGACTTCTGCTCTCCAGGGTTTCTTCACTTGGTTAGGACTGGGGGAGTTTCTAGGCTTTCTGTTTTCCAAAGAGTTAATGCTCATTTCTGGACATCCCAAAGCCCTAAGCTTAGAACAATAATTGCACATTTTGTACTTTAGGCGGATTTTCCAACCGTAGCATCCAGTAACAGAGCCCTGTTCCTTTAAGCATGGATGTGTTATGATCAAAGCTTTTGCAACATATTCTAATTGTGCACCGGTAGGGTATCCTGTTGTGTACTTCATTTTTTCAGAGGCCAAGGCCTGTAAAATGTCTGACAGGACTTTGGGACTTGGGTTCAGACGCTTGCCTCCAGAAAGGAATTACTGGTTTCCATTAGGCAGCTGCATCTCTACTTCGTAGGAGAACGGAGGAATAGTGAAGCTGCGTGGCCAGCTTTGACATCTTAGTGATGAGGTTGACTCAAGGGGATGAAAGTATCAGTGTCCATAGAGGAGTCATCCAAGCCATTAACTCTTTCGGTGCCAAAGACGTCTATAGACGTCAATTGCGTTTTTTAACGGAGCGGGCTGGGGGACAATCTAGCGGAGTTCGTCACTAAATCTTAGGCTTGTAAACACTAAACAGAGAATATACTGGCAAAATTACCCGCAAGGTGGCAGCAGTGCCACTTTGCACAAAAAAAAAAAGAGCTTGTTTTCTCCTTTTTTTTTTTTTGGTCAAACAGCTGTTTTTGGTGAAACCAACCTATGTTCTACTGTCTATTACTAAAGGACTGAAAATGGTAGAAACAAACTTTTTTTCTCCTGATCAAAGAAGAGAGTCTACTCTTTCTTTTGGTAATTTCAGTGTGTACATAGTCATAAGACACACTTTTCTGTGGGTCTTGGAAAATCAGTCAAAATACTGTAAAACACTTGGCAGTATGGGTGTCTCTGCACTGAAAATGGCTGGCAGCCAATGAGTTAAAAGGTGCATATGTACGGACTACGGATTGGTGCCTGTGTTGACTGCTCACTTGGTAAAATCACTTTTACTGTTCCTTTGTCTTGGATATCTGCTGTTGAAGTCAGGTTCATAAACTGGTCAAAATCATTGTCCATCTACTGCAGTCTGAACCCTCCTTCAATTCCAAGACTGATATGGAAGTTTAGTAAAACACTTGACATATATTCCTGACTTCAATTTAAATCTGTATTCTGCCACTCAGGTTCACCACTAGCTGACATGATTGTTGTCTGTGGAATGCAAGTCTGTTTTTGCCACTTCACTTATGCATTGAATACATTGACAACTAAATCAACCGATGGCCAAAAATTCAAATTAAACGCTCTGATCAGGTAAATGGTTTTTAACCGCTTAAGCCCTTGATTGATTGATTGTTCTGGAGTAAAGCTGGAAGAAGGGACATTGCATGACAAAGGTACTTAGACTGCCTTGAAAACCACTGAATGGTGAAGAGATGATGCTTGATACCATTTTTCTCCTCTGTATGTCCACTGGTTGGGTTGGTATAGGTTAGCATATTGCATAGCTTAGTGTTAAAAACTTGAAGTTTGTGGTTGGAAACTGTGTTTTTTTTTTTTTGTTTTTTTTTTTTAAATGTCAGGATGTCATCAAGGTACCCAAAGACGAATGTTTTCATAAATCTCGTATGAATCTTGAGACTCATGACAACACCTGGCTCACAAGGTGGGTTTCATTGAAAATTTAGATTTTTTTTTCGGGGAATTGCTGCAAACTTCTTTAGAGCAGAGACCTGCACCTTAACAAGAGCGGATCCAATTTTCTTTAGTGCCAATCTTTAATTCAAGGTTCAGTTACAGCACAATGGGCCTCATGCAACAACCGTTCGTACGCACAAATTTGTTCATTAATCGTGCGCACGAGTGATTTAAGAGAATTTAAGCATTCACCAATCTTTTCGTATTTTACGTTTTCTTTCAGGTACGAACAGAATTTATGAGTGGGAAGCTTCACCTTCTGCACGCACTTGGAGCTGTTTGCAGCTGAGTGTGAAGTTGCTGGGATGGAAGTCAGCTCTTCCAAATCCAAGGCCATGGTTCTTAACTAGAAAAAGGTGGAATGTTTTCTCTGGGTTAGGAATGAGTCCCTGCTTTAGGCAGAAGAGTTTAAGTGTCTGGTTCATGAGTAATGACGAGTAATTGGAACGAGAGATGGGCAGACAGATTGGAGCTTCGTCAGCTGTAATGAGGGCGCTGCTCCGTTCTGTTGTGATGACAAAAGGAGCTGAGCCAGAAGGCGAAGCTTAGACCTAGAATTCGCTGGAGGGATTATATATCCCTTCTAGCCTTGGAAAGCCTAGGGATCCCCAAGGAGGAGCTGGAGAGTGTCACTGGGGAGAGGGATGTCTGGGTGTCTCTCCCGAACCTGTTGTCTCTGAGACTCAACCTAAGATAAGTGGACTACCATGGATGAATAGTTACAGACTGTTCACAGTTCTGGTTTTGCTGGACTTTACCTCGGCCTTTGACACTTTTGATCACAGAATCTTAATTACAGTGATTCAGAATTAGGTGGATAATTTGGGCACTGTTTTAGACTGTCTCAATTCAACTCAACTTTATTTATAAAGCCATTTAAAAGTGCTGTACATGAATAACAACACAAAGTATAAGGCATAACACATAAGAACAATGTAAAAACAATAATAAACAATAACAGATACGGAGTCTCATGCTGGGTTTAAAGCAAGGGAATAAAATTGTCAAGCACACCAGGATCAAGACTGGGTTTCTTAAGCAGGGGTTGCAGCACAGCATGTTTAAAACTTTGGGGGACAACACCAGAAGACAGACCGCTGTTAATAATGGCCAGAATCAACTGCCTGATACTAGGGAAAACCTCTTTAAGAAAGTGAGGCGGGACAGTGTCACAGGGAGAACCTGATGGCTTAATCTGGCCAACCACATCCTCCAAGGCCTTCAGAGACACAGGCTCAAACAAGTCAAACACAGCCGAGCAAAGGAAAAGGGTCAGAGGGGTCAGATGCAGGAGTGGAGATGAGAGCCCTTGCAGTAGTAACCTTGTCAATGAAAAAGTGTAGGAAGCTATTGCACATTTTGGGGGATACCTCTGTGCACCCTGGCTGGGGGGGGCGGGGGTGTTAAGAACAGATTTGATTGTTTTAAATAGCACACGTGGTTATGATGATTAGAGTCGATAAGGTTAGACGGGTATTCTCTTTTGCCCTCTTTGACAGTGCTCTGGTAACAGTGCCAACAGTCTTTTAGGAATTGGTGGGAAACCTGCAGCTTGTCCTTCTTCCACCTGCTTTCAGCTTTTCGGCACTCCTGTCTAGCTGCGCGACTTCTCGCATTAAGCCAGGACTCAGATTTAGTTTTGGGCTGCACAGTTTTTAATGGCGCCAGAGAGTCTAGTATGGTTCAACAGGAGGAGTGAAACCGAGAACCGTTTCATTTCTTATTTTTCAAACTGAAATTCAGTGCACATATAGATTTGATTATGTCAGAGACTACTTGTCTGTTATGTGCAGTCCCTCAGGGTTCTGTCCTGGGCCCAGTCAAGTCCTATGTACAAATTATAAGAGAATTTAGTATTATCTAATTAAAAATGTATGCTGATTAGGTCTAGCTTTAGTTTTTTTTTTTTTTTTTTACAAATTGTCACATTTGATTAATGGTTGATAGACATCAAACAATGGTTAATAATTGATAGTTAACTCAGATAGGACAGAATGTCTAGTCATTGCTCTCACAGGGTGTCTCCACAAATCAGGCAACAAATTGGCTCTTTAAGCTCCAACCCTGACAAATTTAGCTTTCAACAGATGGTTCAAAATAGGTTTTTCCACTTAAGAAATATTTCAAAATTAAGAAGGCTAGGGTAAAAGTCTGAATGGGAGATTATTGTCCATGCTTTTATTTCTTCTTGTTGAGATTACTTTAACACACTTCTTACTTGATTTACCAAAAATTCCTTTAATGTCTTGAACACACTTGACTTCATTTTTATCATCTCTGTTTACTTGTTAATTTCAGAATTAAATATTAAATCTTGATAACTTTTAGGGCTCTGCATAGTCAAGCAGCTCAATATATTTCACGATTGTTAAAGCTGTACTCCAAATAGAACTCTCAGGAAATTTAATCAGAGATTTAAAACCTTAGGGAACGGTTCCTTTCAACTAGCTTCACCTCAGCTATAGAATGAACTTCCCTTCGGCCATGGCCCAGTGGTTAGAGTTGGTCATCTAATAACCGGAAGGTTGGCTGTTGAATTCCCACTATCACTACTCAAAGATTGGTCTGTTAAAACCTCCTTGCCACAGCTCAGGTGTCCTTGAGCACGGCACCATGCACCCCGGGGTCTGTAAATGGCTGCCCACCGCTCCAGTGTATGACATCTGTCCATGAGTGTGTGACCATGTGCATGTATGTGTTCAACAGTTGCCAACCTGGATGGGTTAAATGTGGAGAAGTCATTTTGTGTATTTACATGTATCTACATGACAATAAAGTCTATCTCTTAAATCTTATTTCCATGTTCAGTTAAGTATGTTTTACAGCACTCCTTGGACGGATGGTACAATAAACAAAATAAACAATCATCTCAGTGCCAAGTGGCTTCACTTTTGAGACCACTTTGTTACATTCATCCTTTATATACAATGTATTGTATCTACTGGTCTTAATTTTCACTTAAAGCAGAGTGCAGTCCATTTTACTTTTTGAACAGTGAAATAATCTCATCTCAAAGACCCACACTGGCTTTAGTGCCCCTATGAAAGTTCAAATTTTTTTTCTTGTCATCTTTAAAATTCTTAAAGTCTGTCATAGAGGTAGAGAAAAAACAAACAATCAAACTATATGGAAGGTCTCCATTACGTGTTGCATATCTGCCATATGATAAATTGTTTGCATGTTATGATTGGGTGTATTTTCATGTTTGGGGGGAGGGGTTGTAACAAATGGATTCATCTCTTTAGATGGTAGAGCCTGGGGATCAATTAGTGGGAGGCTTCAAAAGGCAGTCAGGTGAGATCAAAAGCAGGTTTGGCTGCTATGATCGTGGGCTACATGCCCTGCAGAGGGTGGTAATGCACAGGTTCCTGTCCTTTGGATGTCTGTTGGTGAATAAAAACCTGGTTGGTCCGTATTGAGTCTCTGCCTCAAGCTTCCTCTATGAACCGCCCGCTATTGTCATCTTAAAGCTGCAGTCTGCAGGATTTGTTGTTGTCATACGTAAAGTTCTAATTTTTGGCATTTTAAGAGTTTACATGATCTATCAGAACGCTTGAAGTTGAAAACAGTGACCTCCGTAGTCGCAAAATGCAAGAAATGCTTATTTTTTAACAGAAAAATAAAAAGTTATTCAACTTCCTGTCCCGCCCCATCAAAACACATGAGAACTCGTGCATGTCTACGTGCACGCCAGATGCGCGTACACGACTCCTCATTCATCAACTCACCTGTCATTTGCGATCATGGAAGACACAGTAAGTAGACTAGCCCGTAATGAAGTTCAATAGTCTAGATAAATAAGCGTGGGGACGAGCCTACCTTGTATCGCGCGTGCACAATCGGTGATTGACAGGCAGCAGAGCCCAGCTCGTAACCTGATTGGTTACCTTTTACCGGTCCGGTCTGCAATTTTGTAAACAAACCTGCTGGCTTTGGAGGGACCTAGCGGGACATATAGGGGACCTAGAGAACTCATTTTTTTTTGTATTGGGGTATTTAATGTATTACTTTCAGAATCCCCAGACAGTTCCAGGCATTATGCTTGAAAAAGAGTTGCAGACTGCAGCTTTAACAAGTGGTGTCAAGGAGTTGGGGCCTGCGCTGTTGTGAGGAGCTGAGGATGACAAAGGAAAGAGAGAAAAGAAGACATGACCAGCCAGTGGAGCCAGATGAGGGAGCAGGAAGGTCAGCTGACCAGGGGGCCTCTACAGTGAGCAGTCATGAAGAAAAGCTGGGGGAACTTGCAGATCTGGTTAAGTCTCTTGTTCAAGCGGCAAAGGATCAGTTTATGGAGAAAGAGGCCTTGCGTCATAAACAGCGTTGAAAGAGTATGCAGTACCAGTTTCAGCAGATTCAGCTGCAGGTGAATGAAAGGATCAAGACAATAGCAGGGAGCACCAAGAGCACAGTGGGGAGCGTTTGGATGGACCACTGGATGTTGACCCAGGAGAAGGGACAAGTCAGATGTGCAGCTCACAGAGGGTCCTACCAGTACACAGAGACCTCAAGCTGCTTCCATTAGCCGCATTCGGAAAGAGCAGTTCTAGAAAAGTAAGTCCACTGGGGGTGACCTTTGTGTTGGTCAGGAAGAGAGAGTGTTTTCTGGTGGGAGGCATTTTACACCCAGTAACACTAATAAGCAAAATTCTGTTAGGAGTTCCACAATTCACTCACAGATGTGAGATGTTATTTGTGTACTGGTTTAGGCCACACTCAGTATTTTTGTCCACTGACAAGGCAATCAAAGCTGTCCCTGTTGTATACTGTCCCAAGACCAATAACAAAGTACAATATGCTAAATGCAGCCCGCACGGTATCAGTGCTAGTCAATGGTCAGCGTGTTACCGCATTGTTGGATACAGGAGGGTTTCGGTCTATGATTTTGTCCAGGCTGGTGCCAAGAGAGAAACGGAGTGAAGGCAGCTCTCGCATAAGATGCGTGCAGGGAGATGAGCATGTATATCCAACTGCTGAAGTATAATTGATGGTAGGGGGGCAGACCTTTTTTATGCCAGTAGCTTTAGCTTCAGACCTGCCTTATGGAGTTATTCTGGGTAATGACGTTCCAACGATTGTAGATCTGGTGCATCAGACAGACACCACACATCTCCCTATCTTAGACCCAGGGGTTCGGGAAAATGGGTATCTCATTCATGATAGTGTTGAGGCTCCATCAGAAGTAGCAAGAGAGCATCCAGCTCAAGCTGTAGCTGAACTGTGTAATATGGTGACCACAAGGTCTCAAAGTGTTGGAGAGGTTCTAAAAGAGTTGTTATTTTTTGGGAGCAGATTGAGGCAAGGACAGCTAAACAGTATAAATCTAATGCTCAGAAAAGGAGAGAAATGGAGGGGTACATCTAGGAGCAAGATGGAAAGGCTTGCTAATATAATCCAGCCTTTAGATATAGATCTTCCAGCAGATATTGGTCAACTGCAAATGGTTGATCTGACTTTAAGAGGTTGATTTGAGAAGGTCACTGAGCAGTGGCGGCTCCTCCATAGGGGCGATTTGTGCGACGCACTACCAAACACGGAGTTTTTTTTGTTTTTTTTTTAATCTAGTTGCTAAGGTGGGACTGATCTGCTGTAGGCAAAGTGGTTGTATATGTCATTGTCCAATCAGATTAAGGTCGCGCCTGGTGTTGCTACGCCCATTTTGTGCGATTTCTGTCAGGGTCGAATTTGCACCAGGAAGCTCCCATTGACATGAATGGGACCTCGGTTTTTTTCAAAAATCCTGCTCCCAATGCATTTTCTATGAGGGTTTATGTGCTCGCACAAACGACGCACAACGTGCTTTCGTCATATGTCTGTTGCGCGGGACCATGAACGTTCTACTTGTTGTTGTAACATTGTGGTTTTCAATAAAGAAATAAAAAAAAAAAACATTCTATGAAGAAGATGGCGAGTGTCGAGTGCAACAATACGGTAGTGTTTCTGACAGAAGTACCTTTTAGTCGTCGTACTTATGCGGAGAAGGAAGTTTGGAAGAATTTTGCAGGATTTTCGGGCTCGCCTTGTGAGGCAAAGATGAAACCCAGGGCTCCACCAACTCTGCTATTTTTCCAGGTAGTATTTGATGTAGCTAAATAACTTACCCTTTTGTGCTCAATCATTGACTTGTAATGATTTAAATCTTTTATATAATGTTGACAATGATAGCAGAATGTATAATGACACATTCATTGTTAATGGTGCAGTATTATATTTAAAAAAGAGAGAAATCTCACATAAGTAAGCTGCACTTAACCATGTTTGACAACTGGTTATACTTTTATCCAAAACTTCAATAAACACTTGACTTGGATTTATATGTTGTCATTTTAATTACATTCTTTAGAATGAAAATTGAATGAATCTTATCATTAAGAGCTTATGTGTTTACTTATTTCATAGAATCCTGGAACAATATGAGGAAAATAAATAAATAATGGTTAAGGTGTAATATTAACTGATTGGCAAATTATGCAAAAAAAATAACAAAAAATTATTTAAAATTATTACAATAAATTATGCTACCTAGACCAATATACCTCAGTCCTATGAACTTTTATGGTACTTATGGACATAACGGGGGAAATTGCAGAGTCACTTTGGTTATTTGGAAGACCAAATAACCCCTCGACTCTGCGTTGTGTTTATTTAAGGAAGACAAGGAGTTTCTGGACGATTGGACATTTTATTTCATGTGTGGGAGCATAACAGGTTTGCATCAGTGCAATCGGTTCAGCTTCGCACAGCACACTTTGATGCAGCTTTCACAGACTGGAAATTGCACTACCTAAAAAAAATGTCAGGAGCCGCCACTGTCACTGAGGTTGAGGGGATCAAACATAGCCACTCTGGTTGTTTGGAGGAGGCTCCCTATGTGGTGAAAGGGGGAATTCTTTACCAGCGTGAAGGGAAGCTGGAAGCTCTGGTGTTGCCTCAGCAGTTCAGGGAAAGAGTGATGGGCTTGGGACATACAAGTCCCTGGGCAGGACACATGGGGTTTCAAAAGACGTGATGTAGGATTGCTAGGCAATTTGTGTGGCCAGGGATGTATAGTCAGATTTTATAGTTTTGTATCTCTTGTGAGAAGTGTCAGCTCACCTCAGGAAAGAAGGTGGCTCGAGCTCCGCCCATCATTGGGACCCCTTTTGAGAGGAAAGGAATGGATGTGGTGGGACCACAAGAGAGAAGTTCTGTAGGAAACAGGTACATATTGGTGGTCTGTGATTACGCAACTCGAGATCCGGAAGCATTTCCTTTAAGATGTGTGAAGGCTAGAAATGTGGCAGATTGCCTTGTTCAGTTGTTCTCCAGAGTAGGAATACCAAAAGAGGTCCTGACATATTGTGGGACAAACTTCATGTCTAAGCTGTTTAAACAAGTCTATGGTTTGTTAGGAGTGAAGGGAATTAAGACCACCCCTTATCACCCCCAAACGGATGGGCTTGTGGAAAGATCACAATCAAACATTGAAGAATATGCTGCGCAAGTTTATTTCAGATACAGATTGGGACCAGTGGCTACCGTATCTACTCTTTGCATACCGAGAGGTACCACAGGCTTCTACAGGCTTCTCACCGTTTGAGCTGTTTATCTGGACGCCAGGTGAGAGGGCCCCTAGACCTGTTGAAGGACTACTGGGAACATCCTGACTCAACAGGAGAAAATGTAGTGACATATGTGGTTAAGATGCGACAAAGGCTGGAGGAGATGACGGCACTAGTCCAGGAGTCCATGAAGACAGCCTAACAGACTCAAAAGAAATGGTATGACCAGAAGGCTAGAGAGAGAGTCTTAAAACCAAGTCAGCAAGTGCTCCTGCTGCTTCCAACTTCTGATAGTAAGCTACTTGGCATGGACCATACAAAATCACAAGACAAGTGAATAAAGTGACATATGAGTTATTTATGCCAGATAGGGTAAAGAAACATCAGACTTTCATGTAAACTTGTTGAAGGAGTTTCAGGTGCAACATGGGCAGGTGCAGCAGCAGATGCTGGTCTGTGCCGTACAGGATGAGGAGGTGACGGAAAAGTTTTTCCCTTCTAGGTTGGAACAGTCCAGTCCTATTAACTTGTCTCATTTGTCAGCTTCCCAGCAGGGAAGCTGACAAAGAGTTGTTCAAAGAGGCACCAGGTTTTACAGACCAGGTCCAGCATAACATTCGTCTCAAGCAAGATGCTCCTGTGCGGCAGAAGAGTTATAGGATTCCTGAACGCTTGGTGCCAGTCCTGAGAAAAGAAATTCAGTTTATGTTGGAACTGGGGATAATTGAGGTGTTGTCCAGTGAATGGAGCAGTCCTGTGGTTTTGGTTCCAAAAAAAGATGGCTCATTGAGATTTTGTATTGATTTTCGTTATCTAAATGCTGTGTCTCAGTTTGATCCATACCCTATACCCAGAATTGATGACCTGCTGGAGAAGGTGGGAAGAGTAAAGTACATAACTACCTTGGATCTGTCTAAGGGCTACTGGCAGGTGGCACTGGCACCAGAGACCCGAGAGTTGACTGCTTTTAAGGCACCATTTTCAATTCAATTCAGTTTTATTTATATAGCGCCAAATACAACAAATGCCATCTCAAGGCACTTAAATAATATAGTCCAATTCAAGCCAATTGGAATTCAATTCATTGTAATCATAATTATTTTCAAAATAATCCAATTCATTCATATAGAGCCAATTCAAAAACAATTTCCTAGCTAAGGAAACCAACAGATTGCACCGAAACTTGTCTTCAGTCCAATCTCCAGTAGAGTCCTGCACTGGAGCCCTAGGCCCGAGGGGCCCGACAGCCCAAGGGCCAGGCTTCGGGACGACGACCGTATAATTACCTCGGACACGGGCCGGGCACTTTTATTTTTCAATTTAATTATAAAAAAAAAAAAAACCTGCTAATTAAAGAACTGTGTTGTGTTTAAATGAAAACAATTGAAAGCAGGAGCAGCTGCTCTGCCCCGCGCCAGCACCTCCCTTATATAGGCATACGGTACCTCACACTAACACAGTCCTCCGACATGCCTTAAACACAGATGAGCTGGCTGAAGCAGTCCCAGAAGTAGCAGAGAGACCCTGTTGGCGGCCAAGGCTTTTGGTCCGCTACCTAAAACAGTTTGGTATATACCAGTTTAAAGTGATGCCTTTTGGTCTCCAGGGGGCAGTAGCTACCTTTCAGAGACTTTTGGATCATGTTTTGAGAGATGTCAGAGTTTTCAGCAGCATACTTGGATAATGTAGTGATATTCAGTCAGTCTTGGGAGGAGCACGTCACACTTGCAACAAATGCTGCATCATATCAGAGCTATTGGATTAACCATTAATCCACATAAATGTGCCGTTGCCCAGAGGTAAGTGGTCTACTTGGGTCATGTGATTGGGTTTGGCAAGATCCGGCCCCAGGTTGGCAAAGTGAAGGCTATTCATGTTTTACCAGTACCTACCACTAAGAAGAAAGTAAAAAGCTTCATGGGTCTGGTGGGGTGGTACAGGAAGTTCATTCCACATTTTGCAGAGTGTTCAGCAGTGTTAAACAACCTTACAAAGGGCATGTCTCCTAACAAGGTGCAATGGACTGAGGAGTGTGACAAATCTTTCAAAGAGCTCAAAGAGATGCCATCTGTGCAGAGTCGGTTCTCCACACTCCAGATTTTGAGAAGCCATAGTACAAACTGATGCATCAGGAGTTGGCCTTGGTGGGGTGCTGGTACAACTGGTACAAGAGGTGGATGGAGAGATGAAGCCAGAGGTGTCTCAGTCGCAAGCTTTTGGACAGAGAGACTATATATTCTACGGTGGAGAATGAGTGTCAGGCGATGAAGTGGACCATTGAATCTCTCAGATACTACTTGCTAGGACAACACTTTGTCTTGGAAACTGATCACCAAGCTCTCCAGTGGCTGCATCGTATGAAGGATGCTAATGCACGGATTCCAGGATGGTACCTAGCTCTGCAGCCATACAACTTCACAGTATCTTATAGATCAGGAAAGGTCAACACTGTGGCTGACTGTTTGTCACGAATTCCTGAGACTTGAGGTATTGTTTTTTTTTTTTTGTTGTTATCTTCACACAAACAAACAACAACAAAAACCAACAGGACCAGAAGACGTGTAGAGAATGATGGAAGTTTCCTTGCAGATGGATTGTCTCCAGTATGCTGAAAGTTGCAGCAGCGATTGGAAACTATTTGCCGAAACCATGAACCATTTATCACATGGACTATAATGAACAGAATCCCATCCTAAGAACTTTTAGTCTGTTGTTGAAAACAATTTAACAGTGTAGCGGGATTAAATGTAAGTAATTAATAATTAATCAGACTATGAACATGTGGAATATATGGAAAATCTTATATGTTATGCTCTTAAACACCATGATGAGAATACTCTCATTTTAAGAATAAGGTAATATTGCTGTGCATGTATGCATGTATGTGCATGATTAGTTCAGAGGCAGCTGTAAGTCTTTGTCAGTATGCAACCGGGTGGCCTGTTACCATTTAGATAATGCAGAAATTCATTAACATAATTGTTTTGTTATCATTTTATTATATTGTTATTCCTTTACTGTTAGTGGCTCTGGCTTCAATTGGAATTCTTATGTATAGTTTGGGTTCACGAAATGATGAACATCCTCCTCCTAAACCAGTAACATTGCCAAAGAGCAAGGAGGGGAGAACTGCTAGCCATTCAATGGTTCCTTGGAAACTCAGTGGCAGTCTATTGCATCTATTAACTTTAAATAAACCTACTATCTTTCTCTCTCCAAATGCTGCTGCAGCTGGGTTTTTTTATTTGCTTTTTTGGCCAAAGCCAGGCATAATTTCATGTGATTGAACCAAACCATTTTCAAAATACTTTCACACCAGAAAATTAAACCACGATTTAGCTTATTCCAAACCAAAACGTCCTCTTTGTGTCAGGCAAAATTTAATCTCTTTGGGCAGAAGATTTTTCACACCTGTAATTTCATACCAGACGAAATTACAGAATCCAAATGTCCTGACCAAATAAGTACACTTTTTTTTTTTTCGAGGATACTAATGAACAAGATCTCACGCAGCTTTATCATGATGCTGGTTAACAACTCTGTAAATCAAAGCCAGGTTTTCCCCCATTTACAAGTGTACAAACTGAAAAATGTGTGGTGCATCAAAATGACCAATCACAATCATGGAAGTAGAGTTATATCTTCCAAACACAACACTGCCACACCATTAATGCATGACTAGATCTGATGATTTACAATTCTGTTTATTTTGTGCTGCAGGGGCATGTTTTGACACAGGTGGGGAATGTTTTAGCTTTATTTTGTTAAATGAAATACTAGTCGTTTTGAATACTCTGCAGTAAATGAGGGAGAAACCGTTCAAACCAAGGAGGGGGGCTCTGTCATTCAGGCTCTAAATGCTAAATCAAAAGGTTTTAGCAGTCCAGTGATGTAAGGTAGTTTTTAAAATAATGGATGAAGATAAAGTTATAATTGTACTCTTCCAGTGGTCTCTAACTGTATATCTAAATTTTAACAATTCTACCAATTCCTAACTTGGTTTGTAACATAAGCCACCATGGTGATACGCCTCAATAAGAAATTAATCACCTTCATGGCAGTGAAAAACCAGAGTTGAACCTGAATTTAGCTAACTAAGACGCTAATCGTGTTTCATAGTATAGACCTCAGTTCAATAAAATGTCCAAACTTGTTTTGCGACAACAACAACACAAAACAGAATTATTAATACTTTTTTTAAATTAATCTAAAATAGAATTTTAAACAAAGCCAAAACAACAAGACGTGCTCATGGAACTTAATTTAAACAATAAGAATTGGTTTTAATGCATAAAAAAGCTGGTTATTTCCAGTCTGTTTCACTATGGTAACTATACTAAATGCAACATGGCGATTTCCTAAGATCTTCGAATCTGTGTTGTAAGAGCTGGTAATATTATAGAGTTTCACAGTGATAAAAGTGTGATCAAATATTCTTCCAGGATATGGTGCTAAGATGAAATCCAATGAGAAAGCGACGAAGTCTGGTGCAGACTGTGGAAAAAATATCTCACAGAAAACAAAGCTTCAGGTTGACCTGGAACTCAGGTGGTGATCTCATCCCAGACAATATGTTGCACAATGACCCAAGTATAGATTCTTGAGAGAAATCCAAGGAAGACAACTTTACTAAAAAGCAAGAGAGCAGCATCAACACAAGGTAAAAGTAAACTCTTAGTAAAGTGCTCATTTCAGATGGATTGAATGTATCGAAGAAAATGATGAACTCATAAGATCCCTCATCAGAAAATGTATAATCCAATGTCAGAAAATCAGGTTCATGGCAAAGAATTTGTAACGTTCGACATGAACACAACACGCTTTTGTACAGAAGTGAGAAGATGTAACCTCTACCTGCATCTGATACAGGCACGAAGAGGTCAAAAACATATTCTTTCTGGTTTACATTGAAAGATGTCACGCCCAGGGACTCGTTTTTAGTTTTCGTGTTTTCGGTTATGCTTCTGTTTTTCAGTCCATGTTTAGTTTTTAGTCATGCCTTAGTTTCCCTGCACTCAGTTTATTAGTTCACTCTCTTCACCTGTGGATTTTCCCTCAGCTGCACTCACTCTCCAATCACTCTCACTCCCTATTTAGTTTCCAGCCTCCCCTCTTAGTTTGCCGGATCTTTGTTGAATGTCATGTTTGTAACCCATGCTAAGATTCCTGCGTCCCATGATGCCCACGTTTTTGAAAGCTAAGTATTTATTCCATGCCATGTCCTTTTGTTTTTTTTTATAGCTACGTTTTTCTCCGGCTCTGCCGCGTTTTATGTTGACACTTTGTTTTTGTTTAATCAAACAAGCCTTTGTTTATTGAAAGTCCGCATCCGTGTCCTTCCCTACACCACAACCTGACAGAAAGATCTGGCCAGAAAATGGACGCGGCGGATTTTGAAGCTGCTTTGCGGCTGGCCGAGGACCTCTGTTCCTGCTGGGAGCAAGACAGCACCTCCTGGGAAAAATTGGACGTGGCCAATAACGTTATTGATTTCTTTTTGGAAAAGAAAAATCTCCAGACCTGGCCTGTGGACCTGTCTCGCATCTGGGGGAGGGCGAGGACCATGCAGCGCATTGCAACGAAGGACATCTTTGGCATGGAGCCACAGCAGGTAGCTGCACTATACTCCTCCTCTCTCACCTCTTCAATATGTCAGTCCACAGTATCCAGCGACCCAGCCGTCCCAGAGCTGGCCCCAGCCGTCCCAGAGGCCATAGGCCCCAGCCGTCCCAGAGCTGGCCCCAGCCGTCCCAGAGGCCATAGGCCCCAGCCGTCCCAGAGGCCATAGGCCCCAGCCGTCCCAGAGGCCATAGGCCCCAGCCGTCCAAGAGGCCATAGGGCCCAGCCGTCCCAGAGGCCATAGGCCCCAGCCGTCCAAGAGGCCATAGGCCCCAGCCGTCCAAGAGGCCATAGGCCCCAGCCGTCCCAGAGGCCATAGGCCCCAGCCGTCCCAGAGGCCATAGGCCCCAGCCGTCCAAGAGGCCATAGGGCCCAGCCGTCCCAGAGGCCATAGGCCCCAGCCGTCCAAGAGGCCATAGGCCCCAGCCGTCCCAGAGGCCATAGGCCCCAGCCGTCCAAGAGGCCATAGGCCCCAGCCGTCCAAGAGGCCATAGGGCCCAGCCGTCCCAGAGGCCATAGGCCCCAGCCGTCCAAGAGGCCATAGGCCCCAGCCGTCCAAGAGGCCATAGGGCCCAGCCGTCCCAGAGGCCATAGGCCCCAGCCGTCCAAGAGGCCATAGGCCCCAGCCGTCCCAGAGGCCATAGGCCCCAGCCGTCCCAGAGGCCATAGGCCCCAGCCGTCCAAGAGGCCATAGGGCCCAGCCGTCCCAGAGGCCATAGGCCCCAGCCGTCCAAGAGGCCATAGGCCCCAGCCGTCCCAGAGGCCATAGGCCCCAGCCGTCCAAGAGGCCATAGGCCCCAGCCGTCCAAGAGGCCATAGGGCCCAGCCGTCCCAGAGGCCATAGGCCCCAGCCGTCCAAGAGGCCATAGGCCCCAGCCGTCCCAGAGGCCATAGGCCCCAGCCGTCCCAGAGGCCATAGGCCCCAGCCGTCCCAGAGGCCATAGGCCCCAGCCGTCCAAGAGGCCATAGGCCCCAGCCGTCCAAGAGGCCATAGGGCCCAGCCGTCCCAGAGGCCATAGGCCCCAGCCGTCCAAGAGGCCATAGGCCCCAGCCGTCCCAGAGGCCATAGGCCCCAGCCGTCCCAGAGGCCATAGGCCCCAGCCGTCCAAGAGGCCATAGGCCCCAGCCGTCCAAGAGGCCATAGGCCCCAGCCGTCCCAGAGGCCATAGGCCCCAGCCGTCCCAGAGGCCATAGGCCCCAGCCGTCCAAGAGGCCATAGGCCCCAGCCGTCCAAGAGGCCATAGGCCCCAGCCGTCCAAGAGGCCATAGGGCCCAGCCGTCCAAGAGGCCATAGGGCCCAGCCGTCCAAGAGGCCATAGGGCCCAGCCGTCCCAGAGGCCATAGGCCCCAGCCGTCCCAGAGGCCATAGGCCCCAGCCGTCCAAGAGGCCATAGGCCCCAGCCGTCCAAGAGGCCATAGGCCCCAGCCGTCCCAGAGGCCATAGGCCCCAGCCGTCCAAGAGGCCATAGGCCCCAGCCGTCCCAGAGGCCATAGGCCCCAGCCGTCCCAGAGGCCATAGGCCCCAGCCGTCCCAGAGGCCATAGGCCCCAGCCGTCCAAGAGGCCATAGGCCCCAGCCGTCCAAGAGGCCATAGGCCCCAGCCGTCCAAGAGGCCATAGGCCCCAGCCGTCCAAGAGGCCATAGGCCCCAGCCGTCCCAGAGGCCATAGGCCCCAGCCGTCCAAGAGGCCATAGGCCCCAGCCGTCCCAGAGGCCATAGGCCCCAGCCGTCCCAGAGGCCATAGGCCCCAGCCGTCCCAGAGGCCATAGGCCCCAGCCGTCCCAGAGGCCATAGGCCCCAGCCGTCCAAGAGGCCATAGGCCCCAGCCGTCCAAGAGGCCATAGGGCCCAGCCGTCCAAGAGGCCATAGGGCCCAGCCGTCCAAGAGGCCATAGGGCCCAGCCGTCCAAGAGGCCATAGGCCCCAGCCGTCCAAGAGGCCATAGGCCCCAGCCGTCCAAGAGCTGGCCCCAGCCACAGAGGCCGCAGGGCCTGACCACGAGCCTACAGGGCCTGACCATGACCCCGACCAAGGACCCACAGGGCCTGACAAAGAGGCTACAGGGGCCGACAAAGCCTCAGAGCCCATGGGGCCCCAGCCCATGGACTCACCCCTTCGAGCCCCTTCCTCCCACCCCCAGACATTGGGGATGTCTGGGATCCATCCCTTGAAGGGGGGGCTCCCGCCGGATGTCCGGCCAACCGTGGGACGGTCCCCGGCTCCTCCTCCCGCCACGCAGACGGAAGTCTGGATGCCAACCGGACCACCGCCTGCTGCCACGTTATCGGGGGTCTGGGCGTCCACCAGACCACCGCCTGCTGCCACTTCATTGGGGGTCTGGGCACCCACCAGACCACCGCCTGTTCCTGCCACGCCGTCTGCGGTCTGGGTGTCCGCCAGACCACCGCCTGTAGTTTCCCTGCACTCAGTTTATTAGTTCACTCACTTCACCTGTGGTTTTTCCCTCAGCTGCACTCACTCTCCAATCACTCTCACTCCCTATTTAGTTTCCAGCCTCCCCTCTTAAGCCGCTTTCGGACAGACCGTTCTAAGAAAGTAGTTATCAGAACTACCCTCCTCGAATTTCGTTCTGATAACTATCCTTCCCCAGCGGAACTGTTTCAGTCTGCATTCGCACATGAGTCGGGACCTGATAGGGACTGATGCGCCGCGCGCAGCCGTCTGCTTCAGTGACGTGTTAGCCGTTAGCCGTTAGCCGTTTAGCGCTACATTCAAACACAAAACAAAACGGTAAAAGTAAGGAGAGTAGAAAAAACACCACCAAGAAGCTAATATGGAGAGCGGGGAGGCCACCGTGTTTATGGTCTGCATGATGGTGATATTAATCATGGACAATCACATCAGGCGTCTAATATCGAGGCTGGAAAAGCTCACAGAGAGTGTCAGGAGATACTTTTTTATTTCATGAAGGAAGAAAGGAGAGCAGAGCGCTGCAGACAAATGAGACAACGTGTAAGTTTAACTTATTAAACACCCGCCGGTTGTGTCTGTGTCTATGTGAGTAAACATTTCAGCCGTGATAGCATGACATGGGACGTAGCTACCGACCACCACACACCTTCGTTAGATTAGTTCTATAGAACTATGAAAAGACCCGACCTCGGAGAAGGAGCTAAATAGTTATAGGAACTAAGGGAGAAAGCCCCGACTTCCTGTATGTCCGAACACGGGAGAAAACGGCCCCGCGGATTAAAAGGTTATTAGAACTGCCAAAGGTTCCTACAGTCCGAAAGCGGCTTTAGTTTGCCGGATCTTTGTTGACTGTCATGTTTGTAACCCATGCTAAAATTCCTGCGTCCCATGATTCCCACGTTTTTGAAAGCTAAGTATTTATTCCATGCCATGTCCTTTTGTTTTGTTTATAGCTACGTTTTTCTCCGGCTCTGCCGCGTTTTATGTTGACACTTTGCTTTTGTTTAATAAAACAAGCCTTTGTTTATTGAAAGTCCGCATCCGTGTCCTTCCCTACACCACAACCTGACAAAAGAAACCTCCATTAGTGAGTGACAGTTGAGCATATGAGTGGGTACATTATTCTCAACAGAGTTTTACTGTTTTATAAACCCTAACCAATTTACCAGTTGCCTGAATAATAACACTAAAGTGTGAGACATTGAATTTTACAGGGATGAGAGACAATTCTTTATAGATGAATGGTGATGTATGGGTATCCACGCTCCAACTTCCACTTACAGTCAGGTGCCTCTCATTAGGCAGTTCAAACAGGAGCATTTTTAACATATTGAATGTACATTATGGGCAAAAATAATGTCTTCCTCAAGCTGCCGTGCTGTTCCTTTCTTAGAATACACATATCTCAAACAAAGGAAACCCAGCCTTGCATCACTGTGTCTGTACATACATCAAACTAGCGTTGTGGAATCAGCTGAGTGACAACAGCACCATTGGTTAAAGTGGTACATTCTGTAAAACTGGCTTGATGTGTTTAAACGCATAGGAGGCAGGAAAATTCCGCCTCTGTTACTACCTCCCTTGCTGGCTCAGACACGTATAAGCGACAGATCAACTCTGACCCCCGGTCTGCGTCTTTTAGATTTCACACCATGCACATCAACAAAGCATCAATCCCTACTTGAAAAAACATGTGACAGAGGCTAATATCTGTTTGGATAGCTGTGCAATATTTGCTCTTTAAAGTCTATGCTTCAGCACTTGTAATTCAAAATTAGATGACTCACGTGATCAAAAAATTTTGTGTGCCTGGAATTGTATCAGAGAAGAGTGATACACCAGATTTTGATATACAATTGATACATTAAAACCTCATTTGGCTCTGCACATGGAATTGACTAAACTTCCGTTTAACCATATGAAAATTTTTTTCAATTATTATTTATGATGTCTCTTGTAATTCTTTCTTTAATGTTAAAATGAAAGCTGGGTCAAAGATAGATGCTTGCTCTCTCTCTCACACATGCACACACACGCACAGACACACACTCCCAAGGCCCAGTGTTGACTGGTATAATAGCAAATCAGGTCCGGTGAGAGGAGTTTAGCATGCATGGATGATGTTCGCTTCAACATCCACAAAGCCAATTCCCCAACCTCCGTATCTCTGAGCCACACAAACCCGAGCAGACACACAGCTCTCTGCTTTCGCTCTCTGATTGCAATTAGTGAATTATGCACTTGGACTTTGGCCAGCTACGCAGGATTAAATTATTCATAAATGTTAATAGGCACTGCCTCCCTCTCTTACTCTCTCTCTAACTCCAACTCTCTCTCTCTCTCATTTCTCCAATCCTCCTCCAGGGCCCTAGCTCATATAGCCCATGCCGAAGAGATAATATTGACCTTTTCATTGGGGCATGTTATTAGGACCTGCTCTCTATCAAAACAAATGATGACATTGTCTGTAAAGCACAATACAATAAGTCATTTCAAAGGGATTACTTTAGCTTCCACACAGACAGAGCAAGAGTAAACCCAATACAGCTTGGCAAAGTCAAACTAAAATGAACAATGATGAATGAAGTAAAGACACAAAAAAAGACCATAACGTCTTAAATTTAGTACTATAAAGACAATGTGATGCTGCCTTGTTTACTGTACCAGTATGCATTTACACACACGTGTGTGTATATATATATAAGCTGCTTTAATCAAGTTTTAATGAGATTTACATTCTGCTTCACCAGAACATTTCAAAACATGCAGCTGTTCTTTCGCTCACTGCTCTATCAGACATGCATGAAACTGGTTTAAGCCATTGTTGGTCATTATGCATGGTGAAAGACCAAACAGCTTCACAGCTCAGTCCATCCGACTGCCAGACAATTAGTTTTAAGTCCAAAATCCTGCAAAAGAGGGCGATTGATCCTCCGACTGTACAGGCAGTATGAGACTGACAGGTGGAAAGTGAAGGACAAGATTAAAGCAGGGACTTTTGTGAAGTTGTCATTTTTCCTTTTTTTTTCACTAAACTCAAACTAAAAAAAAACAAAAACAAAGTAAGACACTATTTCTACAACACTAAGCCTGAAAAAAATGGAATTTAATTCAATTAATTTCAGTTTTCTTTATATAGCACCAAATCACAACAAATGTCATCTCAAGGTACTTCAGAGACAATCCAATTCAAGCCAATTTGAATCCAAGTCATTGTAATACAATCATAATCCAACCAAATTAAATTAATTATATTCCAAATTAGTCTAATTCATACATACAGAACCAGTTCAAATAAAGTATCCTAGCTAAGGAAACCAACAGATTGCACCGAAATTTTTCTTTGATCCAATCTCCCATCTTATGCACGTGGCGACTGTGGAAAGAAAAAACTCCCTTTTAACAGAAAAAAACCTCTGGCAGAACCAGACTTAGGGAGAGTGGCCATTTGCCTTGACCAGCTGGAGTTTGAGAGGACAGAAAAGAGGGGGACAACGGACACCATTCAAAGGATGCCTTGACCAGCTGGGAAAAGGTGTATCATGTGAGGTCCCCAGCAGTCTATGCCTATAGCATCATAACTATGGGATGTTTCAGGGTCACCTGAGCCACCCCTTACTATAAGCTTTGTCAAAAAAAAGAGTTTTAAGCCTAATCTTAAAGGTGGAGAGGGTGTCTGCTTCCAGGACGTATATTGGCAACTGGTTTCACAAGAGAGGGGCCTGATAACTGAAGTCTCTGTCTCCCATTCTACTGTTAGAATTTCTAGGAAACAAGTAGACCTGCAGTCTTAAAGTGAAATGCTCTGTTTGGAAAATATTGCAAAATGAGATCTTTCATATATGATGGAGCTTGGTCATTAAGAACTTTACATTATATGTGAGAAGAAGAATTTTACATTTTATTGTGAATTTGACAGGAAGCCAATTAAGAGAAGCTAAAACTTCAATAACCCAAAAACAAAAAAATTACACTACTCCAATCTTCAATTAGAAAAGACAGGATGTTCCTAATTGTGGCAATATTACAAAGGTGAAGGAGGGAATGTCCTAGAAACCTGTTTTATATGTGCATCAAAGAACAGACTTTGATTTAAAAAAAAAACCTTTAAGGTTCCTCACTGCAGTGTTAAAATCCAAGGAGATGCCATCTAGAGCAAGTATATAGCTAGACAGTCCCTTAAGCGCTCAGGTCCAATGCCAACTTCAGTTTTGTCTGAATTTAGGAGCACAAAATTCATCCAGTCATCTAGGTCTTTATATCTTAAGGACATGCTTGTAGTCAAACCAACTGGTTAGTTTAATCTGGTTCCATAGATAAGTATAGGTGAGTGTCATCAGTATAGCAATAGAAATGTATGCCATACTGTCTAATAAGATTACCTAATGGAAGCAAATATAGAGTGAAAAGAATTGGTCCAAGCACAGAACCCTGCGGAACTCCATGACTTACTCTGGTGTGCAAGAAAGATTCTTTGTTTATAATAACAAACAGGAATCTATATAGATAAAAAAGGACTTAAACCAGCCTAATGCAGTTATTTTAATACCGATAACATGTTGAAGCATTTGTAATAGAATACTGTGATCGGTTGTATCAAATGCAGCACTAAGCTCCAACAGGACAAGGACAAACACAAGTCCGCTATCAGAGGCGAGGAGGAGATCATTGGTAACTGTTTTTGTGCTATGATGCACTCTGAATCCTGAGTGAATCCGTTCAAACTGATTATTTCTGTGTAAATGATCACAAAGTTGAGCTGCAACAATTTTTTCAAGAACTTCAGACATAAAAGGGTGATTGGATATGGGTCAATAATAAGCTAACACTCCTGGATAAAGAGTCAGTTTAAATGTTTAATTACAACAACCTTAAAAGTCTGTTACATAGCCTTTCAACAAAGAGACTGATTAAGGGGAAAATCTTGAACAGTGTGGTTGAGATTCGGTGTAAAAGACGAGTCGATGGTTTAGACAAAGCTATTGTTAGCTCAGAGAGATCGACTGGGCAAAAACAGTCAAAACAAATCAGGTTCTAAAGATACTTCCAAAGCTGCTGTCCTTGATGATACATAATTGATAATGGTGAAAAGAATTCCATGAATCTTCTCTCAAATAGAAACACTTATTGGTAAAGAAGTTCATACTGACAGTTAAAGGTATACTTGGCTTAACAGAGCTAGGACTCTTAGTCCACCTAGCTGCAGTGCTAAAAAGACACCTGGGATTTTTTTTTTATTCTTTTGTATCAGTGATGAATAGTAAGCACTTCTAGCTTTACGAAGGGCTTTCTTATGTGTGTTTCTCTTTCTTTGCAGGTATCCCTGGCCTTGTGCTATGTTTGTTGCCCCCTCTTTCTTGTCCTATGAAACCCGAGATGGTCAAGGCGGATCGCCACCGTTCCTGAGTCTGGTTCTGCCAGAGGTTTCTTCCTGTTAAAAGGGAGTTTGGGAGACAGATAAGGGGAAGGAGGAGACAGTTAAGTGATGCTGTCGTACCGCGAGAACTCGCAAGACTTTTGGCAGAATCCAACATGGTGCACCACTAATCAAAAATTTCATTGTCTGTAAAACTCCGCCAACTTATCTAAAACTAGTTACATAGTTTATTTTTCTAACAATTAATTTCTCTATCCCAAACACTCTGGATCAAAGCAAAGATTTGGATTTCTTAAAGGAGTACATTGACGAGTGTTTTGAGCAGATTTTTCGATAAGAAATCCAATAAAGTCACTTCAGCAGCTTCAAAGCTTCCTCATCAAAAAGATGCCATAACGAGGACTCACCTGTCGGCCCACCCTTTAGCAGCTATAACAGCTTCAACTCTTCTGGGCAAGCGTTCCATAAGGTTTAGGAGTGTGTTTATGGGAATTTTTGACCATTCTCCCAGACGCGCATTTGTTAGGTCAGACACTGATATTGGATGAGAAGGCCTCAGCTCTAATTCATCCCAAAGGTGTTCTATCGGTTTGAGGTCAGGACTCTGTGCAGGCCAGTCAAGTTCTTCCACACTAAACTCGCTCACTGGTCCGCTGTCACGTTGGAACAGGAAGGGGCCATCCCCAAACTGTTTCCACAAAGTTGGGAGCATGAAATTGTCCAAAATCTCTTCGTATGCTGAAGCAATCGGAGTTCCTTTCACTGGAACAAAGGGGCAAAGCCCACCTCTTAAAAAAACAACCCCACAGCATAATCCCCCCTCCACCAAACATTACACTTGGCACAATGCTGGGAGGGAAGAGACCTGTCAGTCGCAGACAGAGACCCGTTGTGGCCAAATTCGAACACTTTAAACACAAGGAGCTGGTTTCGCTATTCCTTGCTCCATGGGGGCTGCTGGTTGCCTGAGGGTCCTTTTATCTGATGCTGATCTCTGGAATGGGGGGTGGTTGCAGCCCCCTTCCACCATTATTACCCACAATTCATGTAAAGCCTTTGCCATATATTTTGCTTGCACATGCACACACAGGCACGCATACACTCCCATTCGTTCACTCATATGCTCACTCTACAGTTGCCATGTCACTTTGTGGCTTTAATGATATTCAGTGACCATAGTTTAGTTTTCATATAGTTGTTGCTGGCAATATTGTTGCTGTTTGTTTCTTCCTTTTCGTTCAAATTTTTTCCTCATAGCCCTTGTGTGTTTTCTTTTCCTCCAAAGATTTAGCAGCTGGTTGTCTGTTTTATGGTTCTATCTTCTTTATTTTCTCCTCACTTTCCCTTTCTTTTATTCCCCCCTTTAATTGAAATTTAATTTAATAATAAGAAATGTTGTTTTTTATATATATATATATATATATATATATATATATATATATATATATATATATATATATATATATCTACAACGGTGCTGCAAACTATGATGAGAACAATGGCTCTGTAAGTACAGAAAAAAAGGCAGTTTTTTTTTTTCACACCTCATGCAATCTCAGGATGGGGGGGATTGGATCAAAGAGAAGTTTTGGTGCAATCTGCTGGTTTCCATAGCTAGGCAAAAAAAAAAATTTATTGGCTTTGCATGTATGAATTGGACTAATTTTGAATTTGATTAATTAAATTTGATTGGATTATGATTGTATAACAAGGACTTGGATTCTGATTGGCTTAAATTGGATTGTATCTTTGATGTGCCCTGAAATGACATTTGTTGTAATTTGGTGCTATATAAATAAAATTGAATTGAATATGTTTTATGACTTTTCAGACTAATCAAAATTCTTCTAAGTTTGAGGAACACCATTTTCTCTCCAACTTTCTTGCAGTGTGCTTTAAAGCACAGAACTCTGGATTAAACCAAGGGGCCAGCCTCTTCTGACTGGTGGCCTTAATTTTTAGAGGGGCAACATTTTCCAGTGTTGTTCCTCTTTCTACGCAATGATGAAAATGATAATAGAATGGAATTAATTATTTCACTTTGGTTACAGTATTCTTTGATAGACACCTTCTATAAATACATTTATTCTCAGAAGCTGTGTAGTCAAGTAATGTAAACTCAAAAGTTATCAAACAAAAGGTCAGATAAGACGGTTATGAGGAAATACTGTTCACTGTCACTCTCGATGGCATAAGTCAGCACAAGATCAAGTGTATAATTAAGAGAGTGAGTGGGTTTATGTACACTTTGAGAAAATCAAATTGAATCTAATATAGAATTAAAGTTAATATTGAGGCTGTAATTTTCACATCTACATGAATTTCAAAGTCACCCACTACAATGACTATCTGACCTTAGCACTAACTTAGTTTAAAAAAATCTAAGAACTCAGACTCAGAAATAAAAATAAACAGGTCTTTGTGATTTCCACTTTCGGCGTGAAAAATTGAAAGTCAGATTCAAAAGAGCAAAAACTAATCTTGGGTCAAGGACTAGTGATTAAGCCTGATCTGAAGATGGCTGCCACTCCTCCTCCTCTGCCTGTGGTTTGAGGAATGTTACAATTTAAATTGCCAGAGGGAGTTGATTAATTAATGCTAACATGATCCTCCTGCTGCAGCCAGGTTTCTGTGAGACAAAATATATCAATATGATGATCACCAATCAACTCATTCACTGACAGAGACTTGGAAAGGAGAGATCTAAAATTTTTGCAAAACACGTTTAATAGTTTTTTTTTTTTTTTCCAGATTTGCTCCTCTTGGGTTTATTAATTCAATTTGGGTGTTGTGGTAGCAGACAGTCATTATGGGGTGGGTGAGGCAGCAGGTAGGAAGCTGCAGAGAATGGTGTAAGACTACAATTCTGCATCCTGGTCTTAACGCTGGGTTGTCATGTTGATGGATAACTAATAAATTTGGCAACATTTCTAAATACGGGAGAGCCGTTCCTTCCAAAGTGCAATGGAAGCTGTCTCTCCTAATCAGCCAGAGGTTGAGGGATGACACGCAGCTAAAGATGTCATCACTGTTCAGATTTGGGAGGAGTCCAGAGAGAAATATGGCGTCTGACACTGTTTTGACAAAATTACATACCAATGCAACATTAATTTTAGTACCTCCAATTGGCGTAACTGCCAACATGAATAACTATTTAACTGTATTTACATCTTATTCTAAGCCTGCAGTTTTAAATAGGATTGTACGTCACCTTGGCCCCTAGAATGTATTTCACTAGGGTTACTGGTGTCTATAATACCACAGACTATGGAGCTGCAAATTACAAGGGTTTCTACTCAGTGAGTGTTTTTATTTTATTTTATTCAAAACGCAGACAGGTTGGTGGTGAACCACACTTGACTTGCTATGCCTCCTCTTCCTGATCATTACCAAGCCAGCCTGGGGTCCCGGCTGCTTGGGGTCTGCCGGGGGGCAGCTAATAGGATTAACTATGATAGGTGTCTCCACACCAGCTAAAAGGGACCTGGCTAGCTTTCAGCTGGTTTTCAATGATGCTGAACCGAGCTTCCAGTTTGGATAACCTTGCCTCGAAAATTACAAAAAGACTACATTTGTTATATAGACCATTATCGCAAAAGGAGGCACAGGAGTAACTAAACATCTTTCACACGGAACAATAGAAAGCTGGAGATGGAGGGAGAGAGGTGGTAGAAACGTGTCAAAACACCAAAGAGCTATATAAATGAATGCTAGGATAATACAAATTGTGTGCTTTATGGTTAACAATGCAAAAGTGTGTCACTTATAAGAAGAATTTAAGTGATATTTAATGGCTTTAAAACAAAGTCCATAAAGAGCTCTTGAGAAATCAGTTCACTTGGTATAGAATCCAGAAAAGTTGAAGGGATAACTGAGGAGTCTTAGGTGATGAGGCCCCAGTCATTCCCTGCAATGACATTGCATTGTGTATAGATACCTAGGCATACTTCAGGCACAAAAGTCTAATGCATGTCTACATACCCAGTCAACAAGTTAGAGATTAGTGTGGAAGTAAGAAACCATGATGACAACTGAAAGCAGGAAGGAACTGATTTCAAGACAGAAATGGATGGACATGAATGCCTGGCCAGGTTTTTGCTAAACTCGATTGGTTTATGTGAAAACAGCCTGCAATCAGATGATTGAGCTGGACGCTGAAAAAACTCCCAGCTTGACAACATGTTTAACACTGAATCCTACGGGTAGGCCAATTGCAAGAGGGCTGCCAGTCCCATACTCTTATATGTACGCAACCCTCAATAAATACACATGAACAAAACTATAAATTCTAGTGCAACACATATTGTTCAGTGCAACATATTTTTAATTCTTTAAATATTTTTTTTAGTAGAATAACTTTCCATCATTGTGAACATCTCAGTTACGACTGTGCAATTGTTGCCTTTAAATGAAATTAAATAAAAAATACTTTATTCATCCCAAAAGAAAATCATATATTCAAATGAAAATAATGAGTACAAAAAATACATCTTTACATCATCAACTGTCACCTGTTACTTGATTGTGCTGAATGACAGACTGTTGCGATTGTATTTTAGCTTTAAAGCCTGGATCATGTTCCAAACTGATTATTGCCCATGGCTTACATATATATATGCATGAGGTCTTTTTTTGTTTTTATTAAACCTTTATTTAACCAGATAAAAGACCCATTGAGATCAAGACCTCTTTCACAAGGGTGACCGATGGCCAAGAAAGGCAGCAGCACACGTCATGTTGACAAGACAGATAGACAGCAATTACATGCTGTCACGTTGGGTGGTGATGCGTGGTGTAGAAACAGGTCACGGATATGGATATCAAAAGCAAAACTTGATTTATTTTCAAGAATTAAAAAAAAAAATGGATAACAAAACCAAACTGTGAAAAAATAAAACCTGACTATGACCATGAAAACAAAGGACTTGACTTGAGTTGACAATGCTGGTGCATTGGAAATCTGGAAACTATTATACTATTATATACTGAGGGAGTGATTGGTGAGTGGGTGCAGCTGAGGGGAAAAAACACAGGTGTTGTGAGTGAAGGTGATGGCAGGGCAACAAAAACTGGAAAACATGGCAAAACTAAATACTAGACCTGAACTTGAAGACTAACAAAACTAAGACATGAGAGAAAACTAAAACATGGCAAAACTAAAAGCTAAACAGGATCTAAAAACATGACAAAAACCCCTAGACATGACACATGCACAAACATTAAAAAATATAAAGTGCAAGCTGTTTGACAAATGAAGTACAGAAGTTATTCTTCCGGTAACAAATTGAAAGTTCAAAATTTAAAACACAGGCCTCGTTCGAAGGATTTCCATTGTCGTTTTTTAAAAATAGAGCGGAAAGCTTTCAGTGGAACAAGTTCTAACAGTTTCAAATGAGACTGGAGATCATTCCATGCAGAGGAGGCAGAGAAACTGAAAGCTTTCTTTTCCGTTTCAGTTCGAACACGAGGAGGAGAGAAATGCAAAATGTCATTTGACCGTAAGGCATAACGGCTTTCAGTTCACCGAAGAAAAGTGCATAAATAGGTAGGAACCAAGCCAATAAGAGCCTTGTAAACAAGAGTTATCCAGTGTCTATATCACCTTACATTCAAGGAAGGAATGCCATTGTTCTGACAACATTTTCACACTAACTTTCTCAGATGATTTGGCTAGTTTATAATTTTTGAGTGATCACACCTACATTGTAGGACTGAAAGTGAGCTGCCAGCAGTCAGATAAAATGTTTTTTGTTTGTGAGCTGTTTCTGTCAGTTTCAGAATAGGCAAGAATGAAGTTAATTGGATTTATTGTTTATTTGATAGAGACAGATGCTTTAAAAACATAGAGAGCTGAATAAAAAATATTTAATGCGCACCATAACAAAATTTATACCAAATTTTTAGTCGTATTTAAACCTAGATTTCATCTTTTCATCAAATTTCAACTATTTACTGTTTTCTGTGCTGACTGATTCCTCAGCCATGAATGGCAAATTCAAATATATGATACTTTACTACTTATGCCTGACACCCTTTCCAGGGTATAGGCCGTCGACAAGGGTCCTCCAGAGTTTTCGGTCACTGGCGTTCTTTTCTATCTGCGACCAGGTGCCTCCCAGCCTCTTGGTGTCTGCCTGGAGATCCCTCCGCCAGGTCTTTTTGGGCCGACCTCTGTTTCTCTTCCCTTGATGGTTCCAAGTCAGAGCCTGTCTGGTGGTGTTTGACGCTGGTTTGCGTAGTGTGTGCCCGATCCATCTCCACCTTCTTCGCCCAATTTCGTCTGCTGCTGGTAGTTGTTTGGTCTTTGTCCATAGGTCTTTATTGCTGATTTTGTCTGGCCAGTATATGTTCAGGATTCTTCTGAGGAATTTATTGATGAAGGTTTGCACTTTATTTGTGGTGGTCTTTATTGTTCTCCATGTCTCTGCCCCGTAAAGCAGGACTGATTTTACATTGGAGTTGAATATTCTTATTTTTGTGTGTTGTTGTATCTCTCTAGAGCGCCAGATGTTCTTTAGAAGTAGGAATGCTGTTCTAGCCTTGCCTATCCTAGCTTTCACATCTGCATCCGTACCACCCTGGTTGCTGATGATACTCCCCAAGTAGGTGAAGGACTCTACTTCTTGCAACGTGTCGTCCCCTAGAAGGATTGGCTCTGTGCTGGTGTTATTAATCCTCATGAACTGTGTTTTTCCCTTGTGTATGGAGAGTCCTACTTGAGAGGAATTCTCTGCCAGTATTTTAGTTTTTTCTTGCATTTGGTGGTGTCTATGTGAGAGTAGGGCCAGATCGTCTGCAAAATCCAAGTCGTCTCGCTGTGTCCATAACGTCCACTGAATTCCGTTCTTTCTTTGTACTGTGTTTTTTTTCCATTATCTAGTAAATGGACAGTAAAAACAGAAATGGGGATAGTAAGCAACCCTGTCTGACCCCTGTCTTGATCTCAAACAGGTTTGTGAGCTGCCTATCATGAATGACTCTACAAGTCATTCCAGAATAGCTGTTTTTGATTATGTTCACTAGTTTAGTGGGCACTCCATGGTGTCTTAGTAGCTTCCAGGTGGTCTCCCTATGTACACTACCAAAATTTTTTTCGTAATCTACGAAGTTGACGTAGAGTGATGTACTCCACTCTAGTGACTGACTATAATAATGCGGAGGGTGGCAATCTGGTCTACACATGACCTGTTCTTTCTGAATCCTGCTTGCTGATCTCTTAATTGATGGTCAACTGCATCATTCATTCTGTCTAGGATTACTCTATTTAGCACTTTCCCTGCCATTGAGAGTAGGGTGAGCCCTCTATAGTTGCTGCAGTTACTGAGGTCTCCTTTCTTTGGGAGCTTATTGATGAGGCCCTCTTTCCAGTCTGCTGGAATCTGTTCCTCTTCCCAGATCCTTTTGAAGAGTGGATAAAGCAGCTTCACAGTGGTATCGACGTCCGTCTTTAAGGCTTCTGCCGGGATGTTATCTGGCCCTGTTGCTTTTCCATTCTTCAGCTGTTGTACTGCTTTCCTGATCTCCTCTCTGCTGGGAATGTCACAGCTGATGGGGAGGTCGAACTGTGCTGGTTGGATCTTTGGGGGGTTAGTTGGTGGGGGTCTATTTAGCAGTTCCTCAAAGTGTTCGGCCCATCTCTTTAGTTGGCCCTCTTTTGTTCTAATGATGTTTCCCTCTCTATCCCTGACTGGTCTTTGTGGCCTGGTATATCTACCTGACATCTTTCTGGTGGTGTCATACAGCTGCTTCATGTTGCCATGTTTTGCTGCTTTCTCTGCTTCCTCTGCTAGGCTGTCGATGTATTTCAGCTTGTCTGCTCTAATGCTTCTTTTAACTGCTAATTCTGCTTGCGTCTTTGCTTTGGATGTTCTTGTGCGGCTATTTGTGACTTCTGCTTTCTTTTCTTTCCTTTCTTTTATCTTTTGTTGTGTTTCTGCAGTTATCCACTCTTTTTGCTGGAATTTCCTGTATCCAAGTACTTCTTTGCATGTTGACATTAGTGTGTCTTTAATTTGTTGCCACTGACTCTCAATGCTGGATTGCCTTCAAGTAGTTCCTGGAGAACTTCATATTTATTGGAGAGTTTCAGTCTGAATTCCTCTTGCTTTTCTGTCCCTTTCAATAGGCTCACATTGTATTTCTGTCTGTTAGTTGTCTCTGTCTTGTTTTTATTTAGTTTGAGCTTCAGTTTAGCAGTTACGAAGTGGTGGTCCGATGCTACATCTGCTCCCCTTTTAACTCTCACATCTTGTAGAGTTCTTCTGAATTTCTTGCTTATGCAGATGTGATCTATTTGATTCTCTGTAGTATGGTCTGGTGATACCCATGTTGCTTTATGTATCTTCTTGTGGGGAAAAATGCTGCCTCCTATTACCAGGTTGTTCAGTGCACAGATGTCTGAGAACTTTTCTCCGTTGTCACTCATCTCACCAAGTCCATGTGTTCCCATGACATCTTCGTATCCTGTGTTTACCTCCCCTACCTTTGCGTTAAAATCACAGATGAGGATGGTGGTATCCTTCTCTGGGTATTTGTCCAGGATGCTCTGAAGTCTGTCATAGAACTCTTCTTTTTCTTCTTCCTTGCTGTCGTTCGAAGTTTTGTATCTCTTGCGCTATTTGGAAGGTTTTCCCTGCTTGGTACATTGTTCTTACATTCCATGTTCCAATGGCAATGCTTTTCCTGGTTGAGAGAAGGGTGGTCGGTCTTGCGGCTTCCAGGGGCTC
Source organism: Odontesthes bonariensis (assembly GCF_027942865.1). NCBI lineage: Eukaryota > Metazoa > Chordata > Actinopteri > Atheriniformes > Atherinopsidae > Odontesthes > Odontesthes bonariensis. The sequence goes on along the minus strand of NC_134525.1, from coordinate 26,608,872 downwards.
CTGGCTTTCACCACCTAACGTCATACGTCTTCGATCTGAAGAACTTCTCTCTCCCAGTGCCGAATGTTCTTTCTGTTTCCTTGTCGTCGTTTCTGTAACGTAAAATGTTTTACGGGGTGGGGTTGTTGGCCCCATGCCCAACCCCCAACCTGGAGGACCAGGTGCTGCTTTTTGTCTGACCTCTACTCTAAAACCTGCCCGGCATGGTTGAACCTACTGGGGGTATGACCCCCCTCCGGTATAGCCTTCAGAGTCACAGAGGTACGCAAGCCTCCCCACCACGGCAAGGTAACAGGGAGGATATATGATATATGATAGTGCAACATAAAAGCTGGCTGACCGCAGCTGCTGAAATACCCCCAGCAGTGCTGAGTTTTGACATTTAAAAAGGTGGAAATTCAGATAGGCAACCGCTATTGTGAGTATCTTTTCCATTAAATAGTCAAACTTTAACTTATTGTGCTCTCTCACCAACAATCACTGGTGAGAGCGCGCAGGGCCAGTCTGACATTTTGAGCGAGGCATCCTGTGTGTGATAATATGCAAATTTATATAATGATGCTGAGACTGCAGCAGAAGTCATACATGTCCCTCTCTGTGTCTTTTTCTCCACAGCTCTCCCTTCAGGGCAACAGTGCATGATGCTATCTATTACACTGCTCTACGTATTTGCATATCTGCTCAGAAGCCTCTGTTTTTAATAATGTCACAACAGATGATATTGTGCGGCTGGATGAAGTAGGGTGGTGTTGGGGGTGGGTGGAACTATATCAAAGTTCCTCTGCACACGTAAATAAGCAGTGTGTTCATGAACGGGGGCTGAGGGAGAGAAGGGAGTGCAGAATTTTTAATAAAGTCTATACACATTTGGTGAGGTGTGGATAGACGTGGGTGGAACTGGATAACACATAGTTCAAGTGTAATCAATGATATGCAAGTATGTATGTAATACCACGACTGTAGCTGGATGTAATTGTAGCTTTCGAGTTAGTTCTATAATAATAATGTTGTTTTTTCTGTCTTTTCATTGGTCTTCATAGATAAAATGGTTCTTATGGTTTTGTTTTCAAAGAAGTAATCATGTAGTAAAAATAGCTGCTTTAAAAAAAACTAGTCAAAACTAGTACAACACGACGATCTATTAAGCTATTGACACTTTTAATCTAATACCAGGTAAACTTAGGTGTGGGAAAAGTACATACCACAAAATTGGACATTGGCAGAGACTATATGGCTGAAAGGCCATATTTCATCCAGAGTGCAAGAGAGAAATTGGAAGCAATGCAGATTTTATAGCCGTAGAACATGCTGTTCTCATTGCAGCACATGAAGAATAGCAGCTGAGTCATCTTATTGTATCGAAGCAACTTGACTTCAGCCACTCTTCCGTGGATATTTGTTTTATAAATATGCATTTATTTTCTGAATTTCTGTTTTCCGTGTATCAAACTTAAAGGGACACTATGTAATAAATTAAGTCATTTATTAGCTCAAATCAACATATTCATTCATAAGTTAGTCCTCATTGGTGTAAAATGATCTCTGTCAAAAATCTCACTTATCCTCCTGAGTGAAGAATAACTTGTCTGTATCTACATAGAGCAGGTAAGCTCTATGGAGGCTGCCATGTCCTTCCGGTCTATGAAAAACGACGAAGTGCCGAGAGGGACATAAAGCACTTCGAATCGCGATTTCCCCACCAGGCCTACAAGCAGAAATGACGTCATTGTGACGTCATTTCCGCCAAATGGCTTATTACAGCCGCTAATGCTAAATAGATTTTATTCCTTGGCACATATGTCTTTGTGTTCATTAGCTTTCTTTTTGTAAGTGCATCATCTTCTTCTTTTTATTATTATTCCTATGCTCCCCCTGGATATCTTCTTTTTGGCGTTATGCTCACATTTGTAAACTGTTATTTTGTTGATTTACTAATAAAGTTTAAAAAAAAAAAAAAAAAAAATGCTAAATAGATTTTATCTCGTAAATGATCCCACTAATAATGCATTGATTGTTACCAAACTTCTGCCGTAGTACACATAGGCTCTTAACTCACAAAACGAGGCATTAGAAAGTTTGTAAGTTTACCGGGAGTTTATTTACCGCTGCTAATGCTCCTATTGCTAACGCAGGCTAATGCTAACGCTGCGTCGACGTCACTTCCGGTAACTCCCGGAATATGACTAATTGCATTGCTTGCACACCAAAGGAGATGTTATGTTATCTGACATGTTATCTGTCATCTGTATTCATAGTGTTGTTGTATGTGTGTTATGTAATCCTTTGTACTGTGTGTCTTGATTTCTTTTTGTTTGTATGGACCTTGAGTCTGAAGCTATAGCTTCTTGAATCTTGACACATTCCGCTTGCCGTAGTTCAAGAAGTTGCAGCGCACATTTGAAAACATGAGGCGCTAGAGAGCAAATTCATTCAACTTTGCAAAATAAAATTGCACCACTAGATGGGGGAAGAAATTACATAGTGTCCCTTTAAAATCAGCAATAAACTGCATCAGTCTTTCCTTTTGGCAAATAGTATTGTGTTTTTTTCATTATCCATATTCCTTCAAAGTGCAAGTGTAATTCAGAGAGGGTTATGGTGTGGTGGTTCAGCTGGCAACATTTAAAACATCTAAAACCCAAAACCAAAAATGCCACAAAACATGGACATTGAAGAGAAACAGGCTTTTTATAAACTATACTGAATTTCATATATTTGCACAGTCCATTAAAAACAAAAATGCTGAAAAACATATACCACAAACTCAATATTTGTCATGGACTATGTTTTAGGTCATGCTTGGTTTTTCACGTTTTAATCATTTCTTAGTTTTCTCATGTTTTAGGTTCAGGTCTTGTGTTTAGTTTCATGTCATGCCACCCTCTCCTGCCCTGCCATCAGCCTCACGTCCCTCACCTGTGTTTTGCCTTGTCAAGTCCTTTGTTTTGTTTGTCACAGTCATGTTTTGTTTTCATAGTCTCGTTTAGTTTTTTGATATCCGGCTCAGCCGCGCTTTCTGTTGATACTTTGTTTTTTGTGAAATAAATCTACTTTGCTTTTTTGAATATCCACATCCGTGTCCTTTAATACCACCAACCCTGACAATATTTTACGTGTCATGTTTTTGGGGGACCTTGTGTTTAAGGAAGACACAAGCATTCCTGGAGTGTGCACAGTGATGGCGTTAAAGGCTGTTCATGCTCACGTATTAAAGCTGCAGTCTGCAAGATTTGTTGTTGTCATACGTAAAGTCCAACTTTTTGGCATTTTAAGAGTTTACATGATCTATCAGAATGCTTGAAGTTGAAAACGGTGACCTCCGTAGTCGCAAAATGCAAGAAATGCTTATTTTTTAACCGAAAAATAAAAAGTTATTCAACTTCCTGTCCCGCCCCTTCAAAACACATGAGAACTCGTGCACGTCTATGTGCACGCCAGATGCGCCCACACGACTCCTCATTCATCAACTCACCTGTCATTTGCGATCATGGAAGACACAGTAAGTAGACTAGCCCGTAATGAAGTTCAATAGTCTAGATAAATAAGCGTGGGGACGAGCCTACCTTGTAACGCTCGTGCACAATCGGTGATTGACAGGCAGCAGAGCCCAGCTCGTGAACCCGATTGGTTACCTTTTACCGGTCCGGTCTGCAATTTTGTAAACAAACCTGCTGGCTTTGGAGGGACCTAGCGGGACATATAGGGGACCTAGAGAACTCATTTTTTTTTTGTATTGGGGTATTTAATGTACTACTTTCAGAATCCCCGGACAGTTCCAGGCACTATGCTTGAAAAAGAGTTGCAGACTGCAGCTTTAAGTAAAACCTGTAGAGCGAAACGCAAGTGTATGAAAGAAAAGTTTCATGTGTGCACAATGTAGTAAGACATGACCGTTGAAATAATTCCCCAGATTCCATAAAATACAGGTTTTGTCTGAATACTGATAATATATGGTTGAGATAGTCCAAGCTGATTTTAAGAATGCACAACTTTCCCCCAAAAAAAAAAAAAATTTCCTCCCATAAATGCTGGATTTTTCCCATAGCCATGGATTTTAGAAATTGCTAGCAGGTCTCTGTAACAAAAGGGTCCCCTGACATACAAAAGAATAAAAACAATTGACCAAAAAAAGTTCCATTATCTCATCTGGCCTTTACTGAGACTCAGGTCAGGGATTTATTAAGAGGCTGCATGTTGTTAGTTATTAATAAAATCTTTTTGCTCTATTGCTCTTTCAAACATTGATGCTTAGGCCAATGCTCTACCCTCCCACTCCCTTCGCCAAATGTCATTTGCCTTGAAAACAGCAGACCAATGCGAGCACTGTATCAGTTTCACAATCTAGGATGGAGCTTTGAGATATTTTCAAGGATTCAATTTTCAATATGGGAAACCTTGAGCACACATTTAAATACACACATACAAAAGCCAGGGTTATACAATTCTTTATAGGGCTAAAAGCCAAGACTCGGTAATCATGGATTAGCATATGATACAAAGCAATAGGCTGTGCTTTGGCTACGAATCAATGAAGAACTATGACCTCCTACAATTACAGCAGGCAGGAAGCTTCCAAAGAGGGTTTTAGTCTGTGTGTTTGGGTTAATGTGTGTTTGTATGGATGTCCGTCAGATGAGAACATAAAGGAAATATGAAATTAAACCATGTTATCATTGTCTGAAAATGTGATGGGTTTGTTTGATGGCCACAGCCTGAGTAAATATCGTAGAGAAGCAGGTCTGGTAACTAGAGGAAAAACTGGCTTTGCAATTAAGTGAGTATATAGTATGAATACAGAAAAACAAATACACAGGAATTAGGGCTGTATGGGGTAAACAACAGGGTAAACATTTAGGATGTAAACTTGTTCTCATATTAAGTTTATCATTTGGTATGTCAAAATGACCATGTAAAGATTTATTTAAAAGGATGTACTGTTATGTGCATAATAAGCTTGGCAATTATCCACCCCCCAAATTCTAATTTTTGAAATTTTGAGAAGTGGACGGTACATGAATAGCCACAAAAGGAAGATGCTGAATAAAATTTAATGCAAATATCATAACAGACATGTGATACTCCTGTATAACTAAAAACACACATATATCCACCAAAGATAAACGTATAAAAAATATGGCTGAAATAAACCAGCTACTGCTAATTGCTGTTTGGATTTTTAGCTTCAGACATAGACTTTCGGTTTAACCTTTTTGCTGTTTTGCTAGCAAAAAAATGAAAAATAAATCACCGACTGAATCTGAATCCTGTGAAACATTCATGGTATCCCTGGTGATTCAGCCACAGATTGCAGGGCAATTACAGCAGACAACATTGATCTTTCTTTGAACATTAGCTTCTGCCAAGATAATGAGCAGAGCCAAATATTGTCCAAATATCAGTGAACCCTTTTCATTCCTGTAGCATTTTTCAAACTACTGTATGTTGGTGCCTAAAGAGATAGCAAATTGATGCGCTGCTAAACCTTGTTCTTAAGTCTCCCACTCTCAATTTACAAGTAAGCTCTACCTTTCATCTTGCCACTACCTCATAACAGAATTAACCAAGTCTGACTTAAAGGATAAGACCGGTTTTTTGACATTGGGCCCTTGATTTCACATTATAACATGATGTTCTACTCACCCCTGCTTGTTGTTGGTCATTCGGAGCTGTTCCGAAGATATTCGCGAGGCGTCTGGCTGCTCTCTTGAAATGTTCGGCCATGAAACGGTTTCCTATGGGCAAGCTTATACAGGCACAAACTATGCTGTTTATAATTTATTAATTACTGTACACTAGCACTGATAACGTGGAGGTGCGTTGCTTACTTAAAAAAATCCGGGTTACTAATTTTGAATTTTAGCCGAATGAATAAATAGGCAGCAGGTCTGTGGGCTGTCTGTGGCAGTAGCACCAGAGGACGTCAGTAACACCCACTTTACAACAAAAATTCAAAATTATAGTAACCCGGATTTTTTTAAGTAAGCGACGCACCTCCACGTTATCAGTGCTAGTGTACAGTAATTAATAAATTATAAACAGCATAGTTTGTGCCTGTATAAGCTTGCCCACAGGAAACCGTTTCATGGCCGAATATCTCAAGAGAGCAGCCAGACGCCTCTCGAATATCTTCGGAACAGCTCCAAATGTTCAACAACAAGCAGGGGTGAGTAGAACATCATGTTATAACGTGAAATCAAGGGCCCAATGTCAAAAAACCGGTCTTATCCTTTAAAAGATATTTATCAGGCCAAAGGCCCTCGCCTTGAGTAGACCTTGATCAATTATACTCAAGCCTCAGAAGTGACAGTGGAGACGCAAGTGGTGAGGTGGCAACTGAATACTGCATTATATAATAATAAAATATCATTTCCGGTGCAGACTATAGTTTTTTTTTTTTTCAATCTGCTCCCCACCATACTATTTTATTTGTTATTCTTCATTTTGGGTTTATCCCTAACCTCATGTCAACTGACCCCATCTTGTGCACTGTGACTGGCTGTAGTTCCACACTGATGGCTCACTCACCTCTCAGAAAATTAACATGCAACACGCCATCCCATCCCATCGAAGAGCCAATTTACCTCAGATCTGGGCCATTTGTCAGCAACTTTAAAATAATGCTTAACATCTTGTAGGGTGAATTATGTTTTAAAGAAGAATAACAACCTGCGACTGATTAGATAAATATAATTACCCTTCAACATCCAGACTTCCTGCTTATTGTACCTGCCTTTAACAGGTCAATTATCTGCTATGAAGTACAAAAATATATAGTATGTCAACATTCAAATTATGGATTTGATTCCTATCACTGTGTCTCCTATACAGCTTTGGACAGTTTTGGGTTCTTTAACTTTCGACTAAACAGGCAGAAACAAAGATTACTTAAATTTGTTGCTGTGACTGTGAAGAGACTGACTAATGAATCAAAGCTGTAATTACTGGCTTGCTGTGACTACACTGGTCCATGTGTTTCTGAGACTACTGCTACAGAACTCTGTGACATTTTGTATACATTTTTCTGAATTGATATTGAACTGACTTAAATGTATTTGGAAAATTGTATTTTCATATTGTTTATGTCCATTGGAAGTTTGTTAAGAGATTATGGGGTATAACAAAAGTCTTAAAATCCAGTAATTATGTTTGTAATACTGTTTTCATGATTTTATTATCCATCCAAATCTAAAGCCAACACTATTTTATCTGCCTCAAGAGTGAATCAGTTGGCTGCTATTTGAAACTAAGTCACTGTTTTGTACATTGCTGCTTAAAGTCTTCCTTTGGGCAAAAATAGAAACCTTTGCTTTTTGTCTTTTCCCATGAAAATAGTTGCTTCTTGCCATAAAACAGCTTAGCGGTTCACTGTGGCCTCAGTCAGTATATGGGGATTTTTTAATCCAGATAACCCAACAGTTCAGACTTAATGTATGATCACACATTTAAAGGGTTTTCTTAGCTTTAAAGTCAATCCATAGAGCACATAAGAGGAAAGTCAAAGTCAGAGGAAATATCATATGATGTATAATGTACATTGTTTTAATTGGCTTGTTTTAATTACCGGTAGTTCACTTTTCCCTGAAAAAGCTTGTTCTTGTGAACTGGGCAGACACTCAAGACATTCTGATGTCCAGCTTTTTCAAGAAGTAAGTTGGGTTTTTTTTGTGTTTTTTTTAAAGTCCCAAGTCTTTAAAACAGTCTATGACTTTATTCTTAGCTGCAGCCTTAATTACATTTGGATATTTTTAATAACAATTTCATTCTTTGCATGCAATAAGGAATGGCAACAGTAAAAGCGATGCAAAAAATGTACTGTTCCAACTTTATTTTGTTGAATTATGTGTTGCAGGCCTGAAATACAAAAATGTATGTATATTAATGTATGAATAAAAGCAAAAAAATGTTACATATCTTTGGCTCTTACCATCTGTAAAGAAATAAAAGACTAATCAATCATTGTGTCTGTTTTTAATCATTTTCCTTATAGTCTCAACTTTTTAGATTTGGCGCTGCACGTACTGCTAAAAGATTGTGTTTCACAGAGAAATTTATTATTGTCTCACGGTTTCTGCCTCTACTACAGTTTCAACAAAACTATTTCAAACCAAAGACAGCCACAATGCTGTACAGTGTGTCCATTATAAAACTGAATTAGCTTTCTACAATAGCTAAATGCAAATAATTTAGCATCTCTGGAAAAAAATAACCACTTAAGCATCCAGGCTGTGGAGCAGTACTATCACATGGTAACTTTCCTTTTAGAATTCTAACACAAACCAGCATATTGAGATGGATTCTGGTATGCTAATTGTGGCCAGGGCTGGGTAACTTTTTCCATTCATGTTCATTTTTCTAAATGAGATGGAAACAAGTTGATCAGGTTTAAATTGTGATAGTCTGACAGTGTTTATTGCAAAGCTGTGCCAGTGGGAGTTTTTCCATCTGACTCATGGAGCAGCCCCATCCCTTCTTTTCTTCTGTTAGCAACGAGGTGAGCTGCATTTGCTTGGAACTTCTCCTTATTGGTGTCAACTTAGGAGAGAATTTGTGTGTTTTTCTTTTTGAGCAGCTGCCTGGCTGTGAGCTCCATATGTGAACAATATTTTACATGGAATGCAACGGAAATCACCAAAGAGAGAAAAACTACTTAGATAAAAATATTTCATAATTAGTTAGTCAAATTTACAAAGCAAAGGCAATGGTATTTCTTATCCACTTAATCAATAATTGATATTATACTCAATTACAAACAGAATTAATAACTGGAGCTGGAGCATATCCTAGATGCCACCAAATGAGAGGATGGTACATTCTGGACAGGTCACCAACAAATAACAGGGCTAACAGAGAGAGCTATTTAGAATCACCAATTAACTTAACATGCAATTTGGACTGTGGTTGGAAGCTGGACGCTGCTGCTTTTAACTTTGCACTTACCAAATTTTCACAATTGGATTTAAACCTCCAGTTTCCATTAAGCTGACTGTTAATAACTTTGGCTAGTGAAACTGGGCTACATGGGTACAGAGAGGATCCCGTGGCTGAAGACATCAAAAAGTTGCTCAACTTCTTAACTGAAGAAGTTTCAGCCGTTGGCCTGCAGCAAAGAAGCATTAGAGCAGATGCTGCTGACTTGTGTATGGTTGTGAGCTCTTGCTTGCTTAATTTTTAGGGTTTTTTGCCTAATGGAGTTAAAAAAATAAAATTTTAGTGAAGGATAAATTTTGTTGTCCCATACGTTTTGGTGGTCCTTCCTCCCTCTGTAAAGCTGTATAGCTTGATTTAGTTTTATGGATATGATGAAATTAAGTACTTTACGTCTTGTGTACATTAGTACTTGACTGGCAAAAAATAAATAAAAATAAATTTAGATACATGTGCACGCTACAAGTCAAGTCAGGCTGAAAGTTGACCATTTCTGGTCACTAGCCGACTGGTTGTATGTATAGTAATGAGAACCTAATCATGACCTAAAAAAAAACTTTATTATTTCATTATATTTTAACACTCTAGGGTATTAGAACATACCTAAAATACTTGCACGTGAATTCTGTAGATTTAAAATGAAACACCTAAACCTGCAACTGTCACAATGTCTGACGTGAATGGTTTTTAGGACCCAGATGTTGAAAGCAGCTGTCTGGAGGCAGTGGATAAGTGAAAACAAACAAAAACCGCATCTGACCTGGAAAACCAAAAACTTAGACTTGGAACACAAAAGACTAAAGAACCTGACATGCAGAAAAGACCAGAGCATTGAGGGACCAGGAAGTAGATCAGGAAGATGACTGCAGGGTGGTAACAGCAAGGATCTGACCATGATTCAGATAAATTATGGGAAATATATATACAGAGGAAACGTATTGAGGATGTGACTGCAGCTGTGGCTGATTGACTTGGAGACAGGTGTGGAGATGAAAAACATGATACAGTTGTAACCATACAGTATTTCCAGACTGTTTATCGAACACAGAAGTTTAACTTTTACGAGCACCTGTCCCCACTCGTCCAGGGGTGTGTTTCAGATGGTCGGCAGCCGCGTTTATAATTTGTTGATGAGCATTCCCTAAATGAGTCACCATTTCAAAATAGAATGAAAAGAAAATGCAACAAAAAAAGAGTAAAACTAGTCAAAAAGATGATGTCCATACAAAAATACAAATATAAATTAAATGGACTGTACTTGTAAAGCACTTTTCTAGTCTAGCTGACCACTCAAAGCGCAACGGGAGGCAACATGGGGTTCAGTGTCTTTCCCAAGGCAAGGACACTTCAACATATTTTGAGAAACTGATTGTATCTGCATTTATATGGCCATGGCACAAGTTTTGATACAAATGGTAAATGCACTGTACTTATATAGTGCTTTTCTAGTCTAGCTGACTCAAAGCATACAATTCTGGAAGATATACCTCACCTGGCATGTTTTCTTTCTTAATGTAAGTTATCATCCTATCCCAGTCATCCCTGAACTTTCAGATTATAGATGTACCCCTTACCGTTCCGACGTCCTGTCGGGACGTTGCATATTACACGAAAAAGTCTGGGGTTTTCCTCAGCCCACCTTTCTATGTACCTAAACATGTTATACACCGTTGGAAAGCTAACGTTCTTGAGATTCAAATTATATATGCCATTACAGGATATGACCATAACTGTAGACACAGTAAACACTTATGTCAATGCAGTCGCAAATACAAAAAATAATGCAACCCTAGGAAGCTTTACAGTATTCCAAGAACAGTACTTTTTCCCACCTTCCTAAATGACTCTAAATTGACCCTAGGAGTGAGTGTGCGCACGCATGGTTGTGTGGCCTTGTCTGTTGTGTTTTTGGTGACCCGTCCAGTGTGTAACTCGCCTCCCTCCCAAAGAAAGCTGGGATAGGCTCCACCACCCCCCACAGCCCTAAATTGGATCAAGTGGATTTAGAAAATGGATGGATGGCATCACATTTACATCATTTTCAAAAGCATTTCTCAGCAGTTATAAGCCCCTAAGGCATTAGATGAATTGTGAAGTTTGTTTACTATTTAGTTCTTCAAGTGAACTGTATGTCATTATTACCTCCGCCAAGGAGGTTATGTGATCGCCCGAGTTTGTCTGTTGGTTTGTCTGGATGTTCGTTCGTCTGTTCGTGCTGCAATCTTGCGACCTGCCACAAGGTGGCGCGACCTCAAGGTGCCAAAGCCAAACAGAGCCAAAGCCAGACAGAATGCATATTGCGCGGATTTGCTGTAATTAGCAACAAAAGATTGCAACGGCAAGCCAGTGTGCATAACTGCATATAGCGTAATGAGAACGGCGAACACTGCTTCCCGACAGAACATTATAATAATAATAATAATATTAATAATAATTAATAACGGCGAACACTGCTGTTCAATAATGAATAGGGAGAAGGGAAGCCTTGAGAAATAAAGTTTTAAATGAAATGTCCATCCTCAGGTGTTTAACTTTGCTGTCAAGTCATCACTTTGAAATGTTTAGATTAGCATTGCTTACTATTTATTTCCCTATTCTAGCTCATCATTCATCTCCTCTGCCACCACCACTGTTATTATGCCTTCAATGTCTCTCTTCTGAAATAACCCCCATTCGTTGAGGACATATGGCTGAGCCAGTTAGGCTAAATCCAAATCAATTCCTCTCCAGTGACCGTAGGAAAGCACCAAATCGAGTTTATGCTCTGCTAATGCAATCAGCTTGCGGGTGGGGAGAGGATGACTGTGCCATCATGTCTTCCCTAATTTCATTTTCCCAGGCAGACAGGCAGACGAGCAGGCTGGGTTGGAAAGGCTGGTACTGGAGGGATGCCCACAGCCACAAGGCATGACTAGATAAGATAATCGCCAAATACCAGGGCTGTCAAATGTTTCACAGGAGAAAACTCTGGACCAAACCCTGGGCTGTAAAAAACAGTGAAAGAAATAGGTGAGACAGAAATTGGGAAGACAATAAACAATGAAGCTGAATAACAGTTCAAAATATTGGATTATAAAACACTGCATATTTACACATACAAAAGTTACACAGTATCTTGCAAAATTATTTACCCCCTTTATGTTTTCTCTTCATATATTTTTTTTTGCATTACAAGCCTTTATGAAAAAATCTATACAAAATAGTCCAAATCGGTGAAGTAAAATGGGGGGGGTTATTTTAAAAAGAAATTTAAAAGATAAAAACAAAAAGAAGAAGAAAAAATAAATAAAATAAAGCATACCTGTCTTTACACTGTGCATTCCATGGAAGGAATTATTCAATTCAATTCAGTTTTATTTATGTAGCGCCAAATCAACAACAAATGTCATCTCAAGGCATTAATTCTGAATCACTTCCGATCAGTCCAGTAAGCAGTTATATATGATATACTTGCACAGCTTTCACTAAAAGCCATGGAAAGGAGTGTTTCTACCCAACCAAATATAGAGGGGATTTTATTTTTGATTGGATGTGGGAAGTGGCAAGTGTGAGTAGTAGTATTAGTAGTTTGTTAGCTCATTTGTTACTTTGTTTACTCATCTTTCTGGAACACAACGCAGTTTCTCTTTTCACAATCCACCACAAAAAGGGAACATTTTCGACATCCTTAAAGCAATAATGTTGGAGTTTTGCACCTAGGAAATACGGTAATTCTTCAATATTCAAAAGTTGTGTGCCAGGTTGTCTGTCTTTGTGTTTTTTCCATTGTAGTTTTTTGCCAAGCCGTTCAATAGACTGGCCTATCCTAGCCGCCACTTGGCGAGAGGCTGGGTGCACTCCTGGCATGTTACCAAAGCCACCCTGCGACCCTTAATAAGATAAAACAAATGCAGAAAAACAATGGATAAATAAGATTAATTAAATAATTGATTATTTGATTTCATATTCTTTGCAAGGCATTTTTTAAATTGCCCTTACTTGTAGCTTCTTTATGGGTGTATCTGCCTCTTCTGAAAGGCAAATTCAGTCAGTCAGGTGAGTTCAGGGAATTGACTTTTGTCCACCTCTGTACTTTTGAAAAAAACTGGTCCCTTAACACATTGCAAAAGTATCCCATTGTCTGTAAAGAACTTTAGTGCATGTGGTTGAATCTGAGCACACAGTTATCCCTCAACTTCATCAGGGCATCATTAAACCTTTATCGAGGTAAGAAACAAATATTTAGTGTGTTTACAAGAGTTCCAAACTTTAAGCAGTCATTGCCTGAAGAAAATATACATATATGAAAAGTAAAAATGCCACAATTTTTTTTAATACAAGATTTACATAGGCATTTTCTGTGAATATGACCATTGGTCTGCCCCATAGGATGGGAGATCAAGAAAGGATATAGCCTAATCTTGTGGATAGCAAGCTAAAATGGATAAAGAAAAGGGTGTTTTGAGTGGACAGATTATCTTCAAAACCGTGGCAGATGGTTCTTTCAATGAGACCAAAATAATCTGCCTTTACTGTTGATGTGAACTGCGTTATAACCGGAGTGCGTCAAAGCATAAATATCACTTGCTAGCAAAAGATTCTGATGTAAAGATCCCAAATTTGGCCAGACAGATCACGCTGAGTAGTCTGTGGCAAGGTTTGAAACGGTTACAAAGTGTACGATCATTTTCAGAAAGTGTGAATGTTACACATGTGAAAGTATGTTACATTCTGGCCAATATGCCTTTCTGCTTTTTCTGATTAGACTTGAGTTTGCCAATGATAAGCTTTCAGCATGTTTTTTTTTTTTTTTTAAGAATCCTGAAGAATATTCTGGACACTATTTGTCAGGGACAATTTGTTTTGGATTGTTGCAAGAACACATATAATATGCCCTTGCATATAGCAAGTAGATTTGTCTGTTCCTATGTTGATAAGAGTATTAAAAATGCTAGAACATATATTAATAGTTTGATTATTTTGTGATCAGTCATGAGTTAACTACAATTCATCAAGATTAAATATTCCAATCAAATCGACAGCCCTGGTGGAATTATGATTGAGCAAAGAGTGCAGATAAAATACTTTCAGGTGTCATATGCACAGCTAAATAGAACTGTTTTCAGCCTGGATTTAAACATTGTCAGAGTTGAGGCCTGTCTCACATCTTCTGGAAGACTGTTCCAGATTTTAGGAGCATAAAACTGAAACGCAGCCTCACCTTGTTTAGTCCTGACTCTGGGCACCAGAGACCAGCTGCTGATGTTATTGATTTAACTGTTATTGATGTATAATAAGTAAAAATTCAAAGTATATATTAGTGCTGCTTTGCCATTGTGATGCAAATATCACTGCCAGTCCAAGTTTGTAAAGACAGCGACAGTAGTCTGCATTTGTTCTCTTTATTCTTTTTGTCTACAGTTTCCAATCCATGCCATGCGATAGTGTTGCCAGAAAATGTCAACTGGTCACACAGCCAGCCACATCTAGGAGGCAGCACAGACAGACAGACAGACGCCAAACAGGAGACAATTGAAAAAAAAGGGGAAAATACAAGATGAATGGGGAATACTGCCAGACTGCTTGACCACAAGTGCTTATTTTTTTTGTAATATTGATACATCAGTAGCAGCAAGGCTTTCTGAATCTCTTTTCTCTCTAACAGTGAGTTGACACATACTGTAAAAGCCCACTCATCTCCTCTTACTCCCAGAGTTGCCTCCCTCTCATCACTTCTCTCATTCACCATGGTTGAATACATATGTGTGTATGTATTTGGCAACACAGTGATACAGTGGCTAACAGTGTCAAACCAAGCAGACAACAGATGGCTAGTTAATAGTATGGTCTTACAAAGGAACACTATAAGCAAAAACTAAACCAAACATCGTCACCAAATTATATTTCAGGGCATTGTTGGACTGCAGCTTTTTATCTTCTATAACCCTGATGTGCTCCAAAAGCCATCAATTAATACTTGTAGAGCCCTGGCACTTTTCATGGAGACATAGAACCAAGAGGCTATCTCTGTGTGTTACTGTGTATGTGGACATTTTGCCTTTTATCCTGTGAATGCCAGCATACAACAGATGTCAGCAAAGTGCTCACTCGGTAGGTGAGGCTGATGAACACTAATGGAAGTGGTTTCCTCCCCAGGAAAATGGCCCACTCGGAGATGGTGCTGGCACGATCCATTTGTACAGAGGGAGAGCAGGTGCATTGACATGAATCATGGGAGCATGGGACTTTTATTCCCTTGCCTGACCATGTAGTTTGCATGGAAAAAACACAATGATCTGAAATTCAAAAGAAGTTATGGCGTCTGTGAGAGATACAGTTGGTTTAAAGATATACATTTCAGTTATGATTTGCATTTTTCTCACATGGCTTACCCTAGATGTTAAATCCAATTTAAAAACATCCTTTTTGCAGCGATGGAATTAGCCAGAGGGCTTTTTTCTTCAGTTCTGTCTTCCAGACATCCTTGCTCCATGATCCAATAATATGCTAATAGTTGTGTTGCTTTTGTGAAGATGCTGTACTACGTATATATAATCAAGAGGATGTGGAATATAGTAACTGACAAAAGCAATATAATTTGTCCCAATTTACATTTTGATATATCATTCTGTGAAATTTAATAGAACAGAGTTATTTGGACTAATATCATTTATATCCAATGATAAATTAGAGTTTTAGAAAAGGTCAACATGGCTTATCCTCTACCTCACACAGCATGTCAAGATCAAGTGTATTGAAAGCAAGGCTACGTTCACACTGCAGGTCTTAATACTGAAATATGATATTTTTGCATGGTTGTTGACATTATAATTTAAATGCAAACCCCATCGGACTCCACTGTGAACAGTCTACGACCCTGAAGTAACCTTCATGCACAGATTAAGAAGTGATATCACACGCAGCACGTTCCATTTACGGAAGCAAATGTGGATACGACACATGTCGTCTGGACTGTTGCTCGTTTTTAAATTATTATTCATTAATTGTTTCTGTTTATATTCTTTTACGTATTTTTAATGTTTCTTCCACTCCCTGCTGCTGTCAGGTTTGTGTGAGGATGGAGGACTTTTTGTTTAGACACGAAAACAGGCTGTTGCAATAGTCTAAACGAGAAGACACAAATGCATGGATTATCAACTCCAGATCATCCTTGGAAACAAAACTTCTAAATTTTGAAATATTCCTGAGCTGATAAAACAAATGATAAACAATCAAAAAGGAAAAATTCTACCAATCTAAACCTAATCCGAGCTCTTCTCTGGGGTCAATGGTATAATAGGCTGTTTTTGGACTACATTTTACCTTTTATATTTAAACTTGTTTACCTTTTTCATTTTGACATACTGTATCAACACATCCATCCATTTTCTATACCCACTTAATCCAATTTACATACAGAAAGGCCCCAGCCAGGATCTGAACCTGGAACCCTCTTGCTGTGAGGCAACGGTGCTAACCGCAATACCACCGTGCAGCCCTGTATTAATACAAAAAAGGACCAAATCCAAGTTGGAAAAAGTTAGATTTTTTTTTTTACTGAGAAAACTAAGCAAGCACTTTACTGTCACGGCGTTTGTGGTGAAGAAGGACCCAGATGCAGATATTTTAAAGAAGAAAAAAGAACCTCTTGATTTATTATAGACAAAACAACTAAAAACGCGGTTGAGCCGGAATACAAAATTCTAAACAATGGAACAACTTTGCAAAACAAAACCTGCCTATGACAATGAAAACATGAAGATACCTGACTTGGACAAACCTTACTTGACAAGGAGTGCTGTGACATGGCATCAGTGATGGTGAGGATCTGGCAATGTGCATGAAAAAACCTGGAAACTAAATACTGAGGAGGGTGATTGGTGATGGAGTGCAGCTGAGGGGAGAAACACAGTTGATGTGAGTGAAGCTAATGGCAGGGCAAGACCAAGAATTTAAAACCTAACAAAACTAACAGACATGACATTTCCTTAGACTCGCCAATTTTTACAGTTTCTCCCTTCACCAAACGTGACAACAATATTCAGGAAAAAACATGGCATGAATGATTCATCATGTATCTGATTTTAATCAGCCTTTCAACACAATTTAAAAACTGGTATATATTTTGAAGTCTGCACTCAATGCAAGTGGAAACTAAGAATCAGCGAGGCTGCGTCTTGCTGCTACATCATCTTAATTTACAATTCTCTTAAGCATTTTCTATTAATCCATCTTTATTAACAGGCTATGTACCACAGGCTATTCTTGACCCAGGATTGTTTGCTAATCATATATCATTATCCAATCTCCCTTTTTATATCATGAAAGTTAAAGTGTTTAAGTTAATGAAAAATAGGTTGCGGCTCATCAGGTATGTTGCAACCTAATGATGATTGGCGCAGAACTAATCAGTTTGAAGAGTTTGGACTTACACAAAGTCATAAACTGAAACAACACTGGTGAAAGTTATTCAATTCAATTCATTTCAATTCAATTCATTTTTATTTATATAGCGCCAAATACAACAAATGTCATCTCAAGGCACTTAGATAGTAAGTCCAATTCAAGCCAATTGGAATTCAATTAATTAATAATAATCATAATTCATAAAATAATCCAATTCGTTCATATAGAGCCAATTCAAAAACAATTTCCTAGCTAAGAAAACCAACAGATTGCACTGAAAACTTTTTGTTTTTCGGTCCAATCTCCCGGCCTGAGCGGCGTGCCTGAGGCGACTGTGGAGAGAAACAACTCCCTTTTAACAGGAAGAAACCTCTGGCAGAACCAGACTCAGGAAGGGTGGCCATCCGCCTCGACCAGCTGGGGTTTGAGAAGACAGAAAAGGGGGGGGGGGAGGGGTAGGGGGGCAGGGGGCCACCGCGACGGCGGCACTGTAACACCATTCAAAGGATATCTGTTGGAACAGGGAAACACGAGTTAATGACCATAATAATATCACATATACATAAAGAGAGTAAAGTGAGGAAAGGTGTGTCAGATGAGGCCCCCCAGCAGTCTAGGCCTATAGCAGCTTAACTATGGGATGTTTCAGGATCACCTGAGCCATCCCTAACTATAAGCTTTATCAAAAAGGAAAGTTTTAAGCCTGGTCTTAAAAGTGGAAAGGGTGTCTGCTTCCCGGACATTTACTGGCAGCTTATTCCACAATAGAGGGGCCTGATAACTGAAGGCTCTGCCTCCCATTCTACTTTTAGAAACTCTGGGAACCTCAAGTAAACCTGCAGTTTGGGAACGAAGTGCTCTGTTAGGAAAATATCTTACAATGAGATCTTTAAGATATGATGGAGCTCGGTCATTAAGAGCTTTATATGTAAGGAGAAGAATCTTAAATTCTATTCTGAATTTAACAGGGAGCCAATGAAGAGAAGCTAAAACTGGAGAAATATGATCTCTCCTGTTAGTTCTCGTCAAAACTCTGGCTGCAGCATTTTGGATCAACTGAAGGCTTTTCAGAGAATATGTGGGACAGCCCAATAATAATTATCAATGATGACCTCTTCTAAAATCTTGTTCTAAAATGCAGTGCACCATAGAGGCAGTAAGTTGCAGTAGCTCCAATCACATTGTGTCTATTTCAGTATATTTTTTGTGATTTTCCCCCTAGTTACTTTTCTAACAAGACCTTCCATTTTCAGAGATTTTTCTGTGCTAGTTTAGAAGCTGTGCTGTTTGAATTACTTCTGCTTTTTTTCTGACTCTACTTAACATCAGCAATAATGAGTTACCAAGCCATATACCTGATGAGTTAAAGAATCCTAATGTTTGACAGGGGCAAAATGTAGAAAGAGATGGCTGAAGTTTCAAACAAATTGTTTCTTCAATCCTCATGGGGAATGAGATAATTTGCAAATAAAATTTGAGTTTGGAGCATTTGGAAAGACACAGCAGACATTTAGAGAATGTATTATTATGCGTTTCACTGAAACATGCATTATATATGAGCCACATAGTGGCGACTGCAGTTACAGCAACAGTTGAGGACATTAGGTGGCAGTATGAGACAAGACGTGTGTGTGAGACACAGTTTGTTGAGTATTAAGCGCTGAATAAAGCAGCACATTTTGAAGCTATCCGAGCCCGTGAATTTCTGGACATAACATTGGTGAAGAGGATGGAGTTTTCACTTGTGCTTCTTTCTCCTTTCCTGGCACTGCCTGTCCAGCCGCCGGTGCCCTGGAACTGCTGGCTTGACTCATTTGAGACATTCATCACAGCCATCAGACCTGCAGAAAAGGCCTTGCTCTTTCACGACTTGGGCAGAGAAGGACAGCGAATTTTCAGAAAGTCTGTATGTTGCCTGTTTATCTAAACTTTCAGGCCACTTCGTTGCTCCATGAAGTTTTAATGCTTCGAAGGATTGTTTTCCACCAGCATAAGGTTGGGGATCTGGAGGAGGAATTAATAAGAGACCAACTGGCTGAACATGCAAGTAATCCAAAGGTTCGGAAGAATCTGCTGACCTAACTCTGGTAAATGCATTAAGCCTGATTTATGATCGGTGACGCAAGACGCAACGCAAGCCCTTGCGCGGTTGCAAGCCCCCCCTTGCGTGCTTGCGTGTGTCACCTCAATTTTCTAACTTCATGCAAGACGCGAGCGCAAGCTACTATCTACATCACATCCGGCGGCGTGTTCATCTTCCGGTTTCATCCCCTAATAAAAGTCCGCTGTTTTCAAACGCCAAGGTAGAAAGCGAAGAAGAAGAAGAAGAAGAAGAAGAAGAAGCATGAATCCACTCGAAGAGAGACTTGCCGAAGAGGTTCTGGCGGTGAATTTCCTTTCATCGTAGTAGGCTTGTCATTGAAAAAACCCGCTGCTCCACCAACTGTCCTGGCGGTGAATCGCCACGCAGCACACGCAACCGCCTACAAAGCAAAATGAAGCATAAACGTCTCGAGCCATTAACGCAAGCGCAAGACGCAAGCGCAAGGGCAGTTAAAAGAGGTATAAATCAGCCTTTAGAAACAGTATTCCAGGTTGAATCTTCAGCTGAATTATCATCCCAGCTAGCAGCCTCATCAACTCCACCCTCTACGCTGCTGACACAGACGATAGAACCCGTTTTGGCCCTGTAGATCATGAACACACCCAGCTCAGAAGTGAACTTCACGGGATGTCAGGGCACAGATACATGCTAGACGTTCGGTAATGTGGCTGTCCACACTGTCTGGCCAAGGGACAGCAAAGTCAGCATTGTGGGAAAAACAATCACTTTGTCAGAGTTTGCCGTTCAGTTCCTGTTAATTCTCAGACATCATCCTCCCAGAGCTCACCAGCACCAATAACCATCTGTTCAGTGGGCTCTCTCTCCCGACCCAAGTGGTGCACAGTGCAGCTGGATGACATGTGCCTGCTAGTGCTGCTGGACATGGGGCTTCCTGTTCACTGTTGAACATTGCCACTGTGCAGTGCCTTTTTCCTCACAAGGAGCTGATGGCTGATGCAGAGGATTTATATGTCTACAGCAGCCCTAAGATTAGCATGGTGGGTACAGTAGCCTTCTCTGCCCGTTATGGGACCAGGGCACTCATGGCTTTTACTTTCCAAGTGTCTCGTCAGGCAGCCAACCTCATGGGCCTGGACTTATTGTCTAATTTAGGGTTCTCCCTCATTGGAAATGCAGGCTCCACCATCTTGGTTGTTGGCCACCCATGGTAACAGTGCTGGCCGTCCTTGTTTCATGGTCTTGGCTGCTTCACTGCTTTTAACCACCAGTCTCTGAGGATTGAAGAAGCTGTTGAATACAGGGATTATTGAGCGGGATGCTTCTCCTTGGATCTCCAACCTGGTGGTGGCAAAAAAGTAGACAGGTGGTCTATGCTCAGTCTATGATCTCAGGTCAGTGAATAAGGCTGCGATCCCTGACAAATACCTATTGCCTACAGTGGGGGAGTTGAGAGCCAGGTTGCATGGCTTCTCTGTTTTCACCAAAATTGATGTTTGCCAGGACTACCTCCAGGTAGAGGCCTGCGCGGGACAGAATTGACAGTCCCGCGCCCGCCCGCTCCCACATTGTGCACTCCCGCTCCCGCAAAAAGATAGGATTTTTAGTCCTGCTCCTGCCCGCACCTGTCATATTTTGTCCCGCTCCCGCCCGCAATTCCCGCATGATTCAGACTTCCGCGTTACTTCTCACGGAGGTTCTTGTCATTGGCTTGAGGAAAGAAACATGATCTTAGGTGCGCACACCACTGTCCGATCCTTCACGTGGGGCACATAGTGCAGGAGCACATTAGATGGCACAAGCAGCTGAGGCTTTACAGCAATAAGCCTACCCAACGTACCTACCAAAATCTGCCGTGAATATTAAGAATAATACATTGTACATGTTATTTGCCACTCCTCACATTTCCATTCTTGGAAGTAAAAGTATATATTTTTAGTTAATATGATTTTAAACACAGCGTGATGGAGCCCCACCCCCTAATTTGAGTGGATTTGAGCATAAATATCTAAGCCTACAGCTCACGTTGCATTGATTTAAATGCAAACAAGGGGAATGAAAACAATATGTGTTATTAATTACCCTACCTTTTCTAAACCCAGAATGTTGAAAATGTAACATGTAATCCAATTATTATTTAAGTAGGTTAACCATGCCCTGCCCCTCCTCGTTGTGCAATGCGCATCTCCTGAATAAAAGGAGGGATGTATCGCGCTTTTGAACTTCTTTTAGTTAGGCTTTATTTCTTCTCAGTTGTTTTCAGAAGCAGGAGATCATTATAGCTTTTATATTAAACACGTTTTTAGTTAGCGGGACTGCAGCTTATCACCCCTCCCGCCCGCGCCCGCAATGAGCTTTCAAAATGTGTCCCGCGCCGCACTGCTTTGCGTTGGGTCCCGCGGGAGTGCAGGGCTCTACCTCCAGGTTCCACTACACCCAGTAGGGCGTGACCTAACTGCCTTAGTGACACATCCTGGAGTTTTTCGCTACACACGGATGCCTTTCGGGCTGAGCTGCTGAGCCAGCTGCTTTCAAAATATAATGTTAACCATTCTAGCAGGGATCCTGGGTGTGGTCATATATCTGGATGACATAGTAGTACACGGCTCAATTACAGCCATCAATGATGACTGTCTGACGAGGGTACTCAACATGCTCGTGAGTCACAACCTCACACTGAATGGAGAATAGTGCACATTTTCAGCTGATGATTTCAGCTATTGATTTTGTGGGTTTTCACCTGTCAGCTCATGGTCTCAGTCCTCTCCATTCAAATGTTGAGGCTGTCCAGCGCCTCCCTGAACCCACGTGCCCAGCCCAACTTGTTTCTTTCCTGCGGATGACGGCCTAAAACCTGCATTTTCTTGCCCCAGTACTCTGTTACCACAGCCCATCTCCATGAACCCCTGAAGAAGGATGTGCCATTGGTTTGGAATATGGCCTGTGCTGCAGCAGTTCACCAGCTTAAGGACCACGTTACCTCTCCATTTGTGCTGGCCCATTTTGATCCGTGCACTCACTGCTGCTGAACAAAAATATTCTGTGGGGGAACGACAGGCATTGGCATGCATTTGGGCCTAGAAGAGATGGCACATGTACTTGTATTGGTGGCATTTCACTCTGCGGACTGATCATCAGGCTCTTAACTCCCTACTGAGGTCATCAGGGTTGGGACACATGCCACTGCACCCACTGCTGGTCTGAGAGGCTGCAACAGTGTCACTTCTCTCCTCAATTCACCCCA
Organism: Odontesthes bonariensis; assembly: GCF_027942865.1. NCBI lineage: Eukaryota > Metazoa > Chordata > Actinopteri > Atheriniformes > Atherinopsidae > Odontesthes > Odontesthes bonariensis. The sequence goes on along the minus strand of NC_134525.1, from coordinate 26,586,256 downwards.
GGCCGGGAGAATGTGGTGGCAAACCTGCTCTCACAAGCCATTCCCAATCCTTCCCCAGAACCAGACCTTATTGAGCTCCTCCACAGCTCTCTCCAGGCTGCAGTCTCTTTTCAGGACCTCCAGCTCACTTCAGAAGCTGAACTCATCTTCTCCCACCTGAGGACCATTATCCGAGAAGGTTGGCCCCAAGTGATCCCTGCAGGGTTGATGCCCTATCACAGGGTTTGGGGGGAGCTGTCCTGCTGACAAGATGTCTATTGCCCCTTTTCCATTGCCGAGCTAGCCCTACTCTACTCGGTTCGATATAGCGCGACACTACACGGCACGGCACGGCACCATTTCCTTTTCCACACAAACCGTGACCTGGAAGTGGGCGGAGTCGGCCCGGTCACCACTAACGTGACGTCGGTTTCAGGCGACTACAAAGTGTCACGCCGCGGTTAGTCAAAAGTAAACAAAATGATGGAGTGTAATGCAGTTGACAATTCATATTGTTTAGTTAAACCAAGCTCTTTATTAAAAAAGACAGTACAAAAGTAAACAGCAGGAGTTGTCTCAGATACAGGCGTCGACGCCAGTGTTGGTGCCGGTGGAATGCAGATAGCAGCTGTTGCCTCAGCTGCAAATTGCGATGCCAGTGTCGGTTCTGAAGCCTGCAGGATTGGATGATCTTCGCTGACCTCAGCAACCGAACACTCATCGGTTGCACAAACCGAGTCTTGAGGGGAAAAAAAAAAAGTGTGAACATATGAAACGCATACACGTAAACTGCATAGCTGAGACATTGTACTAGCCTTCCAAAACAGCGTTGTTTGCTAGCTCACTCAGAACAACTTACATGAGACACCTGTGTAACGTTTAACACAAGTTAAAGACTGAATATGTATTTGTTACGATATAAAACATGCATTTGTTAAGATATAAGCGTTGCACCAAGGGGATAAGAACAACACTTACCATTTTCCATCGCCTCCAACAAAGACGTCGCCGTATCCACGCCACTCTCCTTGCCTCGGTTCGCCGGGCGGTGACCGTAAATGCCGTCCATTTGGTCGAACCACTTCAATGTCTTTCGGTTTGACCCACTCCGGCTGTTGTGGTCCTTTACCTGCCGGTAATCACTCTTCAGCTTGTCTCGGCACTGCTGAGAATTCCGGTGATAGCCATGGCTAGCCATCAGCTTGGCTATATCCTGGAACACCTTATCATTTTGTGTCGCTCCGTCCTGTTCCTTCTGTATGTGGTCCTCAGCCACCACACACAGAAAGGTGTGGACCTCGCTCATCGTCCATGGGTTGGCTTTCCTTCTCTGGTCTTCCATCTTCGCAATTCTGTTTATCCTCTGTTGCTCTCGCAGGTGTGTTTTCATACATGGCGGGTGATTATTTAAAGCTCCCCGAACTTCGTTGCGTGTATGACGTAATTTCACCTGACCAATCAGTGGACAGCACTGATCACGTGATGTTTTAGTATCGGCTAGTACCGACTAGCCCCCCCTCTGAAGCAGGTACTAGCAGGTACTAAAAATTGTAACGGGTCCCACCTTCAACCCGCAATGGAAAAGCTCCCAATCAGGGTAGAGTCGTACCGTGTAGAGCCGTACCGTTACAAAAATGTTCAGTGGAAAAGGGGCATATGTGGGTAGGGGGCTTCGCACAGTGGTCCCCAGCAAGGCCCGCATTTTGTCCATGGTTCACAAAGGTCATATGGGCATTGTGAAGGTCAAACAATGCTGTAGGGAGCTTGTGTAGTGGCAGGGCATTGACATGGATGTTGAATCCATTGTGAAAGACTGCACAGCCTGCCTCATTAGTGTATAAATTGGCCCATCACCACCACCGCCACTACAGCCAGTGAAGTGGCCAGATGCTTTTTGAGAGAACAATGTCCAGGTGGACATATGTGGCGAGCTCCATGGTGTCACGCAACATCAGTTTCCTTGTAATGGTGAATGACATTCATTCTAAGTGACCAGAGGTGATGGCCACCCAGGTAGTGAGAGATTGCCTTTCTTCAATGTTTGCCAGGTGGGGTGTCCCTAAAGCTGTTACTACAGATAATGACCCACGTGTTACGGACAGATTTTAGTTTGGGACTGTGATTGACATGCTTGGGTGGTGACGTGAGTAGATTGGGTCACGTGGTGATAATTTTGTATTTCACCTGGGCGCTGGGGAGATGGAAGGCTAACTAGTATGAGAGTGGGTGACGGGGGAGACCTACTTTTGCTGACCGCTCGCTTGGGCTACGCTACATCTTGCACCTTAAGCTTTAGTTTGCACAGCGCTTTGGCACTTTCCGCACGTTGTGCACACCTGGCTTCAATCGCTATGTACGGATTTTAACGATTTCATTGATTGAACACTGTGACGTTTTAACCCTTGAAGAAAGACAAGTCAATAAAACAAGCAAACGGAAACGTGGATCACCTTGAAGCTTATTTGCACAACTAGCGCGTCGGGCACTACTTCCCCAGTTCAGCTGCGGCGACTAAAGCATTTGTTTGATTAGCCGCCACTTCACCACGGTTTGCTTCCAACGAGTTTGCAGCATTTCTGACCAACAAAGAAATCACCCACATTTGCAATTCCTTTTACCACCTGGAGGCCAATGGTGGCGTAAAAAGGTTTAATCAGACACCAAAAAATAGCATCAAGGCAAACCTGAGTGATGGTCTTCCTTTTTCGGAAATCCTCAAAGAACCACAGGCAGCTCCCCAGTTTGCCCCATGATGGGCCGTGAGGTGCAGCTTCCTTTGGACCACCTGCGACCACACATGGTGGCAGAACCTGCAACAACATCACTGGGTCGCCATGGTCAGTTGAAATGGCGGTTCGATAAGAAGATAAGAAGAACATCACTGAGTTGGACTTGGTCAGAGTTCATTGAGCACAACTGAACCACAAGCTTCTCTTATTTTGGTCCTGCTTACAAACCAACCTAAAGTTGTAACATAATGCCCATCCGATGGATCACGTTAGCATGCCAGCCGCCTTCAGAAATATGTGGGCAGACAGACACATCAGAGGCTATTGCAAAAGCAAATGTTCAGGTATTGCTTCTTAGCAAAAAATGGTATAATCCTGGATAGGTCACTGTGAATGAGAGGGTCTGTACCTCGGACACTGAATTGTTAGCCGAGACTTTACTTCCACATTATCTACCGAGAGAGTTTGCACGTGTTATTCTGGTAGTGGTCTATATATCAACCAGCACTGCTGCTGACAATGCCTGTGACATCAATAACTAATTTATTGTAGGACCAAAATGACAACATCCCAATGCACTCATGGTAAACCCCATTTCCCTCTGCTACACTTCCAACCTTTCAATAATTTCTGATTGTTTAAGTGAGTACTTGGTTATTTGCTAAGTTGTCTGATATGTGTGGCTCAAAAAAGGCTAAGAGAATATTATCTTCTTTGTTAGAGTAGCATATATGAGTTTAGTAACTTTTATGGAGTGGTAAAATGGGAGAAATGGATCACTTATCTTGAATTAATAAAAAGCATGACAGGTAAAGATTTGCAGGCACTTATTGTAAAACTGGAACTGTTTCATGTGAGATACATAAAATTCCACATAAATAAGACTAATAATTAAGATGTGTTCCATGCAATTTTTATAACTGGTTTGCAAGTTTTGTTTTTAATGATTTTCATTCCAGCTATAAAAAACATTTAGTTTCTTATAGTTTGACAGTTCAAGGAAAATCTAGAATAAGTTTGAGCCTCTTACATCTTGTCCAGTGTCAGATTACATACATCTCATCCATATAATCATCAATCAATTCAATTCAATTCAGTTTAGTTTATATAGCACCTAATCACAACAAATGTAATTTCAGGGCACTTAAAAGATATAATCCAATACAGTATAAACCTGTCGCATATCCCAGCTGCCATCAGGCCAGAGGCAGCGTACAGGCAGGCCAGAGGCAGTGTACACCCTGGCAGGTCACCAGCTTATCACAAACCTAGCCTGACTACGTCATACTCACGATTCTAGTCAGAATGTGAGTCTGGGGCGTGTTTCAAACGAACCAGGAGAAAAAATGCCTCTTCACTCAATTGGATAGACCTACAACCAATCAGAGCAACGTAGTATGTGATGTAAATTAAGCAACACACACTTGTTGTAGGAAGGACGGCAAAAACATCTTTTCTATCGATAAAAGCCTTTATCGCGTTCCTCTGTTCGTCTTTCAAAATGAATGCAATGTGGAGATCCTGTAGAACAGACTCGATGGCATAATCTACACACCCTAGCTCTCCAGCGGCAGCCATGTTCAGCTCTTTAGTGACGTAGTCGATAATGTCCCTGTTGATCCTCTGTCCATCATCGTATAAAGCCCGCCCTGGCAATCTGATTGGGTCGACCGATTCTTGGTCCGGCATAATGATTTCCCAACTGAGCAGAGCCAGACCGAACTTCCCGACCAAAACGTTTATGGGCGGGGCTAAGTTCGGCTGGCACCCAGGCTATCACAAACCAGCACTAAGACAAACAACCATGCACGCTCCCACTCACTCCTTCAGTCAATTTAGAATCATCAATTAACCTAACATGCGTGGATTGGGACAGTGGGAGGAAACTAGAGCACTGGGAGAGAATCCATGCATACATGGGGAAAACATGCAACCTCCACACAGAAAGGCCCCAACTGTGTTTTAAACCAGGAACTCTCTTACTATGAGGCGATAGTGCTAACCACCACAATGCGTAGCCCCATAATTGTATTTTTAATGAAGAAGAGTGTTTGACAAAACTAAAAGAGCAGTTACTCCAGGTCATATCTCTTTGAAGATGCTCAGACATAAGCTTGCCATGGTTTTGTCTGCTGAAAAGGGCGTCCGTGCAAGCTTTGTGTCGCTACTGCTGCAAGAGAGTCAAGAAGATTGGGCTACTGGTAGACTGCACTGATCCTGTAGGCTTTCAGAGAGCAAACGGAGATTAGCAGTCTTTGTCATCTCTGCTATTGGGTAGAAATGTCTTGCAAGCCCCTGGAGAACCTGCAGAAAGAGAGCCAGTCTGTGACCTCACAGGCTGGAGGTCGAGCAGAAAGAGAGAGTGCAAGCAGTCCCAGTGGGGCTTAGTGTCGGAAATTGGGGTATTGCTACCTGGAAGGGAAGCAGCTGACTTTCAGAGCAAAACTCCATAATGAAGGAATTTATGTTTGTGAGGTTTTATATATTCATTATTATTTTCATTATTTAAAGATATTTATTATTTCTCTGCATATTCACAACACAAAATTATGTATGTGCCAATTTGTTCGATCTATCCTGCTGTAACATTGTGAATTTCCCCACTGTGGGACTAATAAAGGACTATCTTATCTTATCTTATCTTATCTTATCACATTTAATCACTGCCAACACTTCAGCTCTTAGGATAAGAGGATGAGAAATTCCTCTCTCTCCCTTCTTTCAACATCTTCTCAAAATTACTGTGCATTCTGTAATATCTTCGCAGAGTGTAAAGTATCTTCAGCTGCTATCACTGCAAGATCGTCTCAATATCACCATGTGTGAAATTCCCCAGCCTCATCATCTTCTGCTTACTTGTTATGGTCCCTTCATTATACAACCTTCCCAGCACAGTCCCACAAGATGAGGATTACAGCTAAGACTTGAGATTCTATCCCAACCTGCTCTATAACTGAAACTCAGTGATGTCATGACCATGAGCACATCGTATTATCTCCTAACTCACTTTGATTCAACATTAATGCAGTACTATTCCTTTACCTTTACTTTACTATACCTTCAAAAGTCACATAATTAGTATAATGAAGTCCCCCTGTGTGTAATCAAAGTGTCACATGATCTGTCAGTATAAACACACCTTTTCTGAAAGGCCCCAGAGGCTGCAGCACCACTAAGCAAGAGGCATCACACCATGAAGACCAAGGAGCGTGCCAAACAAGTCAGGGACAAAGTTGTTGAGAAGTACAAGTCAGGGTTGGTTATAAAAAAAATATCCAAATCTTTGATGATCCCCCGGAGCACCATCAAATCCATCATCTTCAAATGGAAAGAACATACAACACCACAACCACAACAAACCTGTCAAGAGAGGGCCGCCCACCAAAACTCCAATGACCGTTGACAATTGGAATGGCCAATTCCAATTGTCAACGGTCAAAGTCAAAACCTCAATCCAATTGAGGTTAAATTGAGGTTGGTTAGACTTGAAGATTGCTAGCCTAGAAATCTAGACGCCCCTAGCGACCGCAAACTGAATTTGCTCCCGGGCGCAGTCTAGTCACTTGTGGTCGTTTTGCGAGGCTGAAAATTGAAACTTAATCAGGCCAATCAAATCGTGAGGAGCGGGGTCGGAGGCCGGGCTACCTAGTGACGACAGAGGTGCGACGTTTCAGTGTGTAGGTCCAGAGAGAGGTAAACAATAGCCCCTTTCACACTGAGGAATAACCCGCGTTTAATCCGCGAATTTAGCGTGTCCGCTGTTGCGTTCACACTGCCGACCCGGGCTGCCGCGTCAACTCGACTCGCCTTTCGACCCACGTTGGACCCTAGTCTTTTTGCCGAGCCGAGTTTGGTGTGAAAGCAATCGACGCGGGTCGGACGTGGGGGTGGCGTGACGTGAGGAGTTTAAAAGACAGAATGAACAGCTGATTCAGAACAACAGCGACAGGTGACGACAAGTTTCACTCTGTTTTAGCCTACATCAAGTTCGAGACATTTTTGAAGATGGCCAACTGGGGAGACAAGGAGGTCCGCGAGCTCCTCAGCCTCTGAGCAGAGGACGTTATTTACCGCCACATTTCGGGGACTATAGTGTTCTTGTATTCTCCGCATATGTTCTTCGGCGGCATCCCACGTTGTAACCATCCACGCCCCGTAAAATAATCTCCATGAACTGCATATACAATTGCAAAAACGAGTCCTCAAGGTGTATTTAACCCTACCTCCGACGCATGGCTTGTGCCTACGTCATTGTACACGCCCAGCAGTTTATGTGTTTCGTGTGACGCTCTGCCACTAGGCAACGCCCCCTGAACTCGGCTTCAGGCGACACGGATCACCTAACACGCCAAGCATTCACATTGCTCGACGCGGGTCGAAGGTGCAATTTGGACCCGCTAAGGTAGCGGGTCGCAGTGTGAAAGGGGCTAATGGCTGCGCCCAACGAACAGCGGTCTTTCGATTTGGCTTTGGCAGCGACTCTAGAAGATTTAAATATACATTTTTCTTTGTGAGACGAACAGATAACTGTACTTAAGTTATTCTTGGAAAAAAAAGGACGTTTTCGGAGTTTTGCCCACCGGGTACGGTAAAAGTTTAATTTACCAGCTTGCTCCGCGCTGACTACGTAATCCTTTTTCATCGCTCTGATTGGTTGTTGCGCCATCCTATTGCGTGGCGTTGAGTGCAGAGGCAACTTAACAGACAACCGTTTATCCCGCCCACACTGCTATCCAGCTTCACTAGACCCCTGTACAGCTTTTTGCTGTAGGCGTCTGGCTTGCTAGGCTAGAAGATTGCTGTTCACAAGCAAAAACCATCCAACATGAAGGAGCTGGAGCAGTCTCATAGAGACTTATGTAAAGTGACTTGCAGCTGCCATTGCCGCAAAAGATGGGTCTACAAAGTACTGACTTTAGGGGGGTGAACAGTTATGCACGCTGAAGTTTTCTGTTATTTTGTCCTATTTGCTGTTTGCTTCACAATAGAAAAATAATACATCTTCAAAGTTGTAGGCAAGTTCTGTAAATGAAATGGTGCAAACTCTCAAACAATCCATTGTGAGGCAACAAAACATGAAAAATGCCAAGGTGGGTGAATACTTTTTCAGGTTGCTGTATTTGTTACATTCATATTTGGATAATGTTGCAGCTGATTTGTTATATTATCTCTTCAACACTCAAAACCTAATCAGCATGGTAATATTATTTATGACCAGGAGTCCTATCCTGTCCTATTTATTGCCTTTATTCAGAACAGTACTCTGCTATGATGCCTCATCAAAGACCAATTTTATTTTATCACTCACTGAATATTTTTCATATTTAACAGATCTTTCCCAGTTGAATTAGAGATTGTACACCTAGGACCCAGTCTCAGAAAATGTGTCATAGGTTTGTCCGTCCACATCTCCAAATTGTAGTCCTTTCAGAATACACTGTCAGAAATTGTGAAAAGGCATCCTGAAGCAGCTGCTTTTTGTAGAGCAACATTCATGTGGCATGACAACAACACTTTCACCTTCGTAATATTGCCAAATTCAGGATCATCCTGTCTCAGAGTGATGCAGAAGAACTAGTCCATGCATTTGTTACTTCAAGATTGGACTGCTGTAATTCTTTATTATTGGGCTGTCCCACAAATTCTCTGAAAAGCCTCCAGGTGATCCAAAATGCTGCAGCCAGAGTTCTGAAGAGCTCTAAAAGGAGAGATCATGTTTCTCTAGTTTTAGCTTCTCTTCATTGGCTCCCTGTTAAATTCAGAATAGAATTTAAGATTCTTCTCCTCACATATAAAGCTCTTAATGACCGAGCTCCATCATATCTTAAAGATCTCATTGTAAGATATTTTCCCAACAGAGCACTTCGCTCCTAAACTGCAGGTTTACTTGTGGTTCCCAGAGTTTCTAAAAGTAGAATGGGAGGCAGAGCCTTCAGTTATCAGGCCCCTCTCTTGTGGAATAAACTGCCAGTAAATGTCCGGGAAGTAGACGTTCACAGCGACGTTTATGACACTTGCAGGATCTTCATCCTCCAACACAGTCAGGATGCCCACAGTGAGGCCCTTCGTCTGCTCCTCTTGTGAATCAGTTGCCTTGTGATGACAGAAAGCAAATAACCAACACAATAGTAAATCAAACTGAAAAACATTTATCATTAAATACTGTGGCTCAGAATAGGGTTTTACTCTAAAAAGATCCCAAATATTTGGTTTGACATCTTATACCCCCAAAAATGTAATCCTCATTTTCTGACAGTCATATCATGTCATTGGCAGCAAAATACAACTCTTAAAGAAACTCTGGGCACTGGGGCAGACAAAGAATGCAAAAAATGAGCAGATGGAAAAACAAGAATGGGACAAAAGGGCAGAAAGCTAGCAATTAATAGTATTAATAACATCTTAGGAGTCTATTTCTCACACTGTATATATTTTCAGTTTCTACAAACAAGTCACTCACAAGACAGTTCCTGAACAGCTTCTCATGACTGTCACAGAGACACAAGGGAAGGCCCTTCAAGGCTGCAGTCTGTCGATTTGCTGTGATGTTAGATGTCTAAAACACAAAAGGTTGGCGGGGGAGAGGAACAGGTGGGTTTTGAGCTGCCTTTTGAATGACGGGAGTCGTGTATCTGAGTTCTGGATGGCGGGGGGCAGGGAGTTCCAAAGGGTAGGGACAGAAGCAACTCTATTTTGAAAAGAAACTATTTATGATATATTCTTTGCTCAGCTTTTTATCTCTCCCTCACAAAACAGAGCAGGCCACCGGCCCTGAACCTCTGACACCATAGGCTCTAGCTCAACAATCTCCTTGCGCCTCAGGGAGAAAGTTAGCGCCATCTTTTGCTTTAGGAGTTCAACACTTCATATATTCCTCAACCAGAGCCAGTCTTTCCTGCTCCAGCGAGTCTTCAGTGTGATTATTTGGATGGTCAGGGACATGATTAATTTCCCCTCGCTTTGCTTTCTTCAAAGAGGAACCTGCGCCATCACCTTCATCGTGTTGTCTTTTCCTGTTAATGCTGACCTCGATACACCCTGCCTGACGTAGCTTGGACCTGTAATTACCAAGTTTGTATTTTATGCTCATTTTCCATCCATCACACCTTGTTCCACTGCCCGGTTCTCAAAGGCAGGGGTGCTTACTGACAAGAGCCAAAGCAACTGACCCAATCTGGTCTTGATCAGGATAGGCTTTCACATCAAAAACTGCTTGAGCAATCTTGTCCAAAATGTCCATCTTCATGTCTCTTGTTAGGATTATGCCCTTTTTGGTCTTTCAATATGCCTCGTTGCCTGCACGCAACTTTAATTCCACATCGTAGGAGAAGGCTGGAATGGGAAAAGGCGAAGGCCATTCGGATACACTTCACACATAGTCCCTGATTAAAGCGGAAGGACTCTGGGCTGACTCTCTGCTAGATAAGCTGGCTGTGTCAAGGGAAGACCCTGAATCAAAAGAGTCTGACTCTTGCTGAGGAAGTGGATCCTCCCAAAGAATGTGCAAGATGGCACGTTCAGTTGGCAATTCATGGATATTAATCAAATTACATAGAGCATTGTTAAAGTCTGGGTCTTCATATTGTAGAGTGAAGCTGCCTTGGAGATCAAGATTTTCCCGAAGAATGTTTTGTAAATTATCAACTGATTCAGGCACTTCAGGAAGCACCACCTTTCGAGACATTCTTGGGGAGATTTTCACCAGCAGCAATAAACCCCGTGTTAGATGAGAGGAGAATAAGAAAAGAGAGAAGGTTTAGGTTGCAGAGGGCACAAAACCCAAACAATTTCTCCCAAATTGCATTAATAATTGATGTAGAAAGAAGTTGTATTGTGTCAGTACTACCTACAAACAATGGTTATGCAATAGTATGAGTGGCATGTGCTGCTTGTGTGCAAATCAAAGGTTCACAAATTATTTCTGATGTTCACATGCATAATTCTTGTTTTAAATAAAAATAATAAATAATCCACAAAAGTATTTGCAATTTTCATCAAAAACATATTTGTATGTATACTGAGACTGATGTGACTATTTGGAACAGAAGAAAATGAGACGGTGTGAAAATAAAAGAAACTATTTTTTTTATGAAATGTAATTACCATTCTGCATCTCTTCAATGGAGCAGACACGCTTTTGGAGTCACAAGCACCTTCCCTCCCACTGTGTATGCAGTCAAAGGATGATGGTTGTTGAGAGCCTCAGGGTCAAAAATCTCAGTGTCTGCATAGATGTTCTCCACAAGCTCAAAAGACCTAAAATGTTCAAGGTACCAAGATGTGAGCTTTTTGCCAACAAAGGCCACTTTTTCAGGGTTGACTACTGTGGTCACTATTCTGTAGAATTCTGGCAGTCCACTGCAGTGTCCAGCAGATAATCATACCCTCTGCGTATTGGGTCCCATGCAAATAAATGTCTTTAGAAAGGGACACAGTTTCAAGACCTGGATACTTTCTCGTAATCACTGTGCGCAGGACATGATCCAAATAAGGTGTTTTGATATCAGTTACTTTCTCAACATGTAACATTGTCATGAAAAGACTTTGGTTATCAAACTGACATGCCATCATCTCCTGGTGTTTTGAGGACAGTGTGAGAAGCACATTTTTAAAGTTCTGCACATCATACACAGTCTTCTTGAAAAAATTATGTTTCGACTCGAACCTCATTGTCCATAGTTCCACTAATGGACCAAAGCAGCGTAGAAGGTGAAGATAATGTTCAGCAAAGTGATGCTTTGGGCGCAAGTTAAAATCAGGAAAAGTTTCTGTGAGCAGCCTTCTGTGATCAGACAACTTGATCTCCAAGTAGCACAATATTTCCTCTGAAAAATAAGGTGAGACAATTATCTCAACAATTTCTTTGAGGTCCATTAGTATCTCCCATGCAGGTTCTTGTATGCTGTTTCCAATAAAAAGGGGGAGAAATCTTAACAGAGTCCAATTTTCATGGCCATTGCCACCTATACTGCCCTTTTCCAAACTTGCTTTAGAAATTGCCTTTGGTTTATTCACCCTGTCAGAGTATTTGAATGGAAAAGATGCTATTATTGTATTTAGTCTCTCCAAAATAATGAAGCCTTTTGAAATCAACTTCTTTAGGCACAAAAACAGTTCTACTGGAATAACACCTTCAAAAAAAGTCATGCAATATGTCTGGAGGAAAACCAGTGACAGGATGAAAATATGACAGCTTACTTAGTACACATTCACTTTTAACCCCATTTACACGTGTAACATTTTCATTATTAAGTTGCACCAGAAATGCATTGTGCTGTTCTTTGGACCGTAGCTGGAAATCAGAAATTCTAGTGGTTGCTATTTCACCCTGTCTTGTCAAACAAATAATAAAAATAATAATAATAATAACTTGGACTTATATAGCGCCTTTCAAGGTACCCAAGGTCGTTTAACAAAATAAAAGAAGGGGGGAAGGGTAGGGCCGGAGGGGTGGGTTTAAGAAGAGTAGGACATGGGGAAGAGATATGTTTTTAAAAAATCTACAGAACTGGCTTACATTGAAACTCTCCTGAAAACCTTCAAGTCCATGAGCTCCTAAATTATCAGCAGAGACACAAAAGGCCGTGCCTTTTACATAGTTATTAAGAGCTTGAACAAAACCCCACGCTGCTTCAAGTGACTTTATATCCTTAACTAGTGGACTAAGAAATTTTTCATAGCCAAACTGCTTGACATCATAAGTCTTTCCAAGGAGAGCTAGATGAATTGAATGCAAACTTGTACGGAATTTTGAAGGTAGATTAAGAATAACCCAATAAACTGCAGTAATCTTATGAATTTTCTTTGATGTGCCTAATGGGTTCCACAATTCAAAATCATCTCTATAAAGACCTAATGCAATTTGCAGCTCAAAGAAATTATTTTGTTTAAAATAATGACCATCTTGAAAAGAGTTATAATGCCCTGGAGCATTCTCTCCGTTGAAAACAAGCTTCTCTTGAAACTCTGCTCTAATAACCTTACTCACAGAAACATAAACAAAGGCTTTTTTTGAAGTCCTGTCATACAACAACTCAGTTGGTTCAATAATAGAGAAATGCTCCCTGAAATATCTATTTCTCCTATAATCAGTTGATAATGTACCTTTTTCTGATGTAGTAATAAGTATTGGATTTGTTTGAAACACAATATTACTTATTTCTTTGACAACTTCTTCCTCAATTGCAATGTTATGTTTTGCAAGAACCTCTTTGATAACTGCTGATGTATGAAACTTGGAAAAGGACAAAATATCATTAAATTATTTTACAATTTCCTGTATAGCACGTTTAGACATATGTAACATACATTGCATACGAAGAAAAAGAGATGCTAGTTTGTGCTCGAGTATTTCAGAATCCACAGCCTCTACAATCAGCTTTTGACTATTGGTCAATGAAAATTCAGTTTCAGCTCCATCATTACTTGGGTGGTCAGTGGTCTTAGACTGAACACCACTTATTTCCCTGACTGATGACCGAAAATCTCTTAGTGTATTGTTTTTATGCTTTCGTGATATATGACCACTAAAGCTGTTTAGGCGGTTGGTTTCAAAACTGCACCCAAAGAATGGGCAATGCACTGTTTCTCTCCGTCTAAGGTGATGTTGCAAATGAATTAAGATCTTTTTTTTTTTGCAGCAAATGTCTTTGAAATCACACAACCAGCATTGAAATATTGTATTCTCTTGCCTTGAGACAGTCCTGTGTAATCTCGAAAAATGTGATTTCAATGCTCCGATAGTTCTGAAATTGCACAAGCAGTCTGTATAGCTGCAAGGCCAGTTTGCTCCTCTGTGACAAAGGCGGTAGTGTTTCAGGAGAACAGCTTCATTGGTGTGGGGGAATTTACAGAATTTGCACTACATTCATTTGAATCTGAAAGACAAAAGTGAAAACAGGTTGATGTAAAATAATTCCTCCTTTCATCTTTTTAGCAATTCAGTTAGAAAGAAATTAAACTATAACAACAGCAATATTTTTGCCCAGATTTCAGGAGAAGTTAGGTGCCTTCACAAAAGTTGATTATTATTTGACTAAAACTACATTTTGACAAATCTTCAAGCTAAAACTACAAAAACAGAGGTTGTAGATGTAAGTACACTTAAACACACTTAAACCTAAGAAACCCGTTTAATTTCTCCCCTCTTTCAACTTCTTCTCAAAATTACTGTGCATTCTGTAATATCTTCGCAGAGTGAAAAGTATTTTCAGCTGCTGCCCCCGTTTAATTTCTCATATCAAATTATGTACATTTGGCATTATTGTTGTCATTAACTTGTGTTTCCCCGTTCCAACAGGTATCCTTTGAATAGTGTGTTTGTGTTTGGTTGGTGTTTGTTTTTCCCCTCTTTTCTGTCTTCTCAAACTCCAGCTGGTTGAGGCGTATGGCCACCCTTCCTGAGTCTGGTTCTGCCAGAGGTTTCTTCCTGTTAAAAGGGAGTCGTTCCTCTCTGCAGTTGCCTCATGCATGCTCAGGACGGGTGATCTGTTGGTTTCTTTAGCTAGGAAATTGTTTTTGAATTGGCTCTGTATGTATGAATTTAATTAATTGGTTTTGATTGCATTATGACAACAATGAATTGAACTCCAATTGGCTTGAATTGGACTGTATTATTGACGTGCCTTGAGATGACATTTGTTGTAATTTGGTGCTATATAAATAAAACTGAATTGAACACATGAATATTGAAATGTATAAGGCCATACCATGTATATTTTCCTTAACCATAACCATTTATTTTCAAATCTGGCTTGGGACCTGAAGGTAAGAATAGAATTGAATAGAATAGACTTTATTGTCATTTCACACCAGGGTACAACGAAATTGTTGTTCTTTGCTTCCCTGAACATCAAACCTTTGCTGGCCATGGAGGTGAATGAACAGCGCTGCTATTACATTTTTACATTACTTTTAGATACATTTAATATATTTGTTTTCTGTTGTTCTTCACATTAAAAAGAGCACTAAAAGTAGTAGTGTACCATGTCGCTCGATCGTACAGAGTTTAGTTACATAAATTACAAATTTGATAATACAATTGGATAAAGTTTACGCTGTATTTTTTTGTCTGTTTCTTTTTTATGTTGAGATCTCTGTTGCTGCCTTAATTCTTTTATGACGTATCCCCTTCTGTCTTTACAACAGAACAACATGTGTGTGTGTATGTGTGTCTAGGGGTGGGTGGTGTGTTACACAGAAGAGAGAAAAGCCAGCTTCATACATTGGAACTGACCAATGTAGTGTGGAAAGAGCTGCCATCAGTGCTGTGGAGTCAATGACCCCTGAGCCAATAGCAAAAGCTGCAGGAGAAAACTCCACAAGTATCCTTGCAGCCACTGAGCACTGCTGGAGGTTGCTCCACACTCCACTTATCCTGTTTATTCCCAGCTCTGCTGCAGGCAGTAAAGGAGCATCAGTCTCTTCAGGTGGTACCTACTGTAGGTGTTCAACAACTTTATTATATTATCAAAAATCACTGTTACATGAAAGTTTAGAACATAAAGACAACATATTATACCTCTCCTCAGTCTTTTATACATATAATATTAGATGTTTAGAGTAAAAGTGGCCAAAGTCTAAATGTGGAGATAAAAGTATGTAGAAGTAATCACAAGCTAAAATGTCATGCTTCATACTTTCCCCCACTTTAATGCTCTTTACTTTTTTATTAAAACAAGTAATAAACTAAATTAATATCAGTCACACATTGAACAGGTAATGAGCATGATAATAAAAGAAAGTTGTAATCGTTGTCGCTCTCTTATTCAGAATTTGATTTGACCTTTCAAAAAATGGATTTGAAAAGGTGCCATTTCTAATAAAATGGAAAATCGTATCACTTGGTAAGTTTAGTGTTTGTTTTTAGAACAGTTATCTGTTGCCATTTCTCCATT
The DNA here is from genome assembly GCF_027942865.1 of Odontesthes bonariensis. Classification (NCBI taxonomy): domain Eukaryota; kingdom Metazoa; phylum Chordata; class Actinopteri; order Atheriniformes; family Atherinopsidae; genus Odontesthes; species Odontesthes bonariensis. Next base: position 26,570,652 of record NC_134525.1, on the reverse strand, counting down.
GTATATTAGCTGACTCAACTCGACTCCGCTCATGTTTACTTCTTTACCAGCCACTGGTCAGTAATTACCAAGTTTATCAGGATTCAAGTTTCTAACTTTCAAGCTACCCTGTTAATTGACCTATTCCCTCACAGAGCCACAGCCCAGTCGCACAGTTTTCTTCAGTATGTTCATTTAAAACCAATGTTTTGTCAATCCTACCATTAGGATTTCTCCTAAACTGCCACTAGTATTTTTAATTTTTGAGCCACTTTTACTTTGCCAAAAATAAGTACTGAAAAGGACATCATCTCGAGCCTGTTACATGTTAGAATATTACAAAAATTGTATTAAATTAAAAGAAAGGAAGAACGTAATTCTCACTTTTATCAGCTAATCATTTAAAAGAACTTTGCATGACAGCAATTGACTTCAGCTGAACGTAAACCATTACGGAAGAAATACATGCAACAAAATGTGATCATTTAAAAAACTGCAGTTAAGGTTGAATTTTGTAACTTTGCTCTTCAAAAATGACAAAATAACAAGGAGAAAACATACTCTTATAATAATACCAAAAAAAACATATTTTCACCCTTACTGCTTGCTCGTTTTCATTTTAACTGAAAAATCATTGAGCGATAGCCAATGCCAGTCTCATGAGAAAATGTGTAATACTAGGGTTCGTAGTGAACTCAAGTGTGGATTTAATACCAAACTTAAACCTTTGGGAGGCTCAGCAACATTCCTGTGTGGTAATGTTTGTGTAAGGACCAGATGGGGAATTTCTACACCAAGGAGGAGACGGAGATCATCTGATTTGCACCAACCTTTGCCCTGTGGAGAGTAGTTTCGCTCCGCTTACCTATTTGGGAGTTTCGCTCCCACCAGACCTGCCCCATAAACTTATGTGTATGCATTAATGCCTTAGTGCTAACTAAGTTGAACAAACAAAGAACTTTCTTAGGTAACATCGGAGAATTACCAGACCAACTGTGCTCCCTCCCTTATCTGGACAAAAGTAAATCAAGTAGGACATTCGCTTTGATCCAGCCAAATTCTCAAAAAATTACTTTACTCAGATTTACTTTCAGTTGAATCTTAAAACTGTATTAAATGTGCTAAAATGTATCTTTGTACATTTTCTTTCAGGTTCTCAGTGAAATCACAAGCTGCATTTTAAGATTTTCATGATCGTACTTGGAAAATTAACGAAGAAATCATTATTTTGGAAAAAGACTAACTTGTCTATGGAGCCTCATTGCCCCCTAGTGGTCTGTCGTGCTGAATATTTAAATCTAAATGAATTCAGTAACTGGACATTTATATGAAGTAATGCAACTGTAATGCAAATGTTTCCTGCGGTTTCTTTTTGTATTCCATGGTTAACACAGGAAAATAACATTGTTTGGTTCGTTATTCATATGTCATAACTTTACAGATGTCCATCTGAATTTCAGATTCACAATCGTTATCTAAGTTATGTTATGTTGCTTATTAGATGTCCTTCATACCATACATGTTTGTCATGTCTTTAACCTTCATATCTTAACAAGTTCTGGTGTTTTCAGAATCCTCTAGACAAATGTGTGTTCAGACAAAACAATGAGTTTCTTTGTTTTATCAAACTCTTAACACTAGAATTAGATCTTCTACTTTACACGCCCAGGCAGACGCCATAACAGTTTCAGCCATATCATTGGCAAAGTTATTTTAGACGACCTCGATGCATTGGTATCCCACATTGTCCCACACAAACGGTGAATTGGAATCTGGTCATCCTAGTCACGTTACACTACAGTGTGTTTGACATTTGACGAAGGTTAGAAATTGTTGTGTTGTTGTGCCCTGACACAGTTTACTATTATGTCAGTTTACTATCATGTGAAGTAACCTCTTTGTAACTGTGTAAACCCAAACCAGGTTTTTTTTTTTTCCAATTATTTTTATTTTTAACTCCTACCTCAAAATATGTGTGACTGAGAGCAAAGCAGAACAATGAAAGGACTGTGGAAAATATTGTGCTGAATGGGTCTCGTACTGTTGGTCTATGGCATGGGAATAGATACTTTTCCACACCACTTCACCTCCTTGTAAGCATCCATATTAACAGTGTTAAATGTAGCGATAGTTGTAGCAAAATTTCACAAGAATATTCTCAATGGTTTTTACTTTTGACAAGGTGTAAAACCGTGCATCTGTGTATGGATTTTAACAAAGGCCTCTGCTGCTGGATTGGTTCTTTTATCTGTAGAAAACAGAGAGCTACACAGAAAACATAAAGGGTATATATGTCTCAAAAATTCCCATGTCTCAGTAGCCCTCTCACATCTTTATCATCCTCTATTCATGGAAACAAAAAAGATCTTTATGGTTAACAGCTGCGGGACAATGCATTAAGTTCTCTCTTTTCTCCCTCTTGATTGATGGATCTATCTGCCCTTCCTCCGTGGAACAAAAATGCTGCATTAAAAAGACAGAACGAACAGGACAAATGTGCTGCCCCTGGAGCATGGCATCACATATATTAGTAAATCTATGATTAAGTTATAAAATGAATCCGTCTCCCTTTAAGGTCAGCCCCACCTCCATGTATCTGTTGGGTTGAGCTTACAAAAAGAATAACTCATCCCGGTTCATGAGGCCGTAAAGCTTTGAATGTAACACATTTTCCTCATGTTTAAAGACGGAGGCTTTTTGCACTGAACTGTTTCAGGGAGTCCATCTAAACAGAAATCCATGTGTACATGCAGAAATATGCTGCAAAAATTCCCTTTCAGTCAGATTAGAAATACACTCTTAGGTAGAACATTGACCATAGCTATCTTTCTCAGGCATAATGATTTGAAATGGTTTCCTGGAAGCAGACACCCTCTCTACCTTTAAGATTAGGCTTAAAACTTCCCTTTTCAACAAATGTTATAGTTAGGGATGGCTCAGGTGACACTAAAACTTCCCAACCTCACTCTGTTCTTTTTTTTCTCTTTATGTTCATATAACATTATTGTTGTCCTTAAGTTGTGTTTCTCTTTCTCAACAGGTATCCCTGGTATTATGTTGTTTTCTTGTTACCTCTTTCCTGTCCTCTCAAACCCCAGCTGGTTGAGGCGGATGGCCACCCTTCCTGGTTCTGGTTCTGCCAGAGGTTTCTACCAGTAAAAAAGGATTTTTTTTTTGCATTCTCAGTAAGGGAGATTTAATCAAAATGCAGTTCAGGTGCAATTTGTTGGTTTCCTTAGCTAGGCTACTTTCTTGGTTTTGGCTCTGTGTATGAATTGGACAAATTTGCAATTTAATTAATTGGATTTGATGATTGTATCACAATGAATTGGATTCTAATTGTCTTAAATTGGATTGTATCTTTGAAGTGCCTTGAGATGACATTTGTTGTAATTTGGCGCTAAATAAATAAAATGTAATCTAATTAAACTATTATAATCCACACTTTGGGCACACCTGCCATTATCCATGTACATACTCAGACTGTCCATACACTTTTAAAGGGACACTATGTAATAAGCACTTCGAATCGCGATTTCCCCACCAGGCCTACAAGCAGAAATGACGTCATTGTGACGTCATTTCCGCCAAATGGCTTATTACAGCCGCTAATGCTAAATAGATTTTATTCCTTGGCACATATGTCTTTGTGTTCATTAGCTTTCTTTTTGTAAGTGCATCATCTTCTTCTTTTTATTATTATTCCTATGCTCCCCCTGGATATCTTCTTTTTGGCGTTATGCTCACATTTGTAAACTGTTATTTTGTTGATTTACTAATAAAGTTTAAAAAAAAAAAAAATGCTAAATAGATTTTATCTCGTAAATGATCCCACTAATAATGCATTGATTGTTACCAAACTTCTGCCGTAGTACACATAGGCTCTTAGCTCACAAAACGAGGCATTAGAAAGTTTGTAAGTTTACCGGGAGTTTATTTACCGCTGCTAATGCTCCTATTGCTAACGCAGGCTAATGCTAAGGCTGCGTCGACGTCACTTCCGGTAACTCCCGGAATATGACTAATTGCATTGCTTGCACACCAAAGGAGATGTTATGTTATCTGACATGTTATCTGTCATCTGTATTCATAGTGTTGTTGTATGTGTGTTATATAATCCTTTGTACTGTGTGTCTTGATTTCTTTTTGTTTGTATGGACCTTGAGTCTGAAGCTATAGCTTCTTGAATCTTGACACATTCCGCTTGCCGTAGTTCAAGAAGTTGCAGCGCACATTTGAAAACGTGAGGCGCTAGAGAGCAAATTCATTCAACTTTGCAAAATAAAATTGCACCACTAGATGGGGGAAGAAATTACATAGTGTCCCTTTAAGACATGGAATGATTTTATAGTTCATCAATGTAGAGTGCATTCTACAAAAGTAAGTAAGATACAGAAACAGTTGTCTCGACTCAGTTGTCACATGTGTTCCTGCAAAAACTTAGCAAATGAAAGGGAGTATTTTGTTCATGTCAATTTTCATAGAATTAAAAAGATTTGTTGTATTTTTGTTGGTTGCACTTTTCAAAATTGTATTTATGGACCTTTAAATCTCATAAGTCACAATCATATATCTCATACTTACTGATTTTAAACCAGGTATTGTAAGAAGAACTACAGTAGCATCTCTGTCATTAAATCATTCACTTGTTGAAGACCAGGACGAGGGGTATGTAGAGGAGACATCAGCTGGTATGTCCCTTGACTGAAGTGATCCAGACAAGGCCCTTCAGTGTTCAATGCAACAGCAGTGCTTCTTATTCTCTGGGAGGCCCATTAACAATCCTGTGTTGGATTTGTTGTCCCAAACTCCCCAGTTGACCAGATGTTGGGACTTCACCAGTTATGGGAGAGATAAACATCACCTCACTTTAAGTTGACTTTTTTTTTTTCTCCAAGATGATTTGAATGCTTCTAGATTCACCAGAGATTTCACAGATTCCCTTTGCCACATTCCAAAGGGATACCAAAGAGGATTTTAATATGTTCACCTTTTTCATTTGTGTAGAAAGACCCCGATAACCCTCAATAACAACAACACGGCAGCTATGAACTAACAGTGTAATAGTACATTCATTCATCATTAAGTATTGGTGAAATAAAGACAGATAATGCCTTATTTAGAGGCTTTATTGTCAATGCCCCGTTCTGTCCCGTTAAACAGATATACGCATATCTCGAGCAATCTAAATATCTTCCGAAGGATGCCGACTTTCACCAAACTGTATCGGTGAGTAGATAAACAGTTTTTATGCCAGAAATAAAGTCCAGGTTTATATAAAAAAAAAAAACTTTCCCTTTAAAACACTGTTAACAAAACTTGATATCACTGTTGTGCAAGTTCATCCTTCTCATTAACTAGTTCAAAGTTCAGTTCCCAGAGATTAAGAATGAATCGTTCATGTTCAGTTCATTAAAAATGTTTTAGGTTATAAGTGAGAATTAAAGACGGAACTTGAGAAAGAGAAGAAATCATAGTGTTGTGACCAAACGTTTTGTATTTTTTTGTCCATTTTTTTTATTTTTCATCCATTATTAATCAGTCTACCTGTTGCTGGGAAATCACACCCCTGAAGACTGCAGTAGGTGTGATCCGTTTGGGGCTGGGGGTCTTCCAAGGCTGACGTTTTGACATGTTTTTTTAAGCAGAGGCGGAGATAATTTGCACACAAATATTCGATTTTTAATGTACGAATATTACAGTAAGTAAAATTCTGTAAATAATCGTAAGCAGACGAGGCAACTGATGTGCACGCTGCATCTGCAGCTTCTGTCTGTTGCCGCAGAGCATTGCTGGTTTGTTATGATGGAGTGTGCAATGCATCGTTTGTACGTAGTGTGAAGTATGTGTGGCGCTGGGAAAATGTAGGCAGCGACAACGACGTGCTGTTGCAAGACCTCACATAATCTGAACGAGTTTCAAGTTCAACGTTCTCAGAAAAACAAACGTGCACAATGGACGCGTTGTTTTGAACTTGTTTGGTGCAACACACTGCTTAATATCACTGTCAGGTCATTTAAGGTTCTTAACATTCAGAGCTTCATTTTGAAACCACATACAAGATTGTACAAAGTATCATATAAGAAAAAAATAAATAAATTGAAGGAATTTGTCATGTTTTCGTCGAACCACATTGTCATGTTGTGGTCATTGCCGCGTAATAGTTTAATCACTAAGAAGTAAGTAATCAATACTATTTCAGTTTAGTTTCAGGATTTAGAGTATTTTGTACATTTAACTGTCCATATGATTTAATATTGTTTATTTTGCACTGTAACAGTTGTTGTTAGCCTTGTTTGATATACTACTAATGTACTTTTCAGGCCCCTCTGAACAAAGAGAATACAGAAAGCCATTAATTCAAAGCTTTTAATAACAGAATTAAACTTTTGCTTCCTATGCCCAAACAAAGTTCATAAAGCTTCCAGTCATCTCATTGGCTGAAATCCGAGCTTAAGCCCACCTCAAGCTTCGCTTCACCTGTGAGAATCAAAACTCTGGAACTGCACGGAGAATTTAAAAGAATGAAAAAGATTTAAGAGAACACTAATTTATAACCGAATTTGGTTTTTTTTTCGTCTTGTTCGTTTTGGCGCTTGTCCTTTTTTTCCATGTTCTTTTTCACATGTTAACCTCTACTGCCATATTTGATGTTATTTAGTAAACAAAGTAATTTTTGCTTCACACAAAGTAGTTTTCCTGCAAAGAGCCAGTGCGATTCTTGTTCAACTTTTTCTGTTTTGATAGTTCTATGAATTGAATTGAGGGTCACGTCATAAGAGTTGGCCTATTTTACTAACCAAACATCTCCAAAAAAAAAAAAAAAAAATTAAAAAATGTAAAAAAAAAAAAATCACATACTAAGTTTTTTTTTTCACATTTTGACACGACATCAGCTGCGGCCCATGTCCTTGGCGACAAGATCCTTCAAACTTCAACCTGACCCGCTGAAGGCCAGCAGATGCTGACTGATGTCATGGCTAGGTGCCTAGCCGACTCACAAAAATGACCCAAGAGAAGATGCAGAACACTGGGAGATTTAAAGTTAGAACAGAGTTTATTTACAGGTGCTTGGTGTTGGCAGCCAGAGGGAAGATCCAGGTAAACATGGAACTCTGATAGAAGAGGGTGATGGTTAGTGAGGAGACGATAAAGTCATTTGTCCAGACAAGGGAAATGATAAATTCTTACTAGATCCAGGTGGTAATCCAGAATAGAAGGGGAGGATACTGGCTGTGGTTCTGAGTCGACAGCAGGGCGAGGAAACAGGAGTCCAACAATGAATGCTAAGTCCTTATTATGGCAATCCAGAGTGAGGAGAATTGGCGACGGGAAGCAGCACACTGGTTAAGTGAGACAATCTGGTGAAAGCTGGTTGCTCATGCAGCCTCTTAAGACTGTCTTGATGAGGACAAACGAGGAATTGGTGTGAAGGCAGGAGCAATCCAGACTCCACCCCGGACTTCCTGGAAACCTGTTCAGCCCCACCTAAAGCCCAGAAACCACAGTAAAACAGCACAGCCAAGCAGGATTGTGACAAATGTGAGATATTAGCTGCATTCGGACAGAGCAGTTCTAAGAACGGTCCTCCTCGAATTTCTTTCTGATAACTGTCCTTCCCCAGGGGAACTGTTTCAGTTTGCATTCGCACATGAGTCGGGACCTGATAGAGACTGATGGGACGCAACCGTCTGCGACAGTGACGTGTTACTTTAGCGCCACATTTAACAACAAAACAAAACAAAACAAAACCTGGTAAAAGTAAGGAGAGAAGAAAAAAACCCACAAAGAAGCTAACATGGAGAGCGGGGAGGCCACCGTGTTCATGGTCTGCATGATGGTGATATTAATCATGAACGATCACATCGGGCGTCTAACATCGAGGCTGGAAGAGCTCACAGAGAGAGTCAGGAGATGAAGGATCGAGCACAGGCCATACTTCTTCGTTTCATGAAGGAAGGAAGGAGAGCGCTGCAGACAAAGGAGACGACCTGTAAGTTTAACTTATTAAACACACGCATATGTCGTATGAGTAAACATTTCAGCCGTGACAACATGACAAGGGGCATAGCTACCGACCACCAACCACCTGCGTCAGATGTGTTCCTATTGAACCCCGAAGAAACCCAGCTTCGGAGAAGGAGCTAAGATGGTTATAGGAACTGAGGGCCATGGTTCCGAGTTCCTGTATGTGCGAATGCGGGAAAAAACGGCCCTGTTTCTGAAAAGGCTATAGGAACTGCCAAAGATTTCTACAGTGCGAATGCGGCTATTCTTGCAATACACTTCCACCCCTCTGGTCTTGAGTTCTTCATTTTGGCCAATTCCACCTGTACAGTTAAACAGAAGGCATCAACAAAAAGCTTAGCATCTCCTCTCTGCTGTTCTAAAATGATTCTTGGCAGCACAGCTGTAAAATTTTAAGATGCAGAAGATATGACAAGAAAAAGCTAGAAAAATTGCAACACGGGCCAATGTATGTCTTTCCCAAGTAACTCCTTATTAGCTGAGATAGTTTTAAAATCCCAAAGGAAATTTCTCATATCAACTCTTCACCTTACTGTCAACATAAAACATCACATTATTGAATTGAACCCAGCGTGAAGCATGTGCTCTAGCACTGAGCTACTATCTCTACTTGTTGTATAGCCATGATAATTTTCCAGGCAGTCGAGTATGTTTTACCAGATTAAAACAAACTGTCACAGCTATGGAATAGCTAATACACACAAAGAGGGACCCAAGAGCACACTGACAAAGAGAGATGGGAGAAAGAAACTGATTTATTAGTTGTGATGGTATAAGGAAGGTCCACAGAGAGTTCAGTCTAGCAATATCTCTAGGAAGAGAGGATGAACAGTTAAATGGGTCCAAAGAGTAATCGAATAACGATAGTAGTTTTCACAAAACTGGTTTACTATGTCTACAGGAAGGTTTCCAACACAGGAGTGGTAATAATGAAACTGGATGTGGTGTGGTTTGTCCAAGATGGTGGCAAAGCGAGCAGGCAGGTATAAAACGAGGAAGAAGAAAAGAATGCAGGTTGTAATCCGCACACAGTGAAAGAGGTCGACAGAGGTATCCAAGGATCTCGGAAGCTCGTTTGGAGCTCCTGCAGGTCCTTAAGAGGCCAGCTCTAATGAGAACAAACGAGTCGCCCTAGACTTCCTGGATACCTGCTCAGACCTGCCTTGAACTCAGAACACAACCACAATACCACAACCAAGTGCAATCATGGCACATACATGGCAACCACATCAACATACTCCTATGTGATAGCCAGGAATCAAACCCCTTTAAACTGTTAAGAAAGCAGCTATATTCACTGCTATATCTGGATCCGGTCTTCTATCAGTTCCCAGAGTCAGAACCAGACATGGAGAAGCTGCCTTCAGCTTCTATGCTCCACATGTCTGGAACAAACTCCCAGAAAGCCTCAGATCAGCTGAAACACTCAGTGTGTTTAAGTACAGGCTGAAGACACACCTATTTTCAGCTGGGTTTGAATAAAGCTCCAAACTTTATCACATTTTAACTACTGATTTTATATTGTTAAACCATGCTTTTTTTTTCTCTGATTTTATCTATTGTTCTTCTTTCTTTCTTTTTTGTTTAAAATTTAAATCATGCTTTTTATTTCTACTGTTTTAATGTCTCTGTAAAGCACTTTGAATCGCCTTGTAGTTGAATTGTGCTATACAAATAAACTTGCCTTGCCTTGCTATACCATCATCACAACAAAAAGTAGAAAATAAGGATGCTTAGACAAAAGTTTTAATGGTGTAAGAATTTTACAAAAAAAATGAATGTGAAGCTCTCATGTCTTTATGTCATTACTTTGAATAACTTATTTTCAGTGAGAGATTAAAAACCTACAAGAAAAGTTTGCTTACAACAAATAGGGTTCTGTTTTGTACATGCAGATTGTTCATGCCCTTTCACCTTTACAAAGTTTTCCTCTGAGTTTTCCTTCGAGTCTTTCATCTTAATCACTCAGACATGACAACTACATTCTCACATATATTACAGATAAATATGTCACCATCTGCAACACTAAGTGGTTTAGTCATTTTTCAGGAAGACTACAAAAAAAACTTCATGGAGATATCGAAAAATCGGTACTTTTAGCAATCAAAGGAACATTTAAGTCTGTGAATCTTTATTCTGAAAGAAACATTTTTTCAGCGTAAACTCAAACTGTCCTAATAGTTTCAAGTTAACACAGGCAGACTTTCCCTGTACTGATAAAAAAAATTCCACTTAAGTTCAAACAAAGACAGTCAAAGTAAACTGTCAGACATTGATGCTTCAACTTTTTGTAGTGAATAAGGTAGAACTATTGGCCTTACGCCTGCCCCGGTCCTAGACATACACTCTCACTCTATTCCTTTGTGCTTAATAAATCGGGTTCATGCCTTTTCAATTGCTTATCTGTTGAGAGAGTTGTAAAGTCCAAAAGGAAACTCCCCTTATTAACTCTTCTACTCACTGCCAACATAAGACCTCATGTAATTGCTTGATATTGAACCCTGTGCAAAGCATGCACTCTACCAATGAGCTGAAACCTCTACCTGTTGTTTAGCCATGATCATTTTCCAGGCAGTCAGGAAGTGAAGGTACTTGTGATTGTGGTTTTTCACCATCCCTTAAAATTAGTAATACGAGTAGGTGTCAAGTTTGCCTTTCCTTTATTTAAACATACATTGTCTTGATGAGGTTTGACAAATAGCTGCTGACCTTTTTTTCTGAGATCACTGGATGTTCTGGGTCTTTTTACAATCAGGGACCTCACTCATGTCCCCCAACAAGGATTAATCAAACACCAACTTGTCTCAAGGTAGTTCTAAGCCACCCGCAAGTCTTCTGTGCTGGGCCACAGAGGTACTCTGGCGACTTATACAACTTAATCACCTGACTTGCCACCATGATGCTCAAAATGTTGTTAATGGAAAATAGACTATATTTACATTGGGCTTTTTTAATCTAGTTGACCATTTAAAACATTTTTACCCTACAAGCCTCTTTCACCAGTTCACACACAGACAGACACACTTGTTGTAGTCTACACAGTATAACAGGCTGTACAGTACTGCTTTTCTTTCACACACATTCAAACATCGGTGGCAAAGTGACTTTAGTGTCTTGCCCAAGGCAATTCAATGAAAGGAAAAAAAGGGAAGGCACATGGGACAAGAAGTGACTGCAGTTGTTGAGAATGCATTGAGGACCTAACTCAAATTTTCTGAGAGCTGGAGGTTTGTTGCAGGTGAGAGCAAGACTAATTGACCAACTGCAACATTAATTGCAGTTGGCAACCATTTTCAATATCTTCAAGCATTGGAATTAAAATATAAAGTTGCAAAAAAGAGCAGCGCTTTACCATATAGCTAATTGAATCTTTCAGGAAGAAGTTAGGTGTTACATGTTCTTTTCCTCTTTCTTAAGTGTGGTTGGCGAAAAGCTCATAGTAGCTTTACTGCCACCTTCTAGATTGGATTGTGTTTCACTCTTTGAGACTGTACTATCATTTTTCTTGTGTTTATGGAAAAGGTTATGAGACAATGTAAGTAAGCATTGTTACACTTACATTTAACCTTGTACTAACTTTTACCCATTGTCTATTGATTGTTGTCATTTGCATGTGTTTTAAAAAACTATTGACACATATTTCTTCCTTTTGTGGTTTCATCCAATGCTTTACTAGAGCGTCAGTAGACGTCTATCCATCCATTATCTTCCGCTTGTTCGGGGGTCGGGTCGTGGGGGCAGCAGCTTGAGCAGAGAGGGGGGACCCCGAGGCGTTCCCAGGCCAGCCGAGAAACATAGTCTCTCCAACGTGTCCTGGGTCTTCCCCGGGGCCTCCTCCCAGTGGAACGGGCCCGGAACACCTCACCAGGGAGGCGTCCAGGAGGCATCCTAACCAGATGCCCGAGCCACCTCATCTGACTCCTCTCGATGCGGAGGAGCAGCGGTTCTACTCCGAGCCCCTCCCGGATGACCGAGCTTCTCACCCTATCTCTAAGGGAGAGCCCAGACACCCTGCGGAGGAAACTCATTTCGGCCGCTTGTATTCGCGATCTCGTTCTTTCGGTCACTACCCACAGCTCGTGACCATAGGTGAGGATAGGGACATAGATTGACCGGTAAATCGAGAGCTTCGCCCTCTGGCTCAGCTCCTTCTTCACCACGATGGGCCGGTGCAGAGCCCGCATCACTGCAGACGCCGCACCGATCTGCCTGTCAATCTCCTGCTCCATTCGTCCCCCACTCGTGAACAAGACCCCGAGATACTTGAACTCCTCCACTTGGGGAAGGATCTCATTCCCGACCCGGAGAGGGCATTCCACCCTTTTCGGGCCAAAGACCATGGTCTCAGATTCGGAGGTGCTGATTCTCATCCGAGTCGCTTCACACTCGGCTGCGAACCGCTCCAGTGAGAGCTGAAGGTCACGGCCTGACGACGCCAACAGAACCGCATCGTCCGCAAAAAGCAGAGACCCGATTCTGAGGTCGCCAAAACGGACCCCCTCAACGCCCTGGCTGCACCTAGAAATTCTGTCCATAAAAATTATCATTTAACACTTAGAAACAGAGCACTTGTGTGAGGTAGCTTGAACAACAAAAGTAATCAAGTAATAAACAAATTCTTCACATTGGAGTTTAGTGCAAAAATGTCTAATAAAAAAACGAGCAGCAGCTCAATTTGAAATACCTGGCAGGCATGTAAACAAATAAGCAAATAAAAGTGCCACAGTGTTATAAAGTAAGGCCAGTAATGTGCTTTTCGGAACTGCACTCCTAATTCTTACTCTCCTCCTCTGGCTTCAATGTAGGTTTTTCTTGATAAAAACCAACATCTCTACCTTGTCAGGTTTGAGCCTGTTCCTTTTCTTATCAAGGATATTTGCGAAGTCCTTGCCACCTCTTGAAATCTCAAGTTTGCATATCTCAGTTTGCAATCGCAACGTTTTGTCATCCACTTTAAAATACCTCCACACCGCAGACATTCGCGCCCCCAGCTTCAAGCTGCTGCCGTGTTGTGCTTCGCTTTACGGCACGCAGCAAACGTCATGCCGCATACGTTGTTTCTTTGTGGAGTTTAGACAATAGACATAAAAATTTGGGTATTTATGATTATTGTCATTGGGGATATACACCTTCCTCAGTCGAAATAAATGCAATGTGGGGGCATTGGAGACCCATCCAAGATGGCGGCCGTGCTGATACGTCAGCTCCAATAGGCAGCGAAAGTCTATGAGGGGTCTACGTATATCATGTCTATGGTTGAGGTGGTCTGACTCACCACATCACAGTAAATACTAAGCTGTTATATTTTCCCATTTGTTTTGAAATATTATAATTCTGATAAAAAAAATAATGAGAATGAATATAAATATATAGATAGGCTATATATTCAATCGCTAATTGGGATGAAACGTCCGATTCCGATCGAGTCTGAAACCCTGTGATCGGAAATCGGGCCCGATCAAGTGGTTTCAGACTCGATCGGATCGGGACATCCCGAGAAGGTATTATCTTTTTCCTCTCAATTATACTTTTATCAGGTATTCTTGCTATTGCAGTGCTACACTTTCATCTACTTCATCCATTCTCAAACTAATTCTCCCACTGTCCCAAATTATTTTCAATAATCATTATTAGGGATTGGAATTGATAAGATTTTTACGATTCCAATTCCATTTTCAATTCTGCTTAACGATTCGGTTCTTTATTGGTTTCCTTATCGATTCTCATTTGGAGAAAAAGGACAACAAACCAGTCGATTAGCATCAACTTTGTTTAGTTTAGAAGTAACAGGAGTCATGACCTTACAAACCCTTACAAACGTCTATCATGGCCTGGGTAATTTAACTCTTCCCTGCTCTGGTGAAAGGAGAAGCTGGAGGTAGACGTGAACTGGGGGTAGTACCACCAGCCTCTGGCTCTGAGCCAGTCAGGCTCTGTCTCTCATGATTTCATCTAAATATAATGCATGAGAAGGCATTCATTTAACCTTAACCGTTACTAACAGCAGGTTTTACAATGAGGTAAATGGCGCTAACATGATAGGTAGTGTTTGTTAGTTAGTTAGTTACCTGCAGTGTTAGCCGAGGACATGCTAACTTTGCTAACGTTGCTGGGTTCAGATTCACTGACGTTAATCATTCATTCATAGTTATTGCATGTTGGTAGTATTTCCTCCCTTTGGTGAAATATTCACTTTGCAAGTTGCCCTGTTGTCGTCTTTTTTAGGAATATGTAATCAAACCTTCGAGCATTTGTACCGCTTGGGCGCCATGTTTACTGTTGACTGCTGGCTGCACTGGACTCGCCACGCAACGTTGTGTGGTGACGTCATTCGCGCCCACTGGAATCGATAAGGGAATCGTTTGCAAAATCGCCAAACGAATCCTTTTTTACTGTGTGTCATTTCGCCTCTCAGACTTATATACCCCAGTGCCTTCACATCACCACTTCATTTCCACATGGGAATTTAGGCATCTCTTCTGTAAAGGTCCATGTTCCATCTTTTTGCTTTACTTTCCTTCTGTGAAAACCATGAGTTATTCTTCCTGCTGTCTATCTTTACACATCGAATCCAGTGGATCCATCTTTTGCAATTGTTTGTCATTCTGTGGGTCACTGAATATTAAAACCTTGCATTACAGTCAACAATAATTTACTTCTACATATTCTGTCTTTCATGCTTAGTTCACATGTCCTATCTTTCCCTGGCTATTCTTTAGGCTGTATTGTTCTTTGTTTTCATTAACAAACAGATCTTGTTGTTTTCTAATGGAGATGTTAATTGATGAAAGAACATGTAAGAAATGCTGTCGTGGCTGAGGCAACACTTCTATAATACTGTGATGTCCACATGTTATTTTTAGAGCTCTGACAGATGATAATGAGCATGTAAATGTTTGGTTTCCTTCCAGCACAGCAGAGACTGTGAGCCAGAGTATTTTTCCCCATACAGATTTCTCTGGTTAAATCATCCCAATTAGCCAACAAACTCAGACGGTGTCTCCTGGGAACATGCTCCCTGCAGGAGGGCCAGATTAAATGAATCAGACTGTGCAACAACGCTCGTGTTCTTTAAAGGGGGGGGAAAAAAGGAAAAAAAGAACACTTTTCACAATCTTTGATTCGAGACTGAATTGATTTTCGACAGATATGCAGTTAATGATTGTGTTTTCCGCAATTTTATGACTCCATACGGTGATCTGAATTTTAATCTTTGGAACATTTTGAACACTTTCACATCCCACAGTCCCTGTGTACTCTGCTCTTAAATCTAACCTGCTGTATAATAATGATCTTCTTGCTAAGCTACCAGTCACACACCAGTAAATCACAGCACAAAGCCTGAAATCATTTTGTTCACTGCCAAGTATCGTTTTAATATCTCATTTTAAGGGTTGCTGTTTTCACAATTTTAAGTTTCAACTGTTCCACTTCACTGTCAAAAAAAATTCAGAGAAAGCATGTCACATGGAATCCAGGGAAAGTTCAATCAGGGAGGCTACATCTACCAGTTGTATTCACCCTATTCACCCTAAAGGTGTGAGGCTGGGTCTTGGACCCCTTTACAGTGTATCAGCATTGCTCAGCAAGTGTAAGCACCTCTAGAAAAGCAAACATTTTGGAAGGTTGCTTGTCTGGAGCAAGATATAAGCGATGATCAATTGAGCAATGAGCAATTGTTGCTGCCTATTAATCTGAGAAGGCTTATAGGGCCATTTCCAAAATATTTGGAGTCCATCATTCTACAGAGAGAAAGATGATTCACAAGTGGAAAACATTAAAGACAACTGTCCATCTTCCCATGAGTGGATGTCCCAGCAAGTTCACCCAAAAGACAGACCGTGTAATGCACCTAAAAAATATCACAACCCCAGCTTCATATCCAAACACTCTATATTTACTTACTGCTGCTGACGGGGGAAGCCTGAAAACAATGCATTTTCTGATTGACCAAGTTTTCTGTCCATGATAATTTTGTCCTTGACAAAAACAGTTTTACAATATTTTCTAAACATCCAACATGTTACAACAGCCAGTTATTTATTTCTTTATACATTCAAGACTTTAAGATCTGTCTTTCGTACAACTTTGTTAATAATTTGACCTAACAAGGTGAAAAAAGGACCTAAAATCAGAGAAAAAAGAAGCAGGCAGGTGAAGAAATAAAGAGTTAGCTTTAATTAAAGCCACTAGTAGAAAAGAAGGGCAGCTGACTGCAGCTGAAGTATGCATGGGCAAAAAATCTACAAAAACAGTTCCAGAAAATAAGAAAGAAAAAAATCTAATGATGGGAAAACATGGGGAGTCGCCAAAAATTCACATTGACAAGGTACAAAAAAAATATAGGAGTACTCTAAATACATACAAAGCATAATAGGCTAATAAGATACAGGGAGAAAAACACATAAAGAAAACTAGATGAGAAAGCATTGTTCAAAAAAGAATAGCAGCCACGAAAAAATAATTATTGCTCAGGAGTTTGTCATACCATAGACAAATACAGGACTGACTGAAATTTATCTAAATATAAATATCCATAGAATTACGCTCAAAATTGTTACAGAATGAAATTCATTGAACATTCACTGACATGCACATTCAGCCTGTGATGACATGAGCATGGATTACAGTAAACACTCAGGGAGTGTCTGCAGTCTCTGGTCAGAACATCGGTATATTACTATATTAATATACATTGATATTTCTTCTGTTGTGGTTATGGATTTGGCCTTGTCTGACCAATTTTGTATTTTTTTTTTTTTTATTTATTGATCACTTGGAATGTTCAAACAACCAGTTTCTCAGTTAAGAAGAGGTACATTAATGAGAAAACAAGTGCTCAGTTTAGGGAGGCCATAGCTATGTTACCAACTAAAGCCTGATTTATACTCAGAAACCAGGTCGTCTGCGTGTGTGTCGCAGTTAACGCAGACACTACGCAGACACTACGCAGACACTCTGGTGCACCTCCTCAAAATTGTAACTCACCGCAGACAGTGCCGCAGACATCGCCGCAGGGAGGAGAGAAAGGAGGCCTCTGATTGGTCAACTCTACATCCGCTCTACACTATGCGTATTTCCGGTTTGCTAACCGGCTGACGCTAACCGTGCTAACCGTGACAATTCTTTCCCTCTCTGCCAGCTCCAGTAGTAGCAATATTTCTTCTATTTCTAGATCAATCAGCTGCATCTCAATCAAAGTGCGCATTCGTCCAGTCGCCATTGTTGTTGAATGACCTCCGTAACCGTAACACCCACAATCCTAGCTTGTTCGTGATTGTCCCTCTTGCGTTGTGGCGTGGGATTAACATAGCGCAGACAGCGCTTCAAGGCATAAATCAAAAATAACTGCGTCGTGTCTGCGACAAGCTCACTGCGGCACACTGCTGCGAAGTATACACGAGCCTTAAGAGCGCAGAGTCGGTTGACGGACTGCTGGATCATTTCAACTTGAACATTTTGAATGTAATGGAAGCTGGAATCAAGAATCAAGAGCACCTTGAGCAAACAGAAAACCCCATTGAGAAACACCACTACGGTCAAAAACCTGAAAAGAGAATGCAGGAAAGCTGATTGTAAGTGGAGGAAAACAAGAAATATCACCTAGAAATAACTCTGACGTTATGTCACAATTTAAAATTGTTGATTTAAAAATCCTGGAGGAAGCAGTTCGGCATCTAAAATCAACAACTTGCACTCTGGACATAATACCATCCGACTTATTTCACCAATACTTTAAGCCAAATTAATGAATGAACGCGTGCTATTGCACTGTTAGCTCATAGCTGCCATGTTGTTTTTATCTGGGGCTATCGGGGGGCTTATAGGAAGCTTTCTACACGTCTAGTGGGATGACTTCAGTGCCGCGCGCCGCTGCAGGACAGCTCATTTACTTCGTCTTAAAGTATTGGTGAAATAAAGACAGATAATGCCTTATTTTTAGGTTGCATTGTCTATGCCCTGTTCACTCCCGTTATATGGATATATGCGGATCTCAAGTAATTTAAATATCTTCCGAAGGACGCCGACTTTCACCAAACTGTTATCGGTGAATACACGTCTCAATGAATGGATATGCGATCTTTTATTGTACTGTATTGAGCTTATATTCTTTATTAATAAGATTATTTTATTCAATATTAGTATTACTAAGGGCCTGAGCATTTATTCTGTTTTTGAGCAATTGTTTCCAATACAAATGTATTAAATTCTCCTATTTAAATCTTTAAATGCAGTTTTCTCAAAATCAGTTTTTTGTATTTTTCCAGTATCAATATCTGAGCGCAGGGCCAGGGTGGGCCATTTTCTCAGTCCGGGAATTTAATTCAAATTCAGGCCACTCTGATATGGAGTGCATTCTCCTTCAGACTGCACCTGATCCTCTGAGGCTACAGAAAATGTTCATTGAGAGTTGTCTATGTTGCTGGAAAACATGACACACTTTATTTATCCTTTCATTCACTGATTAATTCATTTATTTATTTAATTGTGGTTGTGTTAAATGATTTGCATGATTTAGTCTACCACCCTACCACCTTATGGTTTTCTTCTCTATGCCAATATTTTACATCACTCTATCTTGACTAACTACAGCATCTTCCTCTACCTGGCCCTTCAGTAGTCGTGCCCTCCTTGGGATCATCAGTAGCACTGGAAGTGGTCTGCTGATCTGATGCTAGAAAGGCTTGAACATGAAACATGATGCTGATTCCCGCGGATAGAACGCGCGTGCAGACTCTCCAGTAATTAAAAAAGGCAACTAAACACCCCAACGTGCTCGCGCTGCCCCTGCCCATACTACCCCAGTCCCTGCGCACGCGAACCATGTACAATATTTGCATACAGCCCTTCTAAATAATTACATTTATTTTAATTGCATGTTTGAGATGCATTTAATAACAAATATCAAACAACAAATGTGATCGCCCCTATAATATTGCGTAAGTAACCACATGTGTGTGCCTGTGGGAATGCAGGCTACAGTTGATGAGGAGATAAAGCGTGATAAAGCGTTAAGCAATTATTCATCAGAACTGGAATGTAAAGAAAGTGTTCGGTTCTTCTTTGAATATAGGAATACACTTCTAAATCATATAAATTGTGAGATTTTACATATTTAACAACAAAAGCTGTCAGATGACAGTTGAGTTGACATTGCAAACGTTCGCCACGTTATAGTCTATTTCAGGGGTCTTCAACGTTTTTCAGGCCAGGGACCCCCAAACTGATGGAGAGTTGGAGCAGGGACCCCCCTACTATTAATATGGCATACAATTGTGTTTTATATTTAACGGGGCCTAGTGCCGTTTATAAATATAGCTACTCTGTTATTGTACATTCAATACTAAGCTATTCAAATAATACACAGGTTAATATATTCATGTTTTTATTTTAAACATGTGCAAGGTACAGGGTGGCCGTGCCACTGCCATTTATAAACAAACATCTTGCATACAACACTGAGCTATTCAAATAATCCACAGATTTTAACTTTAAACATGCATGTAGATGGGACAATGAATCCTCAAACCATCTGTGGATGGCACACGTTTGCACAAAATTTGTGAGAAAAAACTGTTTGAAAAAAAAAAAAAATTTTTTTTTTTTTAAATGTTAAAAATCGTCTAATCAACCAAAGATTTCGCGACCCCCCTGCAGTACCTCCGCGGACCCCCTGTTGAAGACCTCTGGTCTATTTGATCAAATTCACAACCAGGCCTGCTATTATCCATATCTCTCAGTAACCTACCAGCTTGTCTTGACAAATTATCTGTCAATTTGGCACATTTGGGTGCCACCTCCTGTCTTTTTTTTAGCTTAGCCCTCTCTGTTCCACTTGGCCTCTTTCTACCCTCCATCACTGACGCGCTCTGTTTCGCGCCATTGTTCTTTAAAAGACGAGCCATGGGCCAAACCATCTGAAACATTTGGGAGGAGAGAATTCCCTTACATGGTAGAACCTATTTAATCTGCTGTGATGCAGCAGACGGCTGCGTTCTAATGGTGAATTTATGCAGACTACAGTTGAATTGATATTAATGCAAGAATAAGATAAGTGACAAAAATTAGTTACAACTATTTTCCCTATGGGCCAAGCAGCCCAGGTCGATGGTTTGGGCCGGGATAGGTCCCGGATAAAACCGGCATTGTCTGAGCGTATGGAGCACCTACTGACACCTAACTTTCCAGTAATACACTATTCTGAAGATATTTACAGAAGGATTTGTTGCTAAATCATTCCTGGCCTGATTTATGTGACATTATAATCAAAAAATATGGCAAAAATCAATGTTTTTTAGGCTATGGACAATATATTTTGATTTCCTAGGAAATGAAAGCAGATATCCTGAAATCCTTCTGTGATTTTCTTTTCATTTTGTGTGTAAACAAAATGAAGAAAGAATTTTGCACCTGGCTTTATCATATGTTCAGATCTATCTTCCGGAAATATATGAAAATGTTCGCAAATTTAATGAGTTAATGCCTAATTTGCATTATTAAACATACAAATTTCTAAAATTTGTAATACATTTTTTTTTTCACACTTGTATAACTAATCAACTGAGGAAGTTTCATGGTGATATCTATTATTTTAAAATATTACCCAATTCAACTGTAGTGTCTCGCTATGCAACTTTTTCATGGTCATAAAATTGCTTGGCAATCATCAGTTTGCTTGGCTGACCTGTTCAGATGAAAACAGTGACATTTCCATCTCCATCTGGTGGCCCTAGCCCGAAACAGCGCTTGCAACTTTGCCTGTGGCGCCGCGTGCTTTGTTTAGGTCTGGAAGTCTCGCGACACACGAGAGCAGAGAACTACTGCTTCACGGCAGGTCGTAAAGGGCTCTGAGCCGAGCCAGGTAGCCTGAGAAACACACCCCCTCTCCATTAGCTGTTGACGGCTAAATTGAATGCGGTTAGCTTCTAGAGTTGTAATATAGTTTGTAATAGATATCGTGATGGCAGAACCACCGCTACTTGCCCGTCTGACCGCTGAGTCACCCAGAGCCAGCGATTCAGCGGTCAGACGGGCAAGTAGCGGATCCATGCCAACTCGGAGCTTTTTAAGTTTCGATTCTGTCTCGTGACTTGATGAGCGAGCGCCCAGTCGGCAGCTACAGTCGGCAGCTACAGGCTCGGTTAGCGTGGCTTCATGCATCTTGTACAGTCGTTGAAAAATAATCATTTAGTCAGGGCTCTCAAGTTTTCAAGTTTGCTTGGAGTGAGATTCGGGCGGGGCAGGGGCCAGGCCGTGTGCGGAGGTTTCTTTCGAGGTTTTTTTTTTTTTTTTGGGGGGGGGGGCTGGTCCCTTGCAGTATCCCATCGCCATAAACTAGCTACTTAAAGAACAAAGAAATTGTTTTATTAATATCAAAATCACAAATCTTCACTTTTACACTAAATTCTGCTATATTTTAAAAATAAATTGTTTTAGGTATGCAAAGTCTTATGCAAAGTGTTGTTGTAAGTGTTTGTGGCAGATTTTGATGCTTGATGACTGATATTGGGGGCTCCCATTTAAAGCACAGCCATTTTCACAGTCATGATGGATGACAGAGTTCCATTCAGAGCCAACGTGTTCCTGGTCTTGGTTTTATTGAGCACCATGGAAAAAACCCTCTCTGCATCAGCATTTCAGTGTGGCAGAACTAATACCAGTTTGGCAATTGTAGATAGCCTTGGGAATCTGCTCATACCAGTCACCTTTGAAAAAAATGAACCACGGAAGCCTAATTACACTCCAACATATTTTTCATTTTTCATTAAGTTGCTCATGTCAAGGGTGTGTGCTGAATATTTAGGCCTACTACTTCAACGGACACTTTAATCGGCAGGTATTGGTCTTTTACAAAGAGTAGGAAAACTGTAGTAACTAATAAAAGATTCAAATAAAGGAAGATATGACCTGCTGATGATCCTGACGGTTCTCTTCCACCTCCAGCTCGTCTACAACTTCTGCACGCGTGCTTGCAGCTGAAAGCTATTTCAGACCTCACAAGAAATTCTGTTTTCTGATTGGCTGAGAAATTCTATTTTGTGATTGGCCGATGGGTTGCTAAATCAAGACAGCTGTACCAGAGCTATTCTGAGCTGTACAAGCGCACAGTAACCTGCCATTGACTCGTTTATTGTATCGGCCATTACAATTTCTGTGCGACGAAGTTGATCATTTCTCAGCGTGAGAAATGGCATGTGTGGCGTGTGAGCGTGTGAACTTGTTGAAATGCGTGTGTCTCACGCCCATTGTGTGAGACTTGAGAGCCCTGATTTAGTGATACAGGGAGGGCAAGATCATTCCATGTTGTTTACTTGTAGGTCTAAACTCAGCATTGCCTCACCTAATGCTACCACATTTGTCGCTGTGTAAATGCACACACTAGCTGTTGTGTCTGGCTTTCAGATAAAATGGCATTGAATTATTACTTGACAAAAATAAATGAATGAACTTGTAGCCGTAGGCTGCTCTTTGATTTATCAAAATGAATTGATAAATGGGACAAAAAAAAAGGTGAGGCGCATAGCCACTAAACGGCACAAAGGTTTTTTTTTTTTTTAATAAGTGACTCAAGTGATTCAAGTGGTCAGTATAACTCGAATCCCCTCCTCGAAATGACCCAATCAGCCCGGATTGCCCAAAAGATTCGAGTTAAGCATCTCTACTTCTCCAACTCTCTGCCAGTGTCTTGAAAAATAAACCGTAAATTGCCTCTGGTGGGTTTACGACAGTCTGGCTAGACTGTCGCCTTATTTTCTACGGAGCTCCCCCTACAGCTTTGGGGTGTGTATTGCATGGTAAACAAACCCCATAGGTGAGGTACCTATGCCCCTTTTCCATTGTCGAGCTAGCCCTACTCTACTCGGTTTGATATAGCACTACACGGCACGGCACCAGTACCATTTCCTTTTCCACACAAACCGTGACCTGGAAGTGGGCGGAGTCGGCCCGGTCACCACTAATGTGACGTCGGTTTCAGGTGACTACAAAGTGTCACGCCACGGTTAGTCAAAAGTAAACACAACGATGGAGTGTAATGTGTAATGCAGTTGACAATTCATATTGTTTAGTTAAACCAAGCTCTTTATTAAAAAAGACAGTACAAAAGTAAACAGCAGGAGTTGTCTCAGATACAGGCGTCGACGCCAGTGTTGGTGCCGGTGGAATGCAGATAGCAGCTGGTGCCTCAGCTGCAGATTGCGATGCCAGTGTCGGTTCTGAAACCTGCGGGATTGGAGGATCTTCACTGACCTCAGCAACCGAACACTCATCGGTTGCACAAACCGAGTCTTGAGGGGGAAAAAAAAAAGTGTGAACATACGAAACGCATACACGTAACCACATAGGTGAGACACTGTGCTAGCCTTCCAAAACAGCGTTGTTTGCTAGCTCACTCAGAACAACTTACATGAGACACCTGTGTAACTTTTTACACAAGTTAAAGACTGAACATGTATTTGTTACGATATAAAACATGCATTTGTTAAGATATAAGCGTTGCACCAAAGGGATAAGAACAACACTTACCATTTTCCATCGCCGCCAAAAAAGACGTCGCCGTATCCACGCCACTCTCCTTGCCTCGGTTCGCCGGGCGTAAATGCCGTCCATTTGGTCGAACCACTTCCATGTCTTTCGGTTTGACCCACTCCGGCTGTTGTGGTCCTTTACCTGCCGGTGATCACTCCTCAGCTTCTTCAGCTTGTCTCGGCACTGCTGAGAATTCCGGTGATAGCCATGGCTAGCCATCAGCTTGGCTATCTCCTGGAACACCTTCTCATTTCGTGTCGCTCCATCCAGTTCCTTCTGTATGCGGTCATCGGCCACCACACACAGAAAGGTCTGCACCTCGCTCATCGTCCATGGGTTGGCTTTCCTTCTCTGGTCTTCCATATTCGTAGTTCTGTTTATTCCATGTTGCTCTCGCAGGTGTGTTTTCATACATCCCTGAGCTTCGTCGCGTGTATGGCGTAATTTCACCTGACCTATCAGTGGACAGCACTGATCACGTGATGTTTAGTATCGGCTAGTACCAACTAGACCCACCTCTGAAGCAGGTACTAGTAGGTACTAAAAATCGTAACGGGTCCCACCTTCAACCTGCAATGGAAAAGCTCCCAATCAGGGTAGAGTCGTACCGTGTCAAGCCGTACCGTTACGAAAATGTTCAGTGGAAAAGGGGCACTAGACAGTATTGTTTCTACTGAGATAAGCAAAATGGACCCAGCAGATACAGCAGCAGTGAGGGCCCTGAAAAGCAAGCAGCCAGGTACTGTTGGTGAGCTCAGAGCAATACTAGGACTGTTAAGCTCCTATATAATACATCAACGATTTCTCTCTTATTGCTACTCCCCTGTATGACTTGCTTAAAGGATAAGACCGGTTTTTTGACATTGGGCCCTTGATTTCACATTATAACATGATGTTCTACTCACCCCTGCTTGTTGTTGGTCATTCGGAGCTGTTCCGAAGATATTCGCGAGGCGTCTGGCTGCTCTCTTGAGATATTCGGCCATGAAACGGTTTCCTATGGGCAAGCTTATACAGGCACAAACTATGCTGTTTATAATTTATTAATTACTCTACACTAGCACTGATAACGTGGAGGTGCGTCGCTTACTTAAAAAAATCCGGGTTACTAATTTTGAATTTTAGCCGAATGAATAAATAGGCAGCAGGTCTGTGGGCTGTCTGTGGCAGTAGCACGACGATGACGTCAGTTACACCCACTTTACGACGAAAAAATCAAAATTACAACAACCCGGATTTTTTGAAGTAAGCGACGCACCTCCACGTTATCAGTGCTAATGTACAGTAATTAATAAATTATAAACAGCATAGTTTGTGCCTGTATAAGCTTGCCCATAGGAAACCGTTTCATGGCCGAATATCTCAAGAGAGCAGCCAGACGCCTCGCGAATATCTTCGGAACAGCTCCAAATGTTCAACAACAAGCAGGGGTGAGTAGAACATCATGTTATAATGTGAAATCAAGGGCCCAATGTCAAAAAACCGGTCTTATCCTTTAAGCTCCTTTGAAAACAGAGACTCAGCAGCACATAAAAGAAAGGACAATGAGACAGAATAACGCTGTGCCCTCAAGTACTCCTATTCAGAGGAGTGGTGTGCATCAGTCAGTTCTAGTTGATGGATTGTTTAGTTCAGCCTCCTGTTCTTGGTTTTCCAGATTTTACACAGCCCTTTATCTTACATGCATATGCCTCTAACCATGGATTAGGACCTGTATTGTATCAAAGGCAAAATGGCAAACTCCGTGTAATGGCATATGGCTGCAGAACTAACTGCAGCTGAGAAAAATTACTTACACTCTGGCAAGTTGGATTTTTTAGCTCTTAAATAGGCGATTAAAGACAAGTACTGCGATTACTTGTACTATGCACCATTTTTCACTGTGTTTAGCGACAACAATCCACTTACTTAATGTTTTATGGACAGCAAAGTTGAATGCTACAGGATGTAGGGTTGCAGAACTTGCCAGTGGAGATTAAACTTTCACCAAATGTAGACATTTTTAAATCCAGGTTAAAAACATTTATTTTCTCCTATGCATGAAATCTGCATGGTATCTTTTAATTTATCTATACTGTTGCTTGTTTTTAATAATTTTAATTCATTTTAATTGTTTTGTTTCTCTTTATATTCTTTTATGTATTTTCAATGCTTCTTCCACTCCCCACTGTAATGCTTTCATTTAATGTAAAGCACTTTGAATCGTTTTCTACATAAAATCTGCTATACAAATAAACTTGATTTGACTTGACTATTATATATAGTTTAGTTGTGTGACCTTCTACTGAGCTAATTTTACTTCTTTTAGGTAACAACCTGAGCTTCAACCACAGTACCTAGTTTTATAGTAATTGTTATTCATACAACAGATCTCCCTCTGTAATAATTCAATATTACAAAAAAGTAATTATTGAAATAGTTAAATAATTCAAGACAACTAAGATCCATTGTCATCATTTCAGTGGGAGAAACTTTGATTTTTAAATCTTGATTCGTCTGAGACCTGGATGTTTTTTGATTTCTTCAACCTTGTACAATTTTTCTTTTCTTTTGCTTTTAAGGCTTTTGTGATAGTTGTTCGAATTTCCACACAAACATAAATAGTTTAGTCACCAATATAAAACTAATGAAAGTAAATCTTTTCGATTTGGTTTCTGCTTTGAGTGTGGATATTGCTGAACAAAATAAGACCATCGGGAACAAAAGTTACAAGATCACACATTCTTTGGTTACTCAGTACTGTAGTTGTTCTCTGTAAAGATTTAACAGACGTATCATGGGTGAGAGGAAATTGAAAACCATGTCACACCATGCGAAGTAACCTTTAAAACGAAAACCTTTGATCAGTCTCATCTCTAATATTCCCTTTGCAGTTTTATTAGTGGAATGTGGCCTTCATTTAATTTCTCACAATAGTCCTCAGAGAAAAGAATACCCCACTGAGTTATTATTAAAGTAACCCGAGCATGTCCCTGAAATAAACGTATTAACCAGCTCCAATTAGGCCAACATTTTGTTTTGGATTGGATTGCCGCGGAGACCTTGTTAAGGCATCTCCAAACAAGTACAGAAACAGAAGGGTTTTAGCATGTGGTGAGGAAGAGTTGAGAATGTGTGAGCTAGGCTTCGACGAAAATATTAACTGGCCCTTTATTATATCTCTCTTGTTGCTATGGTAAAAGGAATCCAATAAAATGCAATAATAACTGGATAAAATTCCCTTATATCATTCAAGATTTAAGTATTTAGTAACACCTAGTGGCACACACTGACAACTACAGATTTCAAGGCTGCATGTTATTGTCTCATATTAGGTAAATAATTTCCATCTAAGATAAGAGCAGAGATAAGACCTGAGGCCGTATGTATCATAAAACTTGCAAAGGTACTGTTAACTTTACACAGAAGCAGCCATGACAGGCTCAAATCCCAGTCAGATAAAGCTGCTGATGTGAGTACAGCAAAAATAACTCTGAAGACAAAAGCATTTATCCTGCTGACTTGGCACTTGCCACTGCCACTGGCAATATGACTTTTTTGACTAATGCAAGTTGCAAATTAATACAAGTTATCTCAATCTGATAAAACCATCTAGAAGAAACTCAATTCACAGAAAATTCCTTTACTTCTTCCTCTTCATCTGTAAAACACTTCGCTTTTCTCGCTGCAGTCAATGAAACTGCACAAAGAAAATCATTATCAGAAAGTAGGTCTCTTTATCAATCAGGTACAAAAATGAAAAAAAATAACAGTGCCACACTTACTCTGTGTTTTAAGAGGTAAAGAAATGAGATTTATAGTAACTCATTGACCTGTTTTAAAAGCTGTTTTGGAAAGTGTAGGCTGACAATATTTCTGAATGATCATCTGATTTTTCAGCATTGCTCATGTTAAAGAACTCCTTATTTGGACAATATCAGCAACATGGCAGAAACTTTGGTTTCATTATATTTCAAAAATCGATTTACTGTGCTAGTCCAACTAAAAATGGATTTTCTATTCAATTCATCAATTTTCTGCCTCGAATCCAGTCAAAGGGGTATCTGTCGAAGCAGAAATCCCCAATACTCGCCCTCCCCAGCCATCGTCTCTGGCTTTTCCAGGAGGACAAGGTATATCCAAACCAGCCAAGACATATAACCTCTCCAGTGAATCTTGTCCCAAGGTCTCTTCCTGAAGGGACATGTCTGAAACACCTCCCGAGGGAGGGCTCAGGAAACCGTCCTGAGCAGATGCCCGAGCAACCTCAACTGGCTCCTTTCAATGCAAAGGACACTGCAATATGAGCTCCTCCCAGATGAATCAGCTCATCACCCTATCTCTAAGGCTGAGCCCTGTTACTATTGGGGGGGACTCATTTCAGCCACAGATTCAACTTTTGCCTCAGTTCCCTTTTCAGTACAATGGACCAGTGCAACACCTTCATTACTACTGATGAAGTCCCAAACAAGCCCTAATCAGTCAAGCCCTGTCCATTTCCTGCTGCATCCTACCATCTAATGGACCAAAAATGGCCTCAGACTTGGGGGCCATTTAAAGTAATACTATGTAACATTTCTACCTTAAAATAACAGCTTGAAAAAAAATTGTGCGGCTAGAATGAGTTTTAATATTACGATTGGCCTGTCTCCTATGCCCTTTGGGGGTCTGAGTTGGAAAAACTGCGCTATGTAACTTTGCTGGACCGGCCCAGGAGCTGAGCGGAAGTACTTCGACTTGCTTTCTGGCACACCTACCGCAAAAACAAATAGACCCCTCTCACGCTCCCAGGTACATTTGATTACTCTTACCTTCTCGGTCAACATAGCTTGCACCTTCTGACTCCTCGCCGGTTCGACAACAAACGTGAAACGTGAAAGCGAAAGGGTGTTGTATTTACGACAGTGTAACCGTACATTACCTCCAAGCCTGTAGGGGGAGCTCCATAGTGGGCTTTTTGAGAAGTTACATTGTATTGCTTTAAGTCCATATCAGCAAATACAAGCAGGAGTGATTCAAACCCCAACCTCATTATCTGGGTGTGTAAATACAGTTTTAAAAATGTTGAATTCATACAGTTTTGGTTGGATTAAATGGTTCAATTTTAAGTCTTGGTTTAGTCGGACTAAAAGAAAAGTTATTTGTTTTGTTTTGTTCTTTTTTTTCTTAGTGTTTCGTAAATGTGCTTCCTGGGAAACGGAACAATAGATGAATTAAATGGCCTTGTTGAACTATAACCGTCGCTCTTAGCTGCACTTCATTATGGAAACATACTGAATAGATGTTTTCTGCTCTTGGCACTGCAAAGAATGAGCACAGGCCCGAAACAAAGGGCTTCACATAGCAATAGATGAAAACAAAATCATGCAAAAAACTATTGGAGACAACACAACAATAAAACCAGGACAAATTAAATCAGGAAAGGCTCTCCGATAAAAGTGGGTTTTAAGAAGAGATTTAAAATAGGACACTGTGGCTTTGACCACAAATTCTCTGTGACCTCTTGTTTTAAACAATGTGTCTGGAACAAATGAATATCCTATGCCAGAGGATCTCAGTCTATTTGCAGGCTCATATGATTTTAAAAGGTCATAAAGGGCTTTAGAAGTTAATAGTAAGATATTCTAATCACTTCTATAAAAGAAACACAGAGAGCAGGTACAAGTATGCTAAAAAAAAATAAGTAATGTGCTTTCTTTTCTTGGTTCTTGTTATGCCTGGCAGCTGAGTTCTATACAATCTGGAGCTGATAAATGGATTTTTGGTAGAGACAAGTGCTGTGCAGAGGTCAAAGCGTGAGAAATTCAAAGCATGTATGGTATCTAAGTCTTTAAAAGTGTTTTGTGATGTAGTCTGGAAGTTCTTTTTTTTTGTAACCCACGGAAGCCATTCAACAAACGTGTTGCATGATCCACAAATATTTTACTATTGTTTGAGCAATATCATCATGTGAAATGAACAAAAATACAGAACGACTTCCAAATGTGTAATAACTTGCTCTGCAAACAATTTTGCCTTTGTGCATCTACTTGTGCATGTAGATCAGGTTTTACACATTTGTGCAATCTTCCTGTTAATTTGTGGATGGTCTTACTTTGTGACTTCACTCCAGTTTTTTTGTGGATTTTGTTCCGGTAGTACCAATAAAAAAATGTTTACAACCTGCACAAGACAATTGACAAATATGTATAAATGTCCATGAATAATTTTTATTTACAAATGTGTATTTTTGGATTATTGTTGTGTAAAATCATTTTGACAAATATACGAATAATGCGATTTACAAACAGGTATTACTTGCTCTATAAACACACATTTTAATTTCACTAAAAAACACTTTCACAGCTGTACTGAATGAAAAATAAATTTTATACATTTGCAGATTCATTTGTTCAGGTGAATCAGCTTTCACATATTTATGAATCACTTCCTGTCAGTCTGTGGACCATGTTACATTTTGGACTTTCCTCTTGCAAAAAGGCCAATGCGGAGATACTGATCCATGCTTTTATCACCTGTGGAATATATTATTGCAATGCTCTTATTTCTGGTCTTCCACAAAAGACTATAAATCCATTACAGCTGCTACAAAACTCAGCCGCTCGTCTGCTGAAGAAAACCAGAAATAGCGTGGATTATTCAGCTCATATTACTCCAGTTTTAAAATTTAAAACCGATATGAATCGGACCATGGTCACCGATGCCCAATCTTGAATTTTCTTCAATATTGGTACCGATATCTGATCCAAATATCGAATCGGTGCATCCCTAATATGAAGAAGCATCTTTTAGTTTTTATGGTCCTTGCTTGTGCAATAGCCTTCCTGAAGACCTGAGGCCAGCTGGGAGTGTTGAAAAGAAAGCTTAAGACCTACCTTTTTATTAAAGCTTTTAATTGAATATCTTTTATTAGTATTCATAGTCAATATTTTACTTACATCTATTTCCTTCTTACTCTCTTATGTTAAAACTATTTTTGTCATTTTCTGTTCGTGTTTTAACAATTTATTTATAAATTACTTATTGAATCCACCTATATTTTTGTAATATTAATAAAAACATTTTAATATTATACCCATGTCTTTTATACAGTCTTTTCCATTCCATTCTTGCAGTGTTTTTTTTATTTTTATTTTTATATTATCAATTTTTATTCAAACTTCAAGTGTTCTTGTTTACCCAATACTGTCAATGAGGGTCAAGACAGCACATTTAGATAACATCATTCTGTGTACATTTGTGTGCATGTGTGTGTATGTCTATGTCGGACTTGTAGTTTGGGGAATTGGATGAGTAAAGTGGTGATTTATTTATCTTATTTATTTTTTTATTTATATTCAATTAGGGCTGCATGGTGGTGTGGTAGTTCGCACCGTTGCCTCACAGCAAGAGGGTTCCAGGTTCAATTCCCAGCTGGGGCCTTTATGTTTTGCATTTGCATGTTCTCCCTGTATCTGTGGGTTCTCTCCGGGTACTCCAGCTTCCCCCCACCCCCCAAAAACAAGCATGTTAGGTTAATTGGTGACAGTAAATTGTCCCTAGGTATCAGTGTGAGTGTCCAGCCGCTGGGGAGCATGAGCCAGCCCAGATAAATGGTGAAGATTGCGTCAGCAAGGGCATCCAGCGTAAAACACGTGCCAAATCAATGATGACAGATCGACTTGCTGTGGCGACCCCTGATGAAGGGAGAAGCCAAAAGAAGAAGACTTTATATTAGCTATATAAAGCACTTTATATTGCTATATATCTTTTTTTTGTATGAAAAGTGCTTTAGAAATAAAGATTAATTGATTGATTGATAGTAAGGAAGCAGATGGGTGTCAACTGAAATTATAATGATCATACTGTATAGAAATGACAAGTTTAGTCAGAGTCATCAAAATCACAGCATGAATTATTATGGATTCTGTTGCATGATACTGGAATTCCGAGGTTGTACCGATCAAAGTTTAAATCAATGGTATCAGTTTTCCAAGAGCCCAAGCCCTACCGATCTCTCTTACACAGAATATTAAAACCAACTACAGGAATTTAACGAACTCTTAAATGTTGGTTAGATGTATGCATTTTCAAGCTTGCTTTTGTAGAATTTACATGACATCATCATCATGACATCAGCCTGGATCTCTTTTGTTTAATGTGCCTGATTCTCCACACACAGAAAATAAAGCACAGGTGTCCTCCTTATTAGATATAGATATGGTTCCAATTAAAACAGCAGAGCTGTAAGGTGGAGAGTTATATTAAAATGTGATAAAATCAGCAATGTCTGCCTCTGTGGCTGCTGTGTCTTTTTTCCTGTTGGCCTTTCGTAACACCTCTCTGCAGCAAGGTACGTATCCGGGCTCTAAAACACAGGAAATTAAACTTGTTTTCATTCCTCTGATATATCCTGCCAGGAGATTAGATCACCATGGTGAACTCACCTCACTCATTGTAAACCCCTGTGGTGTCAGACTGTCCCCTCAGAGGCCACCTTGGGGGCCTCTTGGCCACATGTCTTTCCTGCCAATAATCACCCCATTAAAATGAATGATTTTGCCCAGACAGTGTACTGTACATAATTGTCAATTAGCCACTACCGTCGAGATGGCACCTCTGCTAACCTCAGAGTCTGCCGCAGCCTCATTATGGGGAGTGGGACTCACTCATGATCACAGCCTGTCTCTTAGCCATTACGGGAATTGAAACATCAGCTTTAGGTTCATGAGATTCACACAGAGCTATGAAATGATCTGTGTGCAGTATCTTCCCACTGTTTGATCATCCAGATGAGAAGAGGTTTTGTTATAGTTGGTGTGTTTTATCATAACACAATTAGAAATTTGTATAGAAGGAAAGAGCAGGCAAGAGGTCATAAAAGACAGACTGCCACACGCACAATGTCTGCTTTAAAGCCTTTTTTATTTTGTATGCAAGGATTCTCTTTGCACTGGATGTTTTATTCTAACATGTTGTTGTCAGTTTAATGAATGACTGTGAATATTAAACTAACGATGTTCTTAAATCATAGATAAAAGAAAGTTAGATTTTAGTGTTCTGACACATGGATAGATTTGATGGGATATATAATGAGAAATATAGTGGTTGTACAACAAATAACAAAAGAACAACTTAAAAAAAACATATTAACAACATAGAAAGAACAAAAAGTTGGGTGTGCATATGTATTCACCCCCTCAAGTACACTATATTGCCAAAAGTGTTCACTCACCCATCCAAATAATTAAATGCAGGTGTTCCAATCACGTCCATGGCCACAGGTGTATAAATTCAAGCACCTAGGCATGCAGACTGCTTCTACAAACATTTGGAAAACAAAGGGTCATTCTCAGGAGCTCAGTGAATTTGTTGACACATAGAGGTCTGTGACAACAACTGTGGAGTGGAAGACTACCATGATGGTCCCATTTCTAAAAGCATGGACATTTCTTGCCCTGACATTGTAACCAAAATGCACAAAGAATAGCAAAAGGGTGTCCATGTTTGGCAACGCAGAGGAACTCTAACAAGGAACTTACTGACACCCCTCGTTACATTTTTAGGTTAGTAATCCTGTAATCTAATTAGTTACTTTTAAATTACCATTGCCCAAACTGTTTATCTATTATTATTACAGTTTTTAAGACTGTACATTTTAGGCATCTATTCAAATTACCATTTTATGTGTGTTTCAGAGACAAACTTTGAGCTGCTGAATTGTCTAAAGGAAAAAAATAAATTTTCTCCATCAATTAGGGTGTGCTTGTGATGATTCAAACATCAACAGTCAGTGAATGAGAATGATGCCATCCACTCCATTAGTACGCTGTATTTTCCAGATTCGTCAGTGCATTTTGTAATTTGTATTTAGCTAAGCTAAAGGCTTCAAATCCTCAAATAAAACAATAGTGTTGCTTTTTGGTAATTTCATGATATATAAATTTCCCAAGTATACCAAAGTACAGCTTTATATTGAGTGTAAAAGGAAACAAAAAAAAGGGACAATACGTTAATTTACAGAGGACAGCATACTACAGTTACAGTCTTTAGCTGTATTAAACATAAAATGCCACGAACTCAAATCTTTGATATGTTCTTTGTCCTATAAAAGAAAGGAGATTAGATGAATAAAGAAAAAAATACAGCCTTATCATTATGAAGCTGCCAGATGATAGAGAGACCAGTAAAGAAGGATTAAAAAAAACAGGAGCCACTGGTGTAGAAATCAGTTTGTGGTGTGAGGAGAATAAGTCGAGATCTGGGGGGTGTTCCAGAAAAGAGGTTCAACAAACTCTGAGTCTATCCCTGAAATCTGAGTAGACTTAAGCCCAGTTCGCACGGGATAAGTATTACCTATGGACCCCCTGTAATTCGGAATAATTGCGGAGAATGTCTGAGTTCGTAGTCCTGTGCGAATGCGCCATGTCTGTGATTTGTGGGGTAATAATTCCGCCGCGAATTACCGACTGTATTTCGGCGAAACACAGACGACCTGTGGTAATTTAAGTCCTGTCTGAACGCACAGCTGTGTGTTCAACCTATGTGTACAACGGGGCAAAACAGGAAGTTACGACAATTACGGAATATCCGCTCATGATGTCTGTGATTTCAGTAAATTACAGACTTTTGCTTGTCCCGTCCGAATGCGCCACAAAAAATTACAGAGGTGCGGGGGTAGTTGCGAATTACCAGTGATCCATAGGTAATACTTATCCCGTGCGAATTGGGCTTTACTCTGAGAGGGGAAGCTCTGAGTATCCGGTTCCAGAACAGCTGATCTGCGTTAGTTCAATCAACTCTGAGTATGTTCACCATAGACATAATATATGTAGACGCCTCATGGCGTGCTGGAACGTAACTGCGTCGCCGCCATATTGGGTGAGTCTCCTCACTCTAGGCTAGCAACAGAATCAATTGGAGTCGACAGAGAGTGAGCAACTATGCTTGTATTTTGTGCAGTTCACGGTTGCAATAACCGGCGCAGTATTGATACCAGATCGCGTGGGATTACCTTTCACAAGTAAGATTAAACAATAATTTTGGTTATTTTAACATATATAACATTATGTCATCGTAACTAACGTTACTTACGTGTAACGTTATTACAGCGAGAACTGGTACTCTCTCTCTCATTGCCTCTTGCTGTTTTTTTCTTCTCCATATTTTGAAGGTTTCCCAGTGATACAGGCTTGAGGAGGCAATGCTATAAGACGGCAGGGTTTTGTTGCGACTGAGTCGTCAAAGTTCTGTAGTGAGCACTTCAAGCCTGATTATGTTGACAGGACGGGTGGGATTGTCAGGCTTAGAGATGATGCTTGTGTCATTTGTGGTGTCTATATTTCACAAAGTAAGGCTGCACCACATTGCAAAATGAACTACCCTGGAGTGCCAGCATATGCGAGAAGCTGTGCAAAACAGTTATTTTTCAAGGGTTTTAGCTCCCCAGCTCCAGTTGCAAGCCTAACAGGGTAGTTGTAAGACGCTGGAATGACCTCCTGGAATTATAACGCTTATTTTTCTATGCCTTTAAAAATAAATGTACTGAGCTGGTACATTATATATGTGCAATATTATATTACATATAGCCTACTGCGTCAATGTTTACTTCCACCATATTTATAATTCCACCATTTTTAGAACTGTAATCTTTTATAATATATTTATAACTGTTTTTACTACTCAACACTTTATTTATTTATTTTTATTCATGACACTTTATTTTATTCATTGTTGTTGTTTTGTCTGTTTTTCTTGAGTGCCAACAAAATTGTTGTAGGAATACAATGACAAATAAAAAAATCCTTGAATCCTATATGGGAGCTTGTATGTCTTACAGAAGGGTGTGTGTGAGTGAGTGTGAGAGAGAGAAATAAATTCAAATGAACAATCACACTTGTTTCTTAATTAAAATATAAAATTTACATTTAAATCCATTTATACATTTATCAATATGCCATAGCCTACCATATGTCTTTGTTAAAGAGCATAATACAAAGTGATTCAGAATAAAAGCACGTATTTTTAATGTAATACAGCGTCCTGTATCATAACTAAATCTATGCCATTTGTAACAAACCAAACCATGTGAAAATCCTGTAAAGATTCGCGGAGTTATGATTATTGATATACACCGTCGTCAGAAAAGGGTGGAATGCCCTCTCCGGGTCGGGAATGAGATCCTTCCCCAAGTGGAGGAGTTCAAGTATCTCGGGGTCTTGTTCACGAGTGAGGGACGAATTAAATTGACAGACGGATTGGTGCGCCGTCTGCAGTGATGCGGGCTCTGCACCGGCCCGTTGTGGTGAAGAAGGAGCTGAGCCAGAAGGCGAAGCTCTCGATTTACCGGTCAATCTATGTCCCTATCCTCACCTATGGTCATGAGCTGTGGGTAGTGACCGAAAGAACGAGATCGCGAATACAAGCGGCCGAAATGAGTTTCCTCTGCAGGGTGTCTGGGCTCTCCCTTAGAGATAGGGTGAGAAGCTCGGTCATCCGGGAGGGGCTCGGAGTAGAACCGCTGCTCCTCCGCATCGAGAGGAGTCAGATGAGGTGGCTCGGGCATCTGGTTAGGATGCCTCCTGGACGCCTCCCCGGTGAGGTGTTCCGGGCCCGTCCCACTGGGAGGAGGCCCCGGGGAAGACCCAGGACACGTTGGAGAGACTATGTTTCTCGGCTGGCCTGGGAACGCCTCGGGGTCCCCCCAGAAGAGCTGGAGGAAGTGGCCGGGGACAGGGACGTCTGGGTCTCTTTGCTCAAGCTGCTGCCCCCGCGACCCGATCCCCGGACCAGCGGAAGATAATGGATGGATGGATGGACCGTCGTCAGTCGAAATAAATGCAATGTGGGGGCATTGGAGACCCATCCAAGATGGCGGCTGCGCTGATACATCAGCTCCAATAGGCAGCGTCAGTCTATGAGGCATCTACGTATATCATGTCTATGATGTTCACCACGAGTTAAGCGCGTGCATGACGCCAATAAAAAGCCATCATCAATGGAGAACCGATACTACCAGTCACTATGGCGACGGAAGCAAAAAAACGCTCAACGTACTTCACCCCGCTGGAATTGGAAGTACTAGTGCGAGCATATGGCGAGTAGGAGCACATCTTTAGAAAGTAAAGCAACACAGTGTCAAAAAGGGTGGGTTGGCAGGACACGGATGCGGACTCCAGAGGTGTAAGGCAAAACTGGGTTTATTCTTCAAAAAACAAGGTTAACAAAAGGCGCGGCTGAGCCGAAAGACTCGACTGTGAAATCAAAACATGAACATGACAAAAACAAAACAAACGATTAGACATGGCATAAAAAAACACTTATCTGATACATGGCATGAGGTGTGAAAATCAGAAAAAGGATTTCACCAAATGAAAGGGGAAACTGAGACAACTAAATACTAAACTGGGAGTGATTGGTGAATGAGTGCAGCTGGGGACAATGAAAAACAGGTGACGTGAGTGAAACCAATAACCAGCCATGGGAAGTGAGGGGAAAAACAATAGCAAAATTTAAAACAAAACATAAACTCAAAAACCAAGACATAAACAACCTAAAACATGATAAAACATGGAGAAAACCCCATGGACGTGACACACAGCTGCAGCGGGTTCAATGCGTAAGTTAATGCAGTAATCATGTAATATTTATCCACATCTCATAATATTACAGGTGAAAACAATGACGTTCAGGTATTGAATGAAATTTTATTGTCATTTGCAATCTCACCGGCATAAAGCGCACTTGCCAGCAACGGAAAATGAACATAATTCATACAGGTGAGGCATAATTTGCTTTTACCCATAGGCACTCGATTGCAACTCACTTCAGTTGTAATCATACTTGACATATTAAACAAAGTTACATACGTATCATTCAGTGGCCATTTCAACGTGTAGTGACTGTATCCAGTTTATTAGACATTGTGTGGAAGTTGGAGTTTGACATGTACACTGAAGTGATGTGAATACATAATGAAAGACGGAAAAACCTGCACATTCTTATCTTTTTTAACAGAGTGCGTCTGGCCCTTACCAGGAGCCTCTGCAGCACAGATTAACACGGTGAGATGTTCAGATGTTAATGTTGCATGAATTGTAGAATTTAGTGTCATCCTTATGTTTACAGTTGTCAGTGAAGGACTTGTACAGAATCCATCTCATAAAAAAGATGGCAAAAACAGACCAGGAAATGGTTTATTTGGAGCGACAAATCAAGGCAGATCTGGAAATAGAAATATTGGAACATAAATTACAGGTAGGTGCATGGTCACAGGTGAAATATGTTGATTAATCGAACAATATGGGCCTACGCATACTCACTGTTTATTGTATTTGTAGGAAATAAAGAAGAAGTTAAATATTAATGATTTGTCTTTAAAAAAAAAAAAAAAACAGTGAGCAGCATAGATACTTTGTTCTGAACTCAAAGCACGTCCGCGGTGTGACATTACAACTGTATGGCCGGAGAATGTTGTTGAGGTAGTTGATGGAGCCAGACGAAAAACGGTACCGCTCAATTAAATATTCGTCTGGCAATGACAATAGGCGCATTCCCACTGAAGGAACCTTTGGCAGCTCCTATAACCTTTTCAGGAACGGGGCCGTTTTTTCCCAGCATTCGGACATACAGGAACTCGGGACCATGGCCCTCAGTTCCTATAACCTTTTGAGCTCCTTCTCTGAGGCTGGGTCTTTTCTGGGTTCCATAGGAACACATATGACGTAGGTGTTTGGTGGTTGGTAGCTATGCCCCTTGGCAGATTTTCACTTCTTCATCATCCTAATCTCCTCAACGCAAAAACAGTAGAATAACGGTTCAAATATTTACTCATACGACACTGACACAACCGGCACGTGTTTAATAAGTTAAACTTACACGTTGTCTCCTTTGTCTGCGGCGCTCTGCTCTCATTCCTTCATGAAACGAAGAAGTATCGCCTGCGCTCGATCCTTCGTCTCCTGACTCTCTCTGTGTGCTGTTCAAGCCTCGATATTAGACGCCCGATGTCATCGTCCATGATTAATATCACCATCATCAGCTTCTTGGTGGTGTTTTTTTCTTCTCTCCTTACTTTTCGTAGAACTGCGTTCTTAGAACTGCTCTGTCCGAATGCGGCTAATATATCGATTGGTGGTCTAAGAACTCTGCTGACTAAATGCTATGAGGATTAATTCCGCTTCAATATCAACAGGATTTCGGAGAAACGGACACCCCATGTGTAACAGCTCAGTAGGAGGGAGGAGACGGGGATAAACTCTGAGTTTATTTAATAAAACCTGCCAGCGAGCAGGTTACGTTAACAGAGTAAGTTACCGCAGTAACAGACCCAGAGTTTAAAGGGATAGTTCGCCTCTTTTCAATGCGTCCAGCCACCTAGCGATAGCTGTACCTGTTATGGTGTTTACTGCTCGGAAGCAGGGGAGTGCTCGGTCTGCTCTTTGGTCTGCACAGTTTACATTGGACGCATTGATATCAAGGGAGGCAAAAATAGCGCCGAGCGATGTGAGGTTTGACTTTTTCCTGGACAACGATTTTGTGATGCAAATGTATTACTCTTTTGAACGCATATTATTTTGAGAAGCAAGACACTTTATTTTTTTAGCCCCAGCCAACTAGCTGGACTACCTTCGTCAACGCCAAAACTTGGCTCACAGGACGCAGCGGGGGGTAAGTCAATGTTCATAAATGATATTGATAATATGGGATGTCATACAGCTTCATGTCAAAAGAGGCGAACTATCCCTTTAAGTTCCCTCTCTTTCTGGAACTGAAAACTCAGAGTTTCCCCTCATCTCAGGGTTAACAAACTCAGAGTTTTCCCCTGTACTGTTGTGCTGGTGTGAACTAATTGGCTAACTGAAGGTCTTTCAGAGTTTTACATTGGCTTGTTTTCAGTCCATTCCTTATAGCTGACTATTTTCAGTGGAACATATGATTTAGTTGCTTAAGTCTTAAGGATTAAGATCAGGACTTAATACTGATCTATGAATCATTCAAGCATCAAAAAGACAACTAACTCAAAGGATGAACCTGTGTTGTGTTTACACTGACTACCACTAAGTAGTCTATACTACTACTTACTGAAAAATAAAGAAATGAGGGATGGCTGCACTTTGCAACAGTGTTTTATCAGAAGATAACACAAAAAGATACCGTTACCACTTGAGTATCATCCCATTATGAACTTGAGCCACATAAGTAATTTTACCTTTAAGTCCTGTAAGATGATTAACATCAACAATTTGAAAACATAATGGGCCTCATGCAAGAACCATTCGTACGAACAGATTTTTTGTTTAGTCGTACGTACGAGTGATTTAAGAGAATTTGCGCATTCACCAATCTTTTCGTATTTTATGTTTTCTTTCAGGTACGAACAGAATTTACGAGTGATCCAGAGCTGTCGTAAGAGTTTCGTAAAATAGTCCGCTGTTATTCCAATCAAGTTTGCTTGACTAATGGATTGTATATTTAATTACTTTGAAGCAAACATAAATAAATATACATTATACCCCATAATTATGCTGACATTATTCTGTTTGACTTAAATTATGCACTAATTGAAGGTAAATTTGACTCTGTATATAACAAGATTAATGGGAAGTGTAACCAGCGGCTGACTTGCTACTTTTGGATGCCTTAGCACGTCAGGCTCTTGAAGAGACTGTGTGCTCCGAGACCATGTAGATATCCTTGCGGAGACAGACGAATGGCTGACATCGCAATTAAGATTGCCAAGGACTTTGCTGCTGCAAATAAGCAACTTGCTAGAGCCACAACTCCAGAGAGAAACACGCCGATCAAACCCAATTCCTCACCACCCTTGGATTTTTGGCCACTGGAACCTTTCAGAGGGAGATTGGAGACAGATCGGGGGTGTCCCAGTCCTCTGTGAGTCGTGCGCTTTCCTTGGTCATCAAAACTCTCATCAGTTTATCACCCATGGTACATCAAATTCCCATAAACCCCTGTCCAACAAGTACAAATTAAAAGGGACTTTCATGCCGTGGCTGGACTGCCAAACATAATTGGAGCACGAGACACATATACGCATCAAAGCACCCGTGCTGTCGTGGAGCGCACTGAGCTGAAGGCCAGGTGGGTGTGTCTCAATACAGTGGGGGGCAAACTGCTCTATAGCCCAGAGAAGGCATGCCAGATTTGCACAATATTGCCATGAACGAGAGTCTCCTGCTACCTGAACCAGCCCAGGGAGACCAGAAGGTGTGGTGCCAGAAGACCCCCCTCATGGAACAAACAAAGTGCCATCATGATGAGGCAACAACTGATTGCACGGCTTTAG
Source organism: Odontesthes bonariensis (assembly GCF_027942865.1). NCBI lineage: Eukaryota > Metazoa > Chordata > Actinopteri > Atheriniformes > Atherinopsidae > Odontesthes > Odontesthes bonariensis. The sequence goes on along the minus strand of NC_134525.1, from coordinate 26,529,854 downwards.
TTGCAGTCATCGAGCGCCTGGCCATGGCGAGACGTTTTTTTTTAAAAGTCATTTTCATATCAAACCATTTATTGTTTTTTATTTCGGTGACATTACGAACTACAGGTGACATTGAATTAACAGCACTCCTAATTGCTTCCCATTTATTCGCTTTAGCAGGTCCCGTAATTCCACTACTGACACCGCTAAATAAGACAGATTTTCCTTATATGGATCTCTGAAAGCAGAACTTCAGTCTCAGAGCCCCTAAAGTTGTTCTTTTTGCGCCTTGATGCCATTCTCATGACTCAACACTCAACATTTCCTGGCACAGGAGCGAGGAAGCACAGCTAATAGTGGCAATTCTAGAGATTTATACATGGGGTGGCAGAGGGGTGGCAGGCATATATTGTAGGGTGGCAATTTTTTTAGGAAGCCCATCTTACTTTGTACTTTATATGAACCCATATACAACAGTTTTTTAACACCCAAGTGTGATAAATTCAATATTTGGTCTACATACATGAGCGTTCCACTTTTTAGTACATTATTCCATAGGAATGATTTAGAAATTTGAGGACTTCCCAGCACTTTATAAAATTCCAGCATTATCCTAGAAGTAAAGCCCTCCCTCAAAGGCCTGCCTGCCAAAGTATTTTGCAAGTGTATGTGTACAGAATAGGTTAGACAGGTTGGTGAGAACAATTTCTTTATTTTTCCCCCATTAACAATAACTATAACAAGAACTACAATGATATGAAATGCCACAACTTCAATTGGTTTCAGTTCAAGATGTCAAAGGCTAGCCAGTAGCTAGCTAGTTATCAACATTTTTCAGTTAGGTAGCGCCAGCTATCTAGTTACTGAACTGGCTTGAAAAGCTATCTTGTGGCTAACCGTGACATGAGGTAAAACGTAGCTAGCGGTTATCCGGAGATTTTTTTTGTGCAAATCTGTTCGTAACTTTACGAACGTTTCATGAATGAGACCCGAACTGGCTTGAAAATAATAATAATAATACTTTTATTTTGTACAGCGCCTTCCATCTATGAGGAATTATAAACGTTTCGAAACCATATTACACTTTGATGCATGTTACCCACCTGTGAACAGGCTCCATCTGACAGCTTGTGTCTGCACTGACTCCACGTCAAGGCAAAGAGATTCTGCGATATGGATGCAACCATTCGTGATGGGGGGGAGGGGGGTGGACCAACGTGTTTCTTTTTCAAATTTAACATTCTGCTGTTTGACACCGATTTCGGATTGTTTTGCATTTGATTTTATCTTAAAACAATATTAATAATAATTATCCAATAAATCATCAGTTGGTATTTTTTGACTGGGGTGGCTGGTGGGGTGGCGGCTGCCACCCCGTGCCACCCTGGTAGTTTCGCGTGTGCTAATATGGTATTATTTTGGGCGTGGAGTATGCAAATTTACTATCCTCGTGCACGTGCCCCTTAAATATGCACGGGTGATATTCATCATTTACGCAGGTCATTTACACACTTTTTCCAAAGTTAAGAGCGTTTGTTGAATGTTTGTACGAGACCTTCGTACGAAAAAAGTAGGAGAAATTTAGAATAAAAATACGAAAATGTTCTCGCATGAGGCCCAATATTTAGTCGATTACTTACAATAAAAAAACAAACTGAGGGCTTAAATCTCTTAAATGCCTTTCACTTTATGTTTTTAGTTTCTGCATAGGTAGAGAAAAAATGTTTTAGTGGACAGCTTTACATGGTCATGAAAACCTTTAAGTTGTATAGGGCTAATTTAAACCTTGGGTAAGAATGGGTTCTCTCTCTGCAAAAACAGGATCTAAAGGCTGATGTTAAACTGGTAGTCTATGAAAATGCACAAGGTACAAAAGCAAGAGAGAAATGTACAAATTTAACTGGAACTCCAAACTCTTCACATTTTTGACAACAGCTTCAAAATTCTCTGGCTGACTGTCATCTGTTGAGTACATATTTGTGCAGTGAGCTGTTTTCAACAGTGTATCTGTACTAGAGTAGTTTTCAATCATACCATAACCAAATCAAAGACACAATATTTCTAAGGTTTACTTGGATGGCTGGAAGCTTTAAGAAAAAGGCAGTTCTGTTTACTCAAAGGACAGAGATATGCTTAGAATCAACAGACAGTAGAGATGCTCTAATTCAGATCAATCAACTACAGGCTGACAGCCCAGGTACTCAAGATGCTAGTCATACCTGATAAGGGGAAATGGCAACAAAAAGGTAAAGTGGAAGTTGAAAATGAAATTACCAACACCAGCCCGATGTCGTAGTGTGTGACATTCAGCAGAAAAGAGCCTGGAGGAACCCGTTACACCTGATTGTCACTTCACTTGATGGTAGAAAGGAAAGAAAACGAAGCAAAATCCCCACAGGGTGGAAAGAATTAAGGGAGCAGCTCAATAAGCTGTGAAAGTTAGCGCCTCTCACTGTACCACCTGGTGGGAAGGCAATTGGTGTAATTGAAAGAAATTAACTCTGAGAAGAAATAAGTCAAATGTAAGATGAAGGGAAAGGAGGGGGAAGTTTCAAAACTCTCCCTTATGGCATAACAGGGTTATTTTATGTGGAGTTAGTCTCTCACTTCACTTTCCCAAAAAGTCTTCTCATAAATTATTATTGTGGGAGGGGAGTTATTTGCATATAGATAAAAGTCAGTTTAATATTGTAAATTACCTTTTCATATGGCAATCTGAAAGATTTGGCTTTAATCTCTCAATAAATGTCTTTCTATGTGCTTTCTTTGCCTATCTGTAGAGTGTGTGTGGGTGAGAAGGAGTAGAAGTGGCGGAGGGATGAGGGGGTTTAGGCAGAGATATAACACAAGAAAAAGGTTCCCCATTTATTTTTGCTGCCGTTCCTTTAATTAATAGATTATGTACACATGCACACTCCTGTCAATCTCTCTCAGCTTCCCATTACCACCGTGACCTCTCTTTTTGCTGCCCGGCAACTTCTAACACACTCATGCACACCAAGGCATATACCAGGCCCAAGCTTGTGGGGATTGTTCAGTGGGTGGGCAATGGATTGGGAAGTAAATGTGTTCAATAAATAGAACCAATAAGCCTTGATGAGAAGCACTAAATTGGTGACCCTTCTGTCTCGGAGAGACAAAGAATCATATATTCTAAAAGGTTTTTAAATATGTTTCGAGTCTCAAGTCGACATAACACGCAATATGAAGAAGGCTGTTATTGCCATCACTCATTTAAAGGCACAGTTATTGATCGTCTCTAAATGCATGTGTATTAACGTTCTTCTCATAGCCCAGCTATCAATAAAGTTATAAAAAAAGAGCTGAAAAATTATGCTTGTGGGTGTGACATTAATGTTAAAAGGTCAACCTATCATCCAACCTGAATCTGGCCCACCAGCTCGTCTTTCGGTTTACCTTCGCCACTGTGAGCACCATGCCCGTACATCAATTACATTTCACCAGAGTCCATAGGGCATGGCAAAGGACAAGGAGTGAGGAGAGCTTGTGGCTCGATGACAGCACAGGAATAGCAGAAAAGGAGCAGCAACTTAAACCTTCCACATCAAGCACCGCCATAAGAAACAAGAAAAGGACGAAAATATGTTTGGATCAAGAAAGAGGTCAAACCAGATAGAGAAAGCTTTTCCATGATGGCTACAACTCCGGCAATCACAGACGTGACCCCGTGGTTGTTGTTTTCTGCCTGACTGGTAATACTTTGGTTTTTTTTTTGTGGGGGCATTTTTTGTTTTCATTGCTATAGAGCTAAATTGTTTTTCAATGACTGTATTTAACACAGTTTCTGCTTTAAGCCCATGACTAGCTCACTGTTCTTCCAGCTGACAAGGGAGGTTTGTGTGCATATGTTGTAGAGGTGTGGGTTTGAAGGGCAGGAAGTGGGAGTCTTTTGGCTTTTTGGTTTCACAATTGAACTTTCTCTCACCTTGGGAATACAGTGATCATTGCAGCTTTGATATATGAAATAAATCCCACAGCACCCAACAGGTAAACAGCAGGGTTAATTAGCTCATTTCTGGGCAAAACGATTTTATAACTGGCTATGTTTACATACACAGCAATAATCCCATATTAACCTACTGGTATTAAGACATTAATCTAAGTAAGACACTGCCATATAAGAAGATTTTTTTTATGTCCACAACCTGAATAAGGTCAATTCCTATTCGACAATGTTATTCACAGTATGTACACATACACATTAATCGCATAATTACATCTAATATCGGAGTTTTCACAGCATCTGGCAACACACATTACTGTTTGCCAATGCATGCTCCCAGCTCCAGAGGTGTCAGGGCTGCTTATTATAAGTGACTTTTTAGTCAAGAATACTATTGCTTGTTTTGGACTTGTTTTCATAAAATGGGTTGCTTGTTTCTGGTTTTGGCTCAGTTCAGTGCAGAGCAGGATGAATGGGGTAAAAAAAACACTTTTGGGCCAAGGCTAAATCCCAATGAGCTTAATACTGCTTTGATGATATGGATGTAATGAAGGCTATGGATGCGCCTATGCAATTGCACAAGACGCGAGTCATCAATCAAACATTTAAACATTTAAATTGGAATATGAATGCAATATGTTATCTGCAACTCGTGTGCACATAATTATCAATTCATCAACTTGTTTAGTTGGGGGTGTACACATAGTCACTGAATGCACAAGTGCTGATGAACTGATTGTAAATAAAAAAAATAATGATATGGTATAACTGCACGAATCCCCTCAGATAGTAACACAGAGTAACTGCATTCATGGCATTTGATTGCCACCAAAAGTGACCCAAGGACAAGCTTGGAAGTGGGCCTTGCCTTAAAAATATTTTGTCAGATTTACCTGTTAAAATTGGACTGTTTCCACTTAATTCCATTTCCAGTGCAGTCATGAAACACAGCAGGAATCCAATTTGTCACTCATCTATTCTAATTAGAAAATTGGTGTTGATGAGTGAGTCAAGAAATCAGTCACTCGGCTTTGATCAGGTGCATAACTTAAATTTTAGGTACCAGTGAGCCTTGAATTTTTTTTCTCCTTTAATAGAAATGAAAATAATGTGGTATATGAAACTCCTGCCTTTATTTATACATCACACTGAGTTTTGTGTATAGTGTGATAAGATAGATCACCAAACACACTCTTTTTGCAGGGCAACAAATTCACTTATTCATTTAATAATTACTCGCTAAAAGTATAACCTGCCTAAATTTAAAACTAAACAAAGTATGTGGAATAAAAACAAAAAAACAAAACATAGTAAAACAATATCTCTGTTTATGTTGCAGTCATTTTCAATGTTGCTACTGTATGTGCATTATGAAGGAACCATTGTTAAAGCTGGGAATATCCTAACTATCTGTAGTGCCTTGCAAAAGTATTCACCCCCCTTGGCTTTTTACCTATTTTGTTACATTCCAACCTGGAATTTAAATGTTTTAAATGTTATTTCATGTGATGGATCTGCAGAAAATAGTCTAAATTGGTGAAATGAAATACAAAAAATTGTGTATAAAAAAAGATTTTTTTTTAATAAAAAACTTAAAATTGTGCATATGTATCCACCCCCTTAACTATGAAGCCCATTAAAAGTTCTGGTGCAACCAATCACCTTCAAAAGTTACACAATTCCTTAAATCCACAAATTATACACCTGTGTGCACATGATCTGTCAGTATAAACACCTTTTCTGAAAGGCCCCAGAGGCTGCAGCACCACTAAGCAAGAAGCATCCCACTATGAAGACCAAGGAGCGCGCCAAACAAGTCAGGGACAAAGTTGTTGAGAAGAACAAGTCAGGGTTGGGTTATGAAAAAATATCCAAATCTTTGATGATCCCCTGGAGCACCATCAAATCCGTCATCTTCAAATGGATAGAACATACAACACCACAACCACAACAAACCTGTCAAGAGAGGGCCGCCCACCAAAACTCACAGACCGGGCAAGGAGGGCATTAATCAGAGAGGCAGCACAGAGACCAAAGGTAACCCTGAAAGAGTTGCAGAGTTCCACAGCAGAGACTGGAGTATTTGTCCATAGGACCACAATAAGCCGTACACTCCATAGAACCTTTCGGCCACCAAGGAAAACCATGTCTGGCGCAAACCCAACACATCCCATCACCCCAAGAACACCAAGTTTTCCAGCATCAAGGACTGGGAAACTGGTCCGAGTCAAGGGAAAGATAGATGGTGTTAAATACAGGGATATTCTTGAGCAAAACCTGTCAGTCTGCCTGTGATTTGAGACTGGGACGGAGGTTCACCTTCCAGCAGGACAATGACCCGAAGCATACTGCTAAAGCAACACTCGAGTGGTTTAAGGGGAAACATTTAAATGTGTTGGAATGGCATAGTTAAAGTCCAGACCTCAATCCAATTGAGAATCTGTGGTTAGAATTGAAGATTGCTGTTCACAAGCAAAAACCACCCAACATGAAAGAGCTGGAGCAGTTTTGCTTTGAGGAATGGGCACAAAACCCAGTCGCAAGATGTGGCAAGCTCAGAGACTCTCCAAAGAGACTTGCAGCAGTAATTGGCGCAAAAGGTGGCTCTACAAAGAACTGACTTCAGGGGGGGGGGGGGTGAACAGTTATGCATGCTGAGGTTTGCTGTTATCTTATCCTATTTGTTGTTTGCTTCACAATAAAAAAAAATAACAGATCTTCAAAGTTGTAGGCATGTTCTGTAAATGAAATGGTGCAAACCCTCAAACAATCCATTTTAATTCATTTGGAATACTTTTGCAAGGCACTGTAAAAGACTCAGTTTATCAGAAAAGTTCATAGATAGGTCAGCTGGATTATTTTTGGTTAGTGGACAAATAATGTTTTTGTCTTTCCTCTTCGCAATTTTTTTGCCATAACAGAAATTGCAATAATAACACAACTAAAATTAATTAAAAGCAATTAAAAGCAATATGATCCATATTTTAAGGGAATAAAGGTAAAAATACTGTCAGATCTCAGTCCATTCTTAAATATCCACAAAATGCACAAGTGTATATTTTATCCTGCATGAGTACATGCTATTTAAATCAACAAACAAATCTGCATTTGCATTTGGTGGGGTGCAATGGTATATGGGTCAGTAGTCCTTCATCTGCTAAAAGTAGGATGGAATCTAATATCAGACCACTATTCTTCACTGGAGAGAGCCTTCTTCATTCATAATCACAACAAAACCATTTAGACTTAGGCACTGAAATTCACCTAGGCAACAAACAACTTCGCTAAGGTTTGGGAAAAAAAATGATGGTTTTATACAATACAGCCTTTCAAAAATATTAAAGTTCACAAAGCTTCATGTAGGCATCCCAATTTGTAACGATTTTAAACAACAACCCATGACTCATGTGAGTGTTTTATTCATGTTTTTGTAATAATGAGCACAAATTTTATTTATGTATATTTAGTGTTAGACAATTTACAATTATGCCTGTTTTCTGTTGTGTTAAAACTAGTTATACCCCTTTAAAAATATGTTTTCTGAAAGTCTCTTTTTTTTTTACTGTTCATAAAACTTATAAGTCCTGCCCTTTTTTAAAAATATATTTTCAGCGGCTGGAAACAAAGAATGAGATGTGACACAGATGTGAATTTGCTCATGTTCTGCAATAGTGGGGGAGGTGAAAAGTGTCCTGACAATAATGTACTTTCGCCGATAGTGGTTGTACACCTTGATGATCAATGTAAGTCATAAAAAGCAGTATGTCATAGAGAAGGGATAAATCTCCCAAGTCCTCAGTGAAGCAAGAAACATAAAATCAGGCGGCTGTGGGTTTTCATGGCTATTGCCAGATTCCATTCCTTACCTCGGGGGTGAAGAATGCAAATAAAATAGAGATTATAAAAAAGGATAATGTGTGGGCTTTGGAAGATGAGGAATGAAAATATCAGTGGGCTTCTTTTCGATTTGTATGTCCAGCGGCGACACTTGAGATGAACGAAGCATGTCTTAAATTACCATGTAATAAAATTTTTACCTCTGAAGGTAGGGTGTCTCGCTCCAAAAAATAAAAGAGCAATGGCAGCTTAATGATGCCAGAATGTGGTGAAAAAAAAGACCATTATATTTGCCCATCTGTGACAAATCCTATTAGTAATGTGGCATGTAAAGATGGAAGAGCGCTGATGTTACGTCTAGTGGACATCTTACTCTGTTTATTTGATGATGTAGATCGATGGGAACATAAAAGAGAGCAATCACCATTAGGATCAGTTCATTTCTGTGCTGTGAGTGTAGTGCGTTGACTTAATCATTAAGCTGTCTTTGTCGTGTCTTGAATATATATTGCTCATACGAACATAGCTATCTTGAGGGGAAAAAAAGCAAATTATCTAACATGATATGCTCGTCTCTCTGCTGCTGTAACCACGTTTATGATCTGCAACTTGACTTATCTTTTGTCCAGCTCAGGTTCACTGCAGTTACCGTCAAAATTATCGGTGTACCCAAATGAGTGACAACAGACAGGCTGACTGGAGTGTCCAACACTTTTGTTGCCCTAGTAGAATTTATTGTCTATACACGATCAGTTTCTTTGTGAGTGAGGATCAGTGGAAAAAGAAAAAAAAAGGCTTTAAAAACGAGAGACATTCTATCCTGTGAAAAACAGGGGTCTGACACCAGTCCATCCTATGCCTCCAATAAAAAGGGTTTTGGCTATGAACAGAAACAGAATTAAATTCTTTTTTTTTTTTTTGTGATCAAATTTTTCTTTATTCAAGAAATTTTTATACAAAAAGGAGAAAAGAAAATGAGAACATGTCATAAAATGAAAAGCAAGTACATTAGCAAGTAGTAAATAAGGTAATCACCAAGATCAAATAAACAGAAAACAATAATGACATACATGAAAATAATCAACAACTTAAACTTAATCTGAAATCATATAAATAAACCCTCCCTTCCTCCCACCCACCCCCTACCTCAGGGACATGGTCGAAAAACACAATACAATTTCAGTGACCTTCAGTCTAACACATTCTTAAGCTTCATAGAAAGAGAATTCCACATTTCAATAGTAGTCTCCTGTGCTCCATGTACACGAGCTGTAGATAGCTCCATGTATACAATGTCCATATACATAAGAAGCCATGCCCGAAGTGAAAGACAATGCGGTGGCTTCCACCTTGTGGCAACCAGCTTTTTGGCCGCCGTGAACCCAGCCAGCAGGGCACGGCTATTAGACAGTGACAACCCCAGGGTAGACAAATCATTGAGAATGAATATGATAGGTGACGGTGGTACCACAATCCCAAATAACTTAGAGAGATTGGAGGCAACCATCCCCCAGAACACTGACACTGGGGGGCAGTCCCAGATCATGTGAAAGAAGGTGCCAACAGCATTCAAAGAGCACAGTTTACAGTGGGGATCCGAAATTAGCTTCATGGAGCAAAGCTTCTTTGGTGTCATATATGTTCTGTGAACAAAATTAAAGTGTATCTGCTGATGATCCGGGTTTCTGGAGGCCAGCAAAATGTTAGACCAGACTTTCAGCCAATCATAATCTGTATTAAGATTTGGAATATCAGCTCTCCATGAAATTTCCACTGCCAGGGGTCTGTAAGCATGCTCGGAAATATACCAATATAGTTTGGAGACTAGACCTCTCGTGCTTCTGGCGCTACGTAGAATCTTGTCTAGTGGATGTGGTGTGAGAGGAGACGGAACTCTGCAAGCTCCCAAAACAGATCTTAATTGAAGATAGAAATAAAAGGAAGAACGTGGAATATCAAATTGTGTGCACAAATCCTGAAAGGAGTGCAAACCCATGTCTCCAAAAACATCTCCTAACGTACGAATTCCCCTCTCCCGCCAATGATGATATTGTATGGGGCGACCACCTATCAACAGTTTGGAGTTATCAAATATAGGTGAACGAGGATGCCACTCAGCGGAGGACCCACTCATCTTCTCTATAGCCCTCCAGACAGCAATCATCTGACAGACTACTGGGCCATACGTTTCTCTGCGTTGTGCTAAAGGCACGTTAGAGTACAGGAAGTCTTGAAGAGAGTAAGGATGAACAAAACTCTCTTCTACAGCCCGCCAAGACACTGCGGCACTAGGCTCAAACCAGGTTATTAAAAGTCTAAGAGCAAAGGCCCAATAATAAAACTTAAAGTTCGGCAAAGATAGCCCACCTGTCAGTCTATCTCGTTGCATCGTGGTGAGCCTTATACGAGGGCGTTTGCCTTGCCAGACAAATTTAGTCACTGCAGTCTGTATCTTGCTCCAGTACTGGGCTGGGGGCGTGAGAGGAAGCATCGAGCTTATAAAGTTAACTCTGGGGAGAATATTCATTTTAATAATGGAGACTCGGCTACGCAAAGAATTGGGAAGTGAGGCCCATCTGTTTAGGTCTGTAGTGATTGTATTGAGGGTATTTTCAAAATTATGCTTTGCTGTAGTGCTGGTTGATGAAAAGATCTCAACACCCAGGTATGTAAAATGTTTGACCACTGGAATACTCGGAGGGACGGGTGCACAGGCCATCGCGTTGTTCAGGGGCAACAGGGCGGATTTCTGCCAATTTATTCGAAAACCAGACAACTCGCCAAATCTGTCAAAAATAACAAGTATTCGAGGAATAGATTGCGTCGCATCATCAACATACAGTAATAGATCGTCAGCATATAATGAAATGTGATGACGTGTTCCGTTGATCGAGATTGGAGACAAAAGAGGCGATTGTCGAATCGTCTGGGCAAGCGGCTCAAGGGAGAGTGCAAATAGGAGTGGGCTTAAGGGGCAGCCCTGTCTGGACCCCCTTGCAACGTCAAAGAGATTAGAGCAGGTCTTCCCTGTGAGCACCATAGCAGTAGGATTCGAATATAGCACCTTGATCATGTTGATAAAAGGAGAGCCAAACCCCATAGCTTCCAGCACCGACCACAAGAACGGCCATTCCAGCCTGTCGAAAGCCTTCATTGCGTCTAGGGATAGAACCGCTGCAGGAGAGTCAAGATTGCGCGAGCCATCCAGGACATGTAGAAGCCTTCTTACATTGTCCGAAGCTAGTCTGGTTCTTATGAAACCTGTCTGGTCGCAGTGTACCAACTTCAACATATAGCCCTGAATGCGACGGGCCAACACTTTAGCATAAATCTTAAGGTCTGCATTCAGCAGTGAAAGGGGTCTGTAGCTAGCACATTCCACTGGGTCCCTGCCCTTTTTCAAAAGCAAGGAGATCAGTGCAATGTTCACATCTCGTAGAAATGAGCCCTCCTGTATTGAACACTGAATCATATCATGAAGTAAGGGACCAAACAGAGGCCAAAAAGCGAGGTAAAACTCCGGTGGAATTCCATCCAGACCCGGCGATTTGCCCTTACGCATATCCTTTAGAGCCCGCTCAATCTCCTCCAATGTAATAGGCGCACCCAACATTTCAGATTCCCTTTCCGAGAGCTGCTCTAAACCAATGTTATTAAGGTAGCTATCATATGTAGGCTTATCCGTGGCGGTTTCAGAGCTATACAATTCTTTATAAAACAATCTAAAGGTGGAGTTTACACTCAAAGGATCGGTCAGAACAACCCCCTCCTTTGACCTAATGCTAAATATATCTGAGAAGTGTTCGCTAGTGCGAAGTCTCAGGGCCAACAAGTGGCTGGGCCTTGCAGCATGGAAATAGTATTTCTGCCTGGTTCTGTGAATAAGAAATTCGGAACTCCGTTTAAGAATCGAGTTGATTTCTTTTTTAACGAGCTCCTTTTGAACAGAAACTGCTTCAGTATAGGTGTGCTGGAGGGTGGCATCCAGCGCAGCATATTGTGACTCCAGAGTCTGGAGTCTAGCGGTGCGTTTTTTGTTTAGATTTGAGGCAAAGAGAGTAGAGTTGCTTCTCACATAGCCCTTCACTGCATTCCACAGAGTCCTAGGATCAGCAACCGAGCCCTTATTAAACTTCAGAAACTCCCGAAAACCAATTTCCAACTGTAATTTGTAAGCTTCATTGTTAAGTAGCGAAGTATTAAAACGCCACCTTGGAGCTTTAGATGGAGCAGGTTTAATGGAGGCAGAGCAATAAACAGGCTTGTGGTCGGACCAGGTGACCGGAATGTGAACTGCGTTAGTGACATTTTGAAACAAATCTTTGGAAGCAAATAGAAAGTCTATTCTTGAAAACGATCTGTGCCTGGCCGAAAAACAAGAATAATCCTTTATGGAGGGGTTCAATAAACGCCAGAGATCAATCATCCCCATTTGGTTAGCCCATTGCCTCAACGCCCCAGACGCGAGCCGCTGGTCTCTGGTCTCCGTCTTACCCGACCTATCAATATTATTGTCCCACACTGCGTTAAAATCTGCTCCCAGAAGTATACGGAAGTCTGTTAGATCAAGAAGAGTTTCAGTGAGGAGCTTATAAAAATCTGAGTCATGTGTATTTGGTGCATAAGCGGAAACCAATGCTAGACTCCTTCCATCCATTCGGATTTTGGCTAACGCAATCCGCCCCTCCCTATCCGACCATGATCCAATTAAATCAAATTTCAAACTGCGTTTGCAAACCACCATCACCCCCCCAGTCTTTGTAGAGGCCGAAGAAGAAGCAATTGAATGATAAAACTTATTAGCGAAGCGACGGACATCTTTACTCAGGAGGTGCGACTCCTGTACCATAGCAAAATCAACCTTTTTTTTGCGAAAGAATTGTAAAATAGTGCCCCTTTTGTGTGGGATATTAAGACCCCTGGCATTAATGGATACAAAATTGAGATTGGTCATGGAGAGACCGCCGAAGAGGCATGTGACAACATCTTAAAAAGGAAAAAAAAGTGCCATCTGTCCCTGAGGTAGCCCCTCCCGAAACAAAAAAACCCCGAAAAGTAAAAACACATAACAAAACAATAGAAAGTAAAGTGAGGAGAAACCTTGCTCCTCATCGTTCCTGATAAGTCCGATACTGGACAACTAACTCAACTCAAACCTCAAGATGACTGCCTGAAAGAGGCAGTACCATCACCTATTAGAAAACACAAGATAACTGTATAAAACTATCATCCCTAACGAATGTAAGATAAGTATTAGAAACCATCCCTGTTATGTGCCATCTATTAATTAAAAGTGCTTATGCCTAGAGCAAGCTATCAATTTAGCTCAAAAGAAAAAATAAACTTTTAGATGATCGTTCAATCTGCACACCAGCATGAAAAACATTTACATCTCGCCTCCTCTGCACTCACCTAGCCAACATTATCTTACATTATATATCCAACATTATATATATTAACAGACACAAACCTCTATAAAGTGTTCGGTGTTGGCAGAGAAAGGCATACAGACAAATATAGAATACCAGTCATGTTAAAACTAAACATGAAATAAAAGGCGCGAGAGTAAATTGTTTTTATCCCTGTAGCAGTGTAACATGTTGTAAAATAAAAATGATCCCCATCTAATGAGGCAGAACACACAGAATGGATATAAAAACCAATTTAAAAAAAAAAGAAAAGTGGTTACTTTACCGGACATCACGCCACAGTCACAAACGCAGAGTCAGTATGCGGGGCTCCCTCACGGCCAACACAATTGAAATAACAGTCACAAACTTAGTGCTGGGAAAATAATATAGTTTCAAACCAGTGCGAATTTCTCCGAGAACACGGACGTAAATTCAGCATGTATGCACCTGACCTGTATGTGATGCAGCAGTGCCGAGTCAGAGCGTTTTGATGAACTGTATCGCCTTCTTCGGATCATCAAATCGGTGTTTGGACCCACCGGAGGTGGTGAAGGACAAGACAGCGGGATATCCGATGCCAAACGGGATCTTGGCCGCATGGAGTAACCGCTTACAATCCAAGAAAGCGTGTCGCCGGTCCTGAGTTGCCTTTGAGAAATCCTGATAGATGCTGATCCGGTTCCCTTGCCAGCGCACGTCGCCGATCTCCCTAGCTGCTTTCCTCAGGCGCTCTTTCTGTTGGAACCGCAGGAACCGCACAACAAACGGTCTCGGCGGAGCTCCGGGCTTGATGGGGACCAGCGCCCGGTGCGCCCGCTCCAGGTCAAGGCCGTCTGGAAAATCAAGGTGAAGGATTTCCGGCAGATTTTCTTTTAAAAAAGAGATTGCGTCCTTCTTCTCACAGTGTTCCGGAAAACCATAGATGCGTAGATTAACACGTCTGTCTCTGTCCTCATACTCGGTCAATTTGGCGGACAGTTTCTCCACCTCCGATGCCGGTGCCGCCGGGTGGTCATGGCGTTGTTTTTCAGCGTCCTCCAGCATGTCAAGGCGGGCTTCCGCGCTGGTTATTCTGGTTAAAACATCCGCCAGCTTTTCTTCGACGGCCGAAATGCCTCTCCGTGTCTCCGACAAATCCTTCCGGATATCATCAAATTAGTCTTTTGGTCTTCAGCAAGTTGCTGGAGAAACCCCATAATCGCCATGTTAGATGGCGCCTCAGCACCACTCGTGCTCTCATCTGCGCCAGCAAGAGAGGCCTGGCTAGCCGTAGCCCTCGTGTCGTACGGGTGCTGTCGGGCTGAACTAACGTTATCGGTCGTCTCTGGCATTATTTCGCTTGTTAGGGATGTTATAAAGTCGAAAATCTAAAAATTTCTAACAGTTATCTCCAGTATTAGGGCTAAAACAGCTAAAAAAGTGGCGATGATACCGGAGCTCGTTTCTCAAGCAGCCATCTTCCTTAATGTCACCACCAGAATTAAATTCTTTAATTTGAAATAATCGGTCCCAACAAAACAAAAATCTATGGGTGGAACATCTGAAACCATATCAATAACATGACTGGGTATGAACAGTACATCCAAGAGAGGCTTCAAATAGAATAGAATAGAATAGAAAGCCTTTATTGATATTACACTGGAACAAAAGATGCTGTGTGTACAACGAAATTGCAGGGGCTACCTCTAAAGTACTCCAAGTATGGATGGTAATGTTTGCATGCAAACAACATATATGTGACCAGACGTTGCGTAACCAGAAAAAAGACAAGAGTAACACACATTGTAAAGAGAAAGCTCAATTGCACAAGAACCGTTGCAGTTATTTCACATTACATTCTCATTGTTCTATAGCACTTTATTCAATGTTGCAGTTATTGCACATCGTCCTCGTGTGGTGAGTGAGTGTGTTTGTGTGTGTTCAGTGTATTGATGGCTTGTGGGGAAAAAAACCGTCTCTAAGCCTGTTCATCCTGGTTCTGATGAACCTGCAGTGCCTGCCAGAGAGCAACAGGTCGAACAGGTGGTAAGTTGGATGGGTACAATCTTTCCTGATTCCCTCAGTTGCATGTGTAAATGTCCTTCAGTAAGAGGAGGAGGCAGCCGTCTCAACTAGGGATGTCCCGATCTGATCACGGAAATTGGAAATCGGGGCTGATCACATGGTTTCAGACTCGATCGGAATCGGACGTTACATCCCGATTAGGGATCGGATATATAGCCTATCTATATATTTATATTTATTCTCATTATTTTTTTTTTTATCAGAACAATAATATTTCAAAACAAATGGGAAAAAATAACAGCTTAGTATTTACTGTAATGTGATGGTACAGAGTCAGACCGTTTCAACTCTACACAGAAAGAACGTATGCGGCATGACGTTTGCTGCGTGCCGTAAAGCGAAGCAGAACACGGCAGCAGCTTGAAGCTGGGGGCGTGAATGTCTGCGGTGTGGAGGTAAAGTGGATGACAAAAACGTTGCGATTGCAAACTGTGAGATATGCAAACTTGGGATTTCAAGAGGTGGCAAGGACATCGTTAACATCCTTGATGACAACAGGAACAGGCTCAAACCTGACAAGGTAGAGATGTTGGTTTCCATCAAGAAAAACCTACATTTCCTTCTGTGAAGCCAGAGGAGAGTAAGAATTAGGAGTGCAGTTCCGAAAAGCACATTAGTGGCCTTACTTTATAACACTGTGGCACTTTTATTTGCTTATTTGTTTACATGCCTGCCAGGTATTTCAAGTTGAACTGCTGCTCATTTTTATATTAGACATTGCACAAACTCCAATGTGAAGAATTTGTTTATTACTTGATTACTTTTTTTGTTCAAGCTACCTCACATAAGTGCTCTGTTTATAAGTGATAAAATAAGGTGAATGAAATAAAGAATCAGGGACATCCTGGATCCGTTTCTTTGCTGTTCTTCATTTTTTGGATGTACTGTAGAAGTATCGGATCGGGACTCGGTATCGGCAGATACACAAAATGAAATGACTCGGACTCGGGGGTAAAAAAACCTGATCGGGACATCCCTAGTCTCAACTACTCCCTTCAGCCTCTTACGGTCTGCCTCGGTGCAGTGGGAGAACCATACCGAGAAACAGTACATTAGCATGCTCTCATTGGTGGAGCGGTTGAAGGTCACCAGCAGCTTCTCACTGATGTTGTTCTTCCTGAACACTTCCAGGAAGTGCAGGCACTGCTGTGCCTTGCAGTCCAGGAGAGGTGTCCAGGAGAGGTCGACAGAGATCGTGGTGTCCAGGAGGGTGTGGAACCTCTCCACATAGTTGTCCTGCCTTGTGCTTCATGAAATCCAAGATGATCTCATTTGTCTTAGTGGTGTTCAGAGCCACGTTGTTTACCGAGCACAACTCAGACAATTTCTGGACCTCATCCATGTAGGCAGACTCATCTCCCCCTGAGATCAGCCACACCAGGGTTAATCCAGGGTTTCTGGTTGGGAAACACCTGAATGTGTTTGTCCACTGTGACATTCCCCATACAAAACTTGATGTAGGATAGTACAGCTTCCATGTGTACAGTCAGGTTCTGATGTTCAAAAACATTCCACTCGTTGTGAGTGAAACAGTCCTGAAGCTGAAGAAGTGCATCTTCAGGCCATGTAGTTGAAGTTTACTTGATTAAAATCGCCAGCTATGATATGCACACCGTCGAGGTGAGCCTGCTGTAGCTTGTTGATTGTGTTTGACAACAGCGAGAGAGCTTAAATAGTGTTAACATTGGATTGTATGTACACAGCCGCGATTAGCACGACTGTTAGCCCTCTCAGAAAGAGAGCTATGTGTCAATTATGGGTTTGGCAGGACATGGATGCTGACTCCAGAGGTAAGAAGCAAAACTTGGTTTATTCTCAAAGCAGCAAAAGTCAAAACAAAGGCGCGGCTGAGCCGGATGAAGAAACTAAACTGTGGACATGAAAAAAAACACTTAGCTTTAGATCGGCATGGCATGAAAGGTGACGACGGAGAAGGAATTCACAAATTGAAAGGGGAAACCTGGAAACTAAATACTGAACTGGGTGATTGGTGAGAGAGTGCAGCTGGGGACAATGAAAACAGGTGACATTAGTGAAACTAATGACCTGACATGGGAAAAGGGAAAAACAAATGGCAAAACTTAACTAAACATGGACTTAAACTAAGACATGACTACGCATGATAAAAACACAAAACCAAAAACATGGGGAAAACCCCATGAATGTGACAGTATGTATGGGTAAGTTATCTTAAGACCAGTTGTAATTCATGTAAATGCACAAACTGCCCCCTCTGCTCTTACTGGAGTCTTTGTTTCGGTGCCAGCAGTGCACTGTGTGGCCTGCTAGCTGTACGGCTGTGATGGGAATCAGCAGGTTTAGCCAAGTTTAGTATATAACTGAAATACAGCAGTCAAGAATGTAGTAATTTCCCTCCATGAGCAGTTCTAGCTCGTACACTTGTGGATCATATCTCTTGCATTGATGAGGAACATACTCAAAAGAGGAGGTTTGTAGGGGTCTTTCCTCAGTCTCGCTACTAGTCCGGAGGGGCATCCCTGCTTTTGCTTCCTCTCACAGCTTCACCTTCGCCCCCTGCCAGCATCGTAAACAATGCATGGAGCACACGGTCACCTCTCTATCTCAAGCCCCTTTCACACTGAGACCCGCTACCTTAACGGGTCCAAATTGCCACTTCGTCCCGCGTTGAGCAATGTGAACGCTTGGCGTGTTAGGTGACCCGTGTCGCCTGAAGCCGAGTTCCGGGGGAGTTGCCTAGTGGCAGAGCGTCACACGAAACACATAAAATGCTGGGCGTGTACAATGACGTAGGCACAAGCCATGCGTCGGAGGTAGGGTTAAATACACCTGTCTGCATCAAATTTTTCAAACCAACGATGGCGGGACTTGTTTTTGCAATTGTATATGCAGTTCATGGAGATGTTATTTTACGGGGTGTGGATGGTCACAACGTGGGATGCCACCAAAGAACATATGCGGAGAATACAAGAGCACTATAATCTCCAAGTTGAGGAAATCCATCGACAATTTGAAGCAGAAGAATGCGAGCTCCATGCTGCCCTGAATGGCAATGGGTTTGGCAGAGTGGCTTCCTCCCCAGATGGCGTGGCACATGTCGAAATATGGCCAGTCCAATCGCCCTCTGCCACTCCTGCCGTTGTGGTCATTAACCGCATGGAACTTTTTCCTCATGGCCTTTAGTTTGTTAGTCACCTGCGCCTGTGCTGCGTGGGAAACCGCGCTCTCCCATCTTTCTCGCCAGCCCTTCCAGCAGAGGTCCATCTTTCACCGTCCCCGACATGTGGCGGTAAATAACGTCCTCTGCTCGGGGGCTGAGGAGCTCGCGGACCTCCTTGTCTCCCCAGTTGGCCATCTTCAAAAATGTCTCGAACTTGAAGTAAAACAGAGTAAAACTTGTCCTCACATGTCGCTGTTGTTCTGATCAGCTGTCCATTCTGTCTTTTAAACTCCTCACGTCACGCCACGCCCACGTCCGACCCGCGTCAATTGCTTTCACATCAAACTCGGCTCGGCAAAAAGACTAGGGTCCGACGCGGGTCGAATGGCGAGTCGAGTTGACACGCCAGCCCGGGTCGTCAGTGTTAAAGCGACCATCCGGGATTTTGGACACAGGACCTCATTTCCAAGTCAGCCAGGGTGTAAGAAATGTGTCCAGGTGGTTTTTTTTACATTCCATGCAGTCCTTGTGAAATCTCGTGTTCCTGTTGCTAAGCTAGCGCAAGTGAACGGCTATGCTCTAGCCTGCCCCGAAAACACTCTAAACCTATTTATTTAACACTGAAAGCAACTCAATTATCATGGCAGGTTATCGATGCAAATATATGTGTTGATGGGGGCGTTTAGGAAGTTAACCAACCTTGCAATTGTGTTTGATCACCATCAGCAATTCGTACTACCTGATTTGAAAGCTTGGCAGCCGCGGAGTGATATTTCTAGCACTAATCTTAAATAAAACTTGCCGGTACCCATCTGTGGGCTTTATTGTTGCAGTTGATATATGCACATTGATGTACCATGTTGCGATGTCGCTGTTTTTTAATCTACTATTCAATCCGAAAGCAAGTTGTAGAACTAGCCTTGCTAAGCGACGTCTCTTGCGGCTCCCTGTTGATGACAGTGTGGTTACATCACAACTGAAGACAGCGAGGTAAAATTCCGCTGACCCCGAGAAAATAGTCCCTCAACATTCTAAAATCCAGGCAGTGCTAGGTCGGTTATATTTCAAACCTCATTATATGAAGACAAACATTTACATTCGGAGCCTGGCATAAATACGGTTTTGTTTTGAATGTTGTTTAAACTGGATAAGACTGTTTTTGGGACAGGCTAGAGCATAGCCGTTCACTTTCGCTAGCTTAGCAACAGGGATATGGGATTTCACAAGGACTGCATGGAATGCAAAAAAAACGTTCTGGACACATTTCTTACACCCTGGCTGACTCGGAAATGAGGTCCTGTGTCCAAAATCCCGGATGGTCACTTTAAAAGGAACAGCGGACACACTAAATTCGTGAATTAAACACGGGTTATTCCTCAGTGTGAAAGGGGCTTCAGTTGGGAAGTTGTTGGAGCGGTGAGACTCGTTTCTGGTTGTTGGTTTCATGTTTAGGCCAATGTCCAGTGTCCCCTGGCGACTATATCAGTAGTTAACATACGCACAGACATACAAAAAAGACAAAAATAGCACCAAAAATAGAGAGTCACAAGCAGCTACGTCCTTATGCACTGCCATCATGACATCATCATCAAAAGTATAGATGTGTAAATGTTCACTGCACAGTAAAACTCCTCAGGCAGATGATTGAGAAATGTTTTAAAAAATTTAAAATTTAAAATAATTGGCTACAAAATAATCTGCAATACATAATATCAAAAAAAAGGTTTAGAGAATCTGAAGACATCTTTTATTTAAAAGAGAAGACCAGAAATTAGTATTTGAAAGCCACAAACTTTGGGCCATTAGGGTGTTTTATTATGAAAAAAGTAAATGAAATTCATCACTGCGTCGGGATTTTTTCTGGAAAACATTTGTTAATTGCCACATCAGACAATTTTAAGTTTAGGGTCTACCATTTAAAGCAACAAAACATAAGGCTGCCACCTTCCCTGTGCCTGAACCCATTAAAGATAGACTGAGGTGAGATGGAAAACTATTCTCTGTTCTAATCAATCAGGAACTGAAATTCATTTAGGCTAACGAGGCAAGGCTGAAAAGACTACCCAGCTTCCCATCAGCACACAGTTAAAAAGCCAGCATCTTTGATGGTATGGGGCTCCATTTATTCAGTTTGAAAGGAGTCACTTGCACATCCAGTCTCACTAAATGAGGGAGATTGAACCAGTACATGCAACATCTATAAAAGGTAATTTCAGGATTTTGAATCATCCTTGATCTTTCTCAGGTTCACTGTAGTAAAAACAAAATTCTAAGTGTTACCAACTCGAGTGATTAAGAAACTGTTTTTCCGTTCCTTATGGAGGAATACTATGACAAGAATGACAGTACCAATCCAATGCAGTAATGGCTATTTTTCTGATAGTGCTGGCCGGGTATTTAGTTGTTGTAACACAATATGTTCTATGGCTGAGAGGTGAAGAGAAAAAATTAAGTATTTGATTTAAAGTTGCACCTGTGGCTTTGATTTCAGCTATAATAGCCCAGTCACTTCAGAAATAGAAATACAAATATAGATCATATGTACAATTTACTATGTACAAGATTTAGTGGTTCTCTGTTTCTACTAATATAACTTTTTCATCAATCCCTGCTACCTCTGTATTCCACTTGATTCTCTCCATAGAAAAATGAAAATGCAAGCTTTTTTTGTGCACCAGGATTGCTTGTTAAATTTCAATAAGGAAGTTGAACATGCTGTTCTTTCTCAAAGAAGCCCTTTTTCTTGCTGTCAGGGGGTCATCCAACACATTATCATTCTTATCTCATCTCATGCCAATGTTGGTTAAGAACCTGAACATTAACAAAAAAAGGTGCTTTAGGAGCACTGAGTTGACAACTGACACAGTGGGCTCTTGACAGAGTGACAGTTTGTGATGACTTAGGGGTGAGAAGAGGTTGCATCATTATGTTTTCTAGCTTGCATTTGTGGAACATGTCCACATGTGTCTACCATATATAGTAGGTTTGCTTCCATCATAAAAAATAAAGTTAGCTTGCGTTCAAACAATAATTTAGTCATTTAGACAGGGATGTGGTTACTTCAAATCAAAATTAGCGAAGCTGTATGTACATATTTAAAAAGGGCAGTACTAAATCCTCAACTATTGATTGTTGATTTTCTTGAAACTGTCTGTAGAAATGTTCATTCAACTTTTGGAGGCTGGTCATAGATGGTGGGTATATGTAGTTTGTGCTGCTGTCAGTTTGGTTACACTATACTTTATAAAAAAAAATATATTGTGTACATTTAATATTTCATCCACCCATATTCTATGATTAAGCTTGTAAGCATGTAAGCATTTCAGTCAGACAATCTGTGGCACAGTTCTTCTCAATTGACAGCCACATGTGACAGTGATGGCAGACTGGCCCCTCACTGTAGGTCCTACAGTGAGGGGAACGATGAAAAGAGAGAGAAGTGAGGGGCAGTAAGGCCATGCAGCAAGGCCAGCTGTATGGCCTAAAACTAGACAAAAGCCAAATCAATACTGCCATTATCAGCCTTGTGTAAGACTGAATTAGATGTCACACAGCTGCAGGGTTAAAGACAGGATTTGACAAATGTGAACATTAAGAGCACTTTGATGAAAATAGTTTTGTGTCAGTGCGTGATGATGGCAGCAGAGCTTTGTGTTTGTGGAGGAGTATGAGATCATCATCTCTCACTACTACGGTAAGAGCTGTTTGCGTCCAGCATACAGGCACACTTTGTACATCTCAAGGCTTCAGAGGCACAGTGGTGTGAAAATGATGAGTCAGTTGTGAACTCAGTTGTGAAGATCGTTTCTGGAGCTTGGATGAATGTTATTAAGTGGACCACACTTTAATCAGTTCATTTTTATACTAATTTCTTTACTTTGTAGAGATGAACCAGATCTGTCGTAATTAAGGGCTCTCATAAACTAAACTGGCATAAAGAACCAGTGGTGACAAGAGGACCCATGGTGCATCTCCTCGCGTCACCATTATCTGAACAGACGAAATGGCACTCAAACAGACCACAATGATTTCTAACTGCCAGCAAGGATGTATAACCTGTGCATCTGCAAGAAGACATAGTATAGCTTGCCAATACAGAAGGGTGCGGTAGTACGTATGTTATACAAGAGACAGACGTTCACTGACATTCCACACTTGACAGTTGATTTGGTGTGTAAGACCCCTAAAGGCTCTAGCATGGTTGCCGCGTCTGCTAGCGCGAGCGGTGTTGATGGCGTCACGATTTCGTGCAGGCTTCATATAGTGGTGCAAGTCGATGCGCCAGTAGTTGCAATTTTTTCCGTCACAGAGGTGGCGCTGCTACGTTAAGGTTACCGCTAACTACTCTACAACGAAGAAAGTCGAGAAAAAAACAATGCCACTGTCAAGAGCAAGAATAATGCCATTAATGATACTGCTGTAGTATTCGGATCATTTTAATTTTTTAATTCAGTTAAAAGAGGTGTAGGTCCCCCTCTGAAGCCCCCGGCATCACCAGAGTCTCTGCCCTCTTCTTTGCCTTCACGTATCTGTCCCATAGCTTCTTCCACACATTCTTACAGAACTCTCCCTCTTTCCCCAAAGTTCTGTTAATCTCTGTCCATCAGTTTTGGGAGTTTACGTACTCCCTGTGCTGTTTCACTGCAGTTTCGTACAGGTGCTGTACAAACGCACCTCCTGACTGAGCCTGGTCTCAAATTGGTCCATCCGGTATGTCGTTGTTGGCGCCGCCAAGTTACAAAAATCGACTGGTGCACGACAACGCGCTGTGCCGTCTTTTCAAGGCAAGCGCCATGCCTGAAACGTCATTTTGACGTCACGGGCCGCCACCGCCGTGAGCGACGCGTCAACTGTAACTCCGGTTTAAGTTGTAAGAGGGCTGATAACTAATGATAACTAGCTGACAGTAATTAAAACTCATCACAATGGTCTTTTATCAACATTCAAAAGGATTTTTTTTAAGAATTCTTAGATTTGATCTCAAAAGCAAATTAAGACACTTCTTTCACCAACATGTGTGTAATGAAGAGCTTCATTACAATGTCTGGACACTTAAAATGATGTTTGGAGTATTATTGAAAGGACAGATTACACTGAAAGAGATTGGAGTATTTTATTTAGGCAGTTTCTTCTCAGCTGGTACTGAGGATGACCTGTCCTGTGGAATAAACCAAATGAATAAATGAAACACTAGTATTGTAACTAGTCTTTGTTTGAAGGTGTATTGTGAAGTAAATTACTTACCTCTGTCTCTTCCTCTGTAGCTGTTCAGGCTAAAAGATTCCCCGGGAGCCTAAGCACTCTTTTAAAGGTTCCGGAAGAGACCATTATGAGTTGAAGGGGAGAAGTAAATAATGTGCATTTTGAATGTTTGGTGTTAAAAACCTTAGAACCTAGATAGACTTGTCTCAGATGTCTGGTGATAGTTCAGATGTCTAGTGATAGTGTTTGTTAAATAAAGTGATGTTTTAGCTATTTTGTATGTATGTTAATGTAGGTTTGTTTCCCCTGTCATGATAGGTTTGTTAATGGGAGGGGCTATAAAAGGCTACCGGTTGACAACCTGGGGTGGGCTGTAGTGAGGATTATATGTGACTTGTGTGATGAGGTTTCCTCCTTGTAAATATTCAGTGTCGGTGAATGAAACACCTAGTGGGTTTGCAGCTTTCCTCTCCCTCAAGCCTCCTGTTTAAGCCCGCCGCTAAGGGCCATCGCAAAAATGTGACATAAATAAATGGTTGTTCATCTACCACTTCTCTTTAACTATTACAGACTACCCATAGCCTCCAGAATATTATTGTGCATTTTACAATCTAATATTATTACAACATATATAAATGTTATAACTAATGAGTCAATGCTGGGTCTGCGGACAGCTATTTAAAATCAAACAGTTAGACTCATGCTTTCTTTGGACTGCATCATTACTCTCAGGTACTGCTATCCCTAAGTATAAGGCATTCACTCCAGACTGTTCTCATTTGTGGTTTGCTGATGGTTAATCAAGCCACCAAATGAGTGTTCCTTCTCTCACTCTGTACACACAGATACTCAAATACTTTGACAAACCCAGATTTTTTATGCATTTTCTGCCTCTTGTCCACATACAATGTCTTTTTTTTTATGAATAACCATGCCATTATTAAATGAGTTTACATGTGGGAGCAGTTGATTGAGCTTTCCAGTGCAATAAGAACCTAATTGAAGAAGAGTTGAGGAAATCTGGGATGTGAAGCGGGAGCAAAAGAGAGAATGCAGGGGAGAAAGTTTGAAACATTTCTTCCCTTGATTGTCATCGGAAATGTGACATGACAGACAAATAAAATAGACAAGCTTGGAGCACTGATGGACACAGTGGAAATGACTGACTTGGTTTTCAGGAACAGACTCTAATGTCTCTATAGATGGCTGTCACTATATAAGCAGATAGGGACTGCAGACAGAGGGGTAAGAGTACAGGAGGAGGGATTGCACTCCAGCTAATAAACCACTGGTTCTGAGTTCATGTCCATGTTGTCCACAGAGTTCACCTGTGTTACCCTTCAGTGTTTCACAGTACCTGACGTCACCAGCTCAGTTGTTGCCGAGCTAAAAACTAACATCCACATGTACTCATAGCAATTTTAGCCCTGCCCTGTTTTCTACAACCAACTTTCCAACATATTGTTATCTTAAATTCATTCATTTTTTGGTATTAATCTGTTCTGGAAAAATATATTTTCTTCTTGGGTTTATCCATCCATCCATCCATCCATCCATCCATTTTCTATACCCGCTGAATCCGTCGGTCGGGTCGCGGGGGGGCTGGAGCTATCCCAGCGGTCATCGGGCGACAGGCGGGGTACACCCTGGGATTTAATCAAGTGAAATTCAATTCAATTCAGTCTCTTGAGAGAACACCTCCTGAACACCTCTAACACACTACCAACTCATACATGTGTTTACTGTTCTGCTCGTAGTCCTTCCTTTCAAATAGATTTACACCTTAATTAACCAACTGGGTCCGTGGGCAAATCCCTCCAGTATGAAATTATGGCATCTCTGTCGGAAGCCCGTGAAAAACCATATCCTCAAAGCACCGCACAGCAATGTAAAAGATACCTCATCTTCAACCACCTGTCTTCTTTAGTCCCACTCTCTTTTCTCCTATTTTCAAATTATTTCCACACTTGATGCAGTCACTCATTACCGTCCATATTTGATCAAAGTTTAACAAAGAAATTGGATCTAATGTAAGTAATGGACAGAGAAAAAAAAGAAAATACATTAGTTATCAGCAGTCTTTTACACCTAGTTTTGCTCTGAGGAACTTCTGCCCTGCTAAGGTACTTAAACTCTGAAAAGGAATTCTCTGCATGTTAACATAAGGCAGCTTTCAGATGGGGACCTTTTTCCAACATTTTCAATGTTGCTTTTAATATTTCAGAATGTCAGATGGTGACAGAAAACTGCCAGCTGGTTTGATTTTTTTTTTCCAAAGGAAGCACAAGAAGACTTTCTTTTATGAGCACAGAATTTAAGGGAAGATGGAAGAAAATGAAGATCCCCTCAGCGTTCAGTACCACGAAGCCCATGAGACCAAATGTACTGACTGCATTCAGACGTGTTAAGATTTGGTGGAATGCTGTTTGAATGTCAGTTTGAGGAATGCCTTCGGGGAGAACAGACAGAGGTAGCCAGAAGAACACTGACACCGTGTTTATTATTCTTGTCTGCAAGGGTTTGCATTTACTGACACTTTCTTATGTTTTCTTTTACTATTTACAATTCAGTTGGCCTGTATCTGTTTGAATGGATCCAGTGTAGCAACTTTATCATCTATAAATATATATATATATATATGTGTAGATATATTGTATGCTAGCAGCAAATTCGAGGAATGCAGCCTGTAATTTCCCACATGGATGTGCTGATGTGAATCAGCTCTTTGTGTTTTGGAGAACGATATAATTAATTTTTACAGTTTTAATGCTTTTTTTCTCTGCAGTTGTTAAATCTAGCTAGGTTTATCTTTACAAGCACTTCTAATATGTCTTTGGAGCTTTTTGAGTAAAAATAAGGGACATTCCAGTCTTATTTTTAAAGCATTTTCAGAATATCCCTCACTGTCCTTCACCTGAGACACCTGAGAAAAAGACGTGTTTTCATTAAAGAAGCCATGGCATGAAATTTTCCCTTTTTAAGGTTTTTTAACATTAATATGAGTTCCCCTAGCCTGCCTGCGGTCCCCCAGTGGCTAAAAATGACGATAGACCTAAACCATGCACTGGAAATTATTCTCCGCCTTTGGTAATGTGACCATGCAGATGGCCTGATCGGGAAAGCTGCCTCATATGACGTCGAGGTTATTTCCCCCCAGAGCCCATATATGGCTATGCCAAAACTGCCTTTCCCCGCCCACAGCTCTTTGGCCAGCTCATTGCTCTGTACATGGATGTAAAAAAATCTGTTTAGAGCTCCTGCATCAGAACCTCTAAAGAGCCAGTGGACAGATTTAGTTTTTTTCTGGGAAAGTGACGACAGAACCGAAGAGATTTGAGTATGTGTGCGCCAAAAATTTATCGACGAATGTTTCCAGAACTTGGGCCAATACCGAGCTGGCCTTGCCGAACGTCTGAAAATTAACCCTGGATCAGTACGAACTCTCTTTGGCCCAACTACAGACCTTGGACAAGTAAGTAATTTAACGCTCTATAATTGTGTTGCTTTCCTGTATGTACAGTATAGTTACATAGCTTGTTACCACAAGAAAGTGTCTGTATCGTTAGCTATGCAGCTAATAGCATCAGGTATGCGTGTGTCATGTTAGCAAGCACTTATCTCTGCCAACTGGGCTGTTGGAGGTGTTTTCATGCCCATGAGATGGTTAGCTCGCTCATTTTAGACCAAAACCCCCGACTTCAAGCTTCCTGAAGAAGAATGAATCTGCAAATTCAGTGCATTTCATCAGGATACTGATTCATTCATGGTTCCAGAGTCAAAATGGTCAGTCTGTCTGTGTCGTTAGCTCTGCAGCTAATAGCTCGGTCACTGTCGCTAATGTAACGGTAACAAGAGGTATGCGAGTGGACACCTCATTTACTGTAACGCGAGTGTTGTGTACTTATTTGTTGTTTTGATAGCCGTCCTGCTGTTGGTGTTATGGCGCGCACGATATCTGCATTTCACCTGATTGAAATGACTTGCGCCACGTGCATCTTTGCAAACCAGAGCAATCAGATGAGAATGTCAAAATCCTCACTCCTGCTTTCCCCTTCACGCATACCTTTTTTGCTGCATCTTGTGTAGCACTTGCTTGATGTTTGACTGTGTTAGGAAAGTTGTTCACTTACTAGTTCGTCATAGTCAAAGTAAGCTCATTTCAACAGGTTTCGCTAGTTTTAGTCGCTAGCATCTTTGCCCCGTCATTCTCCTCCTAATTTGCATTTAAAGCTGCAGACCCTAAGCAGCTCATTCTTAAGGAAAGCTAATTTTTGGGACTGTCTGTAATTCTGCACCAAGGCAGAATTTGGGGGAAACAAACTCAGATACAGTATTAGGGGACCACTAAAGCCTATAAAAATATATAAAAGCCTCCATTTATTGTCATGCCATGGCACCTTTAAACACATCTTTTTTTCCATCCAAATGTTGGGGTCAAGGAATAAACCCTACCAATCAGGATGTGTACTCTTCCACAAGTCAACATCCTTGAAAATTATGAATTAATTATTATTGACTAAAAATGTTAAACTGAGCTTTTCCACCTTTGGATTACTACGCTGATCTTGGAGGACAAGAGATCCTGAATGTATTTTGCACAATGTTGCATTACATTTACCTAACTGGAATCTTTCTTATTTTTTACATGAAATAATAAAAACTGAAATAACCTAGCAAGAACTGTAAAGGGTGAACTAGTTTAAAACTAATAGACTGAAAACAGATCATTGATGTTTGTGGCATATGTGCTCTCAACATATGCATGTGTGTAAATGTTTAGCTTATTTCTCCTGCAAAAGTCTGAGTAAAAGACTCCTAACATTAAACAAAATACAAAATATGCAGGCGGATGAATCCAATGTATTATATTTCCTATCCGATATAGTAAAAGAAGTCACATACCTTCAGTGGCGGTTGAATAAAATAGTAACAGATGTGTACATTTCAGGTGCCTGTGTAATAATAGATGTAAAGTCACAGCAGAAAGAGACATTATCATTGCAAGCCACATTTATGTCATGTGTACGTTTACAGAATAAAGTCTCTACAATGTAAAGATGGTAGTACACCAGCATCAAACTTGTTTTTTTAAGCTGCTTAAAATGTGTCGTTCGTGCCGGAAGCAAAGTAACAAACTCCGGAATCTGAAGATCCCTCATCACAAAACACATAATTTTGCTCTGAATGCAAATACAAGCAATTAATCACTTAGAGCACTAAGGTTTCAGCAGTGAGGAAGTGCAGGAACCCATAAGGGAGTTAAACCCATGAGAGAGAGGCCTTTGTGCCATCGTCTAGTGATGGAGAGCGGGATCAGAGTGTCCTGCCCTAGTGATGCATTGGCCAGACTAACTATTGATTAGCTCTGCCCGTTTGCTTTGATACATCATGTCATCTTTGTTTAGAGAGTGGGATCTAGGATACGAGCACTTCCACTGAAAGCTTGTGAGGTTAAAAGTCCTTTGCGCTGGGTGTATATGGCACTGTGTGTCTAAGCGATGATGGATCAGGTCATCTGCCTGGTCCCAGGGCCTGACTGTGGAGCGTCAGCTTCATCAAACAAAGCCTGACAGGACGTCCATCATCACAAAGTCATGCCTATAGGCCTAGTCCCTGCCGGAGCAACACTTGCTTATATCAACACGTCGGCAGCAACTTTATCATTTTCAGCCATTAAGAGATGAGCTTTAGGCACAAATTGAAGCTCTGTGGTTGACCATAATCATTTGAGGTTCAAGCATACAGAGTCCAACAGTTGTTTGGAGATTGTGCTACCTTTACTGTCATATTTCACAGGCTGAGAATCATGCACTGACATGAAGAATCCAAACTTGGCAACTTGAATAAAAATATTTTGTCATATTTGCCAAAACTGCTGATACTCCCTGACAGCAATACATGATACAGACAGTCTGCGGCAAAATCTGGTAACTCTGGCACATCCTTGGGCTTCCAAAATGATTTGCAAGAATCTTCGATTTCTAATGAAAACAATCATACAGATCCAGGGGGTAGTTTTGCACGAGTGTAAATCATTGCCACCACTTTAGCTGGTTTGGTTACTAGCTTGCATGACAGCCTCTACTGCGTGGGCCTTTGCAGGCAGAGCTAAAGTACAGCCGAGAGGGAAGGGTACTTATCTAAATTCCCAAGCTAAACTTAGTTACAAAGATTGAAAAAAGGCTAAAAGGTTTCATTTTGTGCCCCTTTTCAATAAATGAAGGAAAGTCAAAACACATTTCTTAGGCATCAGTGAGTTGGTGTTGCACAGAAGTACAAAAGGTAAGAAAAAAAGAGCTATGTCACCGCAGAAATGATATCAGACAAATGATTATTTATCACATTCAAAACACAAATTATGTGGTATAAAATGAGACATTTTTATTCAGCTCCCTGAGCTGTGTAAATTTGGCTTTTGACAAAAAAAAAAAAAAAACAACTGATAAAGGAATTAAGAAGAGAAGGTGTTTTTAGTTGTTGGAGGAAGAAAGTGTGGTATGGTTACAAATTTTATTTTCTATTTTATTTTAAGTCATCCTATTTAATCTAAAGTCTTTGCACACCAAATCTGTATTTGTCAACCTACAATAGCCAGGTTTTCATTCACGGCCGAAAAAACTTGAGGGCAAAAAAAAAAAAATTGTTTTGGACATCCTCAAGTTGAAAATGAAGAGCTCTTAATTTTCATTTAAAGGTGGGGTAGAGGATCTTTTTCTGGAACATTTTTTTACATATTGCTTGAAATACTCTTCACACCCTCATTGCAACCAATTAATTAAAAGTTTTGACACAAATATGAAAAGTTTTAGTGGCCTCTAGAACGTACAATCTAGGAAAAACAGTATCCAATCATTGTGAACGGTCCGTTCACAATCATTGAAAAAAAAACCTGATCGGGACATCCCTAGTTTCAACTACTCCCTTCAGCCTCTTACGGTCTGCCTCGGTGCAGTGGCAATTCCAATTTTTCTCAGTCACATCTTTTAAATGCTAATAAAAACTGCAGGGTAACTTAATTGAGTAAGAATTGTCGCAAAATTGTCTAGGTTAGGGTTAGGTTTTCTTTCTTTCTTAAATCTTAACTTGCTGTCGGAAACAACGGCCTGAGTGCAGTCACTCTTGTCAGACTACATTTTTGTTCAAACTTTACATCTATAATTTAAGCAGATCAGTCAGTGACAAAAAGAACGCAAACGGTCTTGGTCTGTTAATTAACAAGCCATCTGTATCATAGCTTCGGTACCAGAAGTACCGTTTTGTCAACAATCTTTCGAAACATGATCTGTGCAGCACATTGATCAACCAATAGGTGAGCAGCTGAGCCCATGACAGACTTTGAAAGACCACCGCCTAATTTTTATAACGAGGATCATAGTCTTTTTCTTCTGCAGTTGTGCATTAAACACAATTCATCCTGTACTGTTATATAATGGCGTGTTTCCACTATGCAGTCCGGTACGGGTCAGGTCGGAAGGGTTCGCTTATTTCAGTGTTTCCATTACAGTGGAAACCGCTTATAGTGATCACGTTGGTCCAGAGCCAATTTGAACACTATAAGCGGTTGATTACTAAAACCGAATTTGTATCATTTTATTTTTTTTGCTATTTTATTTTTTACTCCCTTGATTCCTTTCTGAACATCTGCTTCTGCCCTACGCTTCTGCCTCGCTAGCTAACGTAACGAGTTGACACCGGGCAGCAAGCCGAGATGCGGCGGCGAAGCTTGGCATTCCTCAGGCTACCTTGTGTAGTCTAATTAAGCAACAAGAGACAGTCATGAATGCTAACGACAGAGAAAGAAAACGACGGCGCCCGGGAAAAGCACCTGAGGAATGCCAAGCTTCGCAGCATCTCATTGGCTCGTTTTTAGTAATTTGTCATACGCCTCGAGGAGACTACGTTTTTCATTCAGAGAAAATGACTTCCTTTTTCCAGCCATGATTCGCACGCTTGCTGCCCGGTGTCAGCTCGTTACGTTAGCTAGCGAGGCAGAAGCTTAGGGCAGAAGCAGACGTCCAGAAAGGAATCAAGGGAGTGAAAAATAAAATAGCTACACGTAGTTTTAAAATAATTTTTTGCACGTTTACATTCATAAAATGGCCAAAAATGAACATTATAAGCGGATTTCTTGATTACTATAAACAAATTATTTAAACAGCATTTGTATAGAAATGATTCTGTCCCAAGCCTTTTGATCTATATAAGCGGTTGATTACTATATCCGTGACCACTATAAGCGGTTTCCACTGTACCACGAAAGCGTACCGATCTGTTACCATTTTCGTAACCCTTCTGCTTGGGGTACCGAGCACACAGGACCGGTTCCAGGCTCTGCTCTCCGTTGTTTGTAAGAAGGCTGTGCAGCGGGAGCTCGATGGCGTCGTGCGAAACGAAAAAGTTTTCCAGCTGATTGCCGCAAAAATGTCAGAGTGGTTTCAACCGGACCGTGAGCCAGTGTTGCATTAAGCTGAAGAAGCTTGGAGGTGGGTCGAAATTATGGATGTTATTTGTTGTTATTTGCTATTTACGCTTCAGCACGCACTCCGCCCACCCCAGAGGGTCCCCTTTGTACAGTGGGAACACAAAGCTGACCCCAAAGCTACCCTACCCGACCCGTACCGTACCGCTCCGAACCGACCCGTTCCGGACTGCATAGTGGAAACGAGGCTTAAGGCACTCCATATGAGCAGTTGCTAAAAGTGATGGGGATGAAACAACAGGGTGCACCTCCATGTTGATTCTTTAAGTCTCTGGAACTCTACTGGAGCAACATTTTTCAAAAACACTCTCCTTCTGTTTAACTCAGTCCAAAGTCTCCCATATATATTCAGTTGTATTGAGATCTGGGGACTGTGAAGGCCATAGTATGATTTCCACACTTCCATTTTACCCCTTGCGTCCTTAGGATAATGGCATTATCCTAGAGGTGACCACTCCAGTCACAATACAAATGTTCTCATTGTGGAATAAAGGTGATCATTTGTAAATTATGTTCCTAAAAGTAGACAAACCGTGTCTCTCAAATCCCAACACAGCGACAGGATCCCTCTCAGGGCAGGTCAGGTTTTCAGGCCTGAACTGTCATCGTCTCGTTTAAAAACCACTCATGCAACGGTCCACTTGGGATCTTGCTGAAGATGTGGTGAAGAATGACTCATTTGACAATATCACTTTTTCAATTTTCCAAAATCAGTACTTTGGTTTCCTGCATCACTGAACTCCGAGAAGAGCTCAGGACGCTTAAAAAGCAGGGTGATGTGAAGACATCTTTACTTCCGAAAGCTATCTTGATAAATTGGTGCATTTATACAATGGCAAGTGATTCAAATGTACTGCGCAGTCTATTTAATTGTTCCGTGCAGTACTCTGTAAATATATGCATGCATTCCGTCTCCACTTTCATTCATCATTATTCAGGGTTTTATGTTAATTTTCCCTCTCCTTTGTATTTATGTCTGACAGCCACAGTCACCCACACTCTCATGGATTCGATTCACTTCAGCTCACTTACTCAGGCAATGCATCAAACTCGCGTATCAGAAAATATTATAACAAGCAAAGTACTGTCAGAAAACTGGACATGAACAATTCAGTTCATAGAAGAAACCAACGTCTGACCTGAAACATCCGATTACTTTATTTATACTGCAGAACACCTCAGTTCTGACTTATTATTGGCCGTCTGGCCCCAATAACTCCTTTAACAGCCAAATGTGCAATTTTGTTCACTAGAAAGCCTGATATATTTTCGGTGGTGGGCAGGTAAAGTATTTAAGACTGTCGACTGAAATCAATTCCTTGAACATAAAAAATAGGATTGTAAACTATTCATCTTGAGGAGTACAAATGTGGTCACCTGGACAATAGACGGGAGAGGAAAGAAGAAGCATAGGTCTTTCCACATTTAAAAAGTTTTACTCCCCAACAGAGTTTATGGTGGGAAGTAAAATACTCTTTGTCGTCATGAGTTGGTGGCACAGCAACCAAGTCAAAGACTCAAAGAAGCTGAACAAACCGGCAGAAAAGGCTGGTTCTGCACTTGGAGCTTTGGGGCCCTTGGGGCTGACAGTATAATGCTGAACAAGTTGCTAACATAATGGGCAACACTACACACCTTCTACACAAGCGATATTCATTTTTGTGGGGTCACCAGGTGACTTTAGAGCAAAAAAAATTAATCTCACTCTTGGTATGGTCTGTACGTTACATCACAACTAGTAGTGATGCAATTTACATTCAAATAGATTGCTTTTGTGACCTTTTAGAGCACAGAAAGTCATTTTCGCTGAGCGCAATAGTCTTTTGCAATTTCTCTGCCAGGAGAGGAAACTCCTTTAAGTGGCTGAAATGCATATTGTACCTGTCCATTTGCTCTTGTTTTTCCATTTCATCTTTTTTTCTTTAGATGACTGCTGCATTTTCCATTTAGAAATGCAACAGTAATTCGTTTTGGGGATAAATGGAGTACTACCCTTTCTCTACTCTGTTGTTGAAATCCAGGCTGGTGTGAACACAAAAATTTTATTAAGTCACAACCAGTAAGCTGTAATAACTGTAACAATGAGGGAAAAAAAATGATATTATTCGACCTGAAGGAACCTGTACGAGTGGGTCACTACGCTCAGAGGGATTCGACATGACGACGGACACAGTTCAAATTATGGTAGCTTTAAATTAAATCAACTTATACGAGCAAAGCTTTGTGCAGTTTCTTTTTTTAAACAATGCTCCAAAGATGAGGAGCATAAAAATGCATGAAATCATGGAAAAATTAAACTAAGGCAATTCATGCAACCAATAAAAGGTGTGAGAGAAAGATAGATCACACAAATAGTCTGGAGAATGTCGGCCCTTAGAGACTGATTTGAAAAGAAGCTACTACCGGGGGAGAGAAGAGAAAGACATCAGAGGAATAGATTGTGTCAGTTGGCAGGGTGGGAAATTGTACTTCTTGTCCTGTGAATTAGACCCATCAGAAGACTCAATCTGGCATATTAGGACTGGTTTTCAAGCGACTCCAAAATAGATTTTGGCATCCTTCCCACCCTGGGACTGAGGATGGTTTCAAAAGTGAGCAGAGAAGACAGAACTGAGAGGATACGGAGGGGGTGAATGCAGAGCAACAGAAGAGTTTTATTAGGCATGCCACAGAGGTAAAAAGCAGAATACACGAGACTATGAGAGGAGAAACAGAAGAAAAGAAACCATGTGTCACCTCCCTGTGTTAGAAAATAACTCGTCTTTTAATCGTGCCTCATCAGAACAACAGCAAATCCTAGCATTTTGAGCTGTATAAAATCAAGCTTGGAAGAAAAAAATAAAAATATACAGAACTTTTATTTCTGACCTGTAGCCTCACACGCCTAACATGTAGCCTCTTGTCAGAACCTGCTGAGTATTAAAAAAAAGAAAAGAAAAAAAACTGTTGAAAGATTTATCTAACAATAAAGTTTTTTTTTTTTAAATCTTTTTTTTTTCCCTAAGTTAAAATTAACTCAAGAAGAAACTCTAAAGGCACAGAAACTTTGGTCCAACTGAATAGCCCTCTCAAGTAAACCGTCACATGACAATGAAATCACAGTGGACTCATACTTTAACTTCTGCCACGGCATGCAACACTTTCTTATCAGACTTCCTGATCATTACTACGCATTACTAAAAGACACCGTCACTGACAATTACACCTCACTGCAAGGGAAAAGGCTTCGAACGCTTCAAAAGTAAAGTAAAAACTTAGCAACAAGCCACAGTCTAATGATTTATCTCGTGAAGTCAAAAGTGAGGGAGAACAATGTCACAGTTGGCAACCCTGTGGAATTATGGAGTACAAGTTAAAATGGCAGTCACAGGCTGCTGTAAAATCTCTAACATGTAGCCTCAGGAATAGTCTGTTCTCCTGCTGCTTAACTCAAAAAAGTTAATGTTCTGAACCAAACAAAAGCTGCAGCTGCTTGGTGGCACAGCTTCAAAAACTGCCGTAATGTTTAGATGATGACAAAGCAACCTGCGTTCTTGCTGACCAAAACATTCAAAACTAATGTGCCTCATTAGGAAGGCAATTAATGAACATGTCCAGCTGTAGAAACAGTTGATATTGTCAAGTAAGGCACGTAAGTACAATTTCTCTTCAACTATATCAAGAATTAAAACACTGATGTACATTACATTATCATACAAGGGGACAATAAGTCATGTCAACAGTCTGCTTGACATGAAAGTACGGAGGTACAGTCAATAGCTGGAGATCCAGTATTGTTCTCTTTAAAAAGAATGCAAGTCAAAGGTTTCAGTGTCTCTCGAGGAATGACAGAATGAACAAAGCCCCTCCGAAAAACCCCCCAAAAAAAACAGATTCAATCTAGGTGGTCCGTCCGTCCCCCCCCCCTCCCCTCCCCTCCCCACAGTAAACCATCATAGCCAAGAGTCTGTGGGTTACATTCTTAAATGGTGGACTTTGAGAAAGAAACTCTCAGGTGCTGGTTATTTCCCATGTTGTAATTATGAAGGTCAATCAAAGCTTGGATAGCCTCCTCCACTGTTGACATCTGGAGCAGAGCCATTTTGCGATCCCTGGAAGACACGAGATGGAAGGTCATTCCGCAACTCAACCACAAGGTCAGACGGAAAAAAAATAAAACTGCTGGAACACGGGATCCCGAATTCACATGGACTCTCTACACCCGTCTTGGCTAATGTTTGTGAATGCTGTAGTTCCTCATCTTACAAAAAATAAATAAATAAGGATGGGTCTACGTACTGAAAAAACTTGAATGCTTTCACGGTGCCCCCTGTGTTGGAGAAGAGCAGCCGGAGATCTTCCTCCGTCCCATCTTGCCTGTTGAAAAAGGACATAATTAGGAGAGAAAGGAGGGAAGCCCTACATCAGCTTTATCGTAGCGTTCAAGCTCCGGAACGAAAGATTCCTCCAACTGTGACATGAAGGCAGTGAGGTCAGAGCATTGAAACATTGATCTCTGATTGTAGACAACGATTATGTTCTAAGATGGAAAAAAAAAAAAAAAAAAAAAAAAAAAAGAAACCCCCTAAATGTGAACATGAACAGATTTGAAGTAAATAGAGCTGTTTGTAGGCTACCCTGGTCACCATGGAGGCAGCAGCGGCTCTCATAAGTTATCGTTTAGTGACAAAAAAATGTCCATCTCAGACTTTTCCCCAGGATTACGAGTTAAGGCACCAAAAAATAAACAAATTTAAAAAATACACAACCCACAAAAGTGAGTAACTTGAACAGATTGAGTGGAGTTTTCTTCCTGCGTCATTGCAGCTTGGCAGTGCAAACACTCGGTAAGTCAGGGTGAAGCGACACACTGCTTAATCTACCCTGAACCGCAGACCTCGGAGGAAATGTAACAGACCCAGGGTGGAAGTAACTGTTTCGCGCCGACAAAAAAAGCCCTGAGCCATTTACACCTCGATGCACCTGCTGGAACAACTTCAGGGTCGACTGTGGTACATGTTTCCATGAGCTTAACAAGGTCAAAAATTCCATCCAGAGTTAGACTTTTCTTTTTGTTAGGCTCTTGTATTGATGATGGGAGAAGCAAACCGCTGCTTCCTCAGCACATCCCAAATATTCTCAATGAGGTTATGGTTTGGACTCTTTGGTGGCCAATCCATGTGTGAAAAAGATTTTTCAAGGTCACTAAACACTTTTTTCAAAACTTTTGGCCAATGAATCCCACCATCTTGGAATATATGTGTGCAATCAGGGAATAAGAAAAATCTATCAATGGTCAGTCAGGGTATAATCAGGCAGTCAGCGGACCTCATTCTTAGGCACTTAACACTTGTTGAAACCAGCTCTGACCAACCGAGGCAACCTCAGATCATAACGCTGTTCCCCTGACTTTCTCCTAATTGTAGAACGACCTTCTTCCACCATCTGGAGTCGTGCAGTTGAATGAGCCTTACTTATAAGCGGTTTTCTTTTGGCCACAAAGCTGTTTAGTTCAAATACCTTGAGGGGCTGGGTGATAAATTGATTTTGTCGATTAATCAAATTTGCGGTTTAAAGTCGATTTAAGGGAAATTACGAGGCCCATTTCTCTTTGCAAAGATGTTCACTTTGATCATAGTTTTGGTTTCTAGTATGTTAACTTTTTTTTTTTCTAAGGGGATAAACTTTTTATTTCTATTGTGAAGTCCATTTGTACTGTACCACTGACCGACATTGTGTTTTCTAATGTACTGTATATGGCTTTAGTTTTTGCCACATTTTTGAGTAATGTCTTTTCAAAAGATGTGCACGCTGACATAGTGAGATACTACTTATCCTTAGAGAACCGTTGCCAGCTGAAAGATTTTAAATCACTGGGACCTTCAGAGTGGCAGGCTCCTCTTTCTTTCGGACAGGCAGCCTATACGAACGGGTATCAGATCACATATTTTACTTTCTGGAGTGGACATTTCCAGCACGATCTCCAACGGATCCTCTGCTGACCTGCCGTCTACTTACGGGACATTGGAGAGGTGAAGAGTGGCAGAAGGCGGGAAGATGTTCTGGAAATTCTTGGAACCAGGTTTTTTGAAGCGATGAAGTGGCGAGTTGGCGTAGTCCTTGGTGAGGCCCTGGTCGTCCAGGCCGTCCCGAGGCAGTGCCACCGTCTGATGCTTGGACAGCGTCACCCGGATTATCTTCCCGTACATCTTTTGGCCATTCAGATGGCTCATTGCTTTGACCGAGGCGAAGAAGACAAAGGTCAGTGTGTGAACCCTCCTGAGTGTCATCAAGTTCAATCTAGCAAATGTCAGCTCACTGGCCTGATATTTCCCAAATCATTTATGATATTGAAAAAGCAAAAAAAATAAAACGGTCAAATCTCTGTACATGTCAACTCAGATGTTCACAGCACTCTTCAAAGAGCTTTTACTGACTGACTGACAGAAGAGGCAGATTCTGAATTAATGTTAAATGTGGTTTTGTGCTTTTAAATTTGCCACAGGTGACACCAGCGTGAGTTAAGCATGTAAAGCGCAGAAAAATGAATTTTATGGAAATATCCACTCTCGCCTGTGCCGTAAATTGAATAACTGACAAATGAAAAAATAAGGGAGTCGCAATGATGGAGCAGACCATTAAAGTATGAGAACAACAAGAGTCCCAAACCACTGGGATCACCAGACCACTTTGAGGGTGGGCTCACCGAGCTGGGCCTGATTGGAGTCAGACATCTGAATGAGCGCACTGTCCTTCTTATTGTACAGAATCTTCACCCTCTGGACATCGCCATACACTCCTGCATTAGAGCCAGTAGGCAGGGGGAGAAGAGGTGAGGTGGAGAGAAAGCAGACCGTTAGAAGATCCAAAGTTGGCTCAGGAGAACAGATAGAAACAGATGAAAGAGCAGCAGACACACAGGAAGATTACAGTAGACTAAAGAGTGAGAGTGGTGTAGACAGAACAGGAAAAAGAGAAGAGAGCCCTCCTCTAAACAGAAAAGGTATCAAGCTGTGTCAGATGGCTATAAATAAAAACAACATGCAAACACATGGTTTAACCATGCAATGAACAAATGACTACGTTTGGAATCTTAGGGCAGTAATAAACATTAACCCAAACCAATAAACAGGGGGCCAAAAGGTTTTACAAATCAGAAAAGTAA
Source organism: Odontesthes bonariensis (assembly GCF_027942865.1). NCBI lineage: Eukaryota > Metazoa > Chordata > Actinopteri > Atheriniformes > Atherinopsidae > Odontesthes > Odontesthes bonariensis. The sequence goes on along the minus strand of NC_134525.1, from coordinate 26,490,635 downwards.
CTACTGTGCTTCAACAGGTTAAAGTAGGCTAATAATAATAATAATAATCATAATGAATGTCTCAAACTTAGAATCAAACAGAACAAAAAGGTTCAAGAGAGAATAAAAGAAGAGTGACAGAGAGAGGAGAGAGAGCTAACGATAACATACCGAAGAGGGTAAACAGACTTTGGGGCGTAACCATCTTTAGAGGGAGAGAAGAGCAACAAGCAGCGTGAGACAGGTAGAGAGGTAGAAGAGTCGGAGCGGAGCGGAGGTAGAGATGGACAGATCGATCCAGAGCGGAGGTAGGTAGGAGGGATGGTTGTTTTTGTTTTCCCCCCGAAGAGTGATGGAAGTGGTGGGTCATGGAGGAGGGGAGCAGGCGGTGGAGGAGGAGTCATGGAGGGGATTTAGGTGGCGAAGGGGATATTGGTTAATGTTGGAGCAAGAAGGGGTGGTGTAAGGTTGGGGAGAAAAAGAAAAAAAAAAAAAAAAAAAAGACCGCCCGTACCCCAAAACCAGCAGGGGGAGGAGGCAGGACGAATGACGGAGGGTAGGGGGGGAAGGGGAGGAGAGGAGAGGGAGTGAGAGAGAGAGAGAAAGAGATGGACAGGGAGAGGGAGGCAGATGCAAATTTGGGGGAGAGGATAAAATATAAAATAAATAAAAGTGAGGGGGGGGAGGGACAAAAATAATATAGGTCAGTACACTGGAATAATGCAGGTAGTTTGGTCAGAGATAATGGCTTGGATCAATGTTTTCCTTCGTTAAAATACTGCAAAAAGGTCTCTCATCCTAGACAAGCACGGGGCAAAAGTACAAAATCATAATAAAATCAGCAATATAGAGTCATAACCGTGGGATAAAAACAACATGCAGCAGCTCAAAAGTCTAAAAGATCTACAATCTTTCAGAAGGGGAAAATGTTACCACAGGACTGTGGGAGGCTGAGGGGGGAAAATTAGTTAGACCATGCAGTTCAAGTTCATTTTAGCAGTGCATGCAAGAGGTGATGCACGTGGTAGAATGTGTCTTTCACACCTGTCACACAAGAGACTAAAACAAGGCTTAAGGACAGTATCTCAACATCAGGGCTTGTTTGATACTGCCAAAAGGCTCCAGCATGAAGCATTCATTCAGTCAAAAAAAAATGAGGAGAGAGAGAGAGATTAGGCGAGACAAATTAGAGGCCATATAACCTTCACAGTTTCAACACACACAAAAAAAAAATGCAGAAGAAAAAAGGGAGAAAAGACAACCAGCAAGCGTTTCAGGGCAGGGATTTGTTCCCAGGACTGAGACACACATTATGAGACAAGAGAATGATTTCATATGAGCTTTCATATGTGCTGAGGAGAGGTGAGGAGCACTTAGAGAGAAGAACAGAAGAGAGCGTTAGCAGAGTAAATTCTGTTCGACAGACAGAGGAAGGACAGAACATTAGAGGAGAGGGGGAGGTTCTCCCCTCTCTGTAGGGATAAAATGAGTCTTGCCAAAAAGAATTCTACAAAGAAAAAGTATACACACAAAAATAAACTCTTAAATACAGCAAAGAAACCTTCAAAAGTCAGGGCGTGTTGCAAGACCTCCAGTTCACTTCTAAAAGATCGGGGGGGGGGACAAATATGGAGCATCTGTTGTGTTCTGAGTCAGTTCAGAAACACAGGTGAGTGCCAATGGAGACGGAGTGAGCAATATTCTTTTTTTTTTTTTAATATATATATATATATATATCATGATAAACACTGGCAAAGAGTGGGAGCAGGTGTGGGGCCGCACGAGTGGGTCAGTGTGTTAGAGTGCGAGAGCATTAAGGGTTAACACCAGGCTTTAGACAGAACAACAACCCAGACAGGCCACCCTCCACTCTCACTTGGCTCGTTACGCTCGGCCTGTTCTTTTCCCGATCAGACACACAAGCCACAACAGTACCAAACTTCCTGTGATGACAGGACCAGGAATAAGTGGAGGTGTGGAAATTTCTCAATTCCAAGACAGGTCAAGAGGCAGATGTGGGTGATTCTGAATAGACATAGTGACAAAGGTAATCACGGGTTTAAAGACTACACAAGTGTAGAGTCCATTATTGTTACTATGTGGTTTTCTGTTGGTACTTTCGACTGATGTAAAACTCCAGAGAAGAAGTCATATAACACAGCTCTCTGGAATTGAATTTGTAGAATGGCATGAAAAGCTTACTGTGATATGCAGGTTGGTGTAAGATATAGATGAGCAGTTTCTTTTCACATCAGCAGTTTTGGGGGTGCTGCAGACAGGCATGCTTTCCATTCGTGCTCCATTTTGTATCAGCTGTGACAAAGCTTCCCGGCATGGGCACCGACTTGGTCTACACTCCAGTTTTGTAGAGGTGTGAATTATGACGACTCCCCTGCAAAAATTCTCTCCTCAACACAAATATCCAAGTTGTTGTTCTGCACGTCTTCGTGTCGTCGGTTCTTTCCTGGTGTTCTGTTTGAATGGGAGACTGATGCGGGCACAGTCAGTGTGGCCAGCTGCAAAGAAACTCAGCAGAACTGCACCAGAGCAGGTGGTGGACTTCATGTTACACACGCCCAACAAAGGACACGGAAAACTAGGAATTTGCCTCAATAGATCTCAATGAGAAGAACCACATCAGTCTACAAAATAAAGGCAAAGTAAAACTAGTTTGAAACAACATCCCGGTCAGTGTTGTGGGAGCTTTAAACTGTTCACGCTACGCGGTTACACTGTGAGGTCGCTGTGTGCTTTAAAACGAGAGATGTGCAAACGGGTCACATCCTGCAACATTCTTTTCCAGACTCAGCCTCCGAATTGATTGATCAAGCAGTTACAGCAGTCAGATGGACGAGTCTCTAACCTCATCATAGACCTCAGATGACACAGGGCACAGGAATCTGCAGGTTATTACGTCCGATTTGCTCACCTGGCAGTTTCTCTCCACAGCTTCTCTGCCTTGTCTGACCGCTAACGCAGGCTGGAAACATCAACGAGACGTGGGTGCTCTCGTCAACCTTTAACAAAATTCTGTTTCCTCTGCAGACCGTAGCGCATTCATCATGATCTCCATCACTTCCTGCATGTTTGTAGCGTTTTCCCTTTACTTTTCTGGGTTTCACACCGTTCTGTCCCCTCACCCCATCTCTTGCCGAGGACATCCAGTCTCATCTGGTGGGAGACGCCCCGTTTTTCACCAATCGTTGAACACTTTGGACCCATCACATAGCTCACATCAGCCTAAGGCCAAGCTAACGGCCACATACAGTACTCTGTGAAGAAAGCTTGTGGAGTAGCCATTATACGCGATTCACATTCCTGTTGTCCGACTGTCAGGAAAGCACGTTGTCAGAGCACACTTCTGATGTACTGCAGCGGGATGTAGGTTCATTCTCTTGTCTACAGTAGCAATTTTGTGGAAGGGTTTGGAATCAAACAGTCAACATTCAAATTGGTGGATATTCAGTGGGTCAACCAATTCATTCAATTCAGAATATGGAGCTCCAACACACTCATTTTCCCAGGTTATTTACATTACTGATTAATACTTTGCTAATAATTCATTTTCAGATTATAACAATCTGCTGTTTTATTTAAAAGGAAATTATTAATATTCATAGATTTATTTATATGAGTTTTTTCCAATATATTTTTGCTGTTAAAGTCCAACATACAGTTAAGATTGAGAGTGGGAGGGGGCCTCTTGCCGTGAATGCCGATTTAATCTGTGCACCTTCATTTTGTGCTATGACTGATATTTTTGGAAGGACGCACCAGTGCTACGAGATGAAGAAGTTAGTATGGAGACTGAGATTCACAGAAACAAATGATGAAATAAGAAATACAGACAAAGAGCTATAGGAATGTGAGAAAATTAGACAAATTAAACAAAGAAAATACAGACATTTTTCCCCCCTAAGTTCAGTAAAGCGGCCATACCATGTAGTTTGAAAAGATCAAATGACCATTTAAAAAGAAAAATACCAATCACCCTTTAAATGTACCCCAAAATGCTGACACAAAACAGTAAAATGGAAACTGTAACACAACAAAAGCAACAGAAGAAAATAACCAAAGACAAATGAATGGAGGTGCTGCTGGGGTTCAAGCTGTAGATGGTCCATCTGACTGGCGTTTGCATTTGTGTTACTAACCTCCTCATTAAGGTTGCTTACAAGCAGAACCCCACTGGATACTGCATGTCCAGCAAGGGCTACCCTCCCTGCAGCAGCAGCAGCAGCTGCTGCAGCACTCAGAGGGTTCAGGGCTCCTGACAGGAAGCAAATAAGACAATCATGGAATGGAGAGCAGCACTCCGCCAAAATCGCTGCATTACAACACTAAGCTAGGATGTAATTGACTGACATTCTTTGTTTCGGTCTAAAATTAAGTGCAACACATTAAACATCGTTAATACTAAAAAATGACAGCTAGTGTTAGCAATTTATGCAAACTGGTCAATCTGTTCTGAACCCTAATGGCCATGATCACAATAAACAGCATCAAGCCTGCATAACAACAAACTAAATAAAAGGAGAAAGAATAAAAATGTGATCTACCTGGGATCTTACCGAGGAGGGAGCTGGAGTCTTTACCGAGGGCAGCAGCCACAGCGGGGTCCAGGCTGGGCTGCCCGTCACCAGCTGGCAGCTCGGGTCGGGTGTAGTCACGACTCTTATCGTTGTTGTACTTAACATTTAGGTTAACCAGCTTTGAAAAGTCAATGCGTAGAGTGCAACATGAATTGTAGATGTTCTGACCGTCCAGTGCCTGGCACAAAGAACAAAAAAAAAAAAAAAAAAACACCCATACTGAATACCAAAACAATGTCCTCGAAGCACAAACAAACAGTTCACAATACATTCAGTGATCAGAGGGAAATGACTAATAGGAGCTGAGAGTGGACAGACTCTCACCAGTTTGGCATGCTGCGCATTGACAGGATCACTGAACTGCAGAAGAGCTTGAAACTGATTGTTTTTGGTGAAGGTGATTATCTTCATTACTGTGCCAAACTTGGAGAAAATCTGCCAACGATATAGAAAAAATAAACATTTAGCTTTGAGAAGTCTGTCTACTGTGGCATGTTAAATCATAACGTGCTGCCCACCTGTTGCAGTACATCCAGCGTTACAGGGTAGAACATGTTGTCGATGATGATTCGCAGCACAGGACTAGAGGCTGCAGCAAGAACCTCCTGAACATCTGAACCTGGCGACTGGACTGCCGACACCGCATGCAGTACCGCCTGAGTCCGCTACAGCCAAACACACAAGCCGTCAATTCTTTTTTTCACAACAAGGACACTGGACGATTTTATTAGCCTTTTCCCACTGAATACTTTAGAAACACCAGGAGGACGTGAAAATCGTTGCGTGTGTGAATGAGACTGGAGAGTTAACACCAGCCTGTCTCACAGTCATAATAACACGGCGAGAACTTTTAAAACCGCACGGCCCGTCATCTCTCTGTGGCCACCCAGCTAGCACCTCACTGTCCTCTCGCTTTCCTCCAAACTTTGAGCTATCAGTTCATTTTTAAGAGACAAGCATTCAGACCTTCCTGTGACTATGGTGATGAGTCATGGAAACAGTAGACATTTATCTCCTGATATGAAACAGACGCTCACTCGTGTTTCATGTACCTCTGTCGCTGCGGTGAGTTCACGGACTCGACCACAACATTTACATGTGAGACGCTCATGAAGGCGACCACAGCATGATGCTACGCTACACTGGTGACCTGCAGCATACAGACCCACAGTGCAAAGGAAGAGTTAAAGCTGCGGTCGGCAACTTTTTTTTAGTCATACTAGCTTGAACTGTCATGGGATTCTGGAAGTAGAATATCAAATAGGCTGTTTAGGAAAAATAACGAAATCTGTAGCTCCCTCTGAAGCCTGTAATCATGCTTGCAAAAACCGAGCGCTCCCGGCTGTTTTTAACCAATCAAGTTAGGGTGGAGGAATCCTACCTGTCAATCACAGCTTGTGCACACGCTGCTGAGCGTGAGTCTGCCCCAGCTTGTGTGCGCTCACACTGGTGTGAACTCACGTGCACAACCTCGTCCACAGAGGGGGAGGGGTTTGGGGGGCGATTCGGAGCTTGTTAGAGGTTGGGGGAGGGACCTGAAAGTTGTATCAGTTGGAATTTTCCGACTTTAGACTCGGAATTCTGAAAACCTGCCGACTGCAGCTTTAATATTCACATTGCTCAATTATGACATTCAAAAAACAATAACATGCACGGAGCTCATTGGAAACCAGATTCAGGTCCGTATTCTGTATTCTCCTTTGTTTATAGGTGAAGATGTGGGAAGAGTAGTAAAATGCCAACTTGTGCAAAAAACACCCGCCCCAAAGACTTAAAAAGGTAATGATGCTTACACACATCATTGTTCCCCAAGGCTAAGTTACTGTTGTTTTTCTTCAAAACACAACACATGCAAGTGTGTGTGTGTGTGTGTGTGTGTGTGTGTGTGTGGTAAATACAAACTATGGTTTGTGGGTAACTCCATGTTTCTAAGGAGTTGGTGAAGCAACAATGGATACTTTCCATTATCGCAAATTACTGTTAGCTTCTCTTAACGTACCCATTATGTTTGTACTAAAATCCATTTGGAAGCCAAATACACACACAACACTGACATTTGAAACAGTTTCACTTCATGCTTGAGGTTTAGACTGATGCCCTTTTAGTGTTAGAACAGCCGAGACTTTTAGCTACACTTTCCCGACTGCGTTGCTGGTCGAGTGAAACAAACTCTGCATTCACTGAGAAAAGATCACCGAGCCTTTACGGAAGCTCAAAAAGGGTCAAATTGCCCCCTCAACCAAAAACATGTTTTCTGGAAGATATCTCCTAAAAAAAACAACAAGAAAGAGCCACGCTGTGGGAAGTAGAGGTGGATCAATGGCTCACTTATTATTAAAATGGAGGATAACACGCACGCTCTGACTGGAGCACAGCCCGGAGAATTTGACTTTACAAGGAAATCAGGGAACCATGATATTGGCTGGGTTACTGAAAAAAAAAATATATATATATATACATCTCACAAACAAGAGTTTATACCTGGATAAAATGTAGTTCCCTTGCATAAAAACAACTAAAACATGCTTATACCTCTGGGGACATTTAGGGTGATAGTAGACTGTTTTAACACAATGGATAAGACGGAATACATGGGAAAAACATGCCAAACATGCCACTAACCTGATTGCTAGCATCCGTTTTGAGCTCTTTGTGATTAGAGTACTGAAGAAAGACGGGGACATTGCGGACATGCGGAGGTACTGTGTTGTAGTAGTTAACCATAGTGATGGCCGTCTCCTCTGTTCCCATCTCCAAGAAGGCCTAGAAAGAAAAAAGAAAAGAAAAACAGTCAAAGTCTCCGATATTTACGCGCTTCAAGAAGTGACAATTTGATCACTGATAAGCTCATTCATCCCTTTCATTGATATTTGTTCAGTAAGCCAAGATATCTGGCTATGTGACCAAAAAGGAAAAAAAGAAGAAGAAATGCTTATCCAAATGTACAGAACAGTCCTCATTATTCACCATACCTGAATGATCCACAGTACACCACTAAGCTGGCAGCAGACATTTTCAGAGCAACTCGCATGTCTGAATGCTAAGACTGTCAATCAAGGTTAGTGACACACCGACACAGCTACTGTGACGAGGACAAAGTATTTGTATCAGGCAGGAATCTAAGGGACAAATGCCATGCATCTCCTACAGCCCCCCCTCTAAAGACAGACAATAAGCTTTTGGCTAGCTTTTGTATGGAGCTGTGGGCACGTTTTAGATGCACTGCTAGATAACAAGGCTGAATGTGTCTCAAGTACTAATAAGATGCAGTAAGATGTAAGGTGACAATAGGCTCCTCTGGCAATCCAGCAAAGAGAAACGTGTCCACTGTCCTTTGGGGAAAAGGCATTATGGTCCAAGACTGGGTTGTCCTGTATAGATTTTCATTTATCTGTGGCGGTGATATGATGCTGCATGATAAAACTCGCCAATGTCTTTCATCCACTCACCTGGTTCTTTCCCTTCAGTGTGAGGATGTTGGTGACTTTGCCAAAAGGTAGGCCAAGAGCGATGACTTCAGTATCAGAGGCCTCATTGGGCAGCTTCCTGATGTGGATCACACGTGACGGCGGTGCTTCCTCCACCCTTAACTTCTTACTATCGTTGCCGTTGGAAGCCCCATCTAAAAGTATTGCACAGGAACTGGGTAAGTGAATTCTGCTATACAATGATAGCTGATTAACCTGAGGAGTAAGGCTCGTTGTATTCTGCGCCTCCAGAATTAGAGGCGCCTACAACAGAACAACAACATCTGAGAGAGTAAAAAACTGCCAAAAGCTGTCTGTCACAGACCCCAGCTTAGATTAGCATTATGTGGCATTTGAGATTTTAGGGAAGCATGGGAGACCAAAGCTGCTTGCAGACATTTTACTTTTTTGACAACATCAAGTTTTGAGCTTCTCAAATGGTTCATGCCTCAGTCCCAGTGTCACCGCTAGTAATGTTGGAGGAAAGCTTTGATGCACTAAGATCAAATGTTAAAAAAAAACTAAGAAACTAAGATCACTATTGCGTACTGGCCAATTTAAGCTTGGTTTTTTTGTGCCTGACCATTTCTCGCTCATGACAAACTACTGGAAATTGGCGTGTGGGCAATATAAGCATGAAATTTTCAGTGACATATTTTCTAAAAAAAAAAAAAAAAAGAAGAAGAATATGTACATCTTTGTGAAATGTCAGGTTTTAGTTTTTTTCCCATTGGAATTTGGTCAAAGCAAATTAAAATAACAGACTTTAAAGAATATTTAATTATTTTGGTCTCAGAAAGTATCTTAAATTTCACAAAGAAAAAGCATGTTTGAACAGTGAATAACTCAAGTTGCAAAGCACCTTAGAGAGATGCTTATTCCCTCAGTAGCTTTCAGCATGAGACTGTTGATTGATAAGAGGAAGCCTGTAGAGAGAAATCTTCCCAATTTGTGAGAGCAAAGGGATACACAAGTGATATCACTCACAGCTCCTCAAATACATTAATCTGAAGACATTATATCTTTCCATTGAAGACTACATTATTGAAGTAAATTAATACATTTGATGAGAACATGCTCACATGTTGCAGTGGATTTTGCCACAACCCAAACAAATCTTTTTCTTTTGTTTTATATAAAAACACCCGAACCTGCTCAGATTTATCTGCATGTATCAAATCCTCCTTCTCATATGAAGCTGGAATATCTGACCCTGAGCAATACTTCATTTCAATCCGCCGTCCATCTCTGCCAGACTGCTTACACAAGACAGATCGCCTCCAAGCACAACAGCAATATCCCTTTCTTTGACAGGTCCCCGGGGTGACATTAGCTTTGATGTGGGAGTGGCAAAGCAATGGAAGGATTTGGATATTCATTAAAGACACGATTTTCAAAAACACGTATTTGTAGGTTAAACACTGTTACTATTCTACTGCCAGAGTATTTAACAACCCGACTACACTAATCCTCTATTTCTTTAAGATATTCCAGATCTCATCTAAACAACGAGGAGGCACCAAGATGCATTCAGATCTGTTCCAGTCACATGCTGCCTTGTGTGGGTGCCCACCTACTGGGGAGCGTGAGGTTATTCAGACACTAAACGGCTCTCATGACGGAACAGCTCACCGCACGCAGCCTATTCCACTTTGCAAACATCTATTAATCCTTTGATTTCTTTATATTGTTATCTGCCACAACCCATCAAATGGCTTCATGTAAAATCCATCAATCCCGAACAAACTCACCGCTCACACTGTTGCTGTACATGTTCAGCTCATCGGATCCTCTCTGTGGGGAGAAAAAAAAAGAGAAAGACAACAAACACACGAGCATGGTAGTGAGAATTTTCTTTTTCTTTAAAGAAATCAGGAGGATCGTTTCCATTTTACAGAACTCAAACACAGCAAAGCTCTCTGAGGACAGTTTCAGGGAACAAAAGGACGGGAGAGAAGTTGGTGAAAAGGGGCATGAAACAGCACAAGTGTGATCCTCCTTTGCTGGTGTGAGTTTAATCTCGCTGAATTTAAGATGTCAAGAAGTGTAATTTCAACCTGAGCTACACTTGGTCCCAGAAGGCTTTCTGGAGCTGCCCGGCGCCCTGCGCTCCTAAACCTGACTGATGGGATGACGAGGAATGTGGCAAGGGACCCATTACACACACACAACTTTATAATAGCTCAATACACCCCCTCCTTGTTTCTGTCTGACTGAATTTGAACCAATTGTTCTTCTGTCACTAACATTCTTTATGGTTACGATAAACTAGACGTTGCAGGCCTTGCTACAGCGCCATGACACAAATAAATTGAAAGGGTAATAAAGTTGTCCGACTTGGGCCACAATGTGAGCACATCGTGAATGAGATACAACAATCTAAGAAATGATTTGTCTCCCAACAGCTGGCAACCCTCTCCGTTTTGCCTTTGACATTGAAATATTGATGAAATAAATGGAGGAATCAGTATTTTACGACTCTTTCGTTTCCCTCAGAGAGAGGACTTTAACTTTGTTTTGTGCAGACCGCACTGCAGCTGACGTTCAACAAATCAAGTTAGCAACATGTGCTTCCACAAGGAAACAGGTCTGCTTGGACCAGGGAACTCAAGCCCTCCTGATTTTATTAAATCCATTTTAATGCTCTGAAAGAACAAAAAACATGGGCTGGGACTTCTGTGGCATTAACATGAGAGTTTGATGTCAAAAAGAAAACGGAAAATGAAATATGATCTCATCTTTATGGCTTGTCGCTTTTTTTTTTTTTTTCAATGGATGTTACCTTGGTGTAGAAAAGGTTTCAAATACAGATTGTGTACTGGTATTTTTATACAGAGTGGTGATATGTGATAACTATCCTGTTCATTTCTTAATATATTTTCCATTATTCGGATTGGGCAACACTCACATTTTAGCTCATTCTGGCACAGTTATGTAGAATTCTGTTTTTATTAACTTTGAAGTAGCAGAAATACCCATAAAAAAAGTTTAGTGGTCAAGTTTAGATTCCTATAATCACAAAGTATACTTGAATGGACCATGAAGTCCTTCGTCTTAGGCAACATTAAGAGGCCTTGTGCAGAGGACTATGCTTCCACTTCCACTTGACTCTTTTCAAGGCAATGTAGATCTACAAGCCTTTCAATGCAATTTCAATTTTTTTCTTTTCTTTACATGGTTACATTTCAACTGTGCCTGTTGGTGGTTTGGGCCTTATTTGCATGTGAAATTACTGATAAATTTAGTTTATATCCACACCTGCCAGTCCCGGTCAGGTTCCAGGTGTTTACAGAGATGAAGGGAAAAAAAAAAAATGTCCTGGAAACTCATCTACAGAAAGTAGTTCGGTTTGTCCGACACATTGCCACGAGGCGGCTAAATTGCCAAAAATGGTAAGTTGAGAGTGAGTCTGCAACTCGCCGTGCTCCGAACAAAAAGAGCGGGAAATCGGATTTGAGCATTTTAAAATGGACAATATTGTCTGACTTTAATATTTTAGTATAAATTAAAAATCCAACACAATGACCAGGTACTGTAGCACCTGTTTCCCAAACAATTAATCTGAAACGTTTACAATTTTTAGTTGATATTTTTCCATGAAAGCCAAAATACACCTGTTCCAGTGGCTCAATTGCCATGATTGGTTCAATCCAACACTCTTACATCTGTTATTGCCATCCACCATCTTACAGAGCAAAATAGCTAACTGGTTAAACAGATTATCTAATGTCAAGTTGCAATAATAATAATATTGATAATGACAAGGGCAGCCAACATATTTGTGTGATGTAACTCACCTTCACTCCAACTGCAACATCACCGATGCTGAAAGACAAATCATTTTCATGTGGTCAAAGTTAAGGCAAATGGAACAAGAAACTAAACAAAGACGCAATCTGATCCAAAATGATCTGATAAAAACGGCGCTGTTTTTAAGGAGAGCTTCTAACATTTTCAGTCAATTCTTATGTATCTATTACCAAATCTGGGTTGTTCTGACAATTTAGTGCTCTAATACATAAGTCACTGATGTCAACAGAAGGGCTCATGGTCAGGGTGCCACTGAGAACAAAAGCCATTCCTTTACCGTATGTTGTGAACTGTCTGAGCAGGAATTTCTGTAATTTATCATAAATATAATGCCTCAAAATTCTGCTCATCAATGCACGTGACTACTTTGTTATGTGTCAAACCATCCATCTCTGCTCAACTCAATTTCTCAACAACTCAAACATTATCTGGCCACAAGATTATCCTCCTACAAGGTTTCCAACTCACATATTTCATCTTAAAGTAACGTGGTAACTCGTCATTCAACCCCAAGTGAGCTTCTAGTATAGAAGAACATACCCTTGTACACCTAGTCTAATCTTGTATCCTTAAAAAGTTTAATATTAACAGCAGTTACCTGTTAACACCTTCTGTGGTGTTAACTGTACACATAAGCTATGTATTAGATGTTTTATCTTTCAATGCTGGCAAATATAAATGTATAATAAGAACACATTTCCTGCCTTTTGGCAGCTCCAACTATGGAGGAGCCCTAGCTCTGCACTGTCAGCTGCAGCTAGTTAGCTAACTGGACAAAGGACCAATGTTACAGTAGTGTGGTTTGCTAAACTTCATTAAGGTTTACGACACTGTATTGTGGGGAAACTGCTCCAACACTTATCCCCAAGACTACGTTAAGTTTTCTAGGCTTTTTAAAATGAAAAGTAACAACACCAGTTCATGTGGTAAACACACGAGCATGAGCTAAGTTACAGCAGCATGCTAACATTATGTACTTCCTCAACAGAAAAGAGAGCGCGTGGCTATGGAAACACAAGCTCGCGGTTCTTCTCCGGCTTCCTCATAAATTCACGAAACCACATACCCTGTGTTCTGCACTAGCTCACTGAATGCTCAATTAAATCAAGTTAGTATCGCTGGTAGTATATTACCCGTCCATTTCTGTAGCGATTTCAAAGTGTATCCGCTCTCGCTTCTGTTTCCTCTCCCGTTAGAGACCCAGAACACGCACACATACACACTAAAGTAAAATGGAGGCAAGACGAAGTCGTGGCGGAAATAACCGAAAAGTGCCGGAACTATAATTGACCAGCTTCCAAAAACACTCGGTGGCATTCTAAGACAACACTGAATTTTACGGAAGAGTATTAGAGCCAGGCATAAGAAAAAATAATAATATTTTGCCTGTCGAGATTAAAGTCAACATGTCGAGAATAAAGTCGAAATGTCGAGAATAAAGTCCACATGTCGAGATTAAAGTTGAAATGTCGAAAACGAAGTAATTAAATGATGGACCAGAGGAGTTGACTTTTTTCTCGAAAATTCGACTTTATTCTCGAAATTCCGACTTTATTCTCGACATGTTGACTTTAATCTCGACAGGCTAAATATTATTATTTTTTCTTATGCCTGGCCCTAATACTCTTCCGTAGAATTTAGCAAATTGCTGTTAGTTATAGATATTGGCAGTTACAGCCCTCCATTACTGGGGATGTTTGCGTTCGTGGTTACTGTGGGTAACACCGGTACTTTGACAGCAGGAAAATTCAGAAACTGCTTGTTTGTAACTCATCTTCATGAATAAATATGTCTAAATTTAAGAAACGTACCCTAACTGTAGCCTAAGGGACAGTTTATTTGGACTGTGGGGCTACAGACAAGCACAAGGATGGAAATTAGGGAAAGGACTGAGTTTGACATCCCATTAGAATATGAATTAACTCCAACACAGGAGATAAATCAAACAAGAAAAACTTTAGAAGACACACTTCTTAAAGGATGGTAAAAGAGAAAACATTAAGTGGTGGTGGAGACTCTTGTATTAAAGCAATCAGTCTATAGTCTTGTGGTCAGTTTAGAAACATTGCCTATATTTGAAAATATTGTTACTAAACAAAACGAAAATAGTGTGTAATGGGCTGTGAAATTAAATGAATGCAGTGATCAGATATATAAATGCTTATCTACAAACAGAAATTTCCTGTGGATTGATTTAACTCGCTATGGTTCATTCCGTGTTTCGCAGGGCTTTAATTCAATTCAATTCATTCTTATTTATATACAAATGTCATCTCAAGGCACTTAAATAATAAAGTCCAGTTAAAGTCAATTGGAATTCAATTAATTGTAATCATAATTATTTATAAAATAATCCAATTAATTCATATAGAGCCAATTCAAAAACAATTTCCTAGCTAAGGAAACCAACTTTACATATCTTTGGTGTTGTGTGGGCAGTAGAGCAAGCTGTAAAACAACTAAGACTGTGGAGCTCGAAAGTTCGTATGTTTTGTGATATGATGTGCACATTATCACACCTATAATGTAGATAAACACATACCAGTTTAACAAGAGAGACTAAGATATTTTAGGCTACTTGGTAAGATACTTATGGAAGAAAATTATTCAATCTTATCTGTGAGGTGCACACAGATGGTATTTTCAATCATTTATAGGATTTATTAAGTCTGATTTGTTCATTTGGATCAACCAACCGACTTTCATTCCCAGAATGTACTTTACTGCCATTTTTTCACAGAAATTTACACAATTTGTCTCTGTCCAAGTTGTCCACTGGCACCAACAATATTAGAAGCAAGCACAGCAAAGTAATTTTGGAATGTTAACTTCTGAATAAGTGACCAGGTCATGATGATGTTTTTGATCTCATTAGTTTAGAAATATAGAACATTTTAACATGTCCACAAACATTCAAGTATATTTAAGGCCATTGTCATAGTATTTGATTTATATGGGGAAAAAGTTACCTATTTCTACATAGCAGGCACGGAAAGTTTCAAGTTGTTTTTGTTATAGCGTAATGAATCTACGCTATGCAGCAGAGACAACTACACGTCTTTGCTATATCAGTTATGTTTAAAAAATGAAAATGCATTTCCTCTAAATACCCGATTCATTTAAAAGTTGAAAAAGTGTTTCCTCTCACAAACGTGAATGTTTTTTCCTCAGTAGAGGTGCCCTCAGTGCCCCAAAGTAGAGAGTCCCAAAAGTGAACACACATGTGATCACTTACAAAAAAGTTATGTAAATACTTAAGAAAATTAAGTCATATGTTCATTAAGCTGTGATTTCCAATTATATTAATAGGCAAGGCAAGGCATCTTTATTTATATAGCGCATTTCATACCACAGACAACTCAATGTGCTATACATTGAGTTGTGCTATACAGTGCTATACATGCTAGAATGCGCTGCTGAGGGTGGCAGCACGTTGGAGTAGCTCTGAACCTCACATTGAGATTTTTCTTTTTTCAAAATTTCATTCCTGTTATTTCTTGGAAGAAATTGCATTTTTTGGACAACTGTTCCTTCCTGCCTTGGATGCTGTGCAGCTGGATTAATTTTTCGCAATACTTTTGTATATTTTACTCTTTTGTCATGATGCATAACCATATCAACAAGGTGGTTTACAACAGGGAGCAGCTGATTAACATTGGAAAAGCAGAAATAATTCGACAACTGAAGCCAGAAATCCCACTGGAATTGAAAAGGAGGCGTCGTGGATGCAGAGCAGGAGCAAAGAGGAGAGAAAGAAAGAAGAAGTTCAAACCATCTCTGCCATCTGTCATCATGGGAAATGTAAGATCGTTAGCTAACAAGTTGGATGAACTTCTAGCATTGACAAGGACTCAGCAAGAATATCGGGAATGTAGCATTATGTGTTTTACTGAGACATGGCTACAGGATCATATACCTGACTCCAGCGTCTCTCTGCCAGGCTTCCTGACTGTACGAGCAGATCGAGATTTAAAGAGTAGCAGGAAAAGGAAAGGGGGTGGATTGGCAGTGCTTGTCAACAACAGATGGTGTCACCCAGGACATGTTACTGTGAAGAGTCGTCTCTGCAGTCCTGACATTGAGCTATTGGCAGTAGGTTTTCGTCCATATTATTTGCCAAGAGAGTTCACCAGTGTTGTTTTGGTGGCTGTTTACATTCCACCCTCAGCTGTTGCCGACACTGCATGTGATGTCATCAGTTCCGTTGTTGCTAAGATACAGACACAACACCCCAATTCTTTTGTGGCAATATCTGGTGATTTTAATCATGCCTCACTCTCTGCTACACTGCCAACTTTTCAACAGTTTGTCAGCTGCTCTACCAGAGAAAACAAGACATTGGATTTGTTTTACACAAATGTCAAGGATCCATACATTTCGAAATCAAGACCTCCCCTGGGTAAATCAGATCACAACCTTGTTTTTCTCTGTTCAGCATATAAACCCCTTGTCCAGAGACTACCTGTCACAAAAAGGACTGTTAGAAAGTGGTCACATGATGCTGAAGAAGCCTTACAGGGTTGTTTTGATGCAACCGATTGGATTTCTCTTTGTAAGCCACATGGAGAGGACATTAATGCCATGACTGAGTGTGTGACTGACTATATAAACTTCTGTGTGGACAACACCATCCCCACCAGAACAGTGAGATGCTTCCCTAATAACAAACCCTGGATCACCAGTGAGCTAAAGGAACTATTGAACAAGAAAAAAAGAGCCTTTAGGGAGCGAGACAGGGAGTTACTGAGGAGTATACAGAAGCAGCTCAAAGTCAAGATCAGAGAGAGCAAGGAGGTGTATAGAAAGAAGCTTGAGAGTAAACTGCAGAGGAACAATATCAGAGATGTGTGGTCAGGAATGAAGAAGATCACAGGCCTCAAGCAGAGGGAGGATCCGATGGATGGAAGTCTGGACAGAGCAAATGAGCTGAACACATTCTTCAACAGGTTCAGTTCAGGAACAAGCTCACCACCCTCCCCTCCTGTTCCCAGCCAAAGAGACATCCCACCCTCCTCTGACCCACAGCTTTCCTGTAACATCTCCACCTCCACCTCAGTCATGGATTCTTCTGCTTCCACTAGTTTGTCTTCAACCCAATCAGGAGATGCTGCTGTCCCCTTTGCCTCCCCCTCCCACTTTTCTGTTTCTAGAAGTCAGGTGAAGAGGCAGTTGGAGAGACTGAACCGGAACAAGGCTGCAGGTCCAGATGGTGTCAATTCAATTCAATTCATTTTTATTTATATAGCGCCAAATACAACAAATGTCATCTCAAGGCACTTAGTATTCAGTATTCAGCCCCAGAGTCCTGAAGGCCTGTGCAGAGCAGCTCTGTGGGATTCTGCAACACCTTTTCAACCTTAGCTTGACCAAAGAGAAGGTACCACTGTTGTGGAAGACATCCTGTCTGGTTCCGGTACCAAAGAAAACTCACCCTTCAGACATTAATGACTACAGACCTGTTGCCCTGACATCCCACATCATGAAGGTCCTGGAGAGACTCCTGTTGACCCACCTGTGTAAGCAAACCAGCACATGTCAGGACCCCCTGCAGTTTGCTTATCGCCATGGAGTTGGAGTTGAAGACGCTATCATACACCTGCTTCAACAAACCCACTGTCATCTGGACAAAGCAGGCAGCACTGTGAGGATCATGTTCTTTGATTTCTCCAGTGCATTTAACACAATTCAGCCTGATCTGCTTCGTCTGAAACTCCAGAAGACTCAGGTGGAGGCCTCAACAATCACCTGGATTAATGACTACCTGACAAACAGACCACAGTTTGTCAGACTGAAGAATTGTGTGTCTAACCAGGTGATCAGCAGCACAGGAGCACCACAGGGGACTGTACTCTCACCATTCCTTTTCACTCTGTACACTTCAGACTTCCAGTACAAGTCAGACTCCTGTCATCTACAGAAATATTCAGATGACTCTGCAGTGGTCGGGTGTATCAGAGATGGACAAGAAGCTGAGTACAGAGAGCTGGTGGACCGCTTTGTGGAATGGTGTGGGAACAATCATCTCATCTTGAATGTTAACAAAACAAAGGAGATGATTGTAGATTTCAGGAGAAACAGGGTCAGATCCAACCCTGTTTCCATCATGGGAGAAGAAGTGGATGTGGTTGAGGAATATAAATACCTTGGTGTTCATGTGGACAACAGACTGGACTGGAGACACAACAGTGAAGCAATCTACAAGAAAGAACAGAGCAGACTGTACTTCTTGAGGAAGCTAAGGTCCTTCAAGGTTTGCAACAAGATGTTGCAGATCTTCTACAAGTCTGTTGTTGAGAGCGTCATTTCCTCTTGCGTCATCTGTTGGGGCAGCAGCATCAGAACCAGGGACCTAAAAAGACTCAACAACCTGATAAAGAAGGCTGGTTCTGTTCTGGGGACGGCTGTGGAACCTCTGGAGACAATAATGCAAAGAAGGATTTTGCATAAAATCAAGAGAATTATGGACAACCCTGAACATCCTCTCAATGAGACTGTTATCGGAAAACAGAGTCTCTTCAGTCAAAGGCTTCTTCAGTTTGGATGCAAAACTGACCGCTACAGGAAATCTTTCCTGCCCACAGCCATCAACATCTATAATAACTCCTTGATTTAATTGAGCTACATCAACATTTAATTTCCCTCTGGGATAAATAAAGTATTTTTGCATTTGAATTGAATTGAATAAAGACAAGGCATTTAAAAGAACAGCATAAAGCAGCATAAAAACAAGCAATTTAAAGAGAAAAAATAGAATAAAAATTAAAACACAGTTAAAGGGATACGCCACCACCAGGCCAAATTAAGTGTATCCCTGCATTCCCGAGACATAAATAAGTGTGTGGGAGCGTTTTCCTGGCGACCCAGGCATTGTCCGAATCTCACAGCACTGACCACTGCTTGGTTGCGCGTAATACATACATGCTAGCGTCGCCAATCGAAATATTTCGCCCAACGTGAATTAATTTACTTGATTTACCTTCTAATTACTGTGTTAGTGGTGTACTTTCACATCGAGTGCAAATGACTGTGTAAATCAACACGGAAGGCTTGGTTTGCTCATGTCGGTTTGGGAACTAGTTTCCGGTGCGGAAAACACAGCCGAAGCATACTCCCCGCTATGTCATTGGGAATCCCCAACCCCTGGCTGCTTCATGCTGGTTTGTTTGAGGAAGTCGGGGGTGGGGATTCCCAAAGACGTAGCGGGGAGTATGCTTCGGCTGTGTTTTCCGCACCGGAAACTAGTTCCCAAGTTCCCATATTTCGATTGGCGACGCTGGCGACGCTAGCATGTATGTATTACGCGCAACCAAGCAGTGGTCAGTGCTGTGAGATTCGGACAATGCCTGGGTCGCCAGGAAAACGCTCCCACACACTTATTTATGTCTCGGGAATGCGGGGATACACTTAATTTGGCCTGGGGGTGGCGTATCCCTTTAAAAACAATCAAAGAAGAGGGGAAAAAGAAAAATATAAACTCAACCATAAGCGCACAGAAAGAGAAATGTTTTTAATCTGGCTTTAAAAGTGCTTACTGTTGGGGCTGATTTCAGTTCTGCTGGTAGTTTGTTCCAGTTGTGTGCAGCATAACAGCTAAAAGCTGCTTCACCAAGTCTAGATTGAACTCTGGGCTCCACTTTTTGACCTGAGTCAGCAGATCTCAGAGCTCTACTGGGTTTATACTCTACTAGCATGTCATTCATTTATTCTGGACCTAAACCATTCCGTGATTTGTAGACGAGTAGCAGCACTTTAAAATCTATTCTGTATCTGAGCCAATGTAAAGACTTGAGAACTGGGGTGATGTGATCTGATATCTTTGTTCTGGTTAAAACTCGGGCTGTAGTGTTCTGAATGAGCTGCAGCTGTTCAGTCAGAAGACCGTTACAGTAGTCAAGTCTGTTGGAGATGAAAGCATGAATCAGTTTCTCCTGATCTGTTTGGGACATGAAACCCTTAATTCTAGATATGTTCTTAAGTTGATAAAAGGCTGATTTGGTGACTGATTTGATGTGATTGTTGAAGGTCAGGTCAACGCCGAGGTTCCAGACTTGGTCTTTAGTTTCTAGAGACAGTGACTCAAGGTGTTTACTGACAGCAAACCTCTTCTCTTTGTTGCCAAACAAAATGACCTCAGTTTTTTCTTGATTTAAAGCTGCAGTCGGCAAGTTTTCAAAATTCCGAGTCTAAAGTCGGAAAATTCAAACTGACACAACTTTCAGGTCCCTCCCCCAACCTCTAACAAGCTCCGAATCGCCCCCCAAACCCCTCCCCCTCTGTGGACGAGGTTGTGCACGTGAGTTCACACCAGTGTGAGCGCACACAAGCTGGGGCAGACTCACGCTCAGCAGCGTGTGCACAAGCTGTGATTGACAGGTAGGATTCCTCCACCCTAACTTGATTGGTTAAAAACAGCCGGGAGCGCTCGGTTTTTGTAAGCATGATTACAGGCTTCAGAGGGAGCTACAGATTTCGTTATTTTTCCTAAACAGCCTATTTAATATTCTACTTCCAGAATCCCATGACAGTTCAAGCTAATATGACTAAAAAAAAGTTGCCGACTGCCGCTTTAACTGAAGGAAATTTTGGTTCATCCACTTTTTGACTCGCTCTAAGCTTTCGCACAATGACTCTATAGGACTGCAGTCATCTGGACACAGTGCGAGATATATCTCTGTGTCATCTGCATAGCTGTGGTAGTTGACTTTAGAGTTCTTCCGAATTTGACCCAGAGGCAGCATGTATAGAGTGACCAGAAGAGGTCCAAGAACTGACCCCTGAGGAACTCCACATGTCATAGCCACTCGATCAGATTGATTACTTCCAATAGTCACAAAATAACTCCGCTCCTCCAAGTAGGACCTGAACCATTCTAGGACTGTCCCGCTGAGTCCTGCCCAGGTTAATAGGGTCAACATGGAATAAACAACCTGTGATTATCAAAATGATCTCAGTTTTTGTGATCATCCCCTGTCACAACCGGTGTGCCCCAGGGCTCTGTCCTGGGACCCCTTTATCATCTACCTTCTTTCCCTTGGCAACATGTTTAAAAAATTTAACATTCATATTCACTGTTATGTGGATGACACCCAGCTCTATTTATCTAGTAAGCCAAACTCTACTCACTCCCTCTCCCCTCACCTCTTGCCTATCTGAAATTAAATCCTGGTTCATCTCCAACTTCCTAAAAGTAAACAGTGACAAAACTGAGATCCTCCTTGTAGGTACCAAATCTGTACTATCCAAAGCTGACAGTTTCTTTCTTTCAGTTGACAGTTCCACCATTTCTCACTCACTTCAGCTCAAGAGTCTGCGTATCATTCTTTTTTTTTTTTTTTTTTTACCCCTTGTCCTGTCCAGCATTATGGCAGCAGAATTTTAATCTGAATACCGTTTATGCCAAACATGTATGCTATGCCAAGGGAAGCTTTATGAACTGCTTATTTATTTATTTATTTTTGTTACAATACTTAACATGTGATAGTGCCAAACCGGACCGGGGGACAGGGAAAGAGGGAGAGCAAAGAAAAAGAAACAGAACAGAAATAGGAAGAGACAATCATAGAAAACAATGAAAAATCAGATAACCAGCTGCTACACCTGTAAAAACAAAACTGAGGACAACCCATGGCTTTTGTGGGGATCCAGCCTTAGAGCCACCAGGAGCACCTGTAAGCAGACAAGCAGAGAACAAACACACAAACAAACAAACAAAAAAGCACAAGCAGCAGCAGTCGCATATAATACAACTGTGGATACAGATGACCTTAAACCACAGGACAACACAAAAACTGGAGTCAAGACATGCCCACAGGTGGGTGAAGCCGTGAGCAGCGGGGAGAGGCAATGCCCAACCCCATCAGGAACAGCGCAAGCAGGCCAGAGGACGGCAAGACCCCCCAAAAAATAAAAAAATGAAAAATAATAAAAAGATCCATCCATCTATTTTCTATACCCACTGAATCCGTAATAAAAAGATAAAAAATAAATAAACATATCCACACACAGGCAGGCAAACTTGTGGAACTGGGAATCTGGCTCTCCGGGTAGCCTACATACCCAAAGAGCCACGCCAACCAGATACCACTCAGTGCTACCACCCCCCAAGACCTAATATGTGTGTGTGTCTCATGAGTAGTGATGTCTAAGGTGTAATTAAAACAAGGGCGGGGGTGGGTATCATTCTTGATAGCCCCTTATCTTTCACCTCTCATATCAATAACATTACCCGTTCTGGATATTTTCATCTACGCAATATTTATCGCCTTCATCCCTCTCTTTCCCTACACTCAACATCTATTCTCATCCATGGCCTTGTCACCTCCCGCATTGATGACTGCAACTCTCTTCTCATTGGTCTACCTCAAAAATCTCGCTCGAAGCTTCAAATGGTTCAGAATTCAGCTGGTCGTATTATTACAAAAACACCTTCATTTCATCACATCACCCCAGTTTTGCATCAGCTTCACTGGCTACAATTAAAAAATTCTTCTGTATACGTTCAAGGCCATCCACAATCTTGCCCCCCCATACCTGTCAGATCTCCTTCACATTGTTACTCCCTCCCGCATCCTTAGAGCTTCCTCCTCCATCCACTTTATTCAACCTTCTGCCCGCCTCAGCACCATGGGGAGCAGAGCTTTCTCCCGCTCTGCTCCCAAACTCTGACACCCTCCCTCTGCTCAAGTCTAAACTGAAAACCCATCTGTTCAAGAGTGCTTACCTCCATTGATTGCTCCACTCTGTGTATATTTTAATATTGAATGTTGTTTTAATTCCTGTGTTTTTATCTAATTTTCTTGTTTGTACAGTGTCCTTGAGTGTTTTGAAAGGCGCTTTAAAGAAAATGTATCATTATTATTATTATTATTATTATTATTATTATTATTATTATTATTATCTGCGGGGGTACAACCCCAATTAATTTATTAATTATTAAAGTAATTACTTTCAAATCTCATAAACCAATATTTTATTCACAATAAAACACAGAAAATATATCCAATGTTGAAAGTGAGAGACTTTACTATTTCATGAAAAGTATTTATTCATCTTTGATGGCAGCAACACATCTCAAGAACATTGGAACAAGAACATGTTTAAGATAAAGTTTGTCCTCTTTAGAAAACTGACTTAACTAAGTAGGCTGTGTCCCCTTACTTGAATCCAATTAAACAATCTTGGGGTATTGGACTGTAAGTCAAGTATTGTCTTTTCTTTTTGATTCTTTATCTAATAAATGGTTTTGTGTATTTAACAGTTGTAGCGTCTAACTTCATTGGTTCGGTGCACCCTGACTCGTGCAAAGTGGATCTATGTGTGCTATTTGACTGAAATGAGGTTGCTGAGTAGCCTGGAAAACCAGCGCCAACTGCTGGACGGCAAAATGTTTTGCCTGCGGTTGGGTCTGGCTTCGAACCACTTTTCATTTTGAAAATACTGCCCTGAATCTGGCAGATGGCAACTAAACCAATCACAACGCAGAGATGTGTTTTGAATCAACGCGGGCGGGGCAGAGGGTCAGAGCGTTGGCCTATAGGCACAGACACGGTTTGAAAGACAACGGGTTGTGCTCATCAACAATGTTCCGTTGTATCCATTCATCGGAGCCAGACTAAATTAGACATCCAATCCATTTAGGCTGCTTTATCAGGCTAGTTGCTGAGTGAATTAAGACTCAACCAAAGCAGTTATATTGTTGGCAGAAAGCTGTTTTAGCTGGTGAAGCTAAAACCAATGACAGAGCAGAGGATTATTCTCTGTGTGTTTTACTTCGCAAGTCATGTAACATTTTGCATTATTCATATTTTTTAAGGAAAAAAACGGTTTTGGCAGCTTTAGACAGTCTGACTGACATAATGAGGCGTGTTAGACACAATACTACAGCACCTTATCATTGTTAACATGCTAAAAATTCCAGTGCATGTCTCCTGGACATTTAAAACTTTACAAGACAATTGACTGACGTATAAAAAACCATACCCAGTCAGGGTCGTAACCAGGATTTTTCAAATACCGAGGTCAAATATTGCGATAAATCTTATTTGACAAAAAAAAACATCCTAATATGTTGACTTTTTAAAATACAGTTTGGAAATGTGAATAAACAGAGGTAAATCACAAGCCCATCAAGGAGGTGAATATGTAGGTGAACAAGTTTATTATAACAATGTGATCACAAAAGTAGAGTATTTGAGGGAGTGAGTGAGACTCAGTTCTTCCCCTTTCTTCCTCTACTGACTCTCTCTCTTCAACTCCCTCATTCTCATCCTCTCCTGTGTCATCTGTTTTAAAATATCCTCATCAGCATCACCATTAATATCATTGTTATTATTAATATTCCATTATTATTATTACTATTGTCACCATCATCACCATGCATGTGCATGACCCACTAAAAGGTCAAATGAATGAGTTGGGTTATTGGTCTAACCGATGTGCAAAATTTCAGACACCATTTGCAATAAAATCCAAATGGTTCATTTGGAAAAATGCAATCATTTTACCTAAGTAACTGGTTGAATCCACCCACTAAATTAACATCGTAGAATGTGCCAAACAGACCACAAGATGTTGGCTGTATTTTAGATGTATAGTCTCAATTCAATCCATTCACTCAACACAGAGAAGACAGAGGTATCATGCTGGGCCTGACAACTAGCTAAATGCTGGTAAAACTTGGCTTCATAATGCACCATGAGCAGCACAACTAACCTCAAGATTGTGTCATATGAGGGAGTACACGGGGTATTTCATTCTGTTATTTTACCCCGTGTGCATCATCAATTGTTTTAAGTAAAATGAAAAATATAAGTTTCTGACCCAGTTCCTATTAGTCTGCTTTATTTACATGTAGGAAGCCATATAGCACTGAACAAAACTGTAGCTAGTGAGGCTGAATGACCACTAGCCACAGTTGGCACAAAACTGTCAAGCCCTGATTAAAAAAAAAAAAAAGTTAGCTTAACAGCCCAAGCCTTGTCACGATTCCCAATAATTTCATTACAGGTCGCTACTTTTTTTTTTTTGGAAAATCGAATTGAGAGAGAGATTTGTGTGCAGTGTGTTTGTGCCGACTGGAAAACGAAATCCTAACCAAGGGGCTTTGTGACTGTTGCTTGAAATGCTGAGAACAATGATCTAGCATCCTCCTATTCCTAGCCGCGCTTGGAACAAATATGAACATTATGAACTGTCACTCATTCTCACTGGCGATTGGCGAAATGAACTCACCTCCTTCTCTCTTTCTTTTCCCCTGGCCAGTTGGCTTTCCAAAGCTGAGTTTAGTTTGTTTAGTAGATTTCTTCATCTTGCTTCCATTTCCTAGCTGACTTTCGCGTCGAAGCTGTGTAATATGATAAACATGTTTCCAATGGCGGGTGGCGTAAAAAAAAAAGAAAAAAAAGTCGGGTGGCGTTTTTCCGCTCAGTTTTAAAATATAACGTGATGATAAAGGGATTATGTGGACTTTATTTTCAGAAAAACAAATGAGAATGCATGCTGATCTTTCTACCAATCAAAGTCAGAACGATTTTCATCATATATTAATTTGACATTTCTCTGAATAAAAAAAATTAAAAATTAAAAAAAAATAAAAAAAACACCGGGGAAAATACCGAGGTCATGACCTGTGTGTCCTCAATGCTGGTTACGGCACTGTACCCAGTAAGTCACAGGAACCATACTATGGGCCTATTTATTTGGTTGATTCAAATGGTACTCTTTGTTAGCTGGGCAGTTAGGGATTCCTTCCACATGCAATGAGGAAAGAGAAAGAAAAAAAAACAGGGTATCTTTTGCATAATGATTCATCTTGACAGACATACGTCATGCTCCTGGGCTCCTGACAACGTCACGCCCTGGGTGAAATTAATGCCTAACTGCTTATCTTAAAGGACCTGGGATTTAATTAAAAATGACATTTCCCCAAAGACCTGCGCTTCTGAGGCTGCCATGTTGAAATTAGCTGATGAGGGGCTCTCTGAGGAAAAGGGAAATAAGCAAACTGTCAAACACAGAGCAAATCATGCCGTTTATCAGTCCTGCTCACTGCTCAGGAAATAACAGTGGACTTGCATTCTTCATGGCACCTGCTGCACCATGGATACAAGTCATTTTTGTTGTTATTAACAAGAGGGAGGGGGAGGGGGGGCAACAAAACAAGCCTGTCAAATGTGATATGGAGACAAACAATGTGGGTGGCTTAAGTGGGGGAACAGGTTCCTGAAATGAGCTCTTAAGTCACCACAAAAATATTCTGTCACTGACAAAGTGTACTTCATGACTTGAAATTTCAGCTTTTTTCAGTGAGTTGCTCAGATGGTGACTACTCAACAGAATTAAAAAAATTTAAGCACGGCCTCCTGAAAAGTCCATCTAACTGGTCCAGCAATGATATGGCAACTTTGGATATGTACCATCTTCCAAGGGTCTATCAGAGTAAATGCAGTTGATACTGTTCAACACTAATAAACCAGGTTAGAACCCAGAATAAGGAGAGCCTCCAGAAAATGTGATCACAATGCACAATGTTTCCATGCAATGGTACTATAATTTCTAAAAGGTTTTAGTACGGTTTTCTATTTGCTAATTTTTTACCTGTAGGGAATGCCAAAAAGTCAGCTGAGTTAAAAAAGTTACTCTGAGCAAGAAGCAACCGCCAACAGAAAAAGATTCAGTAGAAGCAGCCATCTGTCTCGACAGTTGGTTTGAGGGGATAGAAAGCGAGAAAGGATCAGCATAAAAGAGTAAGAGACAACAATCAATATGGCAATAAATGCAGCTTTTATGTAGAGCTTAGTGGATGGGCTTCAAAGAAAGAAGGTTGAGAACCACTGTAAAAGGGACACATACTGTAACAGTCACTAATAACTGCCAACAAAGTATTTCAGTCTCTTAAGGGACAGTGTTTTCTGAGGGAGAGACTAAGTGCCTTAGCCATGGCCTTCCGCCTTTATAAATGTGCAGATATTTTGCACACAAAAGACACTGCTTGATAATTAAAATAAAGGGAAAACCCAAAAAAATATACAGTGGCCTCTCGAAAGCAGCAAGAATACACACAATCTGGGTACTGAGTGTTATGGAAGATGTTTTAGTGTGGTTTGGAATCATGAGCAGGCATTCACCTTTTGGAGTAATCCAGAGTCGGCTGTTTGATCCCCAACCAGTCCACATGCTGACATATCTTTGGTAAGTGATCTTTGCATGTGATTTTGGAAAAAGAAAAAACATTTGATGTTAAAATAGATTTGGTGTATGAATGTGTGAGAATCATATCCAGGTTCAGGTTGTAGACATGTTAGCACTTTGTTGAACCTAAGTAATGTTGACAGAATATTTGTTGACCATTTAGAGATTTGTACACTTTTTATGAATGAGAAACGGCAAAATAGCAACATATGTTGCAGTATATATTGTTTTTATGTAATACATACATTAATCCTTTCTGAGGTTCTACAAAGCACTTCTCATTCATTCATTCACAGACAATCATACAGCACTTATTTTCTCATGAAAAAAATTTAAATATTGTATGTGGAGCAGTGGACAAACTTTACCTGCTGAGCTAAGGTCACCCTTTGCTTGCACAGATGCATATCAGTTTATCATATACTTCGACTTCCCTGTTAACCTCCTTAAAGGAACAGTGTGAAAAGGGCCACTTACTTAGTCTGAATGTCCCGAGAAGTATTACTGTCAGTTGAAATAGGCTTTTCAAGCAAGAATCCCAGTCAATATTGAGAACCCCTCAGCCAGTTGAAATACTCAATGCTTAAAGACATTGGGCCTCATGCAACAACCGTTCCTACGCAGAGATTTGTTCTTAAGTCGTGCGTACAAGTGATTTAAGAGAATTTGCGCATTCACCAATCTTTTTGTATTTTACGTTTTCTTTCAAGTACGAACAGAATTTACAAGTGATCCAGACCTGTCGTAGGCGTTTCGTAAAATAGTCCGCTCTGATTCCAATCAAGTTTGCTTGAATAATAGATTGTATATTTAATTACTTTGAAGCAAATATAAATAAATATACATTATATATACATTACCACCCTTGGATTTTTGGCCACTGGAACCTTTCAGAGCGAGGTTGGAGACAGATCAGGGGTGTCCCAGTCCTCTGTGAGTCGTGCGCTCCCCTTGGTCATCAAAACTCTCATCAGTTTTTCACCCATGGTACATCAAATTCCCATACACCGCTGTACAACAAGTACAAATCAAGAGGGACTTTCATGCCGTGGCTGGACTGCCAAACATAATCGGAGCAATAGACTGCACACATATACATATCAAAGCACCTGTGCCGTTGTGGAGCGCACCAATGAGTTGAAGGCCAGGTGGGTGTGTCCCAATATTTGCACAATATTGCCATGAACGAGGGTCTCCACCTGAACCAGCCCAGGCAGAACAGAAGGTGTGGTGCCAGAAGACCCCCCTCATGGACCACCCCATCAAAGTGCCATCATGATGAGGAAACAACTGATTGCACGGCTTTAGTTGCAATCATCGAGCGCCTGGCCATGGCGAGACTTTTTTTTTTTAAAGCCATTTTCATGTCAAACCTTTTTTATTTCTGTGACATTACGAACTACAGGTGACGGAATTAACAGCACTCGTAATTGCTTCCCAAAAATCCTTCGGGTAAGTAAAATGATCACGCCTTGTGCAAACCTCTGTGCCAGTGAGGATGCTCGGAAGATCCTAGAATCATGAACTGATCCTAGCCATTTAGCCTCAATGTTGGAAATTAAATGACCTCCATCACAGATCATCTGTTTGCTCGGAGGAAAGGAGTCAAGGATGAGGTACTTGGTCTCACAGGGCATAATTGTAACATTGCTCAGCATTACTCAAAGGGGTTGATGTGGTATTTTTCTAAATGAGAAATCCAGTTCAGAGTCTATGGACAATTATCCCCAATACATACCTGTACAATTAGGCTATGGAAAAATTTTCGGTTTACATAGTCAGCCTCCACAGGTCCAGCAGGGGCCTGGATGCGTACATGGGTACAGTCTAGTGCACCGATAACATTGGGGAAGCCTGAGGGAGATGATGAACTTAATGCAAATACGTGAGCCAGTAGGTTGTTAGTTGCGACTGATTGATTTATTGATTTTCCGAGACAGTGAAAGTGGAGATATGATAACCACAATTTTTATTTTTTTTTATACAAGACATGGGTTGCAGGAGCGCGGAATTCTACCAGGTGGAACTTTCTTTTGGGAGTCTGTTTCAGCCTGTCAGACATTCTTTGAGACACAGCTAAACGAAGCTTGAACGTTACCCTGCCCAGGAGCAGTCTAGTTCTGTGGCATAGGTTACCATTGTTACTCAGCGGGCATTCAAATAAGCCACGTTGGTGGAACGGAACTCTCTCTTAAATGAGCCAGAATTATCGAGATAAGCCAGGTGTAGCAGCTGGTTTCTCACACTGATGACCAGGAGACATAATCCAGTGAAGTCCATTTATTCTAAACAAAAAGCAAATTAACATGACAGGATTCCTTCGTCAGCAGGTAGAAAATCTGGCTGCTTCCACACCTGTGTTCGATTCTAGGTTCACTGGCGACATCACAGGCCTCTAAAAAAGGGAGTTCCACTCAGATTTCTTACTTGATCCCTTAAAGGTCCTCAACTTCCAACCTGCAGCCTTCCACTGGCTCTCATACCAGGCTTTCCCTTAATCCAGCTTCGTGGAACACCTCTCAGGTGTCCCTGGTCTGGTGTTACGGTGTCTCTTGTCCCCTCTTTCCTCTCCTCTCAAACCCCAGCTGGTCGAGGCAGATTTTCTTTTCACCGTCGCCTCGTGCATGCTCAGGAAGGGGGATTGGATGGAAGAGAAGTTTCGATGCAATCTGTTGGTTTCCTGAGCCCAGCAACTTTAAAAAAAAAAAAATTGGCTTTGTATGAACTGGTCTAATTTGGAATTTATTGTATTGTAATTGATTGGATGAATTCAAATTTGGCTGTATCTTTGAATTGCCTTTAGATGACATTTGTTGTGATTTGGTGCTACATAAAGAAAACTAAATTGAATTGCATTGAATTGTAACAGGGGATGCACGGTGGTTAGCACCGTCGCCTCACAGCGAGAGGGTTCCAGGTTCCAGGTCCCTTTCTGTGTGGAGTTTGCATGTTCTCCCCATGTATCATGGGTCCTCTCCGGGTACTCCGGCTTCCTCCCACTGTCCAAAAACATGTATGTTAGGTTAATTGGCGTCTCTAAAATTGTCCTTAGGAGTGAGTGTGAGCGTGTGTGGTTGTTTGTCTCATTGTGCCTCTGTGTGGCCCTGTGATAGACTGGCGGCCTCTCGCCCGATGACTGCTGGGATAGGCTCCAGCCCCCCTGCGACCCGACCGATGGATTCAGCGGGTATAGACAATGGATGGATGGATGAATTGTAACAGGATGACTTAAAGCAATAATCTCTGCCTGCATGCTCTGAGTTCTGCCGTATGATTAATTTTTTAACCATTCAACTGTATTACCATTCTTGCATCTTTGCTTGAATGAATAAGTGTAAATTTATCTATCTATCTATCTATCTATCTATCTATCTATCTATCTATCTATCTATCTATCTAGTATCTGTAGTGTTTACAGATTCTTTGTGTGCATGTTTGTGTGTGTCTTTACCTCCCACAGTATGCATAGCTTTCATGTCTCATTGACAGGGGTGGTACAGCAAAGGAATGTTGGGAAAATGATTGCGACAGTTTCTGTCAGAGGTGATGTCACTGGAGAGTGACCTGTGAGGACGTGAGAGATCCCATCCAGGTGGCTGTCCGTTCCTGAGCTTGGTTGCAGTGCTGGATGTGTTGTTTAGGGTGTGAACAGTATGTCAGTAGGTGTCACTGCCAACATCTCCCTCAACTTTAATCATCTACATTAGTTATAAATGTGAGTTGATGTGAATGTTTTCTTCTTCAGGATCCTCTCACACAAGCATACTCTCATATAGAGGGTAGACGGAGGAGGAGCTTCCTGAGTCAACCACAATCGCTGATGCACAGTTGTGGTTGGTAATTTAGACTTCGAAATTGAAACATTTAAATTGAGAATGTTAATGTCATCAAATGTCACTTGTGTCATGACAACCTGCAGTAAGATGAAATGTCATCTTGTCTGAGGATGAATATTTCTTCAGGGTCAGAGAACCCATTTATTAAAATCCCGGTGTCTGCGACCCTATGTGCTAAAGAGACAGTATTCCCTGTCATGTTTCATTGTGACCCTCCAGCTTGACATTTTGATTTCTCTCATTTTATCCTTTCTAGATTTCTCTTAGGGTGACAGCACATATGCCTGATGTGTACATGCACAAACATGTGTTAAAGTATGCAAAAGACATAAAAAAAAAGGTCTGAAAGGCAACACAAAGTGAATGTCAGAAATCACAATATGGCCATCGGTGACATGGAGGATTGGCAGATGTGTGGGCTATCCCTGGAGGAACACATTACCCACTGCTGTTGAAAACTCTAGTTTTATGATGTTTGACTTCTTATCCCACGACCACTCTTTACTGCTTTTAAAGCTGAGATTTCTTGACTGAGAGAAAACATAGACTTATTCTGTTCATAGATTTGAAAAAATTCAGCATTTGCTGACAAAAGCTAGGAAAAAATGTCAAGGTATTTATGTGCAAATGCATTCTGTGCCCTATTGTAGAATGTGGATTTTGTGTGGTTAACTGGTAATTAATAATGTGGCACTCACTGTATCCGTTTGAGTGATTTTACACCAACACATACAAACATCAAAGGGGCCTTTTTACACCAAGTCGACAACAGTTGTTGTGCACATCTGGAAAATTGCCGTTTCAACTAGGATTCGCCATTGCGGGTGTCAGTAAGATAGCTCACTCTTATCGGCTGTTCAGTGAACGGAATGAGTTCACGGGAAGAGAGGCAGCATTGACGACAGCGAGCTAATAGCTAATTTAACATGTCACATAAAATCTCTTTTCATTTTTCATTTTGATTTCTCCAAAACAAGCAACACTTTCACAACAACATCGCCATGTGGGGTGAAAAAACTGAAGACCAACGGATAATCATGAGTCAGAAGAGACCTGCTCTATTTGACATGACTGAAAAACACAAATCACACACTGCTATGTGTACATTTTATATTTTCATCAATGCAGTCTTTCAGTTTCCCTTATTACATAATGTACATACTGTCAGTGCACCCTTCTGCACTGGCAAGCCATGTCTTCTTGCAAAGAAGCAGATTGTACTTCCTGGCTAGAAGTTGGAAGTCATCTCTGCGATGTGTTCATGTGCTATCTTGTTTGTTCAAATGCTGGCGATGCGACGAGACTCAGCAGGAGGCCTCTCATCAGTGCTGTTTCTCCATGTTAGATTGCTGTGTGAGAGCCCTTAGCTGCAGAGTGAGACTTAGCAAGCATACTTTCATCTTTAAAGTAACGGTGTGCAAATGACTGATATTTAATGAAAAAGTTGGAGACATCAACCATCTCGAGTACTCACCAACCACCATTTAGTGTATCAAAAAAACTGCATCTTCATTGGTTAAATAAATATACCTGCTGAGGAGAAAACAAGCAACTTTCACATCTCTCCAAAGCTATTTCCATTACATCAGTGATTTCCATCACATCCTCCCGTGCCTATCACAACTTTGCTTTGCTCCTTCGTGTTTTCACTTCATCGAAGAGGTCATTTCGTACACAGTTTCCAGTTTCTTGCTTTGTGCAATAAGTAAATGATAAAATGGCAAGTATTCATATTATACGTCTCTGGTCTAGCTGATCACTCAAATCCCTTTTATACTGCAAGCCACTGTGGGAGAAGGATGTCATGACATGCTCATGACTTCTGGCCTAGTTACATCCTGGGCCTTGTTGACTGGTTCATATGAATATTGTTGATAGTTAGAATGAGCGTGTTTATGATAAACTGCGAAAGCTAGGCGCCTCCAGAGAAGGCCACGTACACTTGTTATGATAAAACGGTATAAAAGGGTGTCACAAAATGAGCTCGTCGGACATTTTGTACATTCTGTATGCACATTTGCTGTGACGGTTTGTTCAATAAACTCCCCAATGGACGGCTGACCAACGCGGGATTCGACTCTAATTTCTCCACAACATAATGGTGACCCCGAATTCGTGAGAGTTTGCATCTGGATCCCGGCGGAGCGTGTCCTCTGTGCCCCGACAACCGACATCAGCTGTAACAAGCCGGCAGGTGGGATTTTGTTCCTACCATTACAGTTGATCTCTGTTAGTGGAGCACAGCTGACGGCTTCTTCCGGCTTCCCCAAATTTAAAAGAACACAGGAGAGAGATGGATCCTGCATTCGGTAAGCTCTTCCATTGCTTTCCTCTGCGCAGGGGGGCTGCTGAAATTGTTTGGGAAATTTTGGGCCAAGAGGAGCCATATGTGTGAATTGGGATAAAAATTGGGTAAACAGCAGCTTATGTGAGTTGTAAAGCAGACAGCTGTGGTCAGTTGGTCTGGCTTGTGTGGTTGTATTGTATTTTTGGGGTAAGTAAGAAGGACTATAGTCGCTGCGCTCCGGCAAATTGTGAATCGGATGAATTCAAACTGGATTAATTAATAGCTGTAAAGAAGCGGGTAGGTTGTTGAGCAATCGCCAATAGTACCTCTTGCGTCTTATCAGCCATCCTTCAATGCATTGGGGAGAGGAATACTGACGGGAGTACGGGGTACACTAGACTCATTAAACATACGTGAAAATTATTTTCACTAGTCAAGGAGTAAAACGAATACTGATAATTGATTGACTGGCGAACATTAAAGTTCAACGATTGAATCAATCAGGCTTTCAAAAAAACTCTGAAATGAAAAAATCCAGTTCTATGAGGAGCACATTTTAAGTATATATGTTTATATCATTTTATATATCTGCTTAGAACTCTTTGGAGTTATCC
This sequence comes from Odontesthes bonariensis, assembly GCF_027942865.1. Classification (NCBI taxonomy): domain Eukaryota; kingdom Metazoa; phylum Chordata; class Actinopteri; order Atheriniformes; family Atherinopsidae; genus Odontesthes; species Odontesthes bonariensis. The sequence continues at coordinate 26,456,861 of NC_134525.1, read as the reverse complement.
GAGACCTTAGTATAAAGACATTTAGAAGAAAGTTCAAATTCGTTTATGAAATTGACCACAGGAGATTATTATTGAGAGGTCACAGCGAAGCTGGTAAATACACGTCAGCATCTGTTGCTTTGGTCAAGAAACCATATCACAAGGCTTGTAGGGAAAACACATTTTGTATTCCATATATTGCCGACACCAACATCTCCTGAAAAATTAAAAGTCTAAATGAAAGAAATTGATAATTTAAAAATGTGAAGATTTGAACGGTGACTGACAAAACTTTGATCGACTGACTTGGTGTGAGTGTGTGGGACCGGTCTCTGTTGTCTGTCAATATGTGTGAAATCCTGCTATTTTATGTGAATGTAAAAAGAAGAAAAGAAAAAAGGTTCTGAGTCATATCATCCCTTGACTTTTGAGTATTTGTAGTATTTTAAGTTAAACTCAGATTGGCTTCATTGTTATAATTGCCGCATTGATAGTTTGTTGAAATAAGGGGTTGTTACAGTGAAGAGCTGTGATTTTTAAACGCTGAGTGTTTATTTCTTTAAGATTCTGTATTTTCGTTGAGTGCATCTTGTTATTATTGAATTATTGAATACTGCTGTGATTGGTGTTAAGTTTCTAAAGTTCTATTCTCAACAGGCGAGTGAAGGTGTTTTGGCTTTCAGGGGGACAGAGGGTGCTGCGCGGGCACGCGGCTGGTGTGTAGGCGCGTGGTCTGTCCTTGACATTTTTCTGCTGCTTCAAATGTTCGTGTGTGATCACATTTTCTTTCCTTGTGTCTTCCAGGGGCAATCTATGGTTGAACTGTAATAATTATTAGTTTTCTTTAGGTAATGTGCTAATTGCGGAGTTGTTATCAGTCGAGTAATGAGGATTTCGCAATTCTAGAGGAGAGGTTCTGTCTCTAGTCCAGTTGAATGTGACATTCCTGATAAAGAAAGTTTTTCGCTTATGCATTGTTTCTGTATCTTTTGATTTGTAGTTTCCCTGTCCACAGCGTGTTAAATTGTATTTCTTTCTCTTTCTTAACAAATGCCATTTTGAGGTGAAGAATAGTGCAACTGTTATTTCTGTGTTGTTTGGTTTGTATTTTTTCTCTGTCCAGCTGGAAAGGTTGTATTTCCTCCTCTTTCTTAACTTGTAACAAAAGGTGTGACAAACGCCATTTTGAGTTGGGGTGTGGTTCAATTGTTATGTCTGGTTCAATTGTTATGCTTGGGAGGAGTTAATAACAGTCTAGGAAGTAGATGTAATGGTGTGTTCATATTTGGTTGGTTAGAAATTCACGTGGTTCATTGGAGGCGGGCTTAGAGGTGTGTTCATATTTTATTGGTTAGAAGTTACGTGTCTCAGATGTGTTTCATTGGAGATAGATTTAGAGGTGTGTTTAGATTTCATTGGTCAAAAAAAAAAATATTTTTATTTCATTGGTCAGAATTGACGTAGCTGTGACGTACATTGGATCATCTGGATTGGTGGAGGACATTGTGTGTGGATTGGATCGGAAGCATCCGGATGTGAGCAAAGGTTGGGGCAACGCCTTTAGCCTGAGTCACTTCAAACAGAGTAAGCATTAACTGAGCTTTCGATTAGCAATAAATTAACATTGGGTAGCATTAGTAATACAGATTAGCAATAATTAGTATTGATTAGCAATAACTAGCATTGTTTAGCATTGATTAGCGTTGATTAGCAATCAATAGTACAGCAATTGGCATTGGTTAGAAGTCAAAAAGCTAAATTAGCCTAACATTGAATTAACATTGGTTCAATTTAAAAAAAAAAAAACCAACCTAGAGCGTAAGCTTTCAAAGCTAACATAGGCTAACCTTAACATTAGCATTGACAATATCCAATTCAATAATTAGCTGCATCTAAGCTCAATTTAGCCGAGCATTAAATTAGCATGGATTAGAGTTAAATAATTAGTTAATTTAAATTGACTTTCAAAAAAAAAAAAAAGGGGGGAATACGAATAATAAATAAAGAAAATTTAGAAAATAGATAAGTAAATAAAAAGGAAAAGTCAAAAGTCAATAGAAGGGAACTAACTAGGTGAAACAATGGATGTAACACCAACAATAATCATCAGCGCCAAACATCCTGAACATTCCAAAGATATTAAAAAGATATCTCTAAAATGGGAAAAACGAACAAAAAATAACGTCTCACCCTGGCCAAAAGGTGGCACTCTCAATGTAACTACCTGTAAGATTATGGAACAAAGGATATGAATCAAAGGACAAAAGCAAAAAGAGACAGGAAAAGAGAGAGCCTGAATTAAAAGTTTTACATTTCTTTGAAAATGCAGAGCTATATCCAACACTGCCAGGAGCAGTAAACATACAAGGAGATTCTGAAATAAAAGATCACAAAATATCTCATGAACGTCCAGAACTACAAATAGCTACATCAAGCAGTCATGGAGCTCCTGAGCCAGACGCCGTCTGTAATTCAGATCAGGCAAGGGGACAGCTCCCACAATACCAAAGATCACCAGAACTGGCACCTCCAGTTCAAAAGGCATCTTCTGAAGAACATAAGAGTCCAACAGCGTCAGCACCGAGTTTGATGGAAATGACGCAGGGACAGTATGTGCCGTGGCAGACGCTCGTCCTAGGGGGGCTGGTTGCCAGACTGCCGGACATTCACACAGGTGCAAGCAAATGGATAAGAGCTTTTGAACAAGAGACTGTGCATAAACTGTTGTCTGTTGGACACATTAAGGCAGTGTGGGCACTGTGTTTTGGAACTTCTACCATGGAGGGCATTTTGAGACACAGTGAGAATGACTGGATGTTGAGCCACCGAGCTGATGGAACTGATTTTAATGCATATCGAGCTGCACTCTGGAGAGCGTTACGAGCTGAGTTTCCTGTGGGAGTGGACCTCGAAGCATTAAAGGGGGAGCCACTGTCAGGAACAGAGAGTCCGGCTGTGTACATTGCACAACAATTGAAGAAATGGAGACAAGAGTCTGAGGGAGAAATCGAGAAGAGCCCAGCTTGGGTGACATTGTTCAGAGTTTCCATCAAAGAGGCTCTGCCTGCCCCAGTTCAGGGGCGGCTGGAGGATGTGGTGGGGTTGAATTCAATGTCACATGGACAATTCCGAGACCACGTGGTGCATGCAGTAAACAAATACAGAAAAGAACTAAAACGGAAGGAGCAGGAGAAGGATATGCAAAGGGAACTTGCACGGTTGCAGTTAGAAGAACTGCAAGCGAAGCAAGAAGTACGAAATGAGGCCATGACAGCGGGGGCCGCTGAACAGCCATTACAGGGGCAAGTCCATCGTCGACCCTGTCAAAGGTCAAGAAGAGGTGCACCTGGAGGACGAAGGTCCTCGGGGGCATGTTGGGCCTGTGGCGAGAGGGGACACTTTGCTGACAGCTGTCCGAGAGCACCGAGAAACCCGAGTGTTCGGCAGGACCGTGGCCAGTCCCTGGGGGGCGGAGCAAATGGCCCGGCAGGTCCATGGCGTTCCTCTGGCAGAGGAATCCCAGTATTGGTTTACATTGACATATAGAGGTAAGAAGTACACTTACATCGGACGTACTCAAAAGGGTTTAAAAACCGCCCTCAGGTGTGTCATCATTACAAAACGAAACAAAGTTTTTAAGTTAAATGTGTCACGACTACTAAGTTTCTAAAACTTGAATTTAAATAGGTCACTGTTACTAGGACACAACAAAACAAAGTTTCTGAATTTAAAATTTAAATGTGCCACTATTACGAAGTTCTAAAATTTGAACGGAACAAAGTTTCTAATTTAAATTTTAGCATTGATAGCCTGAATTAGAGTATCTATTTAGCCCATGGGGAATTACTGATATCTCTCCATCCCACTTGGAGGGAGTAAGAAAAGCGCCATGTCCAAAATAAAGAAATAAATAACAAATGAATAAATAAGTAAAGTTAAAATACAACAAGTATGATCTTCTTTTGGGAGGATTATGCAATACAATGCGCTTCCTCTGGAAGGAATCATGAAGAATCCAAAGATCAAAGGTTGAAAGCACAACTGGAGAGGACAACCGAGGCTAAGTTAGCCTTTGAAAATTTGAAACGAAATTAGCAAAAGTCATCCAAAACGGCCAACACTAGTCTATGAGAAGCCATTTTTCTTATATGTCTCCAATAAAAACCATAAGATTTCAGAACTAATAAATCAGAGTAGGTATGTTGTGACTCGGACAGGATGTTTGCAGGTTGTGCATCTTTTGACACGTCCAGATGTGAGAATACAGAAGTGTACTACATCGGGATCTGCGGATGTCATTCCACGTGAGTTTGAAGGAGAACCACATGAGCGTGTGTCAGAAGCTGTGAGATACATTAAACTGAGACCCGACTTAGAAGCAACTTCACTTGTGCAGGCTGACGTCACTCATGTTGTGAGATCATTGGGGTAATCATGCAGGTTTTGCAGTTGTGAAACAGGAAGGTGGAGAACTTTGTGACGGTGAAAGCTGAGAAGTGTGAACGGCCATGTTCGGCACAGTTGGCTGAACTGAAGGCATTAACGGAAGCATGTCTACTGGTGAAAGGTAAGGTTACGAATGTATACACAGATTCTGCATAGACTCATGATATTTGCTATTTGTTTGAAGCAGTTTGGAAGCAGAGAGGGTTCAGGAGGTCAGATGGAAGTCCAGTGCGACAGGAGGTCCAAATGAAGGAGCGGATTGCAGTCGTGAAAATTGAAAATTGGCAGTGATACAGTGTCAAATAATCGTAAAGGTAACAAAATGGTCGGTAAAGGTAATAACGCGGCTGATGAAGCAGCGAAAGTAGCATCAAAGTGCCAGCTTGCTGTTTTGGCACCAATGGTGTTACTGGAGCCAGAGGTCGCGCCATCACAAGGATATTGGTCATACATATTGGATAAATAGTCGTAAATTTTTTTGGTAAGAGAATTGATTCATCTGTTTGTCATTCCATCAGAGATTAGCTCAAATAATGGTTAAGTGTTTGTTTATAAAAGTGCAAGAGGCATTCTGCAGCAGCTGCGAATCAAGCAGCGCTGTGGGGCCGTTTATCATCCACAGAGGCAAGGGATGGTTGAGAGGATCAAAGGAACTTTGAAAGTGAAATTGAATTGAATCTGTGCTTCAACTAAACTAACTAGATGCTTTGCCGCTTGCACTAATGAGATGTCCTATGCAGACTCATAGAGTCACGCACTAACACCGCATAAAATGCTAACGGGTCGATCCATGCCGGCACCTCTGTTCCCACTTGAGCAGGTGCAAACAGAGTGGACAGCTTACATGAAGCAACTAACTGCAATCCACAGAACAATCTATCTACAGGAGGAGTTCAGAGACTTGAGTCTCGAACAGTTGGTTGAGAGACCAGTGGTGCCAGGCGACCAGGTGCACATCAAAGTGTTCCGGAGGAAGTGGCTTGAGCCAAGACGGAAAGGACCGTACACAGTGGTGCGAGCAACGCCGACGGCAGTTCAAGTGGAAGGTAGCAACACATGGTACCATTTGAATCACTCCACTAAGGTTCGGACTAAAGACACAGACGGAGTTAAGTCCAAGGGAAAGGATGAACAAAAGGAAGAGGTTAAGATTTCTGACACTGTGAGCATCCAGGTGTGGGTATTGGCCGACAGCATGGGCTCAGGAGAACGAAGCCTGGAGATGTTGGACGGGATCCCGCAGACAGGAGAGGCTGGAAGGGTCCCGTGATGAAGCCACCCTGCAGGGGAAGTAGCCAGCCTGGGTCAGAGAGTATGATGCAACAATACACACCCACTCAGACCATGCCACGCCACAAACTTTGCCAGCAGTACACACTAGAGCTAGTCGTGAAGAGGTATCTGCTAAGCTTGAATTTAAGTTCATGGAATAAACGATTTGAGGAAGTGTGGATCATGGGTCCGGAGGAGGAGACGACCAAATCACCGCCTCTGGACGCCACAACAAAGGGGCAATCTGGTAAGATCATGTCAGATCGGGTCAGAAGTAGTTGTTCACAATGGTTGTAGGAATAGAAAGATTTTTTGGGGAAGACTAGGGGGATTTGATACCATTAGCACTACAGGACAGAATAATCATGTTAATCCAAGAACAGACGGAGTGTACATGCACAGGTAAAGTCGGGAAAACAGTGTAACTGTGGAAAATGGGTTAAGGCAGCACAGGATATGTGGTATAGATGGGCATGGTACACTACAAGAGAACTGACAGCGACGGAGTGTCTCATATGCACAGACGCTCCAGGAGCATTGCCTGTTGTTGTTCCAGAGCCACTTACCTTCAGGGATTGTGCAGTGGTCCAGCAACAGGAATGAAGAGAAGGTAGGTTCACATCGGAAGAGGATAAATGGTTATTGTTTCCTATGTGTGGTATTAAGTGGGGATTGATGTTTGGGCCAAATAAAGTACATAGTTATTTTCAAAATAAGGGAGGGCCACAAATTGGAGTCTTCTTGTGCTGAATTTAATCTGAGTACATCACAGGATGGGCCTCCGTCTGATGATAGAGTAGATTACGATGGTGAGTTTGAATGCTTTTGGAACTCGCGTAGGTAATACTACTGTTAAATGAAAACAAGATTTATTGGGATTTATTTATTTGGATCAAATTGTGAAAATATAGAAATGATCATTTTAACTCTAAATCTTTTTGGGGATCAGACACACCCGATAGCTGAGAGTTACTGGATGTGTGGAGATGATGTTTTGTTAAATGTGCTACCCAACAGGTGGATAGGTCTTTGGGCACTGGTGAGGATGAATACATCAGTTGTGTTAGTGTATGACAAGGTAAACGAGATGCGAGGTTTGGATGTGGAAAAAGGGAGAGTTAAAAGATCTAGTGATGGCTACATCAGGGATAAGCACGTTTACTTGGATGCAATATGACAGCCGAGAGGGATTCCTTTGAGCTCAAAGCACGCAGGGAGGTTGCAGCTGGATTTGAGGCTGGTTTGCAGTGGATCATATTTAACAAAATGGGGAATGGACTAATTACATATAATACAACCAACAGGGAATTCTTAGCTACACGAGTGAAGGGTTTGCAGGCTTTGGAGAACAACTACATGAGACGAGTATGATGGCTTGGTAGAACAGACAAGTTTTAGAATGTATATTAGAAGGGAAAATTGGTGTTTGCCAGATGGTTGGGGAAAATGTTGTACATTTATACCTGGGAACACTGCAGCTGATGGGACGTTTACAACGGCCGTGAAGAAGATCAGAGAACGGAGAGAGGAGCTGACGTGTGATGCTGGTGGAGGTGAACGGTGGTGGACTGGTCTGTTTGGGATTTTGGGAGAAGGGGGAGCGATGACAGTTAAGGCGGGAATAGCAATATTGTTGATAGTGAGGATGGTTTCCCTATTGGTGTGTTGCATTATACCCATTCTGAGAAGGTGTTTGCTGCAAGTGATGTTCAAACAAACAGGGGAAGGAATCTGGAGGCAGATGACCATGCGAGACCAGGTCTGAGGACCAACGCATGGGAGAGCGGGTCAACGAATGAAGGTTATCAACGGGCGGTTCACAAGTTTCTTTCTTCGAGGGTGGAACCAAGGTTAGTCTAATAGGGAGAAGAGATGCTGAAGATCTCTTTGATTGGGAGTGACGTACTGGCGACCTCTCCTCCCAGAGTTAGCTTAGCAGTTCCAGACCCAGCCGTGAATTCCCCCATTCACATAGACACATACAAATGCATATATGTGCAGTGTTACAGTGGTGTAACACTGTCACGATCTGCATCTTAGGTTTTTGTCACGTTTCTGTTTTTGTCTTGCCATTTCCTCACTTTCCTCTGTCTCTCTTCTGTCCAGTCGTCAGCGCCACTCACTTCACTTGTGTTTCTCCCCTGCATGCCTTCACTCACTAATCACCCTCCTCTGCATTTAAACTCCGAGTTGTCATTCACTCATTGTCAGATCCTCACTGTCACACCTGTCACGCCTGTTCAAGTTCTTGTTTCGTGGCGTCCAGTCAGGTGTGTTAAGTCTTCGGGATTTGTTTTTTCAGTTTTGTTGTTTGGAATTCCGGCTTTAACCGGCCTTTTGTTATGTTTTTTTTTTTTTTGTTAATGAATCAAGTTTCCATTGGCAATATGGGTCTGCATTCTGGTCCTCTCTTCTCACCTCGTCGCTAGTCGACAAACCGTGACAAACACAACAGTGTTACAAGCTAGTGCTTTCTTTCCTGTCACACACATTCACACACCGATGGACGCATCATAGGCAACGTGGAGTTCAATGTCTTGCCCATAGGCACTTTTCACAAAACAACATCCGCAACCACTGATTCCTTCACTTTCTTCTCATTCATTGTATTCCCTCTGTAAGGTACGTCTCTCCTACTTACCTTTTATGATGGCAATAATAATCATAATTGTGCGTAGAAGGATCTACTACACAAATGGACATAAATACCTAATAATTACAAGAAGACATAGTTTATTTTTTTTAAATATTCTTCGCAATTGTTAACTTGGACTTCACACTGATGATAACAGCAAGACTGAAACAAAACAATAGCAAAAAACAAAAAAACATTTGCGAAATAATGCTAAATTAAAGCTGCAAGCAGCCTTGAGGGGGACTGAGCCTGTGCGCAGGTCGGGGCAGGCGCTGGACGCCGTAGTCGCACAGCTCTGCCCACACACACAATATCCTCTACATACGTACGAGGTCGTCAGGGTGGACGTGTGTGTGTACCAAGTTTCATGACCTTGCGATGATGATCATAACGCTGCTTATACATGTGAGCGATTTCCCCCCGCTCTCAACCCGCCCGCCTCGCCTAGGCGTGTCGAAGAACGTTGCCATCGCAACCAAGGTTTGTTTTTGTTCAAAATCTCTGTTCAATTACAAATTGTACAAGTAGATAAAAACTCACCAGGAATGCCAACAATGCTGGCCACCTTCACCCAGGCTGCATTCTTTTTCAAAGCATCCCTATACACGTATAGGGACTTATCAAATAATATCGGGCTATTCGATACCGCCGCTATTAAAACCTCCTCCATTTTTAAATGTCCCGCGGTGGATTTGGATTCACGTAGTGCTTGTGACGCACCTGACGCACCTGACGCCATGACGTTAACGTCATTTGAAACCTATCCCATTGGTTACCGCTTCGCGAACTTCGCTCCTCATTACATTTTTTTCAACCAAGCTCAACTTTTTCGCCCCGCTCGCAAACCGCCTCGCTTCCCTACGTCACCACCTTCCGCCTCGCTACTGCTTCCCAACGGAAAATAATGGAACGCCCCGCCTCGCCCGCGTCACATGCTTGCATGTATTACCGGCGTAAGGCTTTCAAACCACAAACGCCATCACATGATTTTCACTGCCTGGCCACGCCCACACCGTTTAGAGTTTGTAAAAGTTTCTCAAGTTTTTTTTCCCCCTTAGCTTAAGAGTAACCTGGCCAAGTTCGGAGCTGTTACCATTAAATCTGTCTTTTGCATACGTGGGATCATGGCAGCAAGAGACTTTTTTGTGCGTCTGGGCTTGATGAATGAGTGTACCGAATTTTGTCATCCCACGCGAAACTAACCCCAAAACATTTTTAAGTATCGTAGGGGCGCTACAGAGTCAATGAGCGACTCTCAAAAAAAAGGATTTTTTTCATTTTTTCATGTCGTCAACTGGCAGGTGGTGCTTGCAAAATTTCATGAGTTTTTGAGTACCTTTTGCAAAGAATAATAATAACTCCTTCAGATACAATAGGGTCCTTGCAGTTTCACTGCTCGGTCCTTAAATATATCATGGAGTTGAGGGGAACTTCATCTTGCAGATATGTCTTCAGCCTTGTGAACAACCCTTTTAAAATTATACAAGACTAAAGATTTAATTCACGTGTCACAATTCAAGACTGGGTATTGAAATCAAAGAAGTAATCCCTCAAGTCATTAAGACGAAGCCATAAAAAAAATTAATTAATAAAAAAAAAAGCTGCAAGACGGACAGAAATGCGGTCCAACAGATCACAATGAGATTGTGAGAGGGCTTTGTTCCTGCTAAGAATGGCTAGGTTTTTTTTATTCTGTCATGGATGTTAACATGCTGGTGGAAATCAGGTAAAACAACATCAGCAAATCACACTGGACGAAAACCTCAGTATCCAGACTTGTGAAATCCCCATTCACTGTCAGAAATGAGCCAAGATCTGGAGGATCAGATGGGCGAGCGTTCTACTGTTTCTGGGACTGAAAGTTTCCCATAGCTGTCACTCTGCTGTCAGGAGTGAAACACTGCTGTAATCTGACTTGTCTGCTCTCATCAGATCTGAGTGTTATGACAGTCTTCAGTTTTCAGTCTTACATAAAGCAGAACACTCTTATTCATGGTTCGTTTCTGATAGTGAATGGGGATTTCACGCATCTGAATATTGAGGTTTTCATCCAGTATTAAAAAGCCTGTCATTTTGCCATGATACTACTTGTAACATCATTTCTGTAGTGCATTTTGACACCTAATTTGACTTAAACTATATCTATCTACCATGTATATGGTGATAGGCCAACTGGGTGGCACTGAGGGCAGAGTCAGAATTATACTCTGTTGCAGACTATATCTCATTTATTCCCTAAAGCATTTTTTTTCAAAAACAGAGTCATTCTCAATTGCTAATATTAGAATATTGATCAGTGCAGCTTTAGAGCCCTAGAAAACCAAGAATATCAGATGATCCTCAGCTTAAAACCATAACAATCTGAAACTTTGTAATCATCATTATTACATAAACCAGAGGAATCTAATCCATTGTGTCATCTGGTCATGTCAGGTAACAATGAGCTGATGGTAAAGGTATGTCATATGATATCACAGCTTTTGTCATTATAAAAGCAAATTGTATTATACCCCTCCCCCGCCAACTACAATATTAAAGCAACTTCGCACTCTACTTCTGATTATAAATGTGTATTGATTTCCAATGTGACTGCTCAGAAGTTCCTCTCCATGGGAAAACAGACTCAGAGAGAGATGTCTCTTTTGCTTCCACACTGTACTGAATCAATGTGTCGCTATCTAGGCAACAGCTTCAATATTCTCCCTGCTCTGCTTCCAATTTGGTGCTCGATTGGAGACATCATTCTTCAGTTGTCTTCACAGAGAGTGGCTGTCAGTGGGGACGTTAGTCTATCCGATGGTCAGTGGTCTGTGTAGGCGGCGCTGCATTTGTATTGAGTGAATTCAATGCCTCGGGGTACTAAAGAGAGCTGCAACAAACAGTGTTGTTTTTTCTGTACTTGCTGTACAAGGCAATTCATTTCGATTTTTGAGATCTGGTGAAACATACAACTGTGCAAAATTACATAAAAACATACAAATGTTTTTTTTTTCCACATTCATGTGGAAATCTTGGGGTGAGACACGAGCCCTTTGGTGTCCTGCTCTGCCGTTTGGTAGAGCACATTTTTCATTGACAACATTTCTTAAAGATATTGTGGAAGTAAATCTGTATATGCCATCTCTATTATCCGCTTTTGGTATTTAAGAGTAAAAGATTGTATACGTTATGCCATCACTTTTTCAAATTAGAATTCTATTCTTACTATTGCGCGGCCCGTGACCCGACCGACGGATTAAGCGGGTATAGAAAATGTATGGATGGATGGACTATTGCGTGATATCTCTACCATTTTTACGAAAAAAAACCATTGAATACTCTTATTGCCTCAAGAAAATGAAAATACAAAACAGTACTTTTTTCTGTTCTTAGGAAAACAGAATAAAACTGGAAAAACTGTGAAAAAAGACAAACCAAGCACTTTGTTTTGTGCTCCTTAGATCTGAAAATATTTCATTCAGTGACCCGCTCAGAGGTAGAGTTAAAACTTATGTTGCAACTCCTTCTATACTTGGTCTCGACCCCTGAACCTGGCCCTCATTATTCAGCCCGCTAGAATGATAAGGCTTGCTTCACATGAACATGTTCTGTTGTCAGCTGTACTGAGCAGCATGCATCTTACATCAAACACAGCCTCAAATAATATAAGAGACCATTGGATACACGCTATTTTCAAGGGTAATGTTCCAGCAAGAGTGTGTGTAGCAACCACTTTTGGACTGATTTTGGAAAGATCAGCATTATCATCTCCCTTTTATGTCTAAAGTTCTTGAAAAAATAGTTGCAGCTCAGCTTTGTGATCACTTACACAGAAATAATCTGTTTGAAGAGTTTCAGTCAGGATTCAGAGTGCATCATAGCACAGAAACTGCACTGCTGAAAGTTACCAATGATCTCCTCTTAGCCTCTGATAGCGGACTTGTGTCTGTGCTTGTCCTGTTGGATCTCAGTGCTGCATTTGATACGGTCGATCACAGTATCTTATTACACAGACTTGAACATGTTATTGGGATTAAAGGAACTGCATTAGGCTGGTTTAAGTCATATTTATCTGATAGATTTCAGTTTGTTCTTGTAAATGAAGAATCTTCCTCACACACCAGAGTAAGTCATGGAGTTCCCCAGGGTTCTGTGCTTGGACCGATTCTTTTCACTTTATATATGCTTCCATTAGGTAACATTATTAGACAGCATGGCATAAATTTCCATTGCTATGCTGATGATACTCAGCTGTACTTATCTATAAAACCAGATGAACCCAATAGGTTGGTCAGACTACAAGCATGTCTTAAAGACATAAAGACCTGGATGACTCAGAACTGTCTGCTTCTAAATTCAGACAAAACTGAAGTCGTTATCTTTGGACCTGAGCGTTTCAGGGAGAAATTGTCTAGCTATATAGTTACTCTAGATGGTATTTCTTTGGCTTCTAGTTCTACAGTGAGGAACCTTGGAGTTATTTTTGACCAGAACTTATCATTTGACTCGCATATAAAACAGGTTTCTAGGACTGCCTTCTTTCATCTTCGTAATATTGTTAAAATCAGGAACATCTTGTCTCAGAGTGATGCAGAAAAACTAATTCATGCATTTGTTACTTCAAGATTGGACTACTGTAATTCTTTATTATTGGGCTGTCCCACATATTCTCTGAAAAGCCTTCAGTTGATCCAAAATGCTGCAGCCAGAGTTTTGATGAGAACTAACAGGAGAGATCATATTTCTCCAGTTTTAGCTTCTCTTCATTGGCTCCCTGTTAAATTCAGAATAGAATTTAAGATTCTTCTCCTTACATATAAAGCTCTTAATGACCGAGCTCCATCATATCTTAAAGATCTCATTGTAAGATATTTTCCTAACAGAGCACTTCGTTCCCAAACTGCAGGTTTACTTGAGGTTCCCAGAGTTTCTAAAAGTAGAATGGGAGGCAGAGCCTTCAGTTATCAGGCCCCTCTATTGTGGAATAAGCTGCCAGTAAATGTCCGGGAAGCAGACACCCTTTCCACTTTTAAGACCAGGCTTAAAACTTTCCTTTTTTATAAAGCTTATAGTTAGGTCTGTTGAATCTGATAGTGTATCTGCTAGTGTGTCTTGTTCTGCCTCCACCTCTGGCACCCTCTATACTTTCATTACCCCCTACCCGAACCAGGGTTTGAATCCCATTCCCGCTTATCTTACCTCTTTTATTTCTCCCCCTACCCGAACCAGGGTTTGCATCCCCACCCCGCTGTGACTGGTGTGCAGTTGGTGAGAGGCTGAGGTAGCTTGTGGCTGTAAAAAGATGGTTGTTGTGGTGTGAGGAGCAGATCTATATAGGGAGTATAGGGAATTACTCACTGAGTCTGGTCCTTTATTTTATTATTTATTTTTTCGTTAGCACAAGTTTCTTTTTTTTTTTTTTTTTTTTTACAAATCTTTTTATTGGATTTTTCTTTCATATACAGCAGTACTTGACACATAATATGTATTTAGATAGACATATTAAAAGGTAATAAGAGGATTGTCATACCGCGTATGCTGAAAAAACAACAACCAGGTTAACTTAAGCCAGAACGGCTTTAGTGACTGAACTTTAGTAACCCATTGTCCCTTCCCACCCACTGTTAGTTAAGGAAACGAAAGTAAAACACGGAAAAAGGAGAAAGAAAAACAAGAAACAAGAAAAGAAGGGGGGGGGGGGGGGGCGGGCGGCATCTAGTCACTTTCTGGGTAAATAGTAGTTCTGTCCAGATAGTCAATAAAGGGCTGCCAGGTTTTGTTGAAAACATTACCAGAACCCGCAAGTGAGAATCTCACCTTCTCTAGTTTGATGTGAGTTAGGACCTCCCTAAGCCAGCTGTTGTGTGATGGGGGGAGAGCATGTTTCCACTTAAACAAAATCAGGCGTCTGGCCAATAGGGTAGTAAAGGCCATTACCCGGCGCTTTGTCACAGGGAGATTAGGTGTTGTAAGTGGAGGGGAACCAAACAAGGCCGTGTAAGGCTCAGGAGTGAAATCCATCTTAAGCACCATTGCAAGTGTATCAAAAATTTGGCGCCAGAAGCCAGAAAGGTTTGGACAGGACCAAAACATGTGTGTGTGATTGGCAGGTGATTGTTTACACCTATTACAACTGTCACTGGTGCCTGGGTAGATTCTGGCCAGCCGAGCGTTTGTGTAGTGCACTCTGAAAAGAACCTTGCATTGTAACAAGCCGTGCCTGGCACACATGGAGGACGAGTGAACCAGCTTGAGAATTTGGTCCCACCGACTGTCTGGTATTGGTACCCCTATCTCTTCCTCCCAAGTCCGCCTCAGGCGAGTCACTTGGTCGGGGTTAAGGGAATCAATGGAGTTGTAGATCACAGAGATGGAGCGTCTCTTTGGGCGGGGTCGAGGGTGAGCAAGGAGTCAATCAGAGACCCAGGTGGGTGGTTGGGGAAGTGGGGGTAGGCGGTCTGGACAAAGTGCCTGACTTGGAGAAAACGAAAAAAGTGAGAGTGAGGTAATTCGAGCCTAGCTGCAAGCTCTGTAAAACCAGTAAAAGTGTTTTTTTTGTAAAGGTCCCTGACGTGTAGTAGGCCTTTTTTTCGCCAGATATTGAAAGTAGGGTCTGACAGGGAGGGCGGAAATAAATGGTTTTTGACAATCGGGGCTAAAGTTGAGGGTTTGTTCAAGCCGTAATGCTTACGAAATTGCAACCAAATTTTTAGGGAGTTGGTAACAACAGGGTTCTGTGAGATATTATGAATCTTGAGAGGGAGTCGCGCGGTAAGGAGGGATTGTAAAGAAAACCTTGAGGACCGCAGTTCTATCTGAGCCCATGAGGGACCTGTGTCAGCTCCTCTGTCAAGCCAATAAAGAAGTTTGTTAATGTTGCATGCCCAGTAATATTGGATGAGGTTAGGTAGTGCGAGACCACCCAGCTTTTTGGGGAGTTGTAAAGCAGCCTTCTTAATACGGGGTGGCTTATTCGGCCACAGAAACGACGACATTGTCTGATCTAGCTGCTGAAAAAAGGATCTTCTCATAAAAATTGGAATATGCTGGAACAAATAGAGGAATTTAGGGAGAATCACCATCTTTACCAGGTTAACTCTGCCAGTTAGGGAAAGAGGGAGAGAGGACCAGCGTGTCATATCCAGCTTACACTTATCAATAAGAGGGCGAAAATTTTTGTTGAAAAGGTCTTTGAAAGAAGCAGTGACAAATACGCCTAGATATCGAAACCCCTCTGAGACAACCTTAAATGGGAAAGAGGACGGTGGCATCTCCCCAGACAGGCGGTTAATGGGGAGAAGTTCGCTTTTACTAAAATTTAATTTATAGCCAGAGTATCTGCCGAATTGGGTTAGAATGTCTGTAATAACAGGAATGGACGAGGCTGGGTTTGACACATATAATAGCAAGTCGTCCGCATACAGGGACAGCTTGTGGGTGATATCATTCCTGGTGATACCCTCGATTCTCTCCTCTCCCCGAAGCCAAATGGCCAGTGGTTCGACAGCTAAGGCAAATAGAAGGGGGGAGAGGGGGCATCCCTGTCTGGTGCCCCTATGAAGGGCAAAGGAGGGCGACCTCACACCATTAGTAAGGATATAGGCAGTTGGGGAGTCGTAAAGCATTCTAATCCATGCAATAAAGTCAGAGTTGAAACCAAATTTTGATAGGACGTAGTACAGATATTCCCACTCGACCCTGTCGAATGCTTTCTCAGCGTCTAAAGAAATTACCACCTCGGGTATGACAGGGTTGGGGGAACTAATAATATTGAGAAGTCGTCTGGTGTTAAATGACGAATTCCTTCCAGCCATGAACCCAGTCTGGTCAGTGGAAATCAGGGCAGGGAGGGCTTGCTGTAAACGATTGGCCAGGACCTTGGCGAGAATCTTTTGGTCCACATTTAAAAGTGAGATGGGCCTATAGTGGCTACATTCAAGGGGGTCCTTGTCTTTTTTTAATAAAAGAGAAATGTTAGCTTCAGATAGAGTTGGAGGCAATCTGCCATTAGTAAAGGACTCATTATAGACATTGACCAAATGTGGGGCTATTAGGTTCGAATTTGCTTTGTAAAATTCTACTACAAACCCGTCTGGGCCAGGGGACTTGCCATTTTGTAGCTGTCCAACTGCCTCCTGCACCTCTACCAATGAGATAGGAGTGCCTAGTTTGTCAGCCAAATTACTGTTGACTTTGGGATATATGAGCAACTCTAGGGGGTTGTTGTAGGTCTTCCAGATTTCGGGCGAGTACTCTGAAGTATACAGATCAGAATAAAACTTTAAAAACGTGTCATTTACTAATTTGGGGTCTGCGACCACTGCTCCCGAAGGCAATTTTATCCTGGGGATCAGTCTAGAGAGAGCAGCAGTTCTAGCCTGATGAGCGAGAAGTTTGCCCGCCTTATCTCCCATTTCAAAATAGCGTTGCCTTGTTTTTAACAATTTAGTTTCAACCTTTGATGTTGACAAAAGGTCAAAGTCAGCTTGAAATTTAAGACGTTGGTCATAAAGAGAGGGGGTGGGGGAGGCGGCATATTGTGTGTCAATTTTCAATAGTTGATCCGAGAGCCAGACCAACCTTTCTGTGTCCGCCTTTTTCTGCCGGGAGGCAAACGAAATCGCTTGTCCTCTCAGATATGCTTTACACGCCTCCCATAGAGTGCTTCTCGTGATATCTGGGGTGTCATTTGTCTGAAAGAAGTTGGCAATTTCCACCTGGAAGAATTTTTGAAAACGTGAATTATTAAGTAAAAAGTGGGAAAGTTTCCATTGTATATGTGGAGGGCGGCGGTTAGGGAAAGTTATGACAACTGATGTAGGAGCGTGGTCTGAGATCACTATACTGTGATATTCACTTGAATTGACCCAATGCAATAACCTATTATCGACAAGAAAAAAGTCAATTCTTGAGTATGTACGATGAACGTGGGAGAAAAACGAAAAAGCTTTGGTGGATGGATGAAGAGATCTCCAAGGATCATTTAGGCCAAGCTGGTTTATAAAAGACTTCAATGTAGTAGCCGAGTTGGACAGAGTGAAGGGTCTAGAGGAGGACCTATCTAGAGGGTCCTGAATAAGGTTGAAATCGCCACCTATAATCGGGAAATGACTGTCTATGTCAGGAAGGGAAGAGAAAAGATGGGTGATAAATTTGTCATCATCCCATACAGGGGCATAGGCACTCACTAAAATAACTGGGATGTCAAACAACCTGCCTGCTACAGCCACAAAACGGCCATTAGGGTCCTCAATACATTTTGTTGGTTCAAATGTTATATTTTTGCTAATAATAATTGCCGCCCCTCTCGCTCTCGCGGAAAGCTTAGAGTGGAATACATGACTCATCCAAGGTCTCATAATACGTGAAACCTCAGAGGTCTTAAGGTGAGTTTCCTGGAGGAAATAAATATCCCCTCCGAGTTGTCTCAAGTGTGAAATCACTTTGTCCCTCTTAATTGCTCCATTGACTCCCCTAACATTCCACGATACAAACCTGCAACCCTGGTTTTGAGGTGTAGTTGTGTTATACATTAATCACCCTTTGTTAAGTGAAGATGTACAGTGATGATGCCTTTTTTTTGGGGGGGGGGAGAACAGAAAAAGAGACAAAGGAAGAAACAAAACACCAAGAGAAAAAAAAAAAAAAAAAACTATTAAGATTTAAAGCCCCTATATAGCTTCCAGTTTTTTTTTTATACTCACAAATCCCCATAAATTCACCACTCCCGCAGGACAAAAAGTAACCCTTAAGCACTAACAGTCAGGCAATAACCAGGATAGGTTTAAATGCCCCCCACATTGCAAGGTATAGAACCAAACTGCTCACATGTGAGCATAAACTAAAGCAACAGTCATTATTGAAAATTCTCCCATAGTATTTTTTAGAAAAGGAGATAATGCAAGCCTTCCCGCTATGCCATCCCTTTAGAGCAGTAGGGGGCGATATGCTCCAGGAACAGAAATCAAAGGCATAAACAGAGGCTGCATCTTCATGTTCCATAAAAATAATAAAATTAAAACAATCATCAGAACTCCAGACATCTTTGTATTAAACGTTTAACCAATATTACCCCTAATAAATAAAATAAAAGATAAAACGTAACACCGAGGGTTAACCAATGTAAACAGGGGCAGACTCCGTATATAGCATCAGTTCAACAAGCCCAGACTGAGTTTTATAAACACTAAAAGAGTTCCAGTGTTCAAAAAGTATCGTACGATGCTGGTAGGAGTTCACAGTCATTGTGTGATAAATGTTATTATGTCAAAACACTCTTACCGGGTGGGCGAGTCATCCCGAAGCCCGTACCGGTAACGGTGTTAGCGTTAGCCGCTAGTGAATTAGCCCGAACGCTGACTGCAAAGTCGAAGCAGAGAAGCAACATCATGGGGCGGGTGCAGACCTCACGAAGGCAGTGGCTTCTTCAACCGAGGAGAAACGTTTCTTGTTGCCATCTTTCTTGGTGATTTGAAGCTTTGCAGGATAAAGGAGAGCTGGCCGGAGTCCTAGGTTGTACAGCTTAGCCATGACATCGCGGTACACCATGCGTTGCTCCAAGACGTCGGGACAGTAATCCTCGTAGATGCGGACCGGTGAGTCACGGTACTTCAGGTCATTCCTTCGTTTGCGGGCCTCGCGGATTATCAGCTCTTTGGTCTGGTGTCGGTGAAAACAGACGATCACAGGCCTGGGTCTGTCTCCCTGTCGCGGCTTAGCAGCTAGGGAGCGGTGGGCCCGGTCTAGCTCTGGTGGGGTTGATAGCACTTGGTCCCCGAATATCTCCATCAGGACTTCAGAGAAAAGGGTCGTGGGTCGTGGACCCTCTATGGACTCTGGCAGGCCTACAATCCTGACGTTGTTACGCCTGTTTCGCCCCTCCAGATCGATGTTTTTGGTTTTGAGCTTAGCACAAGCCTCTGTTAAGGTGGAGCATGATGCTTCGAGGGCTTGGATACGTCCATCAGTTAAATTGGCGTTGGTCTCCAAACTCGCGATTCGTTCACCAAAGTCAGTCACTGTGGCCTGTACTGTGTCTAGTTTAGCTTCAAGAGAGGTAAACGCTGACCTGAGCTCAGCAGAGAGCGCCGCCGATATGGACTGGCGGTGCTCCTCCAGCAAGCTAGTTAGGGCAGGCATGCTAATCTGGCCAGCCACGACGGACGGGTCGTCTCTTTTGGTGTCTTTTTCCTTATTCTGCTTGTTTTTGGAGGCCATGAATCATGTAGGAGATATTACTCACTACTACTTGAGAGTCGTATCGGATTTGGGCTGGAAAAAGTTAGTTTTTTTTCAGGTCAGTGCGGGAGAGCGGGATGCGTGCGTCTACTCCATTCCTCTCTCCACCGGAAGTCCTCTAGCACAAGTTTCTTGTGTTTACCTTGAATAGGGATGGCTCAGGTAATCCTGAAACATCCCATAGTTAAGCTGCTATAGGCCTAGACTGCTGGGGGGCCTCATCTGTCACACCTTTCCTTACTTTACTCTCTTTATGTATATGTGATATTATTGTGGTCATTAACTCGTGTTTCCCTGTTCCAACAGATATCCTTTGAATGGTGTTACAGTGCCGCCGCCGCTGCGGCCCTCCCCCCCTCCCCCCCTTTCTGTCTTCTCAAACCCCAGCTGGTCGAGGCGGATGGCCACCCTTCCTGAGTCTGGTTCTGCCAGAGGTTTCTTCCTGTTAAAAGGGAGTCGTTTCTCTCCACAGTCGCCTCAGGCACGCTCAGGCCGGGAGATTGGACCGAAAAACAAAAAGTTTTCAGTGCAATCTGTTGGTTTTCTTAGCTAGGAAATTGTTTTTGAATTGGCTCTATATGAACGAAGTGGATTATTTTATGAATTATGATTATTATTAATTAATTGAATTCCAATTGGCTTGAATTGGACTTACTATCTAAGTGCCTTGAGATGACATTTGTTGTATTTGGCGCTATATAAATAAAAATGAATTGAATTGAATTGAAT
Source organism: Odontesthes bonariensis (assembly GCF_027942865.1). Taxonomy (NCBI): domain Eukaryota; kingdom Metazoa; phylum Chordata; class Actinopteri; order Atheriniformes; family Atherinopsidae; genus Odontesthes; species Odontesthes bonariensis. Next base: position 26,436,583 of record NC_134525.1, on the reverse strand, counting down.
TGAATCATTATGCCATTATTCTATTATATATGTATGTAACTGGGATAACCCACACCTATGTGGATAAGGTGGATAAGACTCTTCTCATTGCATCACTGCTGTGCAAGGTCCTCTGCTCACTCTCATTCACTACATTAAACGCAGCATGTTCTGCTTTTGGTGTATTAACATTACGCTTGTGGGTTATTAGCATATTTCTTATCAATATGTAGGTCTCCAAGTACAAATATTTAATGAAGTTGATATAAATAAAATGTTTTAATGAAGTAATGATATACATGCATTATTACAAATTTACACGCTGTGTAAATCTTCTGGTTGGTCCACTGTTGTTGAAGACAAAGAATTGCTTAAAGGCATCTAGCGCTGACTTACAATGCTGGAACTATTTCTCTGGCGAGATTATTTAAGTAACTACATCTTATACATATTGAGAGAGTTTAAGTGTTATTGATGTGACTGGATAAATAGTTTAATGATCTTTAAACATTGCTATTTGAAAGATTTTATGGTGTTGGTTTAGAAGTTGGAGTGGATTCTACTCATACTTCTGATGCTTTTCACCATATGTTATGATAAGATACCATGCCAATAGAGAATTTCTTTACAGATAGGAGCAGCTGAATGATGTTTCTAGAATCCCAACTATTCCCAGGAAAAAGATCCCAAATACCCAATGACTGGTCCACTGTTCTGGTCCACTGTTCCCAAAGATCCCAAATACCCAAGGACTGTCCACTTCAAGAGGAAATACCGTGGCTGTGGGACAGAGGTAACATAGAGAAAAGGATGGAGGAAGTTTGAACCAAATCTTAATGGGGGAATGTGAGATTGCTAGCTAATAAAATTGATAAGCATGAAGAGCTCATGAGGACATGAGGATGTCTATTCTATCAAGAATGTAGTTTTTTATGTGTTTTACTACGACATGGCGGCAGGAGCATATATCACACTCCACTGCCTCGCTACCTAGTGTAGTGTATGAAGGATGGTCGCCTTCAAACAGCCTATGTGTAGAAGGTACAGGAAGAACTCTGCTGACACAGAAACCTTTTTTTGCCAACCAGGTCCGTATCAGAATTACAAATTGATGCATCAAATCTGGAGAGATCTTCAAAGCCCAAAAGTCCGTGCAATCCCTGTCTCACTGTGGGTGCTGCTCCTGTTAAGTAGGGTAAAACCTTCCACTATTTGGTAACCCTGAAGATGCTGCGCGTCCCCGTCAAAAGGCACATAGCCAGAAGATAATGTATACATATCTGGTGAGCCTCCCCTGGATGCCCTAACTGATGAATGTGTTTTCCTCAAAATGTCCATTGACATCTTTAATTTTTGTTCCTTTAACCACCTTTTCCTGTCTGGTATTGTTTCCATACTATACACAAACATTGTCTTCACATAAAGTGAATGGGTGAGTTTTGCTAACCAAAGTCTAACAATAATTACTTGATATTAAATTCAAAAGCTCTATCTCACTTCTCTTCTTGCAGAGGAGGAAAGAGGGCTATCTGAGAATACCCAGACATGCCCCCCACAGAGAGGATCAGCTTTAAATCAGTTGGTGCAAGATTCTTCTTTGTCTTGCAGGCTTGGCGTCCGGACCCACGTACCATCTTCGGTCTGGACTCACACCATCTGTCACCTGAATCTCTCATTTGTGTTTCTGTTTTGCCTCTCTGTTTTAACTTGTTGCAATCTCTGTCATCATAGTGACTCTTGTATTACCAACCTCTGCTTTTGCAGTGTTACTTTGGGTGTAACCAAGTGTTGCCAAGGGCGGCCATGGCTCAGTGGTTAGAGTCGGTTGTCCATAACCGGAAGGTTGGCAGGTTTGACTCCCACTATCGCCACTCAAAAAAGATTGGTGGAACTGACAGCTGGAGGGGTGTCAGTCCACCTCCTTGTTATGGCCAAGGTGCCCTTGAGCAAGGCACCATACCCCCATGCTGCCCGGGTGCTGTGAATGGCTGCCCACTGCTCCAGGTTGGCATCTGTCTCTATGAGTGTGTGACCCTGTGCATGTGCGTGTCAACAGGTGCCAACCTGGATGGGTTAAAGCAGAGGACAAATTTCATGTGCATGACCAATAAATTGGATCTTAATCTTAATCTTGTTCAGTTAAAATAAATTTAATATACATTTAGTAGCTCAAGAGAGAAAGTTTGCTTATATTTGATGGCCACGGCCTAAGGTTGACAAACTATCCCATAACGAGTCTTTTGAAATTAATCATCAAACTGAAGATGAGAGAATTAGCAGACAAGCCCCTCTCATCCTGCAAGAAATTGGGGTGGTACAAAAATCTGATGCAGACACTGAACCGGCAAAGCAATGACAAAACTCAGTTCAGTTGAAGTCATGCTATGTACAGGAAAGAACCTCCTTGACATCTTGGGTGTTTGCCTCCATATGACCCAGAAGTCTTGGAGTTCAAACTACACTTATTTACTGCTCCATGGTAGTAAAATGCCTCCTCAAGATGGTATCGCCTTCAAAATGTTCATGATTGAATTTGATGCAAGAATTTGAAAAGTTTCATTTCACCTTTATATATCAGATTGATACACTACGCCCTCTTCTTTTTAATGAGCCCACATAATCTTTGTTATTCTCTAAGTTGTATCAATTCTTTTCCTCTGAACCCTCATTCATGCTTATGAATATTTTTCTGTTCATCACAACATCCATCCATCCATCCATTTTCTATACCCGCTTAGTCCAACTCAGGGTTACGGGGGTGGCTGGAGCCTATCCCAGCTGTCATTGGCAGGGTACACCCTGGACAGGTTGCCAGTCCATCACAGGGACACACAGAGGCAAATGAGACAAACAAGAATCCATGCGAACACTCACAGTCAATTTAGAATTGATTTTTTGTTTTTGTTGCACCTGTTTTACAGTTAGGTAATGAATTATTGTGTTTGATTGAGTTGTGGTGTTTTCTCAGTGCAGTAATTTGAATTCCCCCAGATTTGGTCCATCAAAATACTTTTATCAGTAAAATTACCCCTTATAAATTAGTACCATTAATCGATTCATTTTTCACTCATCACTATATAATCAATACTTTAGCTAAACAAAAAGCAAAAAGAAGTATTTTGCTGTCATTTTTCCCATTGTGGAGCTTAATTGATCGTTTCAGAGCTGGAGATCAGTGATCAGTCTGAACATTAACATGACTGTACTTAAAATGGTGCTTATAAGGCATTATATGGGATAATAAGCACATAATGATAATAACTACAATAAACATAATGTTGATATAATAAACAGAGTGAGCAAAATTTGGAACAGCTTAATAGTTTATGGGAAATGTATTTGGCTAATGACACAGTGAATGTAATTGTCTGATGTTTCTAATGATGTTTTCCCTAAAGTGCAATAAAGTTATATTAAGATATTTTTTCTTCCAATGCTGCATAATCTGCTCGAGACATCTCAGTACCCTTCATCTGCCACATAAAAAGAATTATTCATGCTAAACCCTCTTTGTCTCTCAACTTCATTGATCATAAATGACTATTACTTTTAAGACAACATAAAAGTGAATTTATATCTAGCATATATCCTTTAAATGTGCAGACTACGCAAACCCAGGTCAGTTCATCTGTTTGAAGATCCCTCTTTTTCATAAATAGTCACATACAGTAGTGCTGAAAATATGGAAATGTTTTGACAGTGTGATATTCTTTTAATATTCACTAAAGGCAATTTAAATAAAACTGTTATATAATAAACACATTAAAGTGCTCGCAGCTTTAATTTGAGAGTTTTCATATCTAAAGTGGATGAAGGGTTTAGAAATTGGAATTATCCAATTCTAATGTTCTATTCTAATAGTTTTTTTTTTAATCCTTTGTGGGCCATGAGTACCAGTCACAAAATGGGCTTCTTTCTCTGCAATTGTTAACTAGGCAGCTGTTCCATAACTGTTGACTGTTTTCTGTCTTATGGGACAAGACAAAGCTTTATTAAACACAAAGTCATTTCTTTAAAGAATTTAGTCAATCTATAACTGAAAGTAGTTTTGAACAACCAAATGAAATAAGAGTCAATCAGTATTTCTTTAGCTGTGACTCTGGAGGATCACGGATTTGTTTTAGTTTTGTCATGGATTTCTGATAGCAATAAAGAAATAGATTATGTCAGATCGTTCTGACAGTTATGTGATTTATTTGAGTGAAAACCGGAGAAATGCACCTGAATACACGGGGCAACCGGCCTGTGGTTCTATCACATGTTTTCAGAGCGTTCAGTGTTTGGTTATGAATGTGCGTCAGTGTTGAACATGTGCTTGCAAGTGTCTGCGTGGAGAGCTGCAGCATTTTCATATTCTACTATCTCTTTTTTTCTTTCTTTATTGGGTTGTTTACCAGTAGAGCAGAATATCAAGCAGTTGGGGGTAGTGAATGAAAAGTAAGGCAGGGTGAGTTGGGGTTGCATGGCATACGAATTGAGAGCCATTTTTCAAAATTTGATCCAATTTCTGTAATTCTCAAGCCTCCTGTTTTCAAAGGTCCCTCCACTCTCTTTTTCAAAGTGAGACAGCCAGAGACGCCCAAGCGCAGAGGCTTATAGAGTAATATAATCACCCACCCGCCTACTCGAAACCACCGTTACCCACACACAATGATGTCAGGCCCATTTGCAGATTATTGGCACAGCTGCAGTACCCAGGGTGCCTTATGATTATGAAGATGAGGGGAAACAGAGAGATGCAAGCTGTCTGCTGTCTCCTGGGGCCCATCGCCACTTCTCTCTGTGTCTGACCCGCAGGTGATTCTCGACCATTTGACTTGATGCACAATGCTTTTTTTTTTCCCCGACCAACTGCCGTTTTCTTTTTCAAGTTAGTCTCAGTGTTGTACATTGCCTTTTCCTTTTTGTTTGGTCACAGCAACATGTTTCCCTCAGTGTGGAGACAGCACATCTCTCAGCTGAAGATTCGTGTTCTTGACTGTCATAGCCAAAGCTGCTATAAACATCTATACTAAAAGTAATAATATGTAATTAACGTATTAAAAACCCAACTTCTGAGAAGAGAAATGCTCCTTCATTTATGAAAGATAAGTGTCTAATGCACTGCAGATGAGAATATCATTCTGCTTATGATGGCTTAATACCTTATGTGATGAAGCAAACTCAACAGAAGACAATCATTTAAACCACGTTTTGAGCCTCTCAACAAACAATGTGCACCTGAAAATGAGAAAAATAAAACGAAAAACAAACTTAATGCTCTAAATAAGTGAGAGAAGCCAAGCAACACAAAGCTGCCTCGTGGCATTCAGTCTATTATCATCTAAATGATTCACTTTATATTGTCACGACCTGATTCCTGCTTCACCTGCCTGGATTCTAATCATGTCCACCTGTGCCTTGCAATCACTCTCGTGCTACTCACCTGCCTCTCTCTTATTTAAGCCTCCTCTCGTCATCCCTCCAGTGCCAGATTGTCTGTTGCCGTTTGCTCAGCGATCCAGCGTTTACCACAGCCTTTGAACCACAGAGCGGTTTGACTTCGTTTTCGGCCTCACGGCTTTCTGCCTCAGCCTAACCCCTCTCTGGTTTGTTTCGGACCTCTGCCTTCACATTGACGACCCTTGCCTGTCTTTCGACCTTGTCTCCTTGCCTTGCCCTCAACTGTAAGTCTGGATTCCAGTTTCCTTTTCTTCAGAAGCGATATTGACCATTGTTTCTGGACTACCTGGTTGCCAGCCCTTGAGTTCATATTGGATTACAGTTTCCAGCACTCAGCCTGTGGCTTCGTTGTGACGTCATCACTAACCGTTTACCTTCGGTGAAAGCCACCTAACCACTAGCCTTTCCAAATGAACCTACTCTTTCCACCTCTTCCTCCGTTGGATGACACCTCTGGAAATGACTTCAGGAGTCGCACCTACAGCAGCGGTTTTACCACGGGGCTAGAGGAGGAGACCCAGGAAAACAGTTTCCAAATGACCCCTTCTTGGACTTTTCATTCTCTGTGTGTTGTAATTTGACTCTGAAGTCACTGGTCCTTACATATATAGACTTATTAGCCTTTACAGATAAGTTTCACTTACTTGAGTTATCTGATAACCAGTGAAAATGTATTTAAGATAAAGTTAGGATGATCCACCCTTGGACTCTCACAAAAAGAATATTACAGTCTGAAGAGAATTACTTAAAAATACCTATATCCATGTTTTGATCTCAGAAAATTAAGACGATATGTCCCTCTCCACAGAAATATTTTCCAGATCTTCTGGTTTCCTTCACAGGCCAAATTAGTCCGTGCAAGCTGTTTTGGCTCTGTCCTGAGTTCTGTCCTGTAGAACCTCTGATGGAAGTCGGCCAGGATGTAGCCTGACCAGATGCTTAAACCATTTCATCCAGTTCCTTTTGATATGATGGAGCAGCAACACTATTCTGAGCTCCCTCAATGTGTCTGAGCTCCTCACTCCATGTCTGAGGGCAAGCCAAGGAATCTTACAGAGTAAGTAAGTACATAATTTGTTATACCTCATCGTTTTCTTTGAAAATCCCTTATTGCTTTGATTTAAAGATATTAGAAATTCACAGGAAAATCAAGATGGCCCAAGATGTTGGACTGTGTCAACATCTTGAAATGGATGGGATGCTTTAAGTGAACTTGCCACCGAATGATGAGTTGCTTAAACTCCTCTCTGTGAAAGATTAAATATTAAGCCAGAAAGACACTGCCAATACTTGTAAATAAAGTCGCCCAGTCTGGTGTTGTTTGAATCTATCTCAGTTATGTTGTGGAACATGTTCCCTAAAGTGTTAGACATGGATGTCGAAATTTGGTTTACAGTTAATGAATAACTGTAGAGAGAACACTTCCACTTCTGTGGATGTTTTAAACTTCTGAAGCAGCAGTACACATGGGTCTCCTACTGAAATTACGCTTTAATTGCAACAAACGGATGAAAGGCATTATCAAACAATATTTTCCTGAAAAGTACAGCATCAACATTTTAATAGATAACAATAAAACTAAATATGTATCTGGGCAGCAATAAGATTCCTTCAAATCATATTTTATGTTGCAAGTTAGTTTCATATTGTTTTTGTCCTTTAAACTCGAAGTCACTAAAAAAATTGTGCTAAGTAAGGTTAATTGGGTAAAATAAATTTGCGGGTAGAAACACACACACTCACAGGCGCAGAGCCATAGTGACAGATGAGCTTCAGGTGTGCAGATCATTGAGTCTGAGGACCCTGCTGAGGCTCCCTGCAGCTCTGGTGAAAGCCTCCTGGGCAGAGGACGCCTCAGATTTCATTGTAACGGGCTCCGTTGACACTATCAGAAAGTATTGTGTGTAGTTGACCAAGGCACAGGATATGATGTAACTCTCCCTGGCATCCTATGGTTTAAAAGACTGATGATAATTAATGGTTTCTTGTGGTACAATTACAACATGATTGTGTGTTGTCAAATAACCCCAAAAGAGTTTGGATAGTGCGCAAAGTGTACATCATAACAATACAACTGATGAGATCAATTTGATACTAGCAACATGTTTCAAGGGGCACTTATTATCACAAAGCTGCATCTCTTCTTTTGAAAACACACTTTAAGCTTGGTTTAATTTTCTATTTTTTTTTTTTTTTTGCTGGATCAACAGACTACAGACAACAAGTTACAAGTTTCTGTACTTGCTTATATTTACTATTGTAGGATCCAGCTGTTATCTAATCCCCAGCAACAACATAAAAAATAGTTGTCTGTCCCCTTTGAGAGACACTCTGAACGTGTCAAGAACTGAAGGACCAATACATCCTGCTAATAAATACCAACACACCACACACAGGCAGTTTAAGATAAACAATTTTTAACAAACACCTTGTTTATTCTTTAACTTACTGAACAGAGCTTTCAAACTTCAAGCAAGTGAAACAAGCACATGTTTAATTTAGTGGATGAGGCTGGTTTGAACTTAGCAAAACACCACCATTATGGAATAAATGTGATAGGAAGAAGAGCAACTGTAGATGACTCGGGGCAGAGGGCTGCCAACATCCCCATGTATACAGCAATATCTACTAAAGGACTACACCTGCTGTCATCAGCCTACACAAACCACCCCACCTTGTCTCTTTTCTTGAGTAACTGTGGGAACAGCAATAGATGAATGTGAGGGATGTATTTTTCCCTCACTAACATGTGTTTGTATTTTTTATATTCTGATCTAATGTGGGTTTTTCTGTTTGGGCACGGTTTAAACTTGGTGATGTGTTAACTTAATGTTTAAGATTTTGTGTTGATTCGTTTTGAGGTCACCTGGTCCTGTGTTGCCATGGAAGCGCGCCCATGAGCAGTGCTGATTAGGACCTGGTGTTCTCAATCAGCCTCATTGGGGGAATCCACACTGGTTGAGAGGGAGGGGAGATATTTAGGAATGTTGTTTGGGTTTAGATTGTTTGGGTTTAGTTTTGAGGGTTTTTCACCCCTTTGGAATTAGAGGTGGTATAGGCTGACCATTTAAAAGGGGTGTAGTTCAGCATGTTGGGGATTTTTTTTTTTCTTTCTTCTTCTTCTCTCTCTCTCTCTCCTGTCTCTTGGGGGTTGAGGAATGGGAAAATGGCATCCTGTGAAAAGTAAGACCTGTTTTGTTCCCTATGAAGAGAAATGTATAAAAGAATCAGAGCTCTGCAAACTTTTGGATCATGTTTGTTTTTTTTCTCTCTTTGGTGTGCATTCCTTGGACCGCCGTGGACATTTTTAAGCCTGGAAGGTCTGACTTACCTTTGCAGTCTTACAATGACAAAGGACCAAATGTATCCATATACAGTATGTGATCGTAGGGGACATTGTGGCCTTTCACCACTCCCGGTAGATCACTGTGTGGTTTACAAAATGCCCCAGGATGATGCCATTTTAACCACCACACTCTCTTTTCCTCAGCCACATTGATGTGGTGTTTTTGGCATTGAAATGGAAGATGTATGAGCGCCATCAACATGACCCACTTGGTCCACCAACATGACCAAATATCACTGTTAGATGCAATGGCTGTTGAACCTATGAACATAAAGATATCCAGGGATGTATAAGATACTCCTCCAGGAGATGTGCACAGCAGTAATACAGTAATGATAATTGCAAAAGTGAAATCTACTAAATTACTTTGTTGCTTTTGTGAATTTTCTTCATCCTACGATTTCATATCTTAAATAATAGAAATAGTTGTACTTGTTTCCCTGTACAGTAAAACATTTCAATCTAGATTTATTATACTCAACTGTAAGATTTATTTAGAGATATAATTTTTTTTATTCTGCTAGGCATGAAATGATTGTGTAAATACATAAACACATATAGTAACATCAACATGATTTCTAATGAAGTACATATTTTGTTACGTATGACAATACTTTTGCAATGCGGCATTAAAGGAATTTGGGTCAAAGAGCGAGATAAAAGGTACACTTTATACATTTATCAATACTTAAAGTTGTTAATTGTAACTCACTGAACTTTTAGTGCTGATGTGGTATTGCTAGTTGACAGCATTTTGTCATTGTTATGGCAGCAAAAGTCACTTTATGGGGAATTATGAAGTCTTTTGGGGGCTGGGTTGCATTTTGCACCAAATGTATCAAAGGCTAGCTGATGTACTAAGGTGTTGAAAGCACACCATGTTTTGTGTTTTGTAACAGTGGAAATGGTGTTGAGATGGTATTAAATGTGTTAAAAGAAAAAAAACTGTTAGCATATATACGGATTGGTAGTGCCATGAAAACAAGCAGATGGCATATATCTGCAATTAGAATGCCGTTTTTTTTGGGGGGGTATTACAAACTTTAAGATAGGATTTAAAACTTTGATGCCATTTTATCTGGTAGATAAGACTTTTCTGAGACTTTTTTTCTCTGACATTCAGCAGTGTGTGGGACTGCAAACTATTTTAATTGGCTATTATTTGCTGTTTAGCTGGTTTTTGTTATTGATGTACATTTTCTAGCAGTGGTTGACATAGATTTAATTTCCTCTTTGTGGCAAACACAAGCGATCTGAGACAACAGAGTCACTTGAACTTCAACTGGGGAAACGTAAATGGGTTTGTTCAGAAGTGTTCCTAAAGGTCTGGGTTTGGATTATGTTTTTGGGTGGATGTTATCATGTTTTTATTTTGTTATGCCAATAACTGGTGGTTCTTGTGCAGGGCAGCATGAATGATCTTACATCTGTCACTTGGAATGTAAAAGGTCTCAGCCATACAGTCAAAACAGGTCGTGTTTTTTTCTCACCTTAAGTCTTTGAAATTTGACAATATTTGTCTGCAGGAAACAAACATTGGTACTACTGAGCAGCGCAGATTGAGAGCAAACTGCATATCTCTGGTCTTTCAGTCCCCATTTACACGCTTAGTTAGAGGTGTAGCAATTCTACTTTATAAAAATATTCCATTTCAGTTGGGTGTCATGAAGGCAGATCCATATGGTAAATATCTGTGTGTATCTGGTCACAGCAACACATTTCCATTACAATGTTGAATATTTATGCTCCCAACACTGACAGTCCAGATTTTTTTGGAGGGCTCTTGACTTCTTACCGCCTTCTAGCTCTAATATTAAAATCATGGGTGATTTCAATTGTTATCTCAATAATAGTTTTGACAGGCACTCTCCTAAACAACCCTCCATCATATCCTCTGTGCAAATCTTGAACATTTTAATCATATCAAAGAAATTTGGGATATTTATGATATATAGATATCATATATATATATAAATTCTCTCTCTATATATATATATGGTGGCTCCAGCACCCTACAGACAATTTTGATTTTGCTCTCACATCTAAAGATCTTACACAAGCACTGACTACTTTCTGTTTTCCTCTGAATTCTTGCCTCAAATTACTCACTCAATCTAACCTAATATTTTAATTTCTGGCCTTCAGCTTGTCATTCTTAAAACAAAGCAAATATACATTTGGAGGTTTAGTCCTGTCTTGTTGGAAGATCCCCCATTTTTTGAGTTTGTCTACTCAAACAGATGAGTTTCTAACCTTTAAAAAGGAGATGTAGTTGATTCTGTCTTATGGTAAGCTTTTCAAACTGTGATGAGGGAACATATTTATGAGTCGACTGAGAAAAAAGAACTTTTTCAATGCCTCAGTGCGGTTGATACAACTCTCCCAGCTCTTGAAAAGACCTGTCGTGTCTCACTTTTTTGAGACATTTTGGGTTTGGTGATTCTGTTTTACATTTAATCAAAATGGTTTATCTTTGCCCTCTTTCTGCAATTCTCACAAATGTAGAGATGTCCTTCCCTTCCAAATACAGCATGGAGTTGGGCAAGAAGACCCTCTATCCCCCTTCCTTTTTGATATCACTTTATAACCGCTTGCCATAGGTATTAGTAATCATCCGGGTATTCATAGTGGAAAATTTGAAAGTCCTGTAAATAGATGATGACTCGCTTTACAGTTGACCCACTGCCGTCTGTACATAACCTCTTGAACTATACTAAGTGAATCGGTGAGCTGTCTTGATATTCAGTAAATTGGAAAATAAGTGAATTTATGCCATTGGCAGATAATTCGAAATACATTTTTTAAATCTTTAGACACTTTTGTTGGGCTGTGAATGCAAGGGCCCTTATCTTTTGGCAACGTGCTTCTCTTGATAATGACTGTCTACCTGCTCCTCGCCCTGGTTAAGAATTAAAACTGCACTAGCTACAGGCACCTCCCTCCCAGCCTTGTTTTTTTTCAGGAACCCAATCTTCTAATATAACTTCCCATAATAACTTTTTTTTTTTTTTTTTTTTTTTTTAAATCAAAAGTTCTCTAAATCTTGGTTTAACCAATATACCTATTTATTCTCCAACAACAACAAAAAAACACCTTTTCAACCCAGCACTGTCTGACAGTTTTTTTTCAAATTGGAAGAGGAGGGGTTCTAGTTATATTAGCAAGCCTTTTATAAATGATAGATTTGCTTTTTCTTCTCAACTTCAAACTAAGTTTCAGCTCCCTCAGTTCACAGCCATCATCAAATCAAACATTTTGTTCAGGCATGTTTTCTTGCGGGCTGCATGGCGTTGTGGTGGTTAGCACCACTGCCAGAGGGTTCCTGGTTTGAATCCCAGCGGGATGGAGTTTGCATGCTCTCTTACGGCTTCCTCCCACCACAGAAAAACTTGCAATTCAGGTTAATTGATGTCTCTAAATTGTCCCTAGTGTAAGCGTGGATGGTTGTTTGTCTTGTGTGGCCCTGTGATGGACTGGCGACCTGTCCAGAGTGTACCCTGTGCCCAATGACAGCTGCAATATAGGCTCCAACCCCCCCACTAATTACCATCATCTCTATGTTTTAGAGGATGGATCTCTGAGATGTTGCTCATTGTTAAACTTGAACATGTCTTTTTCCACCCATTGTTTATTGTGTGTTTACATCTGTGCACAGTGTGTGTTCTGTTTTCACAAAAAAAATGTTAAATTAAATAGATTTTTTTTTTAAATGACCATTACAAAGAAGAGTAAGGCCAGGACAGCCTATTACATGAAATAGTTATGAAAACTCAATCCATTGACAGTTTTTTTTTTTTTTTTTTTTTGTTTATTTTTTATTTCCCTCTTTTTTTTATTTTTTTTTATTTTTTTAATGGTGCCTCTGCACATAATAATAAATCGATAGAGGAATGCAGAGTCACAGCATTTCATCAAATAGTCAAAAATCTATTTTTGCTTCAAATTTAAGAGGCAAAAAACTATGTATTTGGACATTGGAGGGATTTGAGGATGCCAGTACACATGACTTCCCTATGAAAGAGCCCAGATCAAGTTATATGCTGCCTATTAGTGTTTTCAGGTAACTTTACTTTGAGATGTCATTTTTGCTTTCACTCTGTTTAATAACAGTTTCACACATTACAAAGTACTTGGTCAAGGTTAGGTTTTGATAGCAGGATGGTTATGGTTAAGAAGAAAATCACGTCTTGCATTAAGATACAATGTTACAACATATTGTATGAAAATTCTGTATTACTGGCTACTCAGTCATGCCCTGTCGGCTAAACGCTCAAAATGTTTTTGACACACAAACCAGACCTCCTATTGAAAAACTTTTTCTTTTTTTAAATTTAAAATTCAAGTGGCACAAAGAAAAGAAAAACAGATTAAGTCTTAATCAGCATCAATACTGTTCCATAGTTACGTGGAATTTCATGTTTTGCTGTGAGACTGAGCTGCCGAGTCATGTGACCTTTGAACCACTGCCTGACAGAATTAAGTTGGCAGTGACACATTATTCTATAATATCTTGTTAAATAAATCAAGTTCGTCTTAATTAATATTTATTTGCATTGTACAACTATCTAAATTGGCCATTGACTATATTTACACCAAGTAATGTTGATAAATAAACAGAGCATAACTACTGAAATATTCTGATCAACAGTTTCTATATTGTACTACCACTATCTGTTAAATGTTACCTAGATTGTAAAAAAAAAAAAACACATCTGGCCCTCTGTGGCCACAACAGCTCATTGTCTTGCTTGTTCTGCTTATTGAAAGCAGAGTGCTCCGGTGTAAAACTGGCATATGAGGTAGAGGTTGAGCAGCAGGGCCCTGCAAAGAAGCCATTAGGTAGAGAGGGAGGCCAGATGGGGCCGCTGACCTTCATAAGCTTCACTCAATGCTGCAATCACAAAAAGTCCTGAACTGAAATAACCAATCCTCTGTGTGAACTCAGGCACCTTGCACACCAGCAAAACTGTCTCTTTTACATGAAGATTATAGGTCTTGACTGCCTGCTAGAGTAACACAAGATCAATCACTCAGTACATATGCCCACATTTTAACCCATATTTGACCAATTAAAGGTAGGGTAGGAGATCCTGGATTTTGAGTCCAGCAAAGCTGCATTTTGAAAATACACCGGTAAAAAGTCCCAACCCTTTTCTTCACTTTCCCCCCGAAGGCACGCCTCTAGAGTACATGAACGAGCACGAAGGTGCACGAGCGCTGTTCTGACAGCAAGCATCGATCGTTGCCGTATTTAGTATTTAGTATTTAGTTTATGCTAACTATACGTTTATAATGCTAGATGCTAGCCAAGCTGGCTCTAGTTTAGCTTCCTGCCAAACTTCTGGACGCGTAATTCGTTCACGGAGCAGGGTATGTGCACGGGGGGGGGGGGCAGATTGCAGTTTGATAGACGGCATCAGAATCCAATCATTGTGAACGGTCCGTTCACAATGATTGGATACTGTTTTTCCTAGATTGTACGTTCTAGAGGCCACTAAAACTTTTCATATTTGTGTCAAAACTTTTAATTAATTGGTTGCAATGGGGGTGTGAAGAGTATTTCAAGCAATATGTAAAAAAATGCTCCAGAAAAAGATCCCCTACCCTGCCTTTAAGCAGTTTGAATGAACTTTGAATCATTGCTGATGAAAACATTTGCTGCAAAGGCAACTCCATGTGCTCAGCTTTATTGTCTCATTAGGCAGCAAAAAGGTGGAGACCTTTAACACAGTCAGACCAAATAATGCTAAAATGCAGGTTTGCTTTAGGAACAGTGCGACCAGTGGATGTGTTTCTATACTTCCACTGAAACGCAACCCTGTTAGTAGGTGCAGCACTGATATACAGTATGTGCGTCAGCTCTCTGATGTATCTGACATCCTCTGCATTAGTCCTCAGGACCAGCTCTCAACAATAAATGGTCCTTGCAAGGTATTCAAATGAGGTCCTCCTTATCCAAATTTATTCAAACTATTTATACACGATGACTAGAGTCACTCAGTTACTCTATACTGGGCCTATATGCTAATAACATGTACATACCTAAATACAACATATAAACAGAATGTAGTTGGGTGCTAAATTCTTGATATTGCTATTGGTTTAGGTAACAAAAACGTTTTTAACTCTGCGCATGATGATGTAAGTCATGTATTTACAGTGGAAATTAAATCCTAAGTGTGATTTTCTTTTTACGGTAAATAAAGCATGTTCATATATTATTGATTTATTAGATTTGGTATCTTCCTCTTCCTCTTTCACTTAAACATTGATATTCAGATGGTAGTTTAAAATAACCCGGGGCTTTATGGAATACAATGAATCGAGAGAAAGAGAAATAGAGTGATAACACAAGAGGGTTATGCCTATCGAGAGAGAGGTGACAGCGGTCGTGTCTCCTGATGCACTCGGGTGTAGTTGTGCTGTGAAAGCAGCAGAGGTTTGTTTCATGTGGAGATGCAGAGTGTGCCGACTCGGCCAGGGATGACAGATAAACACCATGAGTGCGTCCCATGTTGTTTTGACCACATCCTTATCTCTGTACAAAAGGTGCAACACAAAGCAATGCCCTCAGGGATGAGCGATGATTTTGTTTTATTTTTAGAATAGTCAATAAATTATAAGAAATGGAATACTTTATGTGACTATGTATATAAAGACATGGGACTGAACTTGTTTAAACTACCACCTGGTTAAATTGTATTACAGCCACCATCAAGATGGCATTCATGCTCCAATCTGTTTGCAAACCACCCGGAAACAACAACGGAAGAGAGAAAAAAATCCACATCTGTACTCTGTGTTTGATGTGAGAAGATTATATGATAGTAAAATACTTATTCACACCATTTCTATTTATGTTAACGCTGATAATATATCAGATTTTTTTGAAGGGATAATCATCTTTGTAGGTGAATATTTCACGACAGTGCTTCAGTTTTTTCCTGTAACTTGTAGAATCACAATAACACTTCATGGTAAATATAACGAGTGTGCCCTGGTTAGTGAAACATTTCAGTTGAGAATGGAAGCAGCTGAAAACATCCCTTTGCTATATGTTTAAGCATGTTCAATGTTATATTGATCAGGATCTGCGGTACGGTAAAAGAGAAGCTGTTGTCAGCTTGAAGAAAACGTGATGTTTATTTCACCTGAAGACACCGTCACTGCACCGTCACAGTGGGTCGTCAGAGGAGGAGCTGACTTCAGACTAAAAGTCCTAAAAGTCCTTCTACAGTTACAATTTTGATTTTTGCCACCAGAATTTTTATCAAGCTAACAAACACAGAGCACTGTGTTGACCAAAGTGATGGATAGAAGCAATTAGAAACATTGATTATATGGTCACAAGAGCAGAAGCTTCAATTGTTTAAGAAACTCGACTTCATTTATTACAAATGCTGTGACAAAACCACTCAGCGCAATAGTTATATTACTGAAGATCAAATCTCGGTGAAAGAAAGTTTGAACAGCATTGCTTTTTGTTTATTTAATATCACGACTGGTCAAATTCCTCCGAAGAGCTGATCATTTGTCAAATGACTTCAACCCCGCTGGGTATACCTGTCCGTTACCATGACTGCAGCATTTCAGAGGTGTCATATTTAAGGTGATACGTATGTTTCTATGTCCAACCTTTTTAGATTTCAGTCTCAAATTGTTTTTGAAAATTCACACACATTACTTGACTTGTTCAATTGCCACCAGGTTAATGGTAAGGAGTTTGGGTGTGACAGAAATGGGATGGACCTTTTTCTTCAACTTTAGGTGTGCGAAAATCAGTCGGGGATGAAGTTATAATGCTCACCTGTGCCATGTACCTTATTTCGTATGTCTGGTCTTTCTTCACTTATTCTCCACAACTCCTTTTGTGAATGTTTTTTGGAGAAAGGTTACCATGGTTAACGTGTAACCTATAGTTCCAGAGCTTTCAAGCATTAAACGTGATCTTCCTAGCACAGAGAACAACTGCTCGAAAAGTCCAGTTATGGCAGACTTGAACAGATGAGTGACTTCTTGTTCATGCTGTCTTGCAAGTTGGGTTTCACAAATCGTCTTTGCTCACACTCTGTCAGTTCTCAGAATCTCCATCTGACAGCACCAGACCTTGTTATTGTACTAAGAATTATTAGAAAAATTATATTTGCATTTTTAAGGTGATCATTCTGCTGCTGTGAAATGTACAACTGTCCTGATATGCATAAGTTACATAGCAGACTGCTGCCATTAGCGCCGAAGGTTGTCACCGTTGTACAGAAATAATAACAGAAATCCATGCAAAATTCACCAGATTATTGCATTGCTTCTATCACATTTGTTATACTGATCAATTCTATAATGCATATACAGTATTCTGTTCTTTAGGAAAGGTTATCATATCTTTCTTATTTGAGGTGAATGTCACTGAATCCCTGATAGGATTTTTTATCATGAGCAGGGTTTATTGACAGTTCAATATTTCATGTGCTTCTCACTGACTTACCTTTACACGCTCATACAAAAAAGTCTTATGAGGGAGTTGCTGGGTTGACAGACTATCACAGGAAATGCCTGATGATTATATTTAGTCTGTGTTATGATCTACTTTAAGAGGGTTTTCATCTGAAGTATTCTGCCTCTGTGTCAATGGACTTCTAACTTCACACATTCTTCCTTATTTGATTACCCGTAGCTATAAAAGAGGGACTTGATTGCACAGTGAGATAGCCAATATAATTCAGTTTGAGCATGCTACACTCATCCTCTGCATGCCCCAACAATCTTAACTTCATGTTCTCAACTGCGACACTTAAACACATCGGTGTGGGGGAAAGTGCCACACGCACACATGCACACACAGCACATTAATAATCATTAGGCTTATTTCCATACTTTCCTGTGCAGGTGCATTCAAATGTCAATTGAGAAATCATCAGTGCAACTGCAAATTGGTGGTTTGAATTCATCAATGTACGAAGTGCCATACATTAATGAGAGGTGAAGGGTAAAATTGAATAATGCCAAAAGGAATTCCAGTGGCATCAGATCCGGAGAGCAGGGGGAGGAGGAGAGAAATGTTCATGCATAAACATTCCTCTAAGTGTTTCAAATCATCCTCGGCACTCTCTGTGCATTTGGCTCCTCTTTAAATGAAATAAAGCATAATAGAGGACACGCTGTAAGAGTGATGGCTCCAACACACAGTTAAGTGATATGTGCTCCTTGCTATTGTTTTTGCATTAGGAAAATTAAGGATACAGGGAAAATCTATTATGAGGCGAGGGAGCTTGCCCAAATAAGCCTTCTGTACAACAATTTTTATCACCAAGGGTGCCACTTTGTTTGTTTGTTTGTTTGATTTTTTTTTTTTTTTTTCGTGGTTGATATTTTGCCTGGTGCTATTAGAGATGCTTCATCTGAATTTCAAAGAAGCACATTTAAATCCCAGCACAGCGATGTGAAGCACTCTTGTGGCAAGGTGCCACTAGCACTGTTTGTGCACCTCTCACCAGTGCCATTAAGCGCTCTTAGCAAAACAAATCTTTCCTTGTACTTGCAAACACTCTCGCTTCAGTTTACAGCTGCCCAAGGCTAACACTCAACACCTGCAGACCATTATATCAGCGAGGGTGTAAATTTTGCACTAAGCACTGCCTTAGAACTAGTTATATGCTTCTTTAGCCCTTTTCACTCACAGATTGAGCTATAACACTGCAAAGAAGGCCACTGTTTTCCTCGTTCACACAGATAAATACAGCACTGTCCTAATGTGTGCTTTTAAATAGTATGACTGTGTGGCAAAATTCGTAAAAAAAAGAAGTATAAAATAAGATTTTTTTTTTAACACAGTTCTTGGCTCAGCATTATGAATACTTTCACTGCTCGATTACAGGAGAAACATCTGGGCAAACCCCAAAGTTCCAGCTCTGCAAAACAGATTAGTGTCACCATCATGCTTGGCTGTGTTGTTTTGAGGCGGCTAGCAACCTAGCCGTGACAATTAGCAAGGTGCAACAAAATTAAGTAATTTTGTCCTGTGTTCAGTCTTTATGCTAAGCTCAGCTAAAGTAGTGAGAGCTTTCTAACTCTAAGAAATAAGGCAAATAAGCAGATCTCACAAAAATGTTTCCCCCTAAAAGCCCTGAGCTGCCGTCCATGGTTAAAATAGCCATTGTTCAAGAAGTGCTTTTGACATTATTTATCTTTACATCACGAGTATCGCTCACAGGAGTGTGCCTTTTGTTCCTCTTAAAATTAAATAAAGCATTTTCCCTTTTTTTTTTTTCACCCCCATGGACACTTGTATGTGGGGGTTTCCATGTAAACAAACCTTTGTTCTGACTTTACTGGAACTGATGCGTTTGCAGGTCTGTAAAGACTGAAGCTTGCAATAGCAAATCATTCACTCTTTGAATCTTTTACTTTTATTGCTAAATTTAGTTGTTTTTTCAATTTTTTTTTCATCAGCAACACTTAGTTATGTGTATCACTGCTGTCTGAAAACAGATTTTCAGGAGCACAGTCCATTCTTTAATCCCAGTTTGTTGGGGTGATGCAGGACACCACCTGATGCAGATGTAATGCTTAATAAATCTTCACAGGCGGCAGCGATGCATAGATTATTTACAAGTCAGGGAGTGTTTACCCAATAGGTCATGGAGACGGGTCAGCCAGACACCATTTCTCTCATTGTCCTGTGACATTTCATTTATTGATAATTTATGTGCAAAAAAAAAAGGACGGTGCTGAGATTAGCAGTGCGAGGATTGTTCACGATTTACAGCCCGGAAAGGGCAGACCATGAGGCCACTCACTGCAGGATGAAGAAAAATGCCTGGAGAACCTTTGACAAGGAACGCTGATTTATAAGGAGCCAGGGGTGAAAAATGTGTTTGCACTAGTGAAGAGCTGATTCACTGTACTAAATGTGGTTAGGCCAGTGACAGGTAATGACAAGCTGCATTACTCAGTGACATTATTTAGTTCTTTAACATGGTAGTGACCTGGAGATTCTCAAGTCCCTCTTGTGGTGTGTATTGTATTTATCATCACTTCAGCATCATTGTCTGAATATGGTTCAAACAATATCCAAACTTCCACATCTAAAGAATAGAAATAAAGCAGCAGTATTTGTCCTTCCAATGATTTTTTTTAATCCCAGGTAGCCTACATGGTAGGCTCAAGTGTTTGAAATGAAAGAAGTACATATATTATCAGAGGGGGACAGTTGCGGTGCACATTTTATACTGTGGGATAAGAAAAGAAAGCAATGAGAGACTGAAAAGTGTAGGAGAATGACATGGATATTATTAAAATTGCAGAAGTGTTCACAAACAGTCAGCACTTGCCTTTACAACTGTCCACCTACTGTATTAAATTTTCACTAAAACACTCTGAGAGCCATCATGCAGGACTCTGATTTTCAGTCTTTTCTACATTTCAGTCTGCTGCTGTGTGTTTCTGGTAATAAATCATGTCTCTGTCTCCTCATAGAAGGCCCCAGACACTTTAATCATCCCATACTCTTGTGTGTTTAGCCATAATAATTTGGCTCTATCATGCAAGGACAGCCTTGCCTGTGATTTATGTGTGAGTGTGAGAGAACGCAGAGGATGCTGAGCCAGAACACAGCCAGGCTGCTGATGATGTTTTGGCTTCTGTTTTTCACTTCCTCCTGCCTTTCATACTGGCCTCGATGTTATATCAGTTAATTTCCTCATTCTGTTTCCCCTCTCTTGCTGCCAAAGCAGGGTCCATATGTTGCTCTTTATTAAGGCTGGAAAAGAGCTGAAGACTACATGAACTGAGTAGTTCCCAAAAATGCAATCTTGTGGTCCCCAATATGTTTTCTCTTTTACATAGTCAGAAAGCCCAGTAGATAAAATGAAAATTGTAACTATACAAACTTTATGTTGAATTTTTCACACCCAGCCAACTTAAATACAAGGTTTCACCAGAAATCGTTAAAGCCTGAAGATGAAGCAACTCCAGAGAATAAAAATCACCTCGTCCAAAAAGAGTAGTGTGAGCTGAGTATCAGGCAGAGGCCGAGGCCTGAATGTGTCAATACCCAGTGTTGCAAACTAGTTCCTGGAATGGGGAATGTCGTCTCACTGACGGGGAAAAAGCCTGAGCTGCTATGGGAGGTGGTGCAATACCAACTATACTGGAAAAAATCAAAGTCTTACCAAGTATATTTGTCTCATTTCTAGTCAAAATATCTCAGTACACTTGATATAAGACACAACTGCCTAACAAGTACTATTTCAGCCAGATATTTCTTTGAAGACAATACATCTGGAATATCTTGTTCAATGAAAAAGTCTTGAAAACAAATTGTTTTGAGTCACATATCATATGAAACAAGCTTTTTTTGACATTTGAAGAGGTTTTTAAGCTAATTTCAAGATCACTTTTATGTCAAAATTCCCAAATATCACATCTTATTTCAAGAAATCTTGATAAGCCGATTTTCACTAGTTCCATTGGCAGATTTTTTTGCTTATTTCAAGCAAAAACGTCTTGTATTTGTTGTTTTTCTTACTTATTTTTGGAGGGGCATTTTTTTCCAGTGTAACTAGAGTTGGGCTCACCTCCATTCACAGCACAAGCTCTGGAACCAAATGCCTGGAGGGGGCATGGCCTCTTGCATATTCCGGAGTTACCCAGGTGGAGAGGGCAGGTGTCGGGATATCGACACGACTGGACTGAGCGCCCCAGTTGTTTTCCCCAGTGAATGAGATGGTCGCCTCACTGCGGCTATGAGTCGCGGAAGGAAAGGCTCTGCCTGTGTTTTGTGCATATGCGCCAAACAGCAGCTGAGGTTTTCTTGGAGTCTCTGGGTGGTTTACAAAACGGGGTTTTCCTCACAATTGACTTTACCTGTGTTTGTCATTTCCCTCCTAAACTGTTCCATACTGAAACTCTCATGGGATTTAATGAATCACTGTTTTCCTGGCAGCCTTGAATATGAGAATGTGTTAAATATGAGAGCATGTCAAGATGTCGGCAGTCTCGGCAAGTTAACACCATCTTTTCTCAGTCCATTGAGGTTTAGTAGAGTCAAGTAACAAATAGTCAGGTGAGACAAGGAGGACAGCCAATCAGGCTCCTTCCTCTGCCAGCTGATTAGGTGTTGCTGCCTCATTAATCACGAACAACAGCTTTGGCGCATGGTAATTAATTAATCTATTTTAATCAAATCAAAACAAGATGGTCCTATTGTTTAGAAAGGAGTTTGGCTGCTGATGGGAGGAATTACAGGGTTTTCTAGTGAGAGACCTGTCTTGGCAGCTCGAATTGAGATATTGGTGCCATTTGATTAAAGCAGATAGGTTGAAAGAGGCAAAATATGACAAGCACCAAACAGAATTGGCTGACTGATGTCTTCGTTGATAAACTTCCACCAACTACAGCAGTTAGGTCTGAGTGGCACCGCTTTCCAGAGGCTACTTATGTGCACTAATCCGACTTTACCATCCGTGCTGGCATCACGGGAGATTTTCAAGTCCTGCAATTTTCATATTTTAGGTTCATGCAGTGAAATCATTTGGCAAGCTTTCAGTCTGTCAGGACTCCGATGCAACGCTGCGACTGAGAAATTGCGGAGGAGTCTCATCAGGCGCTGAAAGTGTGTGTGTGTTTGTGTGGGGAGAGGGTAGGGGTGGGGGTTTATGAAAAAAAATTCTTTTGGATTTCAGTTCCTAGTTTTTACCAGAGACACTGATACCGTTTTTCTCCCTTCCAATATAACCTTTATCTTCCTCTTAAAATTGCATATAAACAGCACTCTCTGAAAAGCCGTGGAAATTTCTCTCAATATGCAAAACTCTTTTCACAGGCCCCTTTACGGCTGTCATGTGATGTATTTTTGAGATATGCAAATATGACATTTCTCCTCTGTGATTGCGCTTTGGTCCCAGCGCTACCTCCCTTTCTCCCTTTTTCTGTCAGTGAGAGGTGAGACATCACCTGTTCAGCTGTTGAAAACATTACAGCAGATTGCAGCATCTGTCTGGTACAACTAAAAAGAAATTTACTGTCACTGTCCCTTATTTTAATTTGGTGATAGCCCTGTTTTCTCTGTTTTCTGAAAAAAAAAAAGGAAAATCTCTTCTGAATGAAAGGGCTAGATTTGTAAATGATAGACACATTAAGTAAGGTTTGTTGAGGCCCTGTCAGAGTAAATGATAAAGTATATTTTAAGGGAAACACTGTTCTCTCTATTTTGTATATGCTGGGCAAGTGGAACTATATGTTGATACAGAATGTTTATGATGTAATCGTCTGTCTATATATATATCTATATATATAGATATATATATATCTATATATATATATATATATATGTTTAACATATAATATGTTTATTCATCATCATTCATAAGATTATTCAATATATATCTTTGCGATCTTTGATGCGATTTAGGGATGATACATTGTTAAAGTGAATGATTTGGTTGGATTCAATGCAGTTAAATTAAATTGAATTTGCTGCAGTCATAGAGTGCTAACATAGATATTCATTTTCCACTCTCATGAAAACTCTAAATAAATATGATTTTCTTATGAATATGGCATGGGATAGCTTCCTTGAACTAGATATATTTGATAAAAAAACAAGGACATGAGAACAATGATTATTACTTCATTGGAAAAAATGCTGTTGTCAATAGTTCTTGTTTGACCTGTTTTATTTTAAAATTCAGGTCTAGCACATAATTGCTGGAATATTGTGTAGTTGGTATCTATTACCACAACTCTAGTATACTGTGCAGCATCATGTCACCAAAGCCATCTCTGTCAACCACACTGTAAGGCTGTAAATCTTACAGCGATATATTGGAAACAATTTTTCTTATGCAATTTAATCTTGCAATTTTTCTTGTGCATAGGTGCACGTGATGATGAGTGTGTCCTTCACCAGCCCTCTTCGACTATCTGATCTAACAAGCTTTTTTGATTAAAAAAAATAAAAAATCTTGATTCAGTCAGAGAGGACTAGAATCGCCGACAGTGGAACACAAAAGGACAGGACAGATGAAGACAGAAGATGGACAATGACAGGTGCGTGTGTAAGGTGTACTGTGGTGTGTATAGATGAATGTTTGGAAGTTTGTGTTGTGGTCTGTAAGTAACACCTATATCCACCAGAAATAAAGCCGTCCAACTGACATAAAGCAGTGATTTTGACCTGCAACACTTACTCAGCATCAACCATTGATTACAGCCAGTGACAGGCTGGATCACAGCTGATGCTGGTGTGTTGGGCCAGTGCCATGCACCTCCACTAGTGCTCTGGATTGCCCCCCCAGTCCCAGCAGGACCCATGCAGCCCAGCTTGACCCCTACCAGCAACAGAGCCAGCCAGGGCAGGAGCCTTATTAAATCTGTATGATTTCCAGATGTTATCCTTGATTTTACCTTTTAAACCCTGTTAGCACTGGCTATAAGGCATGTTTTTCTTTTAGTTTTTTCTTATCATGCAATGATTTCCCTGGTAGATCTGAGCAGGGCATCTGTCTGGTGGGTCTTTTTAAACACTGTTACAATGTTTAGCACACTCTTCTCTCGAAACCCAGAAACTGTACCATCAACTCTACATTACCTTCATGTAATCCTAGAGCTTTAAGCCACTGTGAGTTTGTTTATTTAATGCGTGTGATGTATTGATTCTTTAGACCAGTGAATGTCAACTGGCGGCCCGCAGGACAGAGCTTTCCATCTGCCCGCCAGAATATCACTGGATTCAGGAATACCCTAGTGAAAAGGGCAAAGCATGTTTCTACATGGTGAAATGAAACAAACGCCTGCGCCAAAGCCCGCCTCCAATCAAAATTGACAATAAACGCGTTGCTCTTTTATTGTTTCACGTCTGTCAACTTTGTCCTTTCTTGGGCTTCATTTCCCCACACAGTAGCGCACTATTGCAGTGTCCCAATAACAACTGTCAACATAACAGAGAAGAGCATTGTAAGTGCAAGCTTTGCACATCAGCAAATAGATACAAACGACAAATAAAAGCATCAGGCCATCAGTTATGAGAAATGTTACTCTTTACATCACATTAAAGTAGCCTGTAATCCAACAAATAAATACGAAGTGAAACCAAGAAAATCACAAGACTGAAATTATCATATTTGGTTAATGGGAGAAGTGACATTTCCCCTCTTTTAACATCGGGCTTGACAGCTGCAGTCTCAGTTCATTTTTCACAACTTCACAGGTGTATGTTGATCTGAACAAAGTGAGCACATACATGGCCAATGTCTTCAGTGGGTCATACTTTTGGGGACAAGCCACCCAAAAGGCGCTCAAGCTTTCAGCACCATGCAGAGCAGCCTTCATGTCACCAGTGGCCTGGATGTCAATCAGTTCACTGTGATGAGCCGCATCATCTTCCCCACGTTAACAGTTGACAGCCTCATGAATATGAAACTAAAATATCGTTTTCGCCCCCTAGTGGCTTGCTACCGTTCAAGTAATATGAATGTTAACACTGACAAAGGCTAAAAAATAACATACATTTCAAAGGCAAATTGATATATGAAATAATAATATATTACTTAGGATATAACATTAAAGCTGCAGTCGGCAGGTTTTCAAAATTGCGAGTCTAAAGTCGGAAAATTCCAACTGATACAACTTTTAGGTCCCTCCCCCAACCTCTAACAAGCTCCGAATCGCCCCCCAAACCCCTCCCCCTCTGTGGACGAGGTTGTGCACGTGAGTTCACACCAGTGTGAGCGCACACAAGCTGGGGCAGACTCACGCTCAGCAGCGTGTGCACAAGCTGTGATTGACAGGTAGGATTCCTCCACCCTAACTTGATTGGTTAAAAACAGCCGGTTTTTGCAAGCATGATTACAGGCTTCAGAGGGAGCTACAGATTTCGTTATTTTTCCTAAACAGCCTATTTAATATTCTGCTTCCAGAATCCCATGACAGTTCAAGCAAATATGACCAAAAAAAAGTTGCCGACCGCAGCTTTAATTTAATTTTATGAGAACGTCTGGCCCTGATAGTGTTTGTTGATAAAAATTCCAAGAGAGTCTGGCTGCAGACCTGCACTGTCAGGACCCACAGACCTGCACTGTCAGGACCCTGTTGCAGACCGTCACCTGCACTGTGAGGACCGGAAGTGCACTGTGAGGACCGGAAGTTGATTCGAAGCCTTTCAAAATAAAAGCGTGTGTATCGGAAGCACGTATTTTTAAACTATTTTAAACGCTATATTTTTCAAGAGGTCCTCACAAATGAATTAATTAGTTAACAGTATTCCCGGTCTATTGTTTTTATTTGTATTGTAAACTTTTGTTTGGTCACTGCACACATTTTCTCTTAGGCTCATATTCATAAGCCAACATCTCACAAGATGCCATAGGCCTATACTGTACATTTTATTGTATACTATAGAGTAAGTCACTGCTATTTCATTATCATTTCATTTTGACTTTATCGCACTGCTCTTTATATATATATATGTATTTGTTTCAATTAGTTTTTCTGTTGTATTATTCTGTATTTTTATCCTTAACCACCATAAATTTCATGTTTGGTTCTATGTCTATGCCAATTATGTTCTTGTGCTGCTGGAACACCTTAGTACCACTAAATAGTACCCTAACTCTTGATATCTACAGTATAATCTTAGTCAAATTATTAAGGGATCAATGAGAAAACATAAAAAGCACACCAAGTCATAACATGATCAAATGTTCTGTAGTGTTTATTCAGTCAAACATTCACAATATGACAAAAAATCCTTGTTTTTGTCGACTACCTGTTCACAAAATATCAACATGTCGTTAATATTGTGAAATATCATTTTGAAAGGCTCCAGGATCGCTTCTCTTTCATCCTCGTCCAGTTCTTCGTTCCACAACCTCCCTAGCCTGATTAACATAGACTTTCAAATCTCTTCGAGATTCTGGTCTGACCAAGACCATAACGAATACGATTCGAAATGGCCTGGTCAACCCGCCTCCCTCGGGTTGCTACTGGTTGTGGCCAGAAAAGGCTGTGCCTAAGCTTAAGCCAATCACACCACTCTTTCCTCTGACGTATGATTTAGCTACCAGCGGGGCCCGGCTAACTGGTAGATTAAACTCTTACCAAAGCCAGTAGGGAGCAAGGCGAAAACGTCTTTCCTGTCAAGAAATGATTCAAGGGCTGTTCTTTGCTCGATTTTTAACGAGAATCTCCCGTCGAACACTTTCATTGCAGCATCTACAGCAGTGTCAAAAGCTTGACGCTGCTCCATGTTGATATTGAATGAAGCGCTTCCGTGTACAATCCATGGGTTGAGTGGCAGTTCAACCACGTCACTACCTTGAACACGCCTCTACCCTGGGCCGTTGGCGCTGCTCAAAGTTGATTGCTTCCCGACAAAGTGGGTGGAGTTCCCATTTTTTCGGGAACTCGAATCCACCTGAATGAGCAGTTTGCCTGAGTAAGTGTAGCAGAGCCGAAGGTGTTGCGTCACTGCGAGGGCGGAGCCTGGGTACAACCTCCCATACTGTAGAGCAGCCTCTGCCTGTTCCTCTTCCCCCATGCCCAGAACGTCAGGCAGGTCCACTCGGGCAGACAACAGTGGTTTGTTGGCCTCAGCCCACTCTGCTGCATGTCTGCAATTTTGAAGAATGCGATCTTCAACCGAGTCCTATGGAAAAGACAGAAAGAAAGATGTCTGTCCTATAGCTGCCACACCAACAGTATCTGACCAATAGATACTGTGCAAAAGCTTACGCCTTCCACTGGTGTGTCCACATCAGCAAGTCTGGCTCTCTTGGAGACCTCTGCCTGCTGCTCTTCTTCCTGAGTACTCAACTATTAATATGAATACATGCATTATACATACTTTATACTCTTACCTGAATTTGTAGTCCAGTTTTCTCTGTCCAGTTGCCAGGATTTAGTGACTGGGATAGGTTTCTAAAAGACAGAAAGTGAGGTGTCAGATGTTCTTCACTGCAACCTACATTCCCTTCATTTTCCTTTTACCCTTTTACAAACCAAACCACAACCTGCCAGAAGTTAGAAGCGTTGGCTAATACTTATGAGTACAAACAAACAGACAAATACATTATGCTTACCTTTAAATAAAATGCCACCTTTTGTATGTGCCTCTAAGTGGCTCTGCAGCTTGGACAATTTTGTTGGTTTAAATTGTAGGCACAGAGGGCAGTGAAACAGTTTGCAACATGACGTGCAGCGTTCGATTTTTGGCGTAGTGCCGGCGGTTGTTATTGAAATGTGCATCTGTAAGAGACAAATAATGTCGTAATAAGTAAAACTAAATTATATATATATATATATATATATATATATATATATATATATATATATAAATGGCGCATTTAAGTGAGCACTATCGATACGATAACAACGCTAAAGACTAGCCAAAAGTAAATAAACCTGATTCTTTAAAATTAATATAACTTTACAGTATATAGTTATTGAAATATGCATCTGTAAGAGACAAATAATGTCGTAATAAGTCAAACAAAATTATACAAGTCAGCACTATCGATACGAAAAATGGCACATTTAAGTGAGCACTATCGATAGGATAACAACACTGAAGACTAGCCAAAAGTTTAAAAAAAACCCTGATTCTTTAAAATTAATATAACTTTAGAGTATATAGTGTGCAACGTAACGTTCCAGTGAATAAAGACTGTTTCTGTTTCTTCGTATGAAAGAAAGAGTAGTTTTCACTCGACTTTTACTCACCTCGTCGTCTCCACAGTTCAAATGGGGAACGAAAAATACGTGCTCCTCACTTGTCGCTTCGGGTCCTCACAGTGCAGGTGACGTCACAGTGCATGTCTGCAACTAAGGGTCCTGACAGTGCAGGTCATGGGTCCTGACAGTGCAGGTCTGCAGCCAGACCCCTCTCAAAAATTCTGGCCCTTGGATAAATGTAGTTGATGACCCCACTTTAGACTGTTGTGGAAATAAGACACATCACAATGTAATTTAAGCTGCTTTTATTTGCTTAATACAAACTTTTGTTTTTCTTACCCACTGCAAAGGCAGATAAAAAATAGGACTATATTTCACTTATTATAGGCCCTGATCACTGTTTAAAAATGCACTGTATGCCAGCTGTGACTTAATTGTTCTTGTTTCTTCAACAGGAGGTATTAAATGACATCCAGGATGTTTGGAATGCTCACCATAAGGCCCTGCAGGAACGTCCCCAGTGGGATACCTGATGTCATGTACATGGCCCCTCACCTTTGGGGTGCAGAAGACTGTCTTGTTCCACTGACTGAAGATTTGACCACATGTAAAGACAGCTGTACATTTGTCAGTTCAGTCCCATGTGATGTGAACGTGTTTGATTTGTGCACAATAATAATGGAGGAATCAAGCTTGGAGTTCCCGTCTACCAAGTCCCAGGCACTTGATTTGTATTTTCATTTGAGGGACACAGTTTGTCCACAGTTATTTGAAGCTAGTTAAATGGACACAAGCTTACAATTTGTGTAGTGCATTTGGTACTTTAGTACATGTTTTTACAGCATAATGTGCATATTACTTTTATAATAAAAATAAAAATAATAATAATAATAATAATAATAATAATAATAATAATAATAATAATAATAATAATAATATATTTTATACTTTTTTAACTATGGGTGGTGCCATTAGAAAATGTTCAAGTGTAAAGATGTATAGAATGTAACGGAGAGGACATCAACATTTTATACAAACTTGAATGGTTTACTGGTCTTTTTCCAAATCCACCATAGTCAAAAACAGAACAGGTTGTATTTTGTACATAATAACAGGATAAGAACAGTTTCCAAACCTCTTAGGCGTAGGCATATGGGAGTTCTATGGTTAGTGTCATAGGAAACGTCAATTTTCCCACCAGGTTAAGCACTGGAAATATTCCTAATATGGTGTATATGTAACCTGGTGTATTCTTTTGAGGTGGGACAAAATGTGATTGTTGCTGTGTTGCTGTGTTGCTGTCCCCGTCCCCAGCAATGTATTGCTCTGCTTCTGTTCCAGCACTCCCCTCTGCTTCTGCAAACTCGGAGAGTGCTGTCTTCTACAGGTAATACACTGACTAAGCATACATACCTCATACAACCCCACTTCAAAAAACCCGAACTATCCCTTTAAGCTTACCACTTGATTGGGAAAAAACAAAGCAACCACTTTAAAAGCAGATGAAATAAAATGCCGTACATACAAAATACACCACGGGCTTCATAGTTAAGATTCACCATCCAGTCTAGCAAGGAGTTATCACATCCTTCAGGTTATTGTTTGTATTATTACCTACACCACATCCAGTAGTCACATTGAGCTTGTGAGAATGCTGTTAAATCTGCTGCGAAAATTAGGTTAGCTAAAGTAACCAATGGGCAGCTTTGGTACACAGCCACATGTGTAGGATTGTGGTCTGGGGAGGAAATCTGTGGTTTCTATGAACTCAATTAGTATGGCCTTATCCAAGAGATTGGATCCTGTACAGAACCCCAGGAAAAGCTGGAGATTGTTGAAATCAATTTCCCCAATGCACCTTTTCAGGTAACGAGAAACTGTTGACTGGGCTGCTGTCATCTCCTCTGGAAAGTTTAGAAGCTCCTTCACTGTTTTTGCAGTTTTTTTTTTTTTTGTGCAATGAAATGATGCAGTCCTTATGGTGGCAGTAAACCAGCTACAGAACCCACAAAAGGATGCCAGCACTTACATTGGGGCCTGAACGATTACTTTGTGTCCAATCTGTGCCAAAACAGGGAGCAGTGTGTCCTTAGTAGGGAATTACTTGCATTCATGTACATCAAGTACATCCAGCAATTCATCTGTGTCCACTGAATTAAAGTCCTCCAAAGCATTCAGGAGGACATATCTTTCTTCTTGTGATACGTATAGCAAAAAGGAATCCTTGAAACTACTGGTTGTCGAGCCATACAGCACCTCCTCCAGAAATGGTATTGAAAGCTTCCACCCTTCTACAAACACTCTAGCTACAGCCTGCCATTCTTCAAACTGAAAGTCATGCCTGATGAAGGGGACTTTCACCTCAACTCCCAGTGTGCAGCTGTCATAGAAATCCATCCAAAATTCTGTCAGGCAGTCTCGCAAAACATCACTTTCTTCCCCCTGTTCAAGCTCTCCATGTGGTAAACAGTTCATATATAGCCTATTTATTCCCTCAGCTGAGAGTCTGACACACATGATGCTACTTGAGATGATCAGTGAAAAGGGCACTTTTTAAGCTGATTTTAAGCTGAAACTCTGAACAGAATTTGGTCCGGACCAGGTTAGGTCTGCGGTATAGGTTAGCACGATGATCTAGCCAAGTTAAAAGAGACACCTTTTATGCTCAACATACCTCGCTTAGTAGTATGCCCACACCCCTCAGCTCTACTTGAAAAGTGTCCGGATGTGGCCTAAATAAATAACTGCCTAAATGCGGATAACAAGATATTGACTAGAACAGAATAAGAAAAGACACTCACATTAAGGACATCACGTAGGTACGGGGCTCCGTACATAGGCTATTGCGTGCCCCTGTGATGGACTGGTGGCCTGTCCAGGGTGTACCCTGCCTCTCGCCCCATGACTGCTGGTATAGGCCCCAGCCCCCGCGCGACCCGACCGATGGATTCAGCGGGTATAGGAAATATACATGGGAATATTTAAATAGCATAGGGATAAAAAAAAAAGATATTGCTGCTAAATTAACATTTACACAATTCAATTAATGAATTTACTTCAACTTAATTTTGCTTATAGATGTTAAAGAAAATCTTTTCAGTAGTACTAGCATACTGACAATTAGAAGCTTGTTGGATATACTTAAATTAAGCTCTCATTGGCATTATTTAAAAAGATCCATGCAAATTGTTGCTCCGAGACAGTTAATCTGTGTTATTCTGGTAGCGGTGCATATATTACTTGGCTCTGACACAGTCTGTGATGTCACTGAAGTTCAGTTGTTGCAAAGCTGGAAATATAACATCCCAATGCATTCATGGTGATTGGAGAATTCAACTAAGTCTCCCTCTCTGCTACACCTCCTAGTTTCCAGTAGTTTGTCAACTGCTCCATCAAAGAAAATAAGTTGGATTCATTACATGCAAATGCAAAAGCTGCATTCAACTCCTCTGCCCTACCTTCATTAGAAAAATTAAACCACTATCTGCTTCTCCTAATCTCCAAGTATACATTCGTTTTTTCAGTGGCACCTATCACAGTATGGCCTTGTCTTAGGAAGGTGAAGATGATGCGAGGATGCTTTGAGTTCACAGACTGGAATGCACTTATCCAATAACAAACCCTGGATCTCCAGAGACCTGAAAATGCTGCTGAACATGAAAAAGAAAACCTTCTGGGATTTAGACAGGGAGTTTTTGAGGACATGTACAAATTAAAAGGTAGAATGCGAGCCAAAGCAGAACAACAGGAGAGATGTGTGATCAGGGATGAAGAAGATCACAGGCTTCAAGTTGAACGAAAATCAGACTGATAGAAGTCTGGACAGAGCCAATGAGATGAACGTGTATTCCAACAGGTTCAAATCAGATCAACCCTGAATTTGTCCGTTCCTTTTCTCCACCAACACAGAACTCATACCCTCCCTGTAGCGACCTCCTCCCGACCCTATCACACATCTATGATATCGCCTTCAGCCTCAGTCACGGATCTTAACACAGCTTCATGGACGTCTCCCCTCACATCAGGACACTCTGAGATCTCTGCTTCCCCTTTCAAACTTGTCTGTCGCCAGCAGTTAGGTGTAAAAGCAGCTAGAGAGACTGAACCAGAACAAGGCTGCAGGTCCACATGGTGTCAGCCCCAGGGCCACGAAAGCCTGTGCAGAACAAGTATTTGGGATTTTATAACACTTTAGCCTAAGTCAGGAGAAAGTTCCTATTCTTTGGAAGATACCCTGCCTTGTTCCAGTACCTAAAAGATTAAATCCATCTACCATTCAAGGATATAGAAGATTCCATCATCTAATTGCTTCAGCGAACTTTCATATGGACAAAGCACAATGAGAATTTTTTATTTCTCCAGTGCTTTTAATACAATTCAGCCTGTACTGTTATGTAAGAAGTTGCAATAAATACAAGGGGATGCGTACACAACCACCTGAGAGACAGGCCACAGTTTGTGAGACTGAAAGGTTGCGTTTCTGAAAAGGTGGTCAGCAGCACAGAAGCACCACAGATGACTGTACGCTCATCAATCCGTACACCTCAGACCTAAACCATGCAACACTATACAAAACAGAGTGCTGTCAACTCCAGATTACTGCAGTTTTCAGCTGTATCAGATATGGACAAGATGCTGAGTACAGGGAACAAGTTGATCACTCTGTGGTATGGTGTGGAAACAATCAACTCGTCTTGAACACAAACAAAACAAACAATATGACTGGGATTTTACGAGAACCAGGAATGTCCAAACACTGTATCCATCTTAGGACAAGAGGAGGAGATGGGTGAGGAATGCCGATACCAATAAGTTTACCTGAACAGCAGACAGGAAATGTTACACTGAGGCTTTCTTCAAGAAAGAACATAGCAGACTGAACTTCTTAGATAAGCTTAGGTCCTTGAGTCTCTCCACTAAGATGCTGCATATCTAGAAGTCTGTGGTGGAGAGTGCAGTCTGCTTTGCAACCATCTGTTAGGGCATCAGCATTAGTCATTAGCCTGTGATTTAAAGAAACTTTAAAGCTGGCTGTAGAAAGAAGAATGCTGCACAAGTTAATGAACATATAGAACAATACTGCACACCATCTAATTAACACTGTTGAAATAACAAAGTGTGTTCAGTCAGAGGCTTCTTCAGCTCTGCTACAACACAGAATGATGCAGGAGGTCATTTGCTAGCAGCAATAACCCTGTTTGATAAGATTTCAAAAATGACTGCAACAATAAAATTTCCCATTGAGGTAAATTATGTATATATATTTTTTTCAATTCATTTCATGAATTGAATAGGAGGATGTGTTTGCAGGGACATACTCCAAAACACTCTTCTGGTGGGTTATAATGCTTTAGGCCATATTGAGGCATGTACACTGGTAATGTGACAGAGCTTTTCCTTCTGTAGTTCTTAAAACAAAAATGAAATCATGTTCTCACAGCACTGTTTACAAACAATCGCCACTGATACAGAAACATGAAACATACCAAGAAAAAAAAAGTGGTACAGAAAAAAAAGTACAGAGGACATAATGGTAATACTTAGTAATTATTTTCAAAACCAGTTACCTTACCATTACAACGGTGTTTTTTTTTTTTTTTTTCCCTTGTCCTGTCCAGCATTATGGCAGCAGAATTGTAATCTGAATACCGTTTATGCTAAACACATTTGCTATGCCAAGGGAAGCTTTATGAATGTAAAGCTCCCCTTGACGCCCATCAACTCCTCATTTTTATTTATTTATTTTTGTTACAATATTTAACATGATCTGATAATAGTGCCGAACCGGACCGGGGGACAGAGAGAGAGGGAAAGCGAAGAAGAGAAAAAAAGAACAGAAACATGAAGAGACAAACATAAAAAACAATGAAAAATCCGACAACCAGCCGCTACACCTGTAAAAACAAAACTGAAGACGATTCACGGCTTTTGTGGGGAATCCAGCCTTAGAAGCACCAGGAGCACCTGTAAGCAGGCAAGCAGAGAACAAACACACAAACAAAAAAACACACAAGCAGCAGCAATCTCATATAATACACAGGTGACCTTAGACCACAGGACAGCACAACAACTTCTTAGTGAGCATAGTGAGCATGCTACTGGGCTAATGAATGTGTATGTGTGAGTGTGAGTGTGTGTGCATGAACATCAGTGTATAGTGTCACAACAGAGTCTCTTCAGTCAAAGGCTTCTTCAGTTTGGATGCAAAACGGACCGCTACAGGAAATCTTTCCTGCCCACAGCCATCAGCATCTATAATAACTCCTTGATTTAATTGAGTTACATCAACATTTAATTTCCGTCTGGGATAAATAAAGTATTTTTGAATTTGAATTTTGAATTTGAAAACTCTACCAGCATGTCATTCATGTATTCTGGACCTAAACCATTCTGTGATTTGTAGACGAGTAGCAGAACATTAAAATCTATTCTGTATCTGACCGGGAGCCGATGTAAAGACTTGAGAACTGGGGTGATGTGATGTGATCTCTTTGTTCTGGTTAAAACTCGGGCTGCAGCGTTCTGAATGAGCTGCAGCTGTTTGAGACTCTTTTGGGGGAGTCCAGTCAGAAGACCGTTACAGTAGTCAAGTCTGCTGGAGATGAAAGCATGAATCAGCTTCTCCTGATCTGTTTGGGACATGAAACCCTTAATTCTGGATATGTTCTTAAGTTGATAAAAGGCTGATTTGGTGACTGATTTGATGTGATTGTTGAAGGTCAGGTCTGAGTCTATCAGCACACCAAGGTACAACAAAGTTTCTTCCAAAAATGATGACATTGCAGCTAGTTTTGTGTTGGCATATGTAGCACCTACTATGGTAGAGACACATGTGCCACATTCTGACACCGCTGCTGTTTGATATCGTTGAAAAATAACTACATTCATGCTCAATCATGTCAAACGTCCTGTTGACATTCGCACAGACATCATCTGTTTGGGATGTATTTTGTTGTCATGTCAAAAAATAGGGCATACTCTGTTGTCAAACCAAGGCGATAATGGCTCACAATCTGACGTGGCAAAGCAAAAATCCCAGTCACCCTGAACACATAACAATACTGCAGCTGGAGAAGTCAGTTATAACTTCATCCTGGCCAGAGGGTTTTCAGAAATATTTATTTACAGTGACCAAAAACTACCACATATGTGGACAACAGGTGCAAACGCAAATAATAAAAATAGAAATAAAAGAA
This sequence comes from Odontesthes bonariensis, assembly GCF_027942865.1. Taxonomy (NCBI): domain Eukaryota; kingdom Metazoa; phylum Chordata; class Actinopteri; order Atheriniformes; family Atherinopsidae; genus Odontesthes; species Odontesthes bonariensis. Next base: position 26,400,955 of record NC_134525.1, on the reverse strand, counting down.
AAGAAAAATCTGTGTAAAAATCGTAACGAGACGTGAGAGGGGTTACTTTGGTATGTTGTTTGTCGGGAATAATTTCCATAGTATAATTCAAGCATTTAGTGCAGTGTGGAGGCCTGGACAGTCACTTTGGAGCAGCCGTAAATCGAGATCGAAAGCTTCTTTCTGCTACAAGTATACTAGAGCTGCATCCATTCCCAGGCAGGGTGGTTAAAACAGTACAGAGGCTATATTGCACATGCTGACCTCAATCCATTTTCATGGAGCTTTTAACAGGAAAACAAATGTTCTTTCATGAAGCCAAACAAACAGATGCTTAGTTTTACTGAGTGGCCTTTTACAGTGGGCTCAGTGCCCTTACTTTTACAGTTTCTCAGTTTTCTCAAATGTCATCTCTCCAATGAATGGTGTTTATCTGGCCATCTAATTCCTGCCACAGAGGGAGAGGCACAGAGAGACAAACAGGTTACCAGCCTCTGTGTTTTTTATAGCACAGTTATGGAAGGGTTGGCCTTTTTGGGGGGTTTGAACAATGTTGTGGGAGCACTCTGTCATTTCTCACTCTGTCATTTCTCACTCTGTGACGTTTAGGAGCTTGTGACGGATGGTTTGCTGCCTCCTGCCTCTTCCACATTAAACTGAGTGTGGTATCACTCAAAGTAGGGTTGTAATGCACAAATAACCAGCAGCCATTTTAGAATAAATGCATAGCTGTGGCAGCAGGATGCGGCAGACCTTTGGATGAACCCCAAATAGAGCCCTCTGTTTCCTATTTAGTCGATGCCCGTGATTTGTCACATATACACGTATACGGTCTGCTCCCTTACCACTCTGTAAGCCCCTGTTTCTTGTCTGGGTGGGGGCTTGAGGTAGTTAAGCAGACTGGCTGCTCCACCACTGGCCAGAGCAGAGTAGTAACTCTCATGTAGAACCACTTTCAAAGGCACATTGAATTGAACTGGATTTCATTTGAATGAATTTAACTGAATTTAATGATGCTTTATTCATCCCCGAAGGGAAATTATATTGTTGCAGTATAAACTACTGGACGGAAACTCACGACCAACAAGCCAATATCCAGGATGGAGAGATGTTTCTTCATGATGAGATGTCCAGGATTACAATATCTGTTAGGAAGGACAGTAATTCTTCCTCTTTCACTTTTATTTCTGTCTGCAATCTGTCAGGTCAGCCTGGAAGGTGTTCTTGCAGCCATGTCAGCTAGTACTATGTTTTCTCAAAGTCTGATGATGATCAAGGGAAGAAATTATTCAAACTTTCTCATCCTCTCTCTGTCTTCATCTTGGCCTACATTCTAGACAGCTCCTCTTCCTTTGGATTTAGGGGCCAATTCTGGGCATTGCTTTGGGTTTGGAAATTTAAAACAGCTGTTCCAGCGTGTTAACAACTTTCCCAGTGGCGTGGTTACATATCATTAGAGATATTACAGAAAATATTAGTTGCACCAGCAAAAAATATTTCATACTGTTGGGAATACAGTGCCATCTCAAAAATGTAAACCAAAGATTGTGACACTGCTATGTTTTGAAGATAAGTACAAATGTACCTGTTAGACCTTCTCTGGTAATCCCCAAATTTATTGTTCACAGTAGTGTTAACTCGTTGATTCTCAAAAGAGTACACCTCTGCATGCGCTTATTACACAATATTGCCAAAAGTATTCACTGGAGCGCAGTCATGTTGGAACAGGATGGGGCCATCCCCAAACTGTTTGCATAAAATTGGGAGCATGAAACTGTCCAAAACTCTAAATGCTTCAGCAACTAAGGGGCCAAGCCCTGCTCCTGAAAAACAACCCCACACCATAATCCCCCCTCTTCTAAACTTTCCACTTGGCACAATGCAGTCAGACAAGTACTGTTCTGCTGCCAAACCCAGACTCGTCCATCAGATTGTTAGATGGAGAAGCGTAATTTGTCACTCCAGAGAACGTGTCTCAACTGCTCTAGAGTCCAGTGGCGGCGTGCTTAAAGCTTCCAGCATGGTTGCCGCAATGGCTCGCTCGAGCGGTTTTGATGGTGTCACGGTTTCGTGCCAGACATTTATAGTGGCGCGAGTCGATGCGCCAGTAGTTGCAATTGTCTCCGTCACAGAGGTGTTGCTGCTACGTAAAGGTTACCGCTAACTACTCTACAACGACGAAAGTGGAGAAGAAAACAATGCCACTGTCAGCAATGACACCGCTGCAGTATCTGGAAGATGAAATGCTGCTTAGAACCTTGCCGGCAAAAAGGCGACGAAAGAGAAAGATTCCTTGCATAATAGCTGATGAGCCTGCAGAAGTTGAAATTTCAATAGGTGTGTTATCACCATTATAGTCTGATATAGTACTTGGAATATTGTTATAGGACTTTTAAGTGTATTGTGTTTCCTTTTCTTTATTTGTTTGTTATGAAATAGTGTGCTTCAATGGACACACTTGGGAATTATCGTTACCTTTCAGGATGCAATTATAATAATAGATCGGTTTTGTATAGCGCTTATTACTAAAAGCCGCTTCCAGTTAGTACCAGTGAATGAAACAACAGCAGATTCCTAATGACATTATTTATTTACAAATAATTGCACAAAGTATTTTACATGACAACTGTCAGCTGTGAGCCTGTTTTTGAGTTGGTCCACCGGATGGGTCGCCTGAGCTGCCTTTTCATGGCGTGCGCCAGGTGGAAATACGTCAATTTGACGTCACGTCCGGCCACGCCTTGAGCTATAAATCCAACTATAAATCCAGCTTTACACCCCTGGAGGTGATTGGAACACCTGAATTATTTGGATGGGTGAGTGAATACTTTTAGCAATATAGCGTATGTAAAACACTTTTTTTTTTAATATCTCCAACCTCACTTTCACCATTTCATATTTTGTGTTTACTTAAAACAATTGTATTGTTTAAATGATTTGCAATCTTTCTGGAGAGGCTGTATTGTTGGTAATATAGATGCCAGAACTCTATCACGTCCTACAGTGCCATAGGGATGCAATGTTATATTAGTGGCACACTTGAAAGAACATGAGTGGACCAACTGTGATTGGGCTGTACTGTGTCACATATTAACTGCTTGAATGAGAAATGTATTGGTGTTATTCCCTTCTTAAACAGAGAATTAGAGGTAGGAGGTACCAAGGTAAAAACAAGGCAAGTTAGAACTGTGTCACCTGGTGGCTCTGGGTTTTAGGCTACACGCATAGTCAGGAAAGTCTCTTGTTGATGTCTAATGGGGCCCTTTGTTGCATTTTTACTTTTTATTCTTCAACATTTTCTATTATCTCTTTATTGCTGACAATGAAAATATGTGCACATATACACTGTTTCAGGTTTCAGGTAAGTTAATATTTCACTTTACTGCAGAATAACTCAATGTTATGACTTTACAAATAATAAAACAAGGGCCCCTAGATTAAAGGATAACAGTTTGAGGAACTACTTAGTTAGGAAACTCACACTCGACATAACCTGTGAATTACGATAAAAATAAAGTCAGGGAGTCAGTCTTTAACACAGCATTTACCAGATATGAACGAGACTGTATTTTCTCATTCACACACAGCTTCAACATCTTCTCCTTTGGGCCTACTTGCTATGCATGCTTCCAGGCAACTTTTAACATCCCCTGCAGGCACTGAAGGAAGATTCTGATGTGACCTCAACAAGCCTGGAGAATGCTATCTGGGAGAAAAAATGGCTTTGAGTCATTACATCCTATTCTTGTCTTGTCTAGTATGATCCTTGCACCCTTGGCAGTTTTCTCAAACTCAAAAAAGGTCTCAGTAGACAAAAAGTTGTTATGTCATAAGAGAAAAGTTACCATTTTCCATATCTGCCAACTACGGATACATATTTGAACATTTTGGAGTAATCTTTTAAATAAAAACACATCTACATACATGAATATCAGATTTGAAATAACTGCTTATGGTGCCTTTGGCTTTTTCAGACAACATAACAAGTAAATAATTACCATTGAAACTTTTTAAACTCGACAGTTATGTATTTCAAACCGGAAACCAGTCTGATCACTCCTGCTTGTTGCTCTTCGGTGGGATGTAAAGTGATGAGCTATGATGTGAGTTGGCTGCTGGGCGATTGATACATGTTATCTAGGCTAGATAGAAGGAAATTGGTGTTGTCCATCTCATTAGCACCCATTGATCCACCTGAAAGCTACAGGGAGTAACGTGGGGAGGGAGAAATTGTGAAAGAGAAAGGAAAGGTTGTTGTTGCTGAGCTGGATGCAGGTGGAAACCAGAAGCAGTTCAGATCTTTTGATTACCCTCGTACTTTTTCGACTGCATCTCAGTGCAGAGATTCCCCACAGGAGATACTGCAAAATGGTTTGGAAGCAGGTCACTCAAGTGGGTTTAGACTGAAATATAATACTTTACTCATTTTAAAGTGATGAAGTAATAATGAAACGCAATCTGTGCAACACAGCAGGTCATTTTTGCAAGTTCCTTTTTTTTCTGTGGAGTCTGTAATCTCTGCTGCTTAAAAGCCTCTGAAATTACAGTGAATGCTCCACACAGTCAGGGACCTACTGTACCTGTAGCAGCAGGACCTTTTTTCACATCACATTGACATATAAGAGTCATAATTATCAGTCTATATAAACAACATCTAAGTCATAATATGGAAAGTAGGATTTTTCTGAAAGCGCTAATATATCTGACTTCGAACCGGCAAATTCAAGCAGACGTGGAGATCACAGATCAGCCGAAGTTAAATAATAACAGAAATGAAACAGCCATTGGGGTAGATTTTCTTGTGGCTTATACTGACGGAAACCCTGTTTTGTTGTTTCAAAGAAGCACATGAAAGGCATGAGCACTGAGATTTTTGTGGATCGCTATTTTGCATATTCAGCGTTAGTTTCCCCCTGAGAGCTATTATTAATTGTCTGTCTTTTGTATGCTGCCAATGGTCCTGGGGCCAGATGCATAAACAATGAGTACACACAATAAACATGTGTATGCCTTTTTCTGTCCAACAAAATCGATATTTTTAGAGGTAGGGTGTGCAGTGAGAATGCACACCTCACACATTCTTCAGACCAAGAATACACACATTATTAGAGCAATTTAACCACGTTATGGCGAAGTGGAAACAAAAAAAGACGTGGCACGATTACACGAGATAAAATAAAACAGCGAACAATTTCCAATTTCAAGGAGTTTGCTCATATATAACATGGTCTTATTTTATTGAAGGTCCTATAAGTAAGTGCAGCTGTGTATAACTGCCACATAAATGGCTCATACACTGTTGTAGGTTTCATGTGGCTGCTTTTCTGCTGTAGCCCTGATGATGATGTCTGTGTGTGAGCTGATGTATTCTTTTTTTCCTCAGCTGTACTGAACATTTCTTGCTTTATTTTTATTTATTTTTTTACCTCTGCAGGGTCCTTTATTTTCTAACTTAAAGAGATGGTCACGTTTTTGTCACTTTTTTCCATCCCGAAGATTTTGTTTGTGATTCCGAAGCCGAGAGAACAAATGCAACAGATTTCTTTTCCTCTCCTTCATTGAACAACAAGTCTTACTTTCATAAAGCCCCGTTTCTTCTGTCACTTTCATCGTCATGTCTATTTAGTTGTGGTGCAAGCTATCTTTGTACATGCAAATCACGGAATAGCAGGCTTGCAGGCTTACATGTAATTTCACAATGGCTGAGATTTATAAGAGAGAACCAAACAATACACAGCTTTATAAATTGGGTGAAAAAAAATGTATATATGCTGATTTCTGCCTTTGTGCGTATGGCACTTTTATTCATGATTTACATAGAGTATTTTGCATCTGCAAAGTCTCAAGAAAAATTTGAACATTATTAAGCTGAAGATTGAAGTCTTGTAAACAGCTATGTGAAAGTACAAGCAAATGTAATAAAGTCGGATGGATGTTAGTTTGTTTGTTTCTGTTTTACAAGAGCCGAACAGCCCAGCCAATAACAACTTAACTCGACTTATTAGTAGATTGCAAATAACCAGCTCCGTCTGTGTGGTTACTAAATTACTTGCATTTCATCATCCACAGGTCTGCTTGTTTGGGACCTTATTTCAATTTGAGCTGCTCTTTGCAGATTGCTGTGGTCATTACTGAAATGATCTGACTTTGTCTGTTTTCATACTTCAACACAATTAAAGAATTCTAGATTGGAGCAGCTTCTGCAGTAATGTGGATGTTGTACCATTCTTTCACGGTGAAGAGATAGCTGAGCCGGTAGGTGATTTTATTGTTATAAAATTCTTATTCTCACTCAGAATGTTCAAACAACCAGCTTCTCAGTTAAGAAGAGGTACATTAATGAGAAAACAAGTGCTCAGTTTAGGGAGGCCATAGCTATCTTACCAACAATGAGCGCAGAGTCGGTTGAAGGACTGCTGGATCATTTCAACTTAAAAATTTTGAATGTAATGGAAGCTGTTGCAACGATAATAATCAAGAGCACCTTGATCAAACAGAAAACCCCATGGAGAAACACCACTACGGTCAAAAACCTGAAAAGAGAATGCAGGAAAGCTGAACGTAAATGGAGGAAAATAAAGCTTCAGATTCACTATGAGCTGTACAAACAAAGCCTGCGTAGTTATAACAATGAGCTGTGCAAGGCCAGGCAGCTGCATTTATCTGAATGATTAATAAGTATGTCAACAATTCTCGAACTCTGTTTGCTATGGTTGAAAAACTCACAAATCCTCCTAAACAGTCAAACCCAGACCTCCTCTCCACTGAGAAATGCAACGAATTTGCCAAATTTTTTAGCCAAAAAAAACCCAACAATTAGACAAAACAGTCATGCAACACAGACAAACAAGAAAACTAATCTGTGTCGAAAACCTAGAAATAACTCTGACGTTATGTCACAATTTAATATTGTTGATTTAAAAATCCTAGAGGAAACAGTTCGGCATCTGAAATCAACAACTTGCACTCTGGACATAATACCATCCGACTTTTTAAAAACTGTTTTTACCTCAGTAGAAAGTGATCTCCTACGAATAGTTAACAGCTCACTGGCATCAGGCATTTTTCCCAAGTCACTAAAGACAGCTGCCATTAAGCCACTCCTAAAGAAGAGAACTCTAGATGCCTCTATGATGAACAACTACAGACCTGTCTCTAATCTCTCTTTTATATCTAAGATTATTGAGAAAGTTGTATTTAACCAGCTCAACGACTTTCTGAATGAAAGTGGAAGTCTTGATAACTTTCAATCAGGCTTCAGACGTCATCACAGCACTGAAACAGCTCTGGTCAAAGTGTTAAACGACATTAGGTTGAATACTGATTCTGGTAATGTTTCAGTCCTGGTTCTGTTGGACCTCAGCGCTGCGTTTGATACTGTAGATCACAGAATCCTGTTGCACATGTTAGGAAGCTGGGGTTTGGGTTTTCTGTTTTTCTCCACTAGGGGAGTTCTGGAGCCTACCTGGAGGACGGTCTTGAGATTATTGCTCACACCTGAGTCTCATCTATAATCATCAGCAGCAGGATAAGAGGAGCAGGTTGCCAGTCCTTCAGCACCTGAGTGTTAGCCATACATGGTAGTCTGAGCCGCTCCTTGTGTTTTCCTGGTTAAACCAAAATTATCTATTGAAGTTTACCTTGCAGACTTAAAGGGATAGTTCGCCTCTTTTGACATGAAGCTGTATGACATCCCATATTAGCAATATCATTTATGAACATTGACTTACCCCCTGCTGCGTCCTGTGAGCCGAGTTCCAGCCTCGTTTTGGCGTTGATGAAGGTAGTCCGGCTAGTTGGCTGAGGCTTAAAAAATAAAGCGTTTTGCTTCTCAGCGCCAAGCGATTGTGAGGTCTGACTTTTTCTGGATGGACGATTTTGTGATGCATATTGTTTTGAGAAGCAAGACGCTTTATTTTTTTAAGCCCCAGCCAAATAGCCAGACTACCTTCGTCAACGCCAAAACGAGGCTGGAACTCGGCTCACAAAACGCAGCAGGGGGTAAGTCAATGTTCATAAATGATATTGCTAATATGGGATGTCATGCAGCTTCATGTCAAAAGAGGCGAACTATCCCTTTAACCCTTTGTGTTTTCTCATCAAGGTTACCTCCCTGTTGTCTCCTGATCCCAGTCATCACAAACTCCTCAGTAATCTTGTGTCTTCATTAACTTCCACTGGATTCTTGGACCCATTTCCACGGCTGGCGTAACCTGCTCCTCCCTGTGAACAAACCTGCGAACCCTGTCCGTCCTCCAACTCACACCCACTACAAACTCCCTCTGGATTTCTCCAAGGATCCTCGGACTCTCTGGACCTCACCTGAAACCTCCCTTGGACCCAAGCCCCTAGCTTCCACTCACCTCTCCCTGGCGGACTTCCGTTTCCCCACCTGTAAGTTATCCATTCACAAAATCTTCCTGGCTATAAACATTCTGGAACTCACCTTTTTCACTTCCCACTGCAGAACCCAAATAACTCCAACCTCATCAGCAGCAGCGCCGGACAAAGAGACTCTTCATACCATCTTGTATAATACACTTTATTAACCATCTTATATCTCCTGAGAGAATCCTTGCATGTGGGTCATATAACACCCTAAAAACCATGACAGCACAGGCTGGAAAACTGGGTTGGACTTTCTGGAGCGGTCCTTAACTGGTTCAGGTCCTACTAAGCAGGCCGGAATTATTTTGTTACAATTTGCAGCTATGAATCTGAGCGAGTGGCCATGACTTGTTGAGTCCCCCAGGGGTCAATTCTTGGAGCTCTTCTATTTAACTTGTGTATTCTCCCTTTGGGTCAGATATTGCAGAATTTTAACATCAATTATCACAGTTATGCAGACGATACACAATTTTATGTGTCTCTGTCACCGGACGACTGCAGCCCAGCAGACGTACTGTGTCAGTGTCTGGAGGAAGTAAACATCTGGATGAGAGAGAATTTTCTACAATTAAATGAAGACAAAACTGAGATCATTCGGTTTGGGAGCAAAGAGAAGAGGGTCAGCGTTGGTAAATATCTTGAGACTCGGGACCTTACAATCACTGACCAAGTTCGTAACCTCGGAGTGTTGATAGACTCAGATCTGACTTTCAGCAGCCACATCAAAGCTGTCACCAAGGCAGCTTTTTACCACCTCAGAAACATCAACAGAATTAAAGGTTTCCTCTCCCCAAAAGACCAGGAGAAACTCATCCATGCATTCATCTCCAGTAGACTCGATTACTGTAATTCTCTTTTAACTGGACTTTCCAAAAAGAGCATTAAACATCTGCAGCTCATCCAGAACGCTGCTGCTGGAGTTTTAACCCGGACTAAGAGATCTGAACACATCACACCAGTTTTGAAATCTTTACACTGGCTTCCAGTCAGTCACAGAATAGATTTTAAAAGCCTGCTGATGGTTTACAAATCCCATAACGATTTAGGCCCAAAATACATCTGTGATATGTTCAGAGAAAATAAACCCAGCAGAGCTCTTAGATCCAAGGACTCAGGTCAGCTGGTCCAGTCCAGAGTCCAGACTAAACATGGAGAAGCAGCATTTAGCTGTTATGCTGCAAACAAGTGGAACAAACTGCCAGTGGAGATTAAACTTTCACCAAATGTAGACATTTTTAAATCCAGGTTAAAAACATTTCTTTTCTCATGTGTCTATGCATGAAATCTGCACGATATCTTTTAACTTATCTGGACTGTTGCTTGTTTTTAAATTCATTTAAATTAATTTTATTTGTTTCTCTTTATATTCTTTTATGCATTTTTAATGCTTCTTCCACTCCCTGCTGCAATGCTTTATTTTATGTAAAGCACTTTGAATTGTGCGATACAAATACATTTGATTTGATTTGATAAAAAGTCATTGATTCTTATAAAAGTCCTATAAAATGTATTGATTATTTACCGGATGATCTCTGTTCCTACCCTCGTGCATGGTCAGGAGTGGGTCTTGAATGAAAGGCTGAGGAGCTCAGTCATCCAGGAAGAGCTCAGACTCGTGTCACTCTCTGTTGGATCAAAATGAGCTAGTTGTGGTGGTTCAGGCATCTGGTCAGGATTTGTTCAGAAGCCTCCCAGGGGAGCTGTTCGGGACATGTCCTACCGAGAAGGGGACTCGAGGCACAACCAGGATTCACAGATGGGGTTACATCTCTTGCCTGGCTTAGGAACATCTTGGTGTTTCCCTGGAAGACCTGGAGTAGTCAGCTTAGGCTGAAGATTGATGGATGCAATATATGTGTATATGTGTATATATACATTTTTATATTCACACATTTCTAAACATGCCAGACTAAAAAAAAAAAAGATAGCTGGCTTTCTGGCCATTAACCCCACTGTTGGGGAACTATGGCAACCTACAGTGAGCTCGCCACAGCCTCAGCTGCTCAGCTGGTGCAGAAGCAGACTAGGAGCCAGAAAGGGAGGACCATATCTTCTCATCCTCACCCCATCTCATCATTCTCCACCCACGTATTCTCCCCAAGGCTCCCCCGTAGAACAGTGGAGGCAATATTTTATGACAGAATCTCTCAGACTATTAGGCACCCAGAGGCACCTCTGGGAGCCACCTCTCTCTTGCTGTCTCCCTTGTTTGACTCTCCTCCCTTCGCTGTCTTCCTTTCAACACCCCACCCCTCCCCTGCTCTGGCAACACAGCTGTTATCTGCGGGAGATGAACACTCACATGCTCACAGACGCACACATGCAGACAAGAGTTCCCTCATGAACATTTATTATTCGGCAGCCCCCACACACACAAAGACACACACCCCCATCTAAACATACAGACACACAAAGACATGCGCGTACACATGCACACACGAGGACACATTTCACCTCTGACAACAGTAAACTCGCCTTTTCTTCGTTCGACAGTTTTTTACTTTGACAGCAAATGCAAAAGAAATTTAGAGAAACACATGCAGATGAAAACAGAAAGGCAAACAGGAAGAATGGATTTTGCCTGGAGAAGATATCAGTATACACAAATGCTGCCGAGTGTTTCAGAATGTGCAAAACTCAGACGAGTAAGACCATGAAAACTAACGGGCAATGATTAAGAAAATATATTGGAGAATTGAGAAAAATACTTACTAATTTGACAGCTGATCGTGTTTTTAGCTAAGAGTATTGTTTGTATGTCATTTTGTTTTTGTCTGATCAACTTGGAAAACAGAAATGTGAGCGTGAGCACGGCGTTGTATGTTTGAGATGTAAAATTTGTTCAAATTACATCTTGGTATGAACACAAGCAACAAGTTTCTGCTTCATTCACTGTAGCATGTGCAGAAGTTAGGCTCATTTCATATCTGTGTTTACACACACACACACACACACACACACACACACACACACACACTGTAATTGGTTTGCAATAAGACAAATCTGATTGGCGAGTAAAACAGACGATTGGCGCATTTCCACTAGCTCGGCACGGCTCGGTTTGTTTGTGTTTCCATACAACCGAGTATCACTTCGTGCCTCCTCGACGTGGGCGGGGTCGTCGTAACACGGCTGCGCGAAACCACCGTGACGTCTCGTAGCAGTACAAACTGAAGCGGTAGAATTTGGAGTCTTGTCTTGAGTCTTGTATTTATTTACATTCTAGTCAGTCGTCGCGCGGTTATGACGCTTCCAGTGACGACACTCATCGGCCAATCAGTGGAAGGCAGTCGGCCGACGTCACGTTTTAGAAACGCTTCGGCTCGCTTGGAACCAGGGCTGAGGTGATACCAAAAGTCTACCCGGTTGCAGGTACTGCCTGCTAGTGGAAACATGCAATATGTTTGTCAGGTATTCAGTTAGGTGTGTATAAAGCTGGGATATAATTTCAGTCATTTCAGAAATGACTTCAACAAGTTCATTTTATTTCTGTACCTATTTTCACACATTCAAATATGGTGAAACAAATTACAAAAGATAAGTACAAGTTACAACATGTATGAACCAATTCTAGCATTATAGATTAGAATTCACTGGGACTTTGGTACTATGTCAGTGCATTGGTGAGCACCTGAATGTTTCAACTGTGGCTGTTGGCGGATCATGTAAGATTTGTGGTTTTCCCGAAAGACTAACATTTTGCAAACCTTGATTTTTTGGGAAACATCCGTCTCATTCTGCCCTGGAACAAAGTTGAATCTGAAGCACCTCCGAATGCTTGAATTCACTGAGGACAGAACCGGCTGCATTTCCTTATTGATAACCGACTCTAAAATGGACAAAGATACTCTATACACCAACAGTCTCAGGAATGAACAGTGTCTGAACAGTCTCTGTCTTCTTCATCAGTCCAGAAGCATGAAGACACGCGTGTGTTAAAAAAAATCAATTTCTTTCATTTGTGATTCAAATCAGAATTTCAGAAAATAAGAATCCAAAATCTTATGTAAAGCCTTGCACCACAAAATCAGGTATCAGATGGACTTTAGAAAGTCAGGTGTAGAAGCCTAATGTCCACATATGCTGCTTCAAACAGAACTTTCACTCGGGCATAAAGGTTGATAATGAACATATTTTCTTCTACTGTAACATTTCTCTGCACCACTTTTCTTCTGTTTAAAATCATGTTGCTCATAATCTGTTGCAACAACTTGCAGTCACTATTTTGTATAGATTTTGTTTGCTAAAATGTTTATCATTTGAATAGCCCAACATGATATTAACTTATTTAATATGATTATGAGCTGGTGCACTGGCGTAGCCAGAAAAAAGACAGTGGATGTGCACCAGCAAATACTGGGTGTGCCAAATTTATTTTCAACAGAGTGTTACACCTCCACAAACATTCAAAAGAATGTATCTCTGGAATACAACATTATCAACACAAAATATATCCACACGTTGTGTGCGTTCTCATAGTTCACACCAGGGGTCCGTTTCACAAAGCAGGTTCAACAAACTCTGAGTCTATTCCTGAACTCCGAGTTGATCTACTCTGATAGAAAACTCTGAGTTTTCGGTTCCAGAAACGCTGATTTGAGTGAGTTTAGTCGACTCTGAGTAGTTTCACCTTGAGTTTAGCGCGTGCACCACCACTTTAAAAAGCCAGCATCAATGGAGCCCCGATTCGACGAGTCACCGTGGCAACGGGGAAGAGGAAGGGCTATGTTTTTCACCAACCTTGAATTGGAAATCTTAATGCTCTGCAGCTAAAAAAGTGTAAGTTTAAATGTAGTCCTTTGCAATCACAATAATATTACAGGGAAACTGCTTGAATGGTAGCCCATTCATTTATTTAATTTAGATGCAATCCTGCGGGGGAGAAGTGCACTTGGCAGCAGTTTAAGATGAAATATAAAAACATTGTTCAAACAGGTGAGACCTCAGCATGGAGGTTCATTTTGATCATGTTTTACACTGTAAAGTAAATATTAAGTGGCTATTTCACTGTGCAGTTGTTTTATCCCCAACATAATGCTGTTTTCACACATAAATGTCTTCTCATCTATATCATGTTCTGTTAAATAATTAAACCTATTTACACTAAACACAGACTTCTACTCAGCCAACAGAAAGAAGGCAGATGCCCGTAAAACCGGTGGTGGCCGGCACCGCCACCTCTAACGGAGGCAGAGGAGCTGGCCCTAAGCCAGAATATTGGAGGGCCAGTGGCTGAGGGAATCCCTGGAGGGAGTCCAGCCCCAAGACACAAGTGCCTTTAGAAAATATAATAGGCCTATATATATATTTTTTTAAGCCTATTCATACAAATATGTATTTGTCTTTTTTTCTTTTGTCCCAACAAAATTCTGATGGTGCCGCTCAAAAAGATAATTATCTGTAAATGGTAAAACATCTATGATAAACATCTCCCGATGAATATTTAATTCTCTGCGCAATAATGCTGCACCTTCATCCACAGGTTCGTTCTCAAAAGGACATGCCATGTTCGTGAAAAAAGTCGCCTTCTACTCTTCCTAATCGACTTCTAGAACTAGAAAAACTACCTGCTACGCCAAAACTCGCTCTGCTGAATGAATGAATGAGGAAATCAAATGGCGTATGTGGCTGAAAGAGGGCGGACACAGAGAGAAACTCGAGGTTCCTTAAGTAAAACCTGGTCCCGACCAGGTTAGGTTCAGAGAGTCTGTTACTACGGTAACTGACCGAGAGCTTAAGTTACCTCTCTTTGTGAAACAGGCTAGAGTTACCCCTCTTTCTCTGGGTTGAGTTACCTCCCTTTGTGAAATGGAAAACCCAGGGTTTCCCTCATTTCAGGGTTAATAAACTCAGAGTTTTCTCTAAACCTGTTTTGTGAAACGGACCTCGAGGTGGTCTAAACATTCACACTTGTGACGTGCTCTCAAATCAATAAATAACAAAGTAATACAAAAAGCACACTTTGTGTTTTCAAAAAAACACCGCAGAAACACAACACACATACAGACATTGCGTGCCCAATGAACATAGTGAAATATAACACACTCATTTATCTCTCATAGAGCCATAACGTATCCACATTACGCATGATCAACAAAGCTGTTTAACCATCTGAACACAACTATTGGGCTTAGCAGCAGAGTAAAGGACACAACGATTTTGCTGCTTAACTGTGCACACTGAGCAGTTCCCAATTTAAAGGGGAAGACGGCGTGGCTTACCGAGTGAACGCATTCGTTATTTAATCAGAAATAACGCTACGCCAGGTTGGCAGGTGCAGGTGTCGCAACGCTTCGTCCGACTGCAATTTTTTTGGGTGTGCCAGCTGTCTCTTTGGGTGGCTATGCCATTGATCTGGTGGCTTGACATAGTCAAGGGTTAAAAATGGAACATTCACACTGATTGATCATGTGACGCAGCTTTTCTGTCTCTGTTTGCTGCATATGCAGACATTCCAGTAAATTCCTACAGAGTCACACAGAGGTTTAATGTGTTTACTCTCAGATTTATTTGTGTTGCACCTTCAAAACTGCTGTTCTTAAGTTGTTATACACGAATAGCAGAGGATGGAGCACTGCCGTGTGACCCTGGGTGCAGCAGTGGAATAGAGCTATCCTAAATGATGTAGTTATAAAGTGAAATTCCATTATCCTGCTACCAGAAGATGTGGAAATGCACAGAGGTGTTGATTTGCTGTCAAAGGTGAGCATTAAGGCTGCACAATTTTCACCCAGGCCCACAATGTCCTCGGGGAGTTTATTTGGTAGCTGTATTGGAAGATTATGAGTAAAATACCAAGGAGAGTTTATTGGTGCTAAAAACAGCTTTCCCTACAGCTTACACTGATACAGCGAGGGCAAGAATTGTATTAGTTTGTACAGAAAATCCAACATTTTTTGGATTCTGTGCAAACATTCTAGGTTAATCTGTGTTGCCCGGTCTCAAAGAAAGAAATTTGAAAAATATTGACATGAAATCTTTTCCAGCATTGGAAAACATCATGAGTTTAAGGAAGGATGGGAGTGGAAATCTCTAAGGAAAAGACGACCATGCTTCAATGAGCTGTGATGTTGGTTTGCAGCACTGAGACGACGACGTTCAATAAATATTCAACAAAGTGCTTTGGATGCTTTGTTTAGTGCAATCTCATTACGTTGCTACACAGAGCTTATATCACATGTGTGTTATGTGGGCGTAATAAGTTATAATATCAGTCAAGGTTGTTGTAATTGATAAAAGTAAGGAAACAAAAAGTGAAGGATACCACTGTGACATGTGAACCTGTCATCATATTTATCCATACAAATCCCAATTAATATAATCGAGCATTTATTTAAAAGTTGCAGCCCCAAGGAATTGTGGGATAGAATTATTTCCTTGTTAACTGAGATAATAAAGGAAGCACTGGAGCTCCTTTCCTTGATCCATCCATCCATCCATTATCTTCCGCTTCTCCGGGGATCGGGTCGCGGAGGCAGCAGCTTGAGCAGAGAAACCCAGACGTCCCTGTCCCCGGCCACTTCCTCCAGCTCTTCTGGGGGGACCCCGAGGCGTTCCCAGGCCAGCCGAGAAACATAGTCTCTCCAACGTGTCCTGGGTCTTCCCAGACAACCAGGTAAGCAACAATAACAGGAAGTAAAAGGGAATGCACCAGGGGATGGTTCTTAAGAAATAAAATAGGAAGTATGGATAACCAAAACAAGGCAAATACCAAAAAAAAAAAAATCGCAGAAGATTTACGCGACAGAAATAAAAGAATCAAGACTAATCCAAAAAAGCCTGGAGATCCCAGCAAAGGCCAATCAAGAAGCAATATGAAAACTGATAAAGTAAGCAAATACCATAACACCCTAAACAAGTTGCACCTTGATCAGAATGTTTTTAGCTATCATCAAGCTTCTGACGGAAGTCAGGTTGGATATTTGACAACTTTTCCTGGTAGAATTAACTCCTGAAAAGCTCCAACTTCTATGCAAAACTGATATACCCACCCTTCCTGAGTCTGGTTCTGCCAGAGGTTTCTTCCTGTTAAAAGGGAGTCGTTTCTCTCCACAGTCGCCTCAGGCACGCTCAGGCCGGGAGATTGGACCGAAAAACAAACAGTTTTCAGTGCAATCTGTTGGTTTTCTTAGCTAGGAAATTGTTTTTGAATTGGCTCTATATGAACGAATTGGATTATTTTATGAATTATGATTATTATTAATTAATTGAATTCCAATTGGCTTGAATTGGACTTACTATCTAAGTGCCTTGAGATGACATTTGTTGTATTTGGCACTATATAAATAAAAATGAATTGAATTGAATTGAATATATTTTTGATACAGTTGTTCAAGAATATGGGAACAATGGCCAGCTGCACGTGGGACTATATTCATCATAGCATTGCTTTGTCACCATGCTGACATCTGTAATGGAGCTCAACATCTCTCGGCCAAATCAAACTTCATAGCCAATCAGTCATTTTATGCAAAAAAAAGTACATTTTGGAAAGCACAAATCACTCTAGCATTCAGAGTCATAAATGTTACACACATAAGAGTAAATACCAAGAAAAAAAGAAACCAACCAATCAGAGGAGTGGCATTAAACAAAAGGCCATAATAGCTTCTCATTGATCCTTTCTAAAGTGGATCTTTGTTTGGTTTTTATTAAAGTGAAAATGCTTTTCAGTTCCTCTCACTAAGTGGATTTAGCATGAAGCTAGTTGGGAGCTAAGTTACAATCAACACCGTGAACAAAGCAGAACCAATCTGAGTACTTCATAAACTAATTGATTAGTTGTTTGGCTCATTTCCTTTCCTTATTTCCCTTTTTGCCCACTTCTGCAAGATTACACTGCACAGGAATGAGAACGGCTCACAATATCAGACGACATCTTTCTTTTCTTCATGATGCTGTACATATTGACTGTTGATTTATCCAAATGAATACAGTCTGTAAGTTAAAGCCAAGGAAAAAAAATATGATACAGCTTATTGATCTTTGACACTTCATGGAGAGCCTGACTAATTTGTTGTCACTTCCAGGGTGAAAATAGAAATGTTATTTTCAGACCCTTTCAAACCCTTTTCAGGATTCATCATTACATAAAATGTTAAGCTAGATATTTGCAGTGTAATAGTCACATCGATTAAATCAAAGTGCCATTCTGAAGAGATTACTGGGGATTCATTATTTGTAATTACTATTTTCTAGTTTGAATCTAGTTGGCTGATCACATCAATGATTCTCGTCTTCAAATATGGCTTTAATTTCTGCTGTTGCAGCACAGAAACTCTTCTCAGTTTCATCAAATTTTTAAATGCTTTACTCCCAAATTGTGCAAACCCGAGTGGTAGTCTGTGCAATGTTTAACCCTGAAAGTAAAGTCAGTTGTTATGAAAGCATTTAAAGAACAATTATGGGTAATTTGAACCATTCTTGCATCTGTCGTTATGAAAATTGTGTTGAAAAATTTAAGCTTATTTTGCGCACCTCATTGGTCTGTAAAACGCTTAATTGTTCTATTCCCCAGTGAAGGGAAAAACAAGATGAAATTAATTAAACAATAAAGTTACAGATACATGGTTTGTAAAAAAAAAAAAAAAAAAAAAAAAAAAAAAACAACACCAATGAGCCACGAGCGCTGGTAGACCAGAACAATGTTAAAATTCGAAAGCGTGATATAAACCTGCTGGTCTACCAAAGGATATGCTGTCTGTCTGTGCATGGAGAGGAGATGACAAACTGGGAAACAGCAGCCAAAGGCTGCATTTGAGTCCCCATGTGAGTCACAGTAAAAGTTGGAAGGTTAAAGAAATATTGAAACTCTGGACTTTGATCCTGGACGCTGGAATTTGAGATCGTATCCTAGCAACAATGTTATGCAGATCCCATGAACCCGATCTTATTTTTGTTCTTTCAAGTCAAGTGGGACTGTTATCTTTGGATTTCTTTTTAGATTTGGTTTCGGTTAAACAAACAAACATAAAAATAATAAATCCATCTAAATTTTAGAATGCACATAAACATGTTAGTTCGACCAAAATCTGTCGAGGTCAAAGCTCACAAATACTAACTAGCAGCCAGATAGTGCAGCTGGGGTTCAAAACACTCCCTCATGTGTATATGCTCAAATAGACTCAAATGGGCCCAGGTACTCTGTACATGCTCCACATTTTATCTTTTTTAAATCTGTCTCTATAAACAGTCATGGTTGCCAAATCATTTCTAGAAAATCACCATTCAGGAAACTTAAATATGATTTTTCCTGCGTGTCTTTCTACCCTCTTTCCTGTCTCTCTCCACTAACCTGTCCATTAAAGGAAAAATATCCCCAAAAAAGATAATGACAAAAAAAAAAGCAGTAGATATACCAATTTATGAATCATAGCTCCGTATCCTCAGAGCATTAAATCAAACACAGAAACACGCTTGTTCCTTTCAAATGGAATCAGACCAAACAACGAAGCTGCCTCTGGTGTTGCTGTAAAACGGCAACTTCAAGATGACATGATGCTTACAAATCAGAAGCATCTGGAGCAGAGAATAAAATCACAGTAGACTACCTTATATCTTACTGACAGTCATCTTTTCACAAGAGAACCAGACAACAACAGGTTGTGGATTATGGCTTTAATGAAGCATTAATATGATTCCACCACCTCCGGCTCCTGCTGTTGTTCACCAAGAGCGAGAAAGGAAGAAGAAATGAGAGCAAGGGGAACAGAAAAGCATTGTAACTTAGAGAGAGAGAGGGAAAGGAGTGATACTTGCATCTTCTCCAGTCAAGCAGACTCTGGTGGTTTAAATGATTGTCGTGGGACCAGCGTCTGCTGTAGTCATATTAAACAACAGCTTGTCTGCAGAAATAGGCTGCAGGGCTGTTGGTTTACTCTCCATCTCCTTCCCTCACTTATTGTTCTACCCCCATTTGTTGTATTGCAGTGTGTGTATGTGTGTGTGTGTGTGTGTCTGTGTAGAAAAACATAGTGTGTGTCATTTTATAAACAAGTTTCTGTGTAAATGTATCCTGCATGTATATGTATGTCTTTCTGCATTTGCATTTCCTTTGCATTTTGTAGTCATGGACGATGCATTTAAAAGCTTGGTCTTTTTGCCTGTGAATATGCGTATGTGTGTGTGTGTGTGTGTGTGTGTGTGTGTGTGTGTGTGTGTGTGAATGCTACAGTGTACATGTTAGGAGCTTTTTCCAAATACACACAGTGACTCCCATGTGGCTGACGATTGATTTAGAAATGACCGGCCTGCTCACTCACACCATCTGCTCCCCTAACGAAGAGCGACAGAGAGAAGGAGAGATGAAGAGATATTCTCCAAGTCTGTCTCTCCTCTCTAAAGCATTGTACAATGAAACAAACAGCTGAAAGAGAGGAAACAAAACCAGGCTTGATTCTGCGTGGACGTGTATGATCTGACTGAGATGCAGCGATGTTGTTCTGGTGCAGAGGATGTCGGCCTACCATCAGGGTCAGCTTGGAGCTGCTTTGGAGAGGCAGCTGGCAAGCACGAATCAATACATACAGTACATGTGAAATGTGTCATTCTACTTTATCTCTGATGTAAGAGTCTGAAAGTAAACTGTATTCCAATAGAACAGGACTGATTAGATTATGATAAAACTAAGAAACTACACGACAACTACAAAAGGAACATAATTGAAACCAGATCATTTTTTTCCGATATTCTTGGCAATAAATTGATACATGGTCATTTCATGCAACACATCTAAACCTCACAGAGATTAACACACAGAAGAAGAAAAAAACCTCATACATAGCAATTACTCTGTAGTTCATCATTATCTATACAGTAAACCTGCCACTGTATGATTCCCAGTAAGCATTTTGATAAGTTTCAGAACACATAGACTGATATTAACATTTAAATCATTTTATTTGATGTCACAGATGTAAACTCCTTTAAAAAAAAAAAAAGTTTGGATTGTGTGGTTACATTTTTGGATTGGTGAAATGACATAAAGTGCACTCCAGACTTCTCTGGATGGGCAACATAAACTCAAACCACTTTAACATGCACTAAGAACTGAAATGAACGTGTCAAAACAACATTAACACATGGTCAGTTGTTAGGAAAAACTATACCAGCGATATACTCGAGAATTTTCTCATGAGGACCAACATTCACCAGTTCAAACAAAGTAAATAGTAAGTGAATGTTACGTTTCCACGTCCCAGGATAGACGTAAACTGACAAACAGTCAGGCAGCAGCTGACAGCGATGTGCTGAAACTCCTGTCTGATCTTCAGCGAATAAAACACCCACGTTTTGACAGTCTTTTTGCTGTGGCTGTTTGTTTAGAACAACACGGTGTGCTCAAAGTGAGTGAAGGGATTACACTCCTGCATGGTTTACTCTTTTAAAGCCTTAAAGTTCAACTACATTAATTTAATCTCTGCCACCATTTTATTTCCGGTCCACGGTGCTGTTGGACAGAGTGAAAACAATGCTCTTAAAGAAGGCTTTCACACCTCCAAAAGTCTCTGATAAACATGTTTTCAGGTTTTGCTGGTCTGGAAAAGTGCCATGTGGATAAAATGTACTTACTTACTTACTATAACCACCTCTCCACTCTATTAGTGAGCAAGCTCTGTGCTGCAGCTACTTTTCCTTCTTAGCCACTTGTGGAACACACCACAGCTCCCTTCCAGGGAGGAGCCCACTATGAGGAGTCGCTTTTCCGACTTCGCCTCTGTCATCCCTGCAAAGCAACTACAGCCCGGTGACATTGAAATGAGCTGCACTTGCAAATCAATTTCATCGATTCATTTTCAAAACATATCCTTTTGTTTCCAAACATAATTCAGTCTCTCCAATAACCAACAGCAGGAGGAGGAAGTGTGGCAGAGAGAAAATGGGCTGACCTCTCTGCTGCCGGCAAACATTTAACGGATGGAGTAAGAGACAGCGCTAAGTGCAAAGCTTGAACGAATTACAAGAATCTACCAGTTGACAAAACCAGGTAGTATATATAGCGGGGAAGGTAATGACTGATGTCATACAGGTGTGTGGCAATCAGCAACTGAAACCTGATGTGAAACAAAAATGGGAAACAAAGCAAAGATGAAGCCTCAAGGGATACAGCTCTCACAAAACTGAACTGGAAATAAAGTTCTCCTCCCGTTCGTATAAGTTTATACTGGTCTCTAACAGCTCCTGTTTCCTCTGTTCTTTTAGAATTTGCTTAACAAAAGACCATGACATATTTACTACTGAAATTCGGATAATATCACCACAACATCGCCTGACAAAAGAAGCATTCACATATGCTAAACACACCGACTGTGCTGTGAATTCAGCTGGATTTACAGGCCCAACGATCTCTCAGGGGAAGGTGAAAAGCAAATGAATGTGCTTCTTATTTTTCTTCCTCTCATATAGTGCGCTGCTTCCATCTGGTAAACAAACCACAAGATGTTCCCACATGCGCAGCTTCTTCACATCTACATCACCTGCCATGCAGTCAGCTGAATGTGCTGCCCTCCTCTGTCGTTTTGTGAGCACAGAGGACACAGTTGTGCCTGCTGTGGGGAAGTAAGACCTCATACTCATACCGTGGCGCTGGCAACTTGCTTCAACATGAATTTACTAAGGCATGTTTAAAATATATTGACTTTTTTTCTTTCTTTTTTAAGTAAAAGGAGTGTGAAAAGTCTCAAAGTCGTCAGAGATGCTGAAAGGTAAAAAAAAAAGAAAAAGAAATTGAGTTGTGGCTTTTCTCTGCTTATCTTCCCAAGTGTGAAAAAGCATACTATACTGTGGAATGACATATGCATTATGTGGCTGGATCGTCGATGGTACATTCTTGGAGTCTTGGAGGATCTTGGAAGCAGAAATAATGACCCTTTGATGTTCCAGACCGTCACTCGGAGCTTTTCATGACATTCAGAGACAGTTGTAATTCTTGGCTATTTTACAGCCGGTTGGTTCATTATTCTACTTTTGCTGAAAAGACACCGGAGGATGCCCTCATTATCACACACCAGGAATGTTTTTCTACAATGCAGGAAAAAAAACCCACAAGTCGTCACACACTCGTGTTGGCTATAGGAGGGTAATCAAGCACTTTCAGGGGCTGAATATCGCTACAGTATTCCACGTAGGCAGAGTTGTTTATTTTTCAGGCCTCATTAAGGCTACAAAAAACACATAATGTAACAGTTACTATAGAAACAGGCATCGTATCTGTAATTTCTCTGTTCAAATTCAGTGTTATGTATGACAACTAAACTCATAACTTTTTTTCTGATCAAAAACTTAACACTTATTTATTAAGTTATTATGATGTTTTTAAATATATTTCTTTTTAAATCACATTCCGTAGCAATGTGTAATTGTGTCACTTTATCAAAGCGGCAGCTATATGTCATAATCTTATAAACTATCACAATAAAATCACAATTCTTTTGGCAAGCATGTAAAAAGAATACAACAAATATTACATTACAATATTACATACATGAAATCAGAATTAGCATGGCAATCTGATGAGGAACAACAAAAAAAAGGGGTCAACTACTATGATTAAAATATAAGAATTACAAACCTGAGAGACAAGGAATTACGGGACTGTCTCTCCTGACTGCCTGCCTCCAATAAAGCCTCAAGTTTTTTTTCTTGTTGCGCAGTTGTTTATAAGTTTCCCACAAGCTGTAATGTATCCTACTGAGTATACTGCGTTGCCCTGTGCATCCGTGTAATCCTGGCTGTAAACTGGTCTACAGTAGTGTTAATGTCAGGTGGTGCTGCTACCGTGTGGCCCCACTCGTCCATATCAGAAATAGCTCCACATCTGGCACCACTGTTATTTAGATGATAAAGGGGGGGCTGTTTTATTGAAGGAGTATCAACAGAGATGCTACAAACAGGTTAGCAAAGAGTATTCAATCCCCTTTGACAGACTGTGCTGAATATTGCATACATCCCTCGGTGTTGGCTTCTTAAAACTGATGGTATGTTCTATGTAATATTCATGCAGCAGAGCCTGTACAGGATCAGCAGGACAGACCATAATATGCTTTAGAAGGTCTACTATTCACTGACACAATGTACTAATACACTGGCATGATGAAAGATACACCAAAGCTATGAGGCACCATGTCGCATGCAAATCTTCGGACACACATGTTCACAGAAATGATGTAAAGACTGCCTGCATTGTACATAGCACACTAAAGAGACACACAAAGCAGGTTTTTTTTCTTCTTCCTCTGTTGCTTTTCCCCTCAGCCTCCCCTTAACAGACACACACACACACACACACACACACACACACACACACACACACACAGAGAGAACAAAACACAACACACCTCCCCCAGTGGATGTCTGCAGCTTGTTATCCGAAGGCGTGAGGAGGAGTGTGACAGTGTGATAATCCGTGCCGATGTGTGCCGCTGACCCTGTGATGTGCTCCAAGACCTGCTTCTATCCCCGTGTGTGTGTGTGTGTGTGTGTGTTTGTGTGTGCGCGTGTGTGTGTCCGGAACACTTCTAAGATCTCCTCTCTTTGCTTGGATGTTTGTTCGTTGTGTATGTGCGTACATGAGTGTGCATTCTGATGTACGGCTGCATCCAGATGCTTCTTTTTTCTTATCAGGCGCACAGGGCGACGCATATGTCACTTCAATCAACCAGGATGTGAGGGAGCTTGCTTGTTTGATATCCTATATAAGCAGTGTGAGACTTTGCAGAGGCCCAGTTCACGTTTAGCACAGTTCAGACATAAAGATCTCACTGTCATTTTTAACACGTGGCTCAGCCCACCACAGAGGAAGAGGAGGATGCCACTCCAGGCAGTAAACTATAGCAACTCGCTGACACAGCAGCCTTATGTCACATGAAACTTCTGCATGAGTTAAGGACTTGTTGTGGAAGGTGGAGAGCATTTATGTTGATGTGGCTGTAAAAAATACAAATTGCCAAATCATTCCATCAGTACTCAAGTTAGTCAGCCATGATGTAAAGTGTGTTTCTTTTTTTTTTTGTCTGATTAGTAACAAAAACTCTTTACTGCTGACTGGCTGATGGTCTGGCTGTTAAATTTTCCTGCAAGAAATCAGCTATCAGGCTGCTGTCCGAAAAGTCCCAGTCCAGAATCATGTTTTAAGTACTACAGTTTAACTGTAGTTTCATCCGACGCTTTCTTCTTTCTTTATATTTCAAACAAAATGAGAAAGAAAATCAGAATACAAAATTTAGTTTTTGTCTTTGTGTCGCGTGAGTAAATACCAAGAACAGCAATAAACACACAGTAACTGGTCGTCTTTAGCTAGCACAAAGCACAGCATTACGTTCCGCCTTGTCAAATCATAAACAACCAGGCATGGAGACAGGAAGCCAACAAAGCATTATACTAAAGGTATTTCTGACTTTCTTTTTATGTGCCCCAGAATGGATGTAGGAAATGAAGGAGGGACATGCTAAAAAGACATGAAAAAAGATAGATAAATAGATGAGTGACTAAACTAAGACGTACAATAGTCAAGGAACAACATTAATATGAATATCATCATCATTGTTAAAATGCATTAATATTAATCCTAGTTGAAAGCATAAACATTTAATAAAACGGTTTAAATAATATAGGTATGATCATTCATTCAGGAACATGAAGCACTTTTTTAATGTCTTACATTATAACGTTGTCAATAGAGAGACAATTTCAACTGTAATATAATGTTATTCATTATCAGTTTTTACAGCAGCCTTCAATCCTGGATGTCAGCAGAGGAACCAACCACCCAGACTACCTTCTAAAACAAGTGATTGGGACACTTCCTTTATTTGATTCCAAACCCTTCCATTTATCATATTTCAGGCAGAAATTATCTTTCTTTGGATTTCCTCCATAGTCCAAAGACATCCATGTTAGGTTAACTGGGGATTCCAAATTGGCTGTACATGTGAGCATGAGTGTGAATGGCTGTCTCTGTGTTAGCCCTGAGATGGACTGGCAACCCATTCAGGGTGAGACCCACCTTTCATCCAATCTCTGCCTTCTCAAACACGTCTGTCGTGAGAAATTTTACATTTTTACATTTTACATTTCAGATTTTATCGAGTAAAGTTGCTGGAAGCAGCATTTCCCCCCATTATTTCTGCCAATTGTTCCACTGCACCCTATAGTGCACTAGTTTTGCAGATCATTTATTACACATTGCAGAAATCGTTCTTTCGATTAAGAATGAAGCAACTCGTGTTAAAACGCCCCAGGAAAACTCAGGTTTACTTTATACCACGAAGTATCAAAACATGTGATCGTTACCTTTTGAAAAAAGAGCAGCCTCTTTCATATCATGAAATACACAAAAGTAAATTTGAATCCTTACTCTTTGTTATTCCTTTTTTATACACTCTTACTCCAACTATGCATGTATCATGTGTCATGTATGTCAAACATTTTTGGGATTTTGATGTCAGTATATGTCAGTCTATTTACAGAAGTTGATTTAATTTCATTCTTATAATTTTCTGTGAGTTCTATGTTTAATTTCCTTTTATTTAGACTCCACCATTTTAGCCACAACACAAAATGATAAAGCTTTCTAAAAAATGCCATTAAACTTATTATTAATTAATTCCCAACCTTCCACACTTCAGTGTGACATTCTAATTAGTTTTCAATGCCTAGCTTTACATTTGAGCTAGACACATATGTACTCGCACGGAACACACACACACACACGCACACACACACACACACACACACACACACACACACACACACACACAGTGAACTAAACAGGGGGCAGAAATCGGGTTATGGTTATTATTGTCATGGAAACCAGCTGATGGCAAGTATAAAGCAACACCTCTCTTTCTCTCTCTCCTTGGGCTGCAGTGGGAATCGGACAAAAGTAAAGGTATTACCGTGTTGGACTGGTTCCAGGCTCTCCCTCCCCCCTCACACACGCACAAAGGCAGCGACACACACTGCGCACCATGTTAGAATTTCCATGCACTCATGCACACGTGTTTGCATGCACACACACACACAAATAGACTCAAAAAGTGTGGTTAGACACACAAATAAATACATATGCATAACGCACACACACATACACACACACAAACACACAGGTCCACGCAGTCAAGTTCTACTGTGAATGTAAAGCCAGAGCTCCCTCTCCTGGTGAGAAGTGTCTGTGCAGCTACCAAACCTCACTAACATGCAACCATCATCATCATCATCATCATCACTGTCATTAGACTAATGATGAAGCAACCCTCAAACAAAGAATATATACCCATCAACCGCTGTTAGACGTACCTGCTCACCTCCATTTTCATACATTTATCCATTATTAGCAGGTAGTCTGACAACAACACACTGCAGAAGCCTGGATTCGAGTGTGGATCTTCAGTTCATGTTTAAGATCAAACAGCTCGTAGGTGAACTTGGTTCCTTTACCATGGCATTATTCTTGTTGCTTACAATCTAGTTAGTTTGAATATTTGTGAAACTGCTGATCCTTCGGGGGGTTTCATAACAGTCAATGTTGAGAATGGTAAAAAAAAATTAAAATAAATGCATCAGGTTACCCGTAGTTCTGTGGACAGAAAGACCTTTTTTATAAGAGAGGTGCGGGAAGGATTGCCAGACTGAGAGAAAGCTACAGATAACACTTCCTGTGTGGGGAACAGAAAAGCACCACCACTTTGGGCTCTGCTCCTGTCAGACATGAACAGAAAACTGTATATGTGGGGGCCACGTGTTCACAATAACTGGTCTGATCAATCACTTTTTTTTTTCCTTTACTAAAACTGCAGATTAAAGGTCAGACGTTAGCATTTACAGCATCAGCCAATGGACCTATGTGGACTTACTATCATTGTCATCTAAAGATGGTTTCTTGAACATGACAGTTCAGAGCCTTCAGAGGGCTCCTCAGTCACCTGATCTGAACTCAGTAGGACACTTCTGATAGGTGGTACTAAAAGAGACTGACAGCATTAATGTACAGCACTTAATTACCTGGTGTTACCATGGTGTCCTGTTTGTGCTTGTATTGTTGAACATTGAACATTGTATGGTCCATACCCAGATTGTGGGGACCAAAACAATGTCATTTGCTTTTCAATGAAGAAAATATTTTGAATAATCTACAAGAAAGAAATAAGTCAATATATTGTCTCATGACGCCATGGAAACACAACTCAATGTGTATGTAAACTCATACAGTCATAGAAGACGTGTCAAAGCCATGTGGCTGCAACATTATTTCAATGCTTACCAGTCTTGTGCATCATTTGAGACAAATTTCGCAAACATTTGGGCTGAAATATCTGGTAGCTATGGATTAGAATCTAAAACGTTGGCAAAAACAACACATTTTGTTTTATACCTGTTACTTTGAAGATAAATACATTTTACATGTGGTTTAGAAACTACCAACTACTAGAAACTACCAAGCATAACTGATATTAAAGAATCTAAAATTACTCACTTCAATAATAGCAGTTTCAAACTTGGCTTTTCTTTAGTTTCACAGATTTGACCTTTTCTGCTGAAAACAACTGCAAAAACAAACTGTGCGGTGTGACTCTTGGGTGATGATGTGTTCTTTTATCGTATGAGCCTTTCAGATGATGAAATTAAAATTTTTGTGCTGGTCCAAAAACAGCTTGGCTCTTGATTTAGCTTGTTCTCCATATTAGTCTTCTTACAGCCTGGCCTTTTGTGATATTGATTTGCATCCATAATTGAATGCCTTTAATTTGTCTTTTTTTGTTTCCATAGCAACAGCTTTGTGTTGAAGGCTGATGGCTGAAAAGTTCTTTTTACTTTAGTCTTGAGTCTTTATTCATCTTTATTCATCAATTTATCTATTTTTTTTTGGTCAAATATACATTCTAAATCTTACATATTTTTCAGGAAATGTATATTCTCAATATAAGCATGTTTCAGTGGTGTTTAGATTTAATTTTTACAATTCTGAAGTCTGTGAGACCGAGGGACCCAACAATTAGGCAAATCACGCACACACTCGAAACTACTGCACACACAAACCTGCTTACACTGACATAAACACAATATCACACATATCTAATCTCCTGCAAACACACATAGTGTGCACACCTGGGGTTGACAGTATCTCCTTCTCTTCATTATAGTCTGCTCAGTAATGAAGCAAGATGAGGGGGTTATTAATTAAATGTAATCACACTGGATCCTTATGGCCTAACGCCATCCTGCACAGTTGTCAAACAACACAAGACACATGTCTAAACCCTGAGTTATAGCAGAGGCTGCAGACACACTTCAGTTTGAGCCCTCGGTTTTACATCTCAGATCTTCAGCAGATGCTCAGATTCCTAGACAGGCTTAAAGAGAATGGAAATTTTATTGCAAATGCCTTCTGAGGAGAACTGACAGATGAGGGCTTAAATCAGGTGGAGCACAAAGATAAATTTACAATGAAAAAAAAAAAAAAAGAGTTGAATTTTTTTTTATTGTTCTCCATTAGACAAGAAACAGGGCAGTTAGTGCTTAAGAATAAAGAAAAATATATAGCCTGTATCTTTAGATTTAGAAACTGGTCATATCTTCAACCAAATTACAATTATGAACAAAGACAATCCGTTAAAAATATTTACACCCAAATTCAAGATTTTAAAAAAAAATAAATGTATACAAACTCACCAAACATGTATACAAGACTTGCTCTTGGTGAGTCTAAAAAAAAAAAAAAGATCCAAAGCTCAACTCTCCACAGATCATGAGCTGAATAGGTGCAGAGTACACACAATTGTTCAGTTTTAACACAAAATCAGCTCTTATCTGTAGATTATTTAATTTTTTTCAAGATCAACAGTCAATTATAATTGCTTCACAGAAAGGAAAATATACGTGTATATATCTATACACACAACAGCTCCAACGGTTACATTAAAAAAAGAAAACATCAATAATCATCCATCAGACAGCGGGCATGCTGATTTGTCTTTCAGTGTGATGCAGCAAAATGCAGGGATCACGGCATGTCTGCTGTTACATTGTGTTGATGACAAACACCCTACAGGGGTCAGGGCCCAGCGTAGAATTATTCTGAGAGGAAGATTTATTTTTCTGAACGGCATAGCATGAGAGTGGAAGCCGTTTACACTCCCCAAGGCTGTAGCCATGCATACCCCCATGAAAGCATGCTTGCTGGAATGAAACAAGTGTATACAGCCTGAGAGAATAAATGCCAGACAAAATGATTTGTAATTACAGGGAAAAGTATCCTTGACTAAAATTAGGGTTTGGAAAACGTATCTGTAGTCTACAATAACAGGAACATGACTACCATAAATGAGATAATGAAAACGCATCAGGGGGGGCTGGAGCCTCTCCCAGCGGTCATCGGGCGAGAGGCGGGCGACACCCTGGACAGGCCGCCAGTCCATCAGAGGGCCACACAGAGACACACAAGACAAACACCCACACACGCTATTTCATGAACTTACATAGATAAAATGTAAAACTCAATCATTTTCACATCAATTTGACCATCCAAGGTAATATTTTCATTTAACATATTGAACATCTTGATTAAACATTTGCAGCACAACCTTTCATGTTCACAGCAGAAGGACTGAACGGCTATTCAAATATTTAACAATGTACAATATTCTAGACACATAAAAAAGGTTTTTAAAGTTATTACAAAACCAGGCAGTTTACCTCCCTGTACCTGACCTTACAGTGAATGAAAGTAAAAGGGAAGTTTACAGTCAAATAAAGTCTAAATATTTGATAAGTAGGGAAACAAACCTGGGTTCTTTGGATGAACTTATTGTGTGGTACTCCACCATCCAGTGCAAGAGGTTTTTCTCATTTAAATTCCGTAGGTACCTCATTTATAACAGCTTCACCAAATTCTGTGCAACAGTACTACACGTACCTACTTTTTTTTGTCACTAGTACACACACCAGTAGAAGAAAAAAAATGGAAAGTCCGTCCAGTCCAGAATTTTATTGCATTCGTCAGATTATGCTTTCTGCCAGTCAAAGTGTTGGGGAAACTGATGGGATGTAACAGCAAGCAGCCATTCGATACAGATACACGCTAATAATATGTATCAGAGTACTACTATCATATTACATTGTGGTATAAAGAATGTTTCTTTTCGAGTTAAACTGAATCCATACAGGAGAATTAGCAAAGGTAGACAGGGACTATTCGAGCTATTTGCATGTAGTCTACTAAAAAACAACTGTAAATTCACAAAGACTCTACAGGTTTCTTACCGATGTCATCTTTGTATTTTAATACAGCTATTCTCCAAATGTAAGGATAAAAGCTAAATTCATTGGTTGCCAGATATCAAAGCATTAGCAACAGCAATTAGCTAGCGTGCTAATTGACAGTAAACCTTTTGCTTACACGTAGAACTGTCAAACTACCTAACAACTGCAAGTGTATTAAACTAGGCAAATTATTGGCTGTGTTCGAAACCACATACTACATACTACATACTACCATACTGCATACTCATCGATCAGACAGTATGCAGGGCGTTTACCCACAATGCATTTCGCTCCTACCCGAGCCGAAATCAGAGGCCTGAAGCTGATTTCACCTAAGCTCTAAACTCTGTAAACTTTAGCAACATTTGAAACATTTTCAGGCGAGAAAGTAGTCGTTTAGAACCCCAACGTGTTGAAAACCTGCCAAAATACCGGCTATTTACAATTTTGTTCCGACGAATAAGGCGCTACTAAAGCTAGCTGCAGTGAGCAACGCACTTCCGGTTGTTTTCAGAAAATAAAATACCTGTTGCCTTTTATCATAGGGAAAGCCATTATGATACAATTGGTGCTTTTGTTTTGAAAATAAGAAGTGAACCTAACCTCATTGTAGCTAGCATGAAACTGCTGTTTTGACAGGAAATGACGATCGGCGACGTCAAGTTACGTTGCATCTTGGGTAGTTTGAGTATGAGTAGTAACCTCATGATGCATACCCAACATTTCGGCGAATCTAGTACGCATTCGGGAAAAAAGTCAGTATGAGTAGTAAGAGTAGTAGGAGAAGTATGCGGTTTCGATCACAGCCATAGTCTTGGAACTAATGAAGTGATCTAACTGAGCTGTTGCATTATCCAATAACTCATAAAGTTCCTTTAATCCCTTTCTTTTCTGAAAAAAACCTCCAGCTAAATACAGCTATTCTCCAACCTGTAATATATGTAAGGATAAAAGCTAAATTCATTGGTTGCCAGATAGCAATGCATTAGCCACAGCAATTAGCTACCATGCTAATTGACTGTCAAATTCTATCTTGTTGCAACTAACATGAACACCCACACACATCATTGTCTTGGAACTAATGAAATGATGTAACTGAGCTGTTGCATTATCCAATAACTCATAAAGTTCCTTTAGTACTTTTCTTTTCTGAAAAAAAAAAAAAGAAAAAAAGTAGCTTTTTGTTGAATTTAAGTGTGTAGGTCATTATCTAAGAAATTACACACTTTACTGTATGTTGCAAGAGCTTTTTTTTTTCCCACCTCTGCTTTTATTTTGGATCTGTGTTTATCATTGTTGCCTCTCATATCCTGCGTTTGTTTGGAGCTATGTCATCCTCAGAAGTTAACGCTACGCATTTTAAAGCTGTAATATATAGGTGACCAGTAGTTCCAGTATAGGGCAAAATTTAACCCAATGTAGGATCAGCAGCGTTAAAAATGGTGGGAAGTTTTGAGGACAAGTTCTGTGGGGAAGTCTCACAATTACCTGTATCATTTCAATGTGTCTTTGCCACAGCACGATGACGGATTTGCTTGTCAAAATAGCTGGCGATAGATCAGTACCATTTTGGAGACGTCCATGCATGGAGGAAGATGTTGGATACACAGATTTTGGACAGTGCAGATGGAGTGTTTTTCTCCAATATTAGTCATCTGGTGTACCCCCAAGTGGAATCCTCTGGTAACAGGCTTAGTGCACAACAATTATTCCCACGACAGAGCAAGTTATTTCCATGAATGTGTGGTTAAAAGCAAGTATATTCCTGGTCTCAGATTGGCAAAAAGTGCCTGGAAAGGAAAAGATTGTGGCAGGGTTTTAAAAGGGTTATAGCATTCAGTGCATCCAGGAATGACGTGGGAATGCATCGTTGGACCTGCTACTTTAAAAACTGACACTAAAAGCTACCTTCTGTCTAGCCTGAACTCAGTGTCATCCTTGTGAAATTATTTCGATTTATTGCAAAATGGTGGATAATCCAGCTCTTTCTATCCGTCTGATGATACGATGATGGCATCATATTCTTCCATTTTTGTCATGACCCCTTATAACAAATCACAACGGAGCACCCTAAGCACCATTTTTCAATGCACCGGGAAAAGATAGTGAAGTGACATATTTCCATGTCTATAACATGATGAAATTGTGTATTTTCCTAAACCCGAAAGACCTGATCACCAGCTATAGCGGATCCATTCCTCTGTTCAGTAACCATAAGTTTTGAAAAACACTAAAATTTTACTCAGGCAGGTTTTATTGGTTGCATTTTTGTGCTTGATTATCCTTTTTTTTGTATGGTCTCTTAATATAACATTGCATAGTATTTGAATGCTTCTCCTGTGGTCACATAAACCGGGTGTCAGTGCGGTTACCATGGTTATGAACATTCATGTATTTAAGGGCAAAGCTTCTAAAGAAAGACTGAAGTGAGGGGTGTGTTTGTCTGGCTGCTGGACTCAAAAGTCATCTACCTCTGTCTTCAATGAATGTTCCCATACTAAATCATTGTTTCTAATACTTTTGACCACAACCTTTGTTCAATTTTAACTTCAATTTAAGCTACTTATTAAGGGGATGTTATATCTTTTGTTTTATTTATCTCCTGATGCATATGAACTTGAGCACAGTTTACCTCTATTGATACGTACAGTAGGTTACGTTGAATTTATCTACTGCAACGAACAAAATCTCACCAAGCACAGTTATTTAGTGTTGGTCTGTAATAATAAGAAATTTTTTAAGTTTAGCAGTTCTTCCAGAGAACTGGACCTCAGTAACTAAAAGCACCCTCAGCAGACATTTTTTTTTTTTTTTCTGGGAACAGCTAAAAGAACTGCACTCCATGAGCTGTGAGATCACCTAATCGGGTCATATACATTGAGCAAGTCAAAGATGTACCCAAACCATTAAGAGCTTCATGGACTAGTGTGTTTATTTTAAAGGTAATTCTGATCTGAACAGGTGGCCAGTGAAGGGACTTTAGAACTGAAGTAATATGTTCAAATAACCCTGTTTGTGTGAGAACTGTGGCTGCTGCATTCTGAATGAATGAAGTTTTCCTACCGATTGTTTGGATAATCCTGTAACTAAAGAGTGACAATAATCCAGCCTGCATGGATTTCTTAGGGTCTGTTTGAGATAAGAAGTTTCTTTTTTAAAGTGAAAGCAGTTCTGGTGACGTTGGTAATATGATTATCAAAACTTAGATCAGCGTCCAACACAGTGCCAAGCTTTCTGACTTGGGTGTCATAGACGGCGATGACAACTAAAAACAGATGTTCTGCTGTTTTGTTTGGTTCAGTTTAAAAAAAAAAAAAAGGCATCAACACAGTTCACCAGTTGGTGAACAGAAGTCAGATCGTCATAGCATGTGAACGACAAGACATATTATATTAATACCAAAGAGGGGCATGTAAAGAATAACTGGTACATATGATCATTTATGTTATCATTAAGATATTCATACAGTTGTTTATAGACAGTTTTCTCAAGTATTTTACTCAAAAGAAATATGGAATACTGCTCTGTGGTTATTAATTACAAATGGATCAAGGTTTGTTTTCTTTCGTGATGCTGTGAATACAGCTTGCCTGAGAGAAAGTGGAAAAAAACACATCATAGTAAATGTACATTTACAAGTAACTTAGTCGTTAATTTGTCTATGTAAATGTTAGAACCACAAATGTAACTGCAATAATACCGTAATCACCCAGCTTTTGTTTTTAGTGTGCCAGTGCAAGCCTTCCCCTTTCACATCACACAGTACTCTGGCCCTTTCAGAGGAGGAGAGGATGATGCACAGTTTGAAAACCCCCTGGTCTGAAGTTTTAACGATGGTTTACTTTATCATATTTTCATATTTAACTTTGTGAGTAAAACTAACCTCACTGAAGAATATGTTTGATGACTTAGTTATGGACATGTGGAATAGTAAATACCCATGTACCTTTTAGATCTTGTAGTGTCTGTCTCGTCACTCACTTTGACAATTTAATTAGAGAATCATCGAGACTGGTACATAATATGTAAATGAAACTAAATAGAACTGTCAGAGGATGGGCTGATGAACAAACAGTCCTTCACTGATAAATTACACTACTATAAATTGACTTGCCCAGATTAAGTGCAACAATTAGTTTTTAATATTAGAAATTAATGTGCACTGCTTGTAGCTACTACACAAATGAGTAAATATTTCATTCACATTTTCTTTTCTTTTTTCCATTATAGAAGAGCTAGTTGATGATGTTACTCATTCTTGTTGTCCACAGAACAATTTAAGTGTGATGGAACTTTTATTCCTTAATGATAAGGTAAACCAGAGGTGAAGCTTGATCTTCAGCCGAAAGAAGAGCGAGAAGCCCTGAGACTGATGGTATAAACCATACAAAATCCTGACCTCGGTGTCATGAAGTCATTCGGAAATTAGAAAGACAGCGAGACACCCTGAATCTACAGAAGAGCTATGGCACACTCCCTGAAGCCCTATTCACACATGAGATAAGCAGATGATTGGTTTCATCAGTCTGCTAAAGTGACAGTATTCAGTCGGTCACTCATCTGTCACTTTCACACAAATGTTTCCCTGTTACAGTTGTGAAGAGATGAGGAGAGGAGCCAAGTGCAGACCGGAGGTTGAAGGGAAATAGACCCGGGGTCCGTTTCACAAAGCAGGTTCAACAAACTCTGAGTCTATTCCTGAACTCTGAGTTGATCTACTCTGAGATAGAAAATTCTGAGTTTTCGGTTCCAGAAACGCTGATTTGAGTGAGTTTAGTCGACTCTGAGTAGGTTCACCTTGAGTTTAGCATGTGCACCACAACTTTAAAAAGCCAGCATCAATGGAGCCCCGATTCGACGAGTCACCATAGCAACGGGGAAGAGGAGGGGCTACGTTTTTCACCAACCTCTAATTGAAAATCTTAATGCGCTCAAACAAGTTTCAACACGTTTTTAGAAATAAGTGCAACACTGCTGCAGCAGCAAAAGCGTAAGTTTAAATGTATTCTTTTGCAATCACAATAATATTACAGGGGAAAACTGCTTTAATGGTAAGCTATTCATTTATTTAATTTAGGTGCAATCCAACAGAGGAGAAGCACACTTGGCAGCAGTTTAAGATGAAATCTAAAAACATTGTTCAAACAGGTGAGACCTCGGCATGGAGGTACCTCATTTTGATCATGTTTTACACTGTAAAGTAAATATTAAGTGGCTATTTCACTGTGCAGTTTTTTTTTTATCCCCAACATAATGCTGTTTTCACACATAAATGTCTTCTCATCTATATCATGTTCTGTTAAACAAACAGCAAAAATCCCAACTAAAACAAATGACTAAATAACAGACAAGAAAACCAGATAGAAACAAAACACAGAAAAACTGAACCAAAGTTCAGAAAACCACAAACCCTAACATTCTCACGTTGCGTTCAGATATGTTTTCACATGATATTTGAAATTAGTTCGGTATTGGACAGTGAATTAAGTATTTTGCAATATAACAGTCTTTATGGAGACAACATATTGCCACATTATCTGTGGGTATTAGCATGCCAAACACACAATTGTTGTGTAAAACATTGCAGCAATGGTTGGAAGTAGCAGAATAAATCACTTGTGGAAGCTTGTTAAAGAGTTTGTTATACTCATGAGGGTTTGATGTCACTTCAGTAGAAAAACACATGTTATCAACTCAAGAAAAATGTGATGTTTAATTCACCTGAGGACAACTTCTGTGTAGTAACGGCTGTATGTCAGAACCGTTCAAAACTCTGGAAGAATAAAAGTGCTTTTCTCACAATATTTCACCTTGGAATTCTTATCACGCTAACAAAACACAGAGCATTGTGTTACAAAATAGCTACAGCTAAAAACCTTTTTCTCTTGCTAATTTCACTTGGATGCTGAGAAAAGAAAAACACGATTTAGTGCTGCGGGAAATTATCAAGGTAAAAAGCATGGAAAAGGAAAGTCTGAATAGTGTTTTCATTTATTTAGTAACAAGACCAGAGGTCCGTTTCACGTAGCAGGTTTAGTGAAAACTCTGAGTTGATTAACCCTGAAATGAGGGAAACTCTGAGTTTTCCGTTTCACAAAGGGAGGTAACTCAACCCCGAGAAAGAGGGGTAACTCTAGCCTGTTTCACAAAGAGAGGTAACTTAACCTCTCGGTCAGTTACCGGAGTAACAGAGTCTATGAACCTAACCTGGTCGGGAGCAGGTTTTATTCAAGAAACCTTGAGTTTCTTTCTGTCTCCGCCCTCTTTCAGCCACACACGCCATTTGATTTCCTCATTCATTCAGTCAGCAGAGCGAGTTCTTCTACTTCTAGAAGTCCATTAGGCACAGTAGGAGGCGACTTTTTTCACGAACATGTCCTTTTACAACGATCCCGTGGATGAAGGTGCAGCATTATTGCGCAGAGAAATAAATATTCGTCGGAGATGGTTATCAGACCGCGCATAGATTTTTGCATTTACAGACAATTATCTTTTTGAGCGGCACCATCAGAATGTGTTGGGACAAAAGAAAAAAAAGACATAAAAGACAAATAAATATTTGTATGAAAAGGCTTAAAAAAGACATATATAGGCCTATTATATTTTATAAAGGCACTCGTGTCTTGGGGGTGGATTCCCTCCGGGGATTCCCTGAGCCACTGCCCTCCCGTTAGAGGTGGCGATGTTGGCCACCACCCGATGGGCATCTGCCTTCTTTCTGTTGGCTCAGTAGAAGTTTGTGTTAGTGTAAATAGGCTTAATTATTTAACAGAACATGATATAGATGATGACTCTAAATTGTCCTTCGGAGTGAGTGTGAGTGTGTATGGTTGTTTGTCTCGTTTGTCTCTATGTCGCCCTGTGATGGACTGGCGGCCTGTCCAGGGTGTACCCCGCCTCTTGCCCATTGACCGCTGGGATAGGCTCCAGCCCCCCCGCGACCCGACTGACGGATTCAGCGGGTATAGATAATGGATGGATGGATGATATAGATGAGAAGACAGTTTATGTGTGTGAAAACAGCATTATGTTGGGAATAAAATAACTGCACAGTCAAATAGCCACTTAATATTTACTTTACAGTGTAAAACATTATCAAAATGAGGTACCTCCATGCCGAGGTCTCACCTGTTTGAACAATGTTTTTATATTTCATCTTAAACTGCTGCCAAGAGCGCTTCTACCCCGCAGGATTGCACCTAAATGAAATAAATGAATGGGCTACCATTTAAGCAGTTTCCCTGTAATATAATTGTGATTGCAAAGGACTACATTTAAACTTACACTTTTGCTGCTGCAACGGTGTTGCACTTATTTCTAAAAACGTATTGAAACTCGCCGTATGAGCGCATTAAGATTTCCAATTCGAGGTTGGTGAAAAACGTAGCCCCTCCTCTTCCCCGTTGCCATGGTGACTCGTCGAATCGGGGCTCCATTGATGCTGGCTTTTTAAAGTTGTGGTGCACGCGCTAAACTCAAGGTGAACTTACTCAGAGTTGATTAACCGAAAACTCAGAGTTTTCTATCTCAGAGTAGATCAACTCAGAGATCAGGAATAGACTCAGAGTTGGTTGAACCTGCTACGTGAAACGGACCCCTGTACAGCTTCTGAACAGCTGATCACGTTATATTCAGTCACTGTTGCTGTATGTATCTGAAAGTGAGACGTATATGTTCCCAGGTCTCACCGAGAAGAGATTGCCTCAAAATAGCAGCATCTTCACACATGACACCAGCACAGGGATAGCAGTGCGTGTCTGAAAGGGGTTCAAGATGCTTACATACCAACTATGTAGAAACATTTTTTAATAAGCAAAAGGATTTTATATTTTATTATTTTGATGTGATTATGATTTGTTACGATTTCTAGAAGTTAAATGATATGGTACTTTGAATAGCTCTAATTTTGGTGAGTCAGAAAGAGATTCCAAAATCCAAATTATTGGTCCCGATTACAAGCAAATGTGCATTTTACAGAATCTAACTTGATGAAACCAACTCCGTAGGCCACTTTGTTTCTGGTTTTTCTTTCTTCTTTTTTTTTCTTTGTTTGGTTTGTGCATTAGTTTTGTATTGTTCCTCACATCACAAAGTGCTACAGTCCTTCAGCCCTGGATGCCAGTAAATCTGGTTTCCTCCCCTTTCTACTGTCCCGACCAGGACCACTCTATCTTGCCTTTTTTACAGGTAGCTGTGTACTTCATTTCATATAAGGAAAACCCCTGCTGTTTGTCAAGCCAACAGACAGTTTCCCCACTGCCAGTTATTGTATGATGCTGCATTATTAAATATGTGTTGAATTGAATGGAAATCTTTCATCTTTAGAAAAAAAAATTATATCTAAAAAGCCCATCACCTTTAAAAAAAAAAACAACAACTTTATTTGCAGGTTAATTGCACTTCAGTATTGGCCCCTTAAAGCAGCTTTTGACAAACTGCTACAACCTGCAGGGTGAGTGGAGGAGACAGAAATAGAAATGGACCTTGTTAGCGTTTGCTTTTTGCTGAATTTGGTTAATCAGAGGAAAAGCACATAGCACAGCTGTCAGCAGAAAAGTCTCTGTAACTCAAAGCTTAAAATGAAGTGACTTGCCAATTAACCACATTTTTTTCCCCTCTCTTGTTTTGACAAGACACTTTATATCACAGATATCAATGTGATTAACACACCAGTGCCAACGGGACTGAAATTCCAATTATTAGGAAATAAAAGACTTGAAGCCAGCCAGAAATATGTCCAAAAACACAACAAAAATAGTCTTCTTCGAATGGTCTTTCTTGAAGGATCTTTTTGTAAGATTATCTAAAAGAAAATATTCAATAATTAACCAGACAAAAAATGACCAGTCTGACCAATTAGTTTGTCATTTCCAAGACCTAAAGACGTTTTTCTTAGCTCGTTGAAGGATGCTTGCATTTTGTCTCATTTTAAACATTGACAAAAGTGGTAATAAATAGCAAAAGAAAGAAAAAAAAAACAACATTATAAGGAGTTAGGAAAGTGCTCAGCATGGTGTTACAACCAGAAACCGTCACACAAGAGAACCAAATTTCAGCACTATTTGACAAAATTTTGTCCAAATATAGATATGGAATAAATTTATATTATATTAGGTTTAAAAAAAAAAAAAGCACATCCATCCATCCATTATCTTCCGCTATTTCCGGGGATCGGGTCGCGGGGGCAGCGGCCTAAGCAGAGAAACCCAGACGTCCCTGTCCCCGGCCACTTCCTCCAGCTCTTCTGGGGGCGTTCCCAGGCCAGCCGAGAAACATAGTCTCTCCAACGTGTCCTGGGTCTTCCCCGGGGCCTCTTCCCAGTGGGACGGGCCCGGAACACCTCACCAGGGAGGCGTCCTGGAGGCATCCTAACCAGATGCCCGAGCCACCTCATCTGACTCCTCTCGATGCGGAGGAGCAGCGGTTCTACTCCGAGCCCCTCCTGGATGACCGAGCTTCTCACCCTATCTCTAAGGGAGAGCCCAGACACCCTGCGGAGGAAACTCATTTCGGCCGCTTGTATTCACGATCTCGTTCTTTCGGTCACTACCCACAGCTCGTGACCATAGGTGAGGGTAGGAACATAGATTGACCGGTAAATCGAGAGCTTCGCCTTCTGGCTCAGCTCTTTCTTCACCACGTCGGGCCGGTGCAGAGCCCGCATCACTGCAGACGCCGCACCGATCCGCCTGTCAATCTCCTGCTCCATTCGTCCCTCACTCGTGAACAAGACCCCGAGATACTTGAACTCCTCCACTTGGGGAAGGATCTCATTCCCGACCCGGAGAGGGCATTCCACCCTTTTCCGGCTGAGGACCATGGTCTCAGATTTGGAGGTGCTGATTCTCATCCCAGCCGCTTCACACTCGGCTGCGAACCGCTCCAGTGAGAGCTGAAGGTCACGGCCTGACGACGCCAACAGAACCACATCGTCCGCAAAAAGAAGAGACCCGATTCTGAGGTTGCCAAACCGGACCCCCTCAACGCCCTGGCTGCGCCTAGAATTTCTAGTAGAAATTCTGTCCATAAAAATTATGAACAAAATCTGTGACAAAGGGCAGCCCTAACGGAGTCCAACCCTCACAGGAAACATGTCCGACTTACTGCCGGCAATGCGGACCAAACTCTGACACCGGTCATACAGAGACCGAACAGCCTGTATCAAGGAGTCCGGCACTCCATACTCCCGGAGCACCCCCCACAAGAGTCCCCGAGGGAGGTGTCCACAAAACACATGTAGACCGGTTGGGCGAACTCCCATGCACCCTCCAGGATCCTGCCGAGGATATAGAGCTGGTCCACTGTTCCACGGCCAGGACGAAAACCACACTGCTCCTCCTGAATCCGAGATTCGACTATCCGTCGGATCCTCCTCTCCAGTACCCCCGATTAGACCTTACCAGAGAGGCTGAGGAGTGTGATCCCCCTATAGTTGGAACACACCCTCCGGTCCCCCTTTTTAAAGAGGGGGACCACCACCTCTTTAAAGCACATGTTTAACCATAATAACTTTTTTTAAAAACTACAAATCTATGCCATCATCAAACTGGGTCCATAAATTGTATTGTTCAGTCTATTCCCCTTGCTCTTCTCCACCAACCAACTTTAAGGAATCTGAAGGTTTGTTGTTCAACTGTGTGTGTTTCCTATTCATTTCTTCTTTTAACAAGGAAGTAGTGCAGAGAGATGTGACAATGGTGTTATAGCAACAGCAGGATCAAAACTGAAGGAAAAATGAGGCTCAAGGTTGATCTTTAAATGTCAACAATATTATGATGAATGACAGCCAACCTTTGAAAATGTTGTTGTGATAATCAGCCTTTATCAAA
This sequence comes from Odontesthes bonariensis, assembly GCF_027942865.1. Taxonomy (NCBI): domain Eukaryota; kingdom Metazoa; phylum Chordata; class Actinopteri; order Atheriniformes; family Atherinopsidae; genus Odontesthes; species Odontesthes bonariensis. The sequence goes on along the minus strand of NC_134525.1, from coordinate 26,359,502 downwards.
CAAAGATCTTCAAAATGAGATTTAATTCGACCAAAAACTTTACTTAAATCTCCAGAGCTCCCCACACTCCATGAGATGCCTCCATAGGTTAAACTTCTACATGTTCCAGCCACCTTCCCACTATCACATGACAGTATCACCGGCATAACAGTGGCAGTAGACCAATTATAGGAGATAGGTTTTTTTTTTTGCTAAACTCTTTGAGTTTAAATTGGAGTCAGAGCAGGAAGACTCTCTTTCGGAAACAAAAAAACTAAAAAACTAAACGAGACACAGAGACTGTCACGGTGACAGTGTGAGAGACAGAGAGAATGAGGGAGAGGGGCTGGCTAAAGGAGCGGACAGATTTATGGTGGTGCGAAGGTGAAATAGATGGCTGTTTGACCAGTGGGCTGCTGAAAATGGCCAAGCAGGCCTTTATGGTCCAGGAGAGAAAATGAGGCAGCTCTCCCACACCTATCCATCAGAACCATTTAGTTGCTCGTTGGGGCTCATAAATGTTTGTGTGCGTGTGTGTGGGAGCTCTCATGTGGATATTACACTATTATAGCCCCCTTCTTGATGGAGGCCAGTGAGCTTTATCATGGAAGATGTAAAACTGCAAGGTGAAAGGTGAAGCTTCAGTACACAAGTGGAGCAGGCAGTCAGCAGAACAGCAGGAGCAGTGCTGAGGCAGATAGCTATGCTGTTATTAGGATTTGTGTTCACACAGCCTGCAAGCCACAGCTGAGGATGTGAAAGCAGAGGTTTGTGCTCTCTGTTAGTTCAAGTAAAAATTAAGCGGGTTAGACTGGTGGATTCACACTCTTCTCTCTTGCTGATAGTGGTTTAATGTGTATGTGAAGAAAGCCCAAAAAGTTTCTTCTGGCATTCAGAAAAAAAAAGCTGACATGTAAAAAAAAAAGGGGGATGTCAACAGATGGTTGTTTTCATGTTTTACACATGTCTCCCTCTACAAATCATCCATCTATCCATTTTCCATTCCTACTAATCCTATTCAAGGCAAGGCAAGGCAAGTTTATTTGTATAGCACAATTCAACTACAAGGTGATTCAAAGTGCTTTACAGAGACATTAAAACAGTAGAAATGAAAAGCATGATTTAAATTTTAAACGAAAAAGAAAGAAATAAGAACAATAGATAGAATCAGATAAAATCAGTAGTTAAAATGTGATTAAGTTTTGAAACTCAAGCTTCAGATTTGGAGCTTAATTCAAATGCAGCTGAAAATAGGTGTGTCTTCAACCTGGACTTCAACACACTGAGTGTTTCAGCTGATCTGAGGCTTTCTGGGAGTTTGTTCCAGACATGTGGAGCATAGAAGCTGAAAGCAGCTTCTCCGTGTCTGGTTCTGACTCTGGGAACTGATAGAAGACCAGATCCAGATGACCTGAGGGGTCTGGAAGGCTGATACTGGGTCAGGAGGTTACTGATGTATTCTGGTCCTAGACCATTCAGAGCTTTATAGACCAGCATCAGAACTCATTCAGGGTTTAAAAGGGGGCTTGAGCCCATCCCAGTAGCCAGTGGGCCGGATGTGGGGTACATTTTGGACAGGTCGCCAGTCTATCGCAGGGCTCTACAGGCATAATATCAAACTAATCAAGGAGGTTCTGATCCCGAAAACCTTTATTTATGAAATAACTACACTGGCAAATGATTATTATTGGACTATGTCACTTAAAACTTCACTGAGAAAAAAAAAAAACTCATATCATATCATATCAAAACTCATATCACCGTCGCCTCACAACAAGAGGGCTGCATCGGTGCACTTGGCATAGGTCATTTACACTTCTGTGAGGGTTTTAGAGCAACATATGCTGCCTTGACCACGTTTTTTTAATTTGAAATGTGGTCCAGGCCTGAAACACAAAATTTGATCTGTATTAACAGATGGAATTACATAAACAAGACAAAACATGAAAAAACGATTTCATACTGTCTGCAATTAGATAATCAAAGCAAATGTAAAAATATGCAACTTTAAATTGCATTTTTCATACCATCCAGTTTTTTGGGGGTAGATTAAATGATGATTTATTGTCCATATATATGGCCGAGGAAGTGGAGTAACTGACTGACCCTGCCTTACTTAAAGCCAATTGTTGACAGATAGTTGTCGGAACATATTATCTGTTTTAAGCCATTAATGTGGTATTTGCCAAATGAATAAAAAGTAACATAACAGAGTTGTACTTCACAATGATTGCAAATGCATAGCAAGAAAAAAGAAAGAAAAAAACATCCTCACTTTTGAGCGCAGCTTCCACTTGTTAGAATCACCAATGCAGCTACAAACAAGGACAAGGCTATTTCCTTTTGACATGGAAATAAAACAAGAAAAACAGGCATGGGAACTGAAAGGAGGTCTGGGCTGACTAGAGAAGTGTCAAGTTGATTGACTGGTTGAATTGATGTTCAGTCTGTTATTATGCTTTGTCTGGGACCCTTGTTCCACTAATAGTGCTATTTGTTCATGCAGGCTGTCCAACAATCAATAGATGGAGAGAGATATTAGCAACCCCTCCATCTCCTCTGATCACGAGGGACAATCCTATAAAAAGCTCGACTGGATTTCGCAAGAGCTTCTCATGAGAGAACTTTTACAGTTTTACAGTGGTCAATAAAGACAAATGGTACATAAATGAGTGAGTAAGGTCAAAGAGGAAGCAAATAACAGACAAGGGAAATGAGAGGGAAAGGAAAAAATATATATAATGTTTGTTGGTGAAGCTTCTCATTTCAGTTGTTCTGCAAAGTGTGTGTCCCTCAGAATAGAAAACTCATTGTCCTTCAGTATTTCTCATCATTATCAATAACAAATATCATATAGGTGTCATCACAACATCATTTTTCAAGGAGTGGTTCTATGAATGAGGAAATATTTGCAACATGTCCAGGTGGTCCTTCAGAAAATAATTCTGTAAATAAATAGATATTAATCTTCAAATAATCATTTTTTGGTCACATCATGGTCCAGCAGGACAACTGTTATAAACAAATGATGAAATGTGACATTCTAAGTCCTGACAGCTTAATGTACTTCAGTCACAAAAGCATGAGAACAATATACTTACAGCACTCACCCAGATCTAAGCAGATGCTGATGGTTCACTAAAGACACCCATGTAAAGAAAATGTACAGAATTTTTATAGAATTTTCTTTCTTAAGTTTTGAAGGTCTCAACCTCTTCAGTGGACAAATCCCGCAGACACCAGCCACAGTCTCCTGCTGTGTGAAAGACCTCAAGGATCAAGCACATAAACTGTTTGGCCAATGTGCAATCATGAATGCTACCTGAATTAGAGACTGTAGATGTAAGACATGTAACACAAAAGGTAATATTATATCAAAACCTCAAACTGCAGTTTGTACATTTTAGACATTTTTTCTTTCCCTTTGAGTACTGTGTGTTTTTTATTTAGCCACTCCGGCAACACAAAGCCGATGTGAACAAAACACATGGTCACTAATTGGTTTTTATTGCAATATGAGATGAATTATCTCATTAGCATCAGAAAACAATGTTCATCTTTCTCTTGTAATAAGATAATTATGTTATCTTGGAAAAAAATTACTTACCTGCGATAACATGATTAATCACCTTAATAGGATAACAAGTTGACTCTCAGTGAACAATAGGCGCATTTCTCTTTAGGTTTTAATGCTTGCAACAGTGTTACGATATTGACTAATACACATAGATGTTATGACTATAATCCATTGTTCAATGAGTGTGTGAACTGTGTTCAGTTCAGGCAAATTCAGTAAACTAAAATGTGTCAAATTATTTATATTACATCAAAGCTCGGTTGCATTTAGTAAATGAGACATGCGAGGGATTCTTTGAGCCTGAAGCAGTCCTTTGGGCTAACGTATGTTCTGAAACTTGGATGATGAGGAGAGTGCCAGTGGTTTTGATTTACAAATAAACTCAGTAATGTGTGCAAATTGATGTACAATATGGTGATGCTGAAGAAAAGTCCTTTGGAACCAGACTCTTTTTCAAAGTCAGAAATTAGAAAATCATCAAAGTTTTTATTATTTATGATCATGAACAGAATCATGTCTGTACCAGATTTTGCATCAATACATCCAACAGATGGGAATCCATAGCACATCTCCTTCAACCAAGCCAAAATATTATTCAATATGTAGCTACCTGTGTATGTAATTTCTAATTATAATTATGTATACATATTTCTCTATATATTTTTGTTTGTGGTCAGAGAAAAACTGATTTATTCAGCCGCTGTACTATACAAACAGTTCCTTTTTCATTTCATCAGGTACAGTCTCTTAACTTTCTTTGAGTTTTGCCTTTTTAACTCAGACACTATACAGAAGATTTCCAAATGATTAAGTAGCTCTTGGTAGAGATATTTCACACCGTTAAGACACTGCAATCAGATATTTGGGTGCATGCTGGGAAGAGAATTGAATAGAGGGATTTGGTCTCAAGAAAAAAAGAAAGAAAGGAAAAAAATGGAATTAAAGATAAAAGCAAAATTGATTATATTTATTATTTACATAATTTTTTTCATGCTTTGGAAAGTGAAGTCCTACGAAGAAAAGATTTGCACCAAACAAAGGTGAAGAAAAGGTGGAATACTTTTTCGATTTTACAAAATGTTATTCCAATTTTATCTCAAGCACTGAGGTTAAAAGCAGTCAATGTTGTGTGAATGGAAATCACTGCTACAAAGTAATTGACTATGAATATAATTTGTAAGAGACATGACTGGCGACAGTCTCTATTCTGTTACTCGAGTGCTTTGGAAAAAATAGAAAACAGATGTGGCAAGCTCGCACAACACCACCCCACCAATTGTCTGGAGCTCAGTCGTGCTGCCCTTCTAAAGCTAATAATGCAATGAACCTAATCTATCCTTAATGCAATCACATCTATTCAAATCTAATCCTCTCCCATACAGCTAATTGGATCTGGTGGATCACGTTACACCCTCTGGCTGCCTGGTTGCCATGGTGATGAGTAGGAGGTACTTCAAGAGAAGTTGTACTGAGAAAAGAAGACACATTGCATTCATTGGCTTTAGAGACGCGTCCAAGAAGCGCCATTCAATCTGCCTGTGAATGTGTTTGGGGCTAAATGAGACACTGAGCAATTACTAACACAGGAGCCAGGGAAATGTACAAATTGTTTCCCCTCTCCAAAACTGCTCAAGCAAATATTCAAAATAATTCCATGTCTTCATTGATGAATATTTGGATTTACATGAAAACAAAAATGCTCAAATGTAATCAATAATTGAAAGGTTAAGTGTACTGTTTGAAAATGACCTATCCACACTCACTCATACAGCTATTCTCAGTCCATAGAGTATTAGAGGGTATGCATGCTTTTCTGGCACACAGATTCACACAGTAATGGATTCATCTGAGCCAACGTGGGGTTCAGGGTCTTGCATCCAAGGACTCTTCAGCATGTGGTTGGGCAAGCCTGTGTTCGAACCACTGACCTTCCAACTGGCAGACAAGCAGTCTTCCTTCTTGAGGCTGCTCTATATTTCAGTAAAGCATGTTACTGCAGTCTGCATGGTGTGAGAGAGAAGTAAAGTGGGCAAGAGAAGATGGACTAATCACAACACTACTGATGACACAGTTTTAACATTTGGTGCTTTATGCCTTGTGTACACCAAGAGCGACCTACGCTAACTGAGCGCCGGAAATCATTGTTTCTCTATGGAGGGTGAGCGAACTGAAATGGAGGGTGAGCTATGACGCGGTTCGGCGAAAACCAATGACAATCCACAGATTGTAGGGGGGTTCGCGGAAACAGACGTGTAAACTAGTTCCTAGTTCCTACGTCCTTTAAACATGGCTACTGAAAAATTAATTGCCGCGGTGTCCGCCCACCAGATATTGTACAACCCCACAACATTTGCATATCGGGATGATAAAAACAAACAAGACGCATGGTTGAGAGTTAGTGAGGTGGTTGGAGAGTGGAGTGGTTCACAGCTGCCTCTGCTATTCCTGCTCGCTCTTCTCAGGTGTACCTAATGTAGTTTTACATAATTTGTAACGTGATGTATATCTTGTATAACAGATTGAAAATAACAACACGTTTATTCGTCTCCCTGCCCTCTCTTTCCTCCTTTGTTCTTTTTCGCGGGGGTGCTGCACAGCCGCGGGGCCTTAAAATTGAACATTCTAAATGTGACGTCACGAGCGAACAAAGCTACCAAAGCGAATTCTCAAGCGAAGCTTCTCCAGCTACCTCCGCAGCGTAGGTCGCCCTTTGTGTACACGCAGCATTAGACTTCAAACATCACCCAGTGGTTTATGAAGTGCTGATTTGAAGCCCACACTGCAGCATTTAGCAATCGTTCAAGAGACAAATTAGCTGTGTACCGTATAACCATTTTTTAATCAGGCTTTAAACATGTATATGTCTGTTGTAATTTTCTGCATTCTCCCTCAGGGGTCAGTGGGGATTGACATGACTTGCAGCAAGACTCTAAGGAACTGCAGTGTTTGTAGCATTGGCTTCACTTTTCAGTTCCAGAAGATGCCTCTTGCTTCCCTCACATGTAACTGCTAATATGAGCTACATGTTTCACTTGGCCACCGGTTCAGGGTGTACCCTGCCTCTCGCTCAAAGGGCAGCTGGGAGAAACTCCAGCCCCTCCACAAAAATAGTTCACATATCTATAGTTTGATTTTGAAACTCTGAATTGGATTAAGCAGGATTGGAAAATGGATACATGGATGGGTGGATCTTTATTTGTATTTTCCACCAACTAACAACAATAAGAAGATGTTTTAGATCAGTGGCTCTCAACCTGGAGGCCACAAAATGACACTTGACACTTCAGAATCTGATTGAGGTTAAAGACTATCAAACATACTGTTACACATAGAGTTATGGTGATTGCTGACTGAGGTGTACACGTCTGAAACTGTTTTTATCAGGAAGTTTAATTTTGAAGATGCAGGCATGCAATCATCAAAGAAATTGTGGAAATGTGTTTAACCATTTGACAAAATAAAATGGAGACACATATGAATGGCAGCAGTTTTGTTGGAAATTCGACCGTATTGATATACAGAGAAGCTCAATGTCAGTCGGACTAACATGAATAACAGACTCATAACAATTTAAAAGTAGTGTTTAAGAAGTAACCCCCATTTTTTTTTCTAGTGCTACGTAAACCTGCTTGTTGCTCCTGTCTTCCTCTCTGACTTCAGAGCCATGCTCTCCTGTTTGTCCCTGTTTTCGCTGCAAAAATTCTCAGACCTTGTCTTTTACAATCTGTTAACCAGTTTCCCCACTTGGTCTACCTGCTCCTGTCTGTGATTCCCTCAGTAACCCCAGTTTGTAGCTTTTATGGCTACGGTCTCAATGAGTGGTTTATATCTTTACCCAGTCCCTGTAAACCAGCTGAATTCGGCTGCCTGTGTTTAAGACCAACCGCCCATCTGTTTTTCATGTGTTTTTCAGTACTTACATTAGCTGCTTCCCTACCCACCCACTATACTGCAGGCTACATCTTTATTTCACGCAAACTATCCAACTGATGCTGTTAATTTAATCTACAGATTGATGTAGTTATAATAAAAAGATGGTAGTTTCAACATTACACCTGTAGGAAATGGAGGAAATTATTTCCCACGAGACTTGTTACTTTCTACAGTCCTTCCTTCTCCCTGGTGTCTTTGGGTTTATGTTGTATTCATGAGACATCTGGGAAAACTGAAGAAATGTTCCTCTATCGCAGTCTCTGAGAATTTACATTTTTGTTTTAGGGTAATTAAATGTCTGGTCTTATTTTCCCCCCCAAAAATGCATTAAATAGTAATAAGATCTTCTCAAAGTTGTCAGTTTCAAATAGTTAAGCCTCAGAGAATTATTGCAAACACACACATACACAGATTTGAATCTTTCCTCATGAAATCTCAAGTGGTATTGCTGCATTACAGGTGCATTTTATGTTTTAGCAGTGTGAATATTAGATAGGAAAGTATCTGTACATGTCAGTATTGCTGTTTTTATCTTTTTGTCTCTTTTTTTCCTTAACGGTAATGGTGCGAATCTTGATACACGAAGTATGATCATATTTTAGGGATGATACATTTTTAAACTTGATTTAAAGCTTTTTATGATTATTTGTGTGATAACTAAATGATCAATTTTGGTGTTTGTTTTCATCCAAATTAATTATCAAATATTTGTCGAAGATAGTAAATAAATTTTTTTTTAAAAAGTGTAAAACTGATTCTATTTATGACAAAGTGTAATCACGAGGAGTTTTTCGTGTGAGGTCGAGAGACACACCTCCTAAGTGGGTGGAACTGACCGTAAGAGGATGACCCAATCAGGGAGAACACTGTTGTATGAATTTACAGCATGGACCTAATCACACATCCACATTTAGCATGAAATCTAAATTTTCAAACATATTGGATTTCTTATTACATTTATTCATGTCAAAATTTCTGTGCAGCACTGTGCAAAGGTTTGGATCACAAGCAATTTCACAGCAAACTACAATGAATTTCAAGCTGGCCTGGAACAATTTTAGGTGAGATTTAAATCTGCTGAGGGTCACCATGAAATTTGCTAATGTCTCAGTCTTTCTATCCGTGTGCATCTCTGTCTTCTCTCTCACTTTTGCCTTTTCTTGACTTCTTTTTCTTCCGAGCTCTCGCTCTCTGCCTGTGAAACTACATCTTCAGCCTGGTAAATAATTTAAGTTTCAATATGATGTATTTAATTCTACTCAGAAAAGGATATGAAAATGTAATAACATTAGCATAATTGAGCATTAATTATACATTCAGCAGTTTTTAATGAGTTAAGCAGACTTTTAGAGGCGGTAATACCATCTACTGTGCAAGGTGAGGTCAACTGCTAATAAATCAGGTGAAGGCAGAGCTGTAATCTGAGACTGGCACTCTGCATGAATCCAGAGGGGTGGTGGAAGGAAAATTAGCTCATGTTGATGAATAAAAACCATATTATCATAACACACTATCATTGGATATCCATGCAAAAGACATAATCAAATCGTTTTAGTTGTTCCTTTGAAAGTAAAATGAATGATAAAATTAAAATATCTACTGTGATTCAACTGAGTTCCGTGTCTAATTTCAATTTGTCAGGGTTGGTGTAGGGAGAAGGAAGTGGATATTGAAAAAAGCAAAACTTGATTTATTTAACAAAAAACAAAGTACCAACAGAAAGTGTGGCTGAGCCGGATTCAAAAAACCTAAACTGTGGAAAAATATTTAACAAAACAAAACACTTGGCATTGCATGGAAAAAAAAACACTTAACTGGGTCGTGGCGTGGCATGGCATGGAGGGTGTTGACGGGGAAGGATCTCACAAAGCAATGAGGGGACCTGGAAACTAAAATTCTGTGGAGGGTGATTAGGGATTGAGTGCAGCTGATGGGGAAAACACAGGTGAGAGACGTGAGGCTGATTGCAGGGCAGGAGAGGGTGGCATGACATGAAAACTAAACACAAGACCTGAGGTCCGTTTCACGAAGCAGGTTTAGTGAAAACTCTGAGTTTATTAACCCTGAATTGAGGGAAAACTCTGAGTTTTCCGTTTCACAAAGGGAGGTAACTCAACCCCAAGAAAGAGGATTGAGTTACCTCTCTAGTCTGTTTCACAAAGAGAGGTAACTCAACCTCGAGAAAGAGGGGTAACTCTAGTCTGTTTCACAAAGAGAGGTAACTTAACCTCTCGGTCAGTTATTGAGTAACAGACTCTCTGAACCTAACCTGGTCGGGACCAGGTTTTACTCAAGAAACCTTGAGTTTCTTTCTGTCTCCGCCCTCTTTCAGCCACACACGCCATTTGATTTCCTCATTCAGTCAGCAGAGCGAGTTCTTCTACTTCTAGAAGTCCATTGGGCACAGTAGGAGGCGACTTTTTTCACCAACATGCCATGTCCTTTTGACAACGATCCCGTGGATGAAGGTGCAGCATTATTGCGCAGAGAAATAAATATTCGTCGGAGATGGTTATCAGACCGCGCATAGATTTTGCATTTACAGATAATTATCTTTTTGAGCAGCACCATCAGAATTTTGTTGGGACAAAAGAAAAAAAAGACCTAAAAGACAAATAAATATTTGTATGAATAGGCTTAAAAAATACATATATAGGCCTATTATATTTTATAAAGGCACTCGTGCATTTTTACGGGCATCTGCCTTCTTTCTGTTGGCTCAGTAGAAGTCTGTGTTAGTTTAAATAAGTTTAATTATTTAACAGAACATGATATAGATGAGAAGACACAGTTTATGTGTGTGAAAACAGCATTATGTTGGGAATAAAATAACTGCACAGTCAAATAGCCACTTAATATTTACTTTACAGTGTAAAACATGAACAAAATGAGGTACCTACATAATGAGGTCTCACCTGTTTGAACAATGTTTTTATATTTCATCTTAAGCGGCTGCCAAGTGTGCTTATCCCCCGTGGGATTGCATCTAAATTAAATAAATGAATGGGCTACCATTCAAGCAGTTTCCCTGTAATATTATTGTGATTGCAAAGGACTACATTTAAACTTACACTTTTGCTGCTGCAACGGTGTTGCACTTATTTCTAGAAACGTATTGAAACTCGCCGTATGAGCGCATTAAGATTTCCAATTCGAGGTTGGTGAAAAACGTTGCCCCTCCTCTTCCCCGTTGCCACGGTGACTCGTCGAATCGGGGCTCCATTGATGCTGGCTTTTTAAAGTGGTGGTGCACGCGCTAAACTCAAGGTGAAACTACTCAGAGTTGATTAACCTCACTTAAATCAGCGTTTCTGAAACCGAAAACTCAGAGTTTTCTATCTCAGAGTAGATCAACTCAGAGGTCAGGAATAGTCTCAGAGTTGGTTGAACTTGCTTTGTGAAACACTTTGCTTTGCAAAAGTGTTTCGGCAGGTGTCAAACTAAAGTCCATGAGAGTCCCAGGATTCAAGTTTTCCCAGCAGACCATTGCATTGGATCAAGATGAGAACTGTTGCTCACTTTAACTGTCAGTGGTTTTAATGTGATGACAGAAAAGAAAAAGAAGGCCAATATTGTGAATGTCTGATCAATATCACTGTCACATCATTAAAGCTCAGATCTATATCTGATTATTTCTGATTGTGTCTTGACAAATGAATGTGCTGCACGTGTATTCGTAGTTCATCTTTCAGCCCTGTAATTTCTTGTATATTTTGTACACAGTGTGGCAGTATAGTATTCAATAGTGTTTATGATTTAAATTGTCATCAACCCACACATGCACAGGAAAAACATTCAAACTCTACAGAGAAAAACCCCAGCTAGGTTTTCAAACCAGGCACTAACCACCACACCACTTTTAATAAAGTGGTTTGGAAATGGTCTGTCATCATTGTGTATGCGTACTGTGATAACTGCTGGTTGCAAAGATCAGTGATTCATCCTCTGAACATGTCATATCTGTCCCTGATTGATTTTTATTGAATATTGATAACTGTTGTTAAACTCTTAATGATAATTGGTAATAACAACTCTAAACTCCCATCTGTCGCCAACAAAATGCTATGCTCAAACTCTACTGATGACAATATGGTTGTATTGTTTTACAGTTAAAGACAGCTGGGAGATTTCTTATTCTTTTTATCTGGCTGAGAAGATAAAGGCTCAGAAAGATCCCAAAACGTGGTTTAGTTAGAAAGGTCCTGTCAGGAAAACACAGCTTTCCATAATGAAGCATGTTCTGTCATTTTCTTCTATTTGAACAAGACACCTCTACTGATACTGGCTGCAGTGGCAGCTCGTTAATATCAACCACCTCTATCAGACTAAAATAACACTGTTCTGCTGCATGTGTTTCTGAAGAGTTCAGTCTCACTCCCAAAGCTATACATGCTGCCTCGTTGTCTGCCTCAAACTCTAATGGCGCTTTTCCACCAGCTCGCTTCAGCTCGACTCGGCGCGCTATTGTGTGTTTCCACTAGCACGCCGTACCTGCAACCGGCACGATTTTTCGTATAACCTCAGCCCTGGTTCCAAGCGGGCCGAAGCGTTAATAAAACGTGACGTCAGCCGACTGCCTTCCACTGATTGGGCGATGAGTGTCGTCACTGGAAGCGTCATAACGTGGATAATATAAGCTAGCGTTAGCAACCGTTAGCTTACCTCCAAACGTCGTCTTTTTGAAGCTCGTAACAAAACTCTCCGGTACTTTTCAATACTGTTTTGTCTGGCGGCCAGGAGTCTTCTCTGGCTCTCTTCTCTTGCCTTCTGTGCGACAAAAAGCCACAGGGTGAGCAGCCGTGTTACGACGACACATCCCACGTCGAGGAGGCATGAAGTGTATTGGAAAAACAACCAAACCGAGCCGTGGCAAGCCGTGGCAAGCCGTGGCAAGCCGTGTAGAGGTAGAGGAAAAGCGCAATTACACAGTGGGTACCTTTAAGTGTCTGTTTCGAACCTCCAGGGTTAATGCTGGGAAAAGGTTTATTCTAAGCCAAACGTTTTGCAGTGGAGCTCTTGAACGCAGCCCTGGCCTGACCGTACCCCTGATGAAAGCCAGCCAGTATAAAGCCCTGTTTGAGCTACTCTCCCCCCTTTATATCACTTCCTGTCCTGCCCCTGCTCTGACTTCCTGATCATGGCCTCCTGGTTATCTTGCATTTAGTGAAGGTCAGATGAAGATTTCGCTCCAATTGGTAAAAAAAAAAAAAAAAGGTTAATTTCTCATTTCATGTGCAAACAAACCCCACTGCTGGTCAAAACCTTTACTGTCATTTAAACTTTTTGTGATGGCCTCTTCACTGTCTTGCAACAGTGTCAGCATGGGAATAATCACTGCCAAGAATGGAAATTTAATTTTGCGTGGTTCATTCATCTAATCTGTTTTTGATTAATGTGTGGGGGAAAGGCAATTTCATTCAGTGTTTAAATAAATCCAACAAGACCGGAGATGTTTAGGTTAAAACTGTTGCAGTGTTTTCAAAAGATGGGATTGTGCTTATGAATATTAGGATGATGGTGGCTTTAATATTTTTTATTCAGAAAAAGCATTTTTCCATCTTGCTTGGGCTCAGTCGGTTTCTTCTTTTGGAACTAACCTCTCCAGCTATGGAGAAAACCCTTTCACGTGGTACTGAGTTGTCCCACAGCAAGCCTGTCTAGGCATGGACATAAGCACATCTGCCTCTCCCAGTCCTGAAGGGGATGCTCTGTTCTGCCGATGTTCGGTTCTGACAGGTCCATTTTGTGGGGCTCCATTCTATCTCTTTTTTTTTTTAAATTTTTTATAATTTTTTGGGCTTTTTATGCCTTTAATGATAGGACAGTTGGAGAGAGGGGGGCGAGACATGCAGCAAAGGGTCGTCCGGTGCGGGCCTCGAACCGGGGCCAGCTGCAGCGAGGACTGTAGCCTCTGTACACGGGGCGGCTGCTTAACCCACTACGCCACCGACCGCCCCTCCATTCTGTCTTTACTAAAGTTATTTACCAAATACATTTTTTTCAAAGACAGTCTCTGATATCATATGAGAACATTAGCTAAGCTAACATCAAATCATGGTTAACAGTTTTGCACTGTCTGCGTGAGACTGAGCTTTGGGCAGATCCTGGAGCAACAGACTGATCCACTCGTGCTATTGGAAGTGTTACTGCTGCAGATCATTTATCCCCACAGAAGTCCAACTTTTAACAACAGCAAAGTGTAACAATTGTTGCTACTATTCTCTTTTACTTGTCTGGTCAATATTTATTCATAACTTATCATTATCAACTGTCTCGACTACATAGTGATTATTTTTTCTGTTTCTATGACATTTCAGTGCAATATTACCCTAATTTATACCATGCACATTAATAGATCATACATGTATGTAAATTCTATCACCCATATGTAAGTCTATTGTGTTGCTTTCAACATTCTCTATATCTTAAATTTTGTATTTAATGTTGATTTCTTTATTCTTTATTTGTGTTTTAAATCCAAAATTAATTTTTATTCATGTTCATTTTATGAGTTACTGGCTGCTGTAACACATGCATTTTGTTCTACGGGAGTAAATAATATTTTTTTTATATCTTGTTTTAAGGAACATTATTATTAAATACCCTTCCTTAGAATATCATTATTTTCAAGAATAACTTAAGATGTGTTAGTGTAGGTTTTACCCTCATAACCTGATGTCCACAAAAGAACATCTGTGTGCATCTCTGAGAATCGAGCAGCTTTGAGAAAATGGCAGTATTCACTCCCAATGGTAATGACAAGCAGTTGATTATTTTTTCCACTTTTCTTTCCAATAGTACTGCTAACCTCTATTTGGGGGTGTTTCAAGGGTTAATAGGTGCAAAAGCTGCATCTTTTATTATTCTGTATATTTTTGCGCAGCAAAACTCACCAAGCAAAAGCTGGCCAATGCAGACGAGAGATACAAATCTACAGTATTCAGCTTAATGAATTTATGCTGTGTGACATGTTCAAGGAATATCTGCACAACACAAGCAAAACAAAAAAACTATTAAAAGTTTCACTCAAATAAATAATTATAATGAACTCATGGTAGTCTAGAAAGAAGTCAAACTATTCTTGTTTTTCAACAGACAGCCTGTTAAACCAATATATTTATAGGCACTTCTATTTTCTTCAACACTCCCTCATTTGCCTCAAACTCCTTGTTCTCTGTCATCAGACTCTCTTAGTTACAGTGTCCCTGTGAACCCTCACTGACAGGACATATTTCATAATAAACTGTGGATTTTAAGTTGCAATAATCTCTGTATAATCAATAACCAAAACTGCACAAGAGCTTTGTGTGGTTAACAGACATAATAATCATCATAATTATGTTTCTAATTCCAAAATTTGTGGCCTTTGAGAGGATCTGCTGCCACAATGGAAATCCAATGTCTACCCCAGACATGAAAGTTAATTTGTCTGTGAGACAGAGGCTTGAAACCACTTGTTTATCTGGCCTATCTCCTTTTAATGTATTACACTACTGTTCACTGATATTTAGCTTGCCCTTGGCTCTGGCCAACAGACCAACAACACCTGGACTCTTCCTCAAGCCCAGCCCGGATAGATCGCTGAATAAGGAAACGTCAATGAATCAATGTCAGCCCTGGAGCACATGGTGATGCTCTGATTGTTTGAGATGGATTAAGAAGCCACAGGCTGCCGTATGTGTGTGTGTGTGCCTGTGAACAGAAAGAAATAGAGACACAAGCTATAGAACTTGTTGACTGATGGGGGCCAAGATTGTTGATTGGAAGTCATCTTTCTTATATGCTGCCTAGTGCCTGAATGTCAATCTGAGAGTGTGGGCAAGTGGGTAAATGTAAGGATGTGCACACGTATGCATGGTGTGCGGATACCCATTTTGTTACTTCAGTGGAATATTTACAAATGGGATTTTCAGATATGAGCCAACAAATGTGTGTCCCATCTTATGATCAATGTAATTTGCTACATTCTTCTGAGGCTTCATACCAAAGTATTTCAGTGCTTTGTGTCTCCCACTATACAAATTGAAAGCTGAATGTGTACTGTTTTGTAGCTTGTGCTTTTTCAATTGATCATCATCCATGGAGAAAATCCAGGAAGGGTTTCTCTAAAATCTGAAGCATATGGCGGTAAACTGGCTTGATTAAGCCCCCTTTCAAGTTTGGGCCAGAAGTTTGAGAGTTGCAGTATTTTAGCTGTAACTTGAACTTTGCTCTTCTGTACAACCCCAAATACCTCTATTATTAATGTTACTTTCACTTTGAGTTCCATTGATTTCTTGATGAAGGCTCTCAAGTTCCAAGCATTCCAGTATCGATGTGTGTGGCATCGAGTCTTAGGCTTTCTTATAGCCAACCCAGGTGTTGCACCTGCAACCCTGAATTGGATTTCTGTTATAGAAAATGTATAAATGGATATGTGGAAGACAGATAGCTGATCTTCTTTTATGTCTCACTATTTTGGCAACACAGTACTGTGCAGTGGAAGTCAAAGAGTAAGCTCTACATATTTATGACATAATCCCAAAGAAAATGTTACCTCAAACCATAACATAATTAGTTGTTGTTAGCCCATTGGAAGAGCAAAAAATTATTTTGTCATTTGTCAGATAAACTGGTGTGGTAGTTGACGGTATTTATCTGAATTTTCTGTGATTGGCGAGGATAGAAACATACTGATTGGTGGAGGTAAAGGGTTACATTTGTAACTAATCAGTGAGTGAACCTCTGATAAAAAAAAAATCTTCATATAGTTCAGTTTAATTTAAATTAAAATTTTATATATTTTGAATATTTCAGTGAATTCATGCAAGTCACAGACAAAATTTGTCCCTGTGAGCTTCAAGAGGGATGGGATGAGTAATTATAATGACTTTTACAGAGGCTTTAGAAGAAACACGGAAAAACAAACACACACATTCATTAGCCCAGTAGCATGCTCGCTAGGCAGTTGTTGTGTTGTCCTGTGGTTCGAGGTCATCTGTATCCACAGTTGTGTCATATGTGATTGCTGCTGCTGGTGCTTTTTTGTTTGTTTGTTTGTGTGTTTGTTCTCTGCTTGTCTGCTTACAGGTGCTCCTGGTGCCTCTAAGGCTGGATTCCTCAGAAAGGCCGTGGATTGTCTTCTGTTTTGTTTTACAGGTGGAGCAGCTGGTTGTCTGATTTTTCATTGTTTTCTCTGATTGTTTCTTCCTATTTCTGTTCCGTTTAGTATTGTAACAAAAATTAATAAATAAATAAGCAGTTGATGGGCATCAAGGGGAGCTTTACTTTCATAAAGCTTCCATTGGCAAAGCAAATGTGTTTGGCATAAACGGAAATTCAGATTACAATTCTGCTGCTATAATGCTTGACAGGACAAGGGGAAAAAAAGAGAAGAAACACACAAAAAAAATTATTTTATTTTAATAAATATCAAAATATCTTGACGTGGTAAGACTGTCCTTGAAGTGACAATGCAATTGCAATTTTTGGTTGGTGCTTTTCCATGTTGAATTAGGTATTCGTCTCTCTGATTTCCTCTCTATAGTCCTGTGGTAGGTTATGAGGAAACTGTTGATGTAGATCCTCAATCATCCTGGTCTTGGTAATTCTACAAGCTTGAATATGGGTAACTGGACTTCTTCTTGGATCTTGAAGATGTTTCACCGCTCATCCGAAAGGCTTCTTCAGTTCTGAACTAAATGGTGGGGAGTATCGGCATATAAGCAGAGGATCGTTACAGTCACGCTTCACTAAGCCCCCCGACTAAAGTGTGTGTCGTTTATGTCATTCTCACGTATAAATTGTCTACTTGTCTACTAAAGCACAGCTTTGACAATGCGAGAAGAACAAGGAATGCCAAAAGCTAACATTTCAAACCCTACAGCTAAAAGCCAATGCTTATCCAATATATTTGTCAGACAAGGAAATGATGACACTGTTGACATGGACATTGAGCCACTTGGTGAAGAATTTATCAGATAGGGGCCTCACTCAACCAGATAAGGATGTTTTAGCCAAAGGACTCAACTATGGCATTGCTCATTACAGCTGCTGAATCTGCAGTGAGGAATAACACACAGCTACATAAAGGTAACAGCAGCCCTCTCTAGCACTAAAACTCCTCCTTCTAACGCACACCTCAGGAAAGGAAGGCAGTGACATCTCTCAGCAGAGAGAAATTTTGCCAGAAGACAAGGGAGGATGCACTGTGGTTCTCAACATAGCCGATTATCACAGAAAAATAACATTGCTGAGTGATAACACCACCTACGAAGCCCTGAAAAGGGAGTTTACAAACAACTATAAGAAGGAAGTCCCAGATTGTCTTCAAGTTCTGGAAAAGGACAAAGTTATTGACTGCTCTTTCTATCAGACTTTACCTGGTGAGGCCCCACTGTGCATAAATAGGACTTCCGAAGATACACAAGGAGGCAGTCCCACTCAGACCCATTATCAGCAGTATTAACTCTGTTGCCAAATACCTTGCCTCCATCTTAGCGCCCTTTGAAGGAAACAGTCCGCATCATAAGAACTCCACAGACTTTGTAAAGAAGATCCAACATCTGAAACTGTCTCCAAGTAAAACCAACATGTCCCTTGATATTACTTCACTTCTTACTTGTCTACCGATTTCAGCAGTGGTGGAGACTGTCAAGAAATGGCTGCAAGAAGACTCACTGAACGACAGAACCAGCTTCAATCCTGGGGATCTGTGTCCTGCTGAACCTTTGCCTCTCCACTGCCTTCAAGTACAATAACCATTTCTACAGACAGAAGCTTGTCATAGCTTTTCTTTAAAAATCAGTGTTTTCCAAAAAAAAAAAAAAAGCTCAGTGAAAAATCAGAGCTGCTTGAACTTGCTGCCACTATAGTGAGACGCATTCTAGAAAGCAGGGAAATTACACTGTTCCCAACACTCACACAGATATAATCATGTCTAAATTCCCTATCATCTGATGATACAGGCTTTACCGTGCTCATATCTCAACCTTTTCCTACACTTTCTATTTTTATAGATGAAATAAAAGGACAGTCTAATTTTGTCAGTGGATTATTCTTCTCAAGATGCCCCCTTATTCTTCTTTATTGTGTGACATAACTTTCAGGAGCACAGACAGCATTTACCGCACTGCAGATTTATGTTGGGGATTGGGAGTGGGTGGGCAGAGTTTAATGGCTTCCCTTATGACAGTGACACACCAGTATATTTATTTATGTGAGTTGAAGATCTCCAAGTATGCTCAACTGTACATGCCAAGGCACAGCAAGTATGGTCAGAGGTGGGTGCATTTAGAACAGATCTAAGAGGTACATAGGTGGTAATTACTAGACTTTTAAAGAACCACTGAACATCTAAAGGGTGTGTTTACAGCTAATATATAAATACATTTCAGTTCAGTTTTTTTCATATAGCTCCAAACTACAACAAGTGCCATCTCAAGGCACTTCAAAGATGCAGTACAGTTCAAACCAATTTCAATCAGTTCATTATTACATTACATTACATTACGGTCATTTTGCAGACGCTTTTAACCAAAGCGACTTACAATAAGTGCGTTCAACATCGGTAGACAAAAAAACTTCAGGTCACAAGAAATCATAATACCAAATACCAAATCCAATACCAAACAGCTAAGAGCAAAACTAGTGCTAGAGTAAGTGCGATAAGTCAGATACCTCAGCCTCTCACCAACTGCACACCAGTCACAGCGGGGTGGGGATGCAAACCCTGGTTCGGGTAGGGGAAGAAATAAAAGAGGTAAGAAAAGCAGGAATGGGATTCAAACCCTGGTTCGGGTAGGGGGTAATGAAAATATAGAGGGTGCCAGTGGTGGAGGAAACAATAAGTGCGTAAGGAACTAGGACGGAGCAGGGTAGTTTTTCCTGAAGAGGTGGGTTTTCAGCCTGTGGCGAAAGATGGGCAGCGACTCAGCTGTCCTGATATCAGTCGGGAGATCGTTCCAGCATCGGGGCGCCAGAACAGAGAAAAGCCGTGACCGTATCGATCGTGCGCAGTGACGGGGCAGCCAGGCGCCTGGTGGCCGCAGAGCGAAGTGGTCGGGCGGGGGTGTAGGGCTTGACCA
The DNA here is from genome assembly GCF_027942865.1 of Odontesthes bonariensis. Taxonomy (NCBI): domain Eukaryota; kingdom Metazoa; phylum Chordata; class Actinopteri; order Atheriniformes; family Atherinopsidae; genus Odontesthes; species Odontesthes bonariensis. The sequence continues at coordinate 26,339,948 of NC_134525.1, read as the reverse complement.
TAGCCTGGAGGTATGAAGGAGCTGTTCCTTCCACTGCCCTGTAGGCCAGCACCAGAGTCTTAAACTGGATGCGAGCAGCTACAGGGAGCCAGTGTAGAGAGCGGAGAAGGGGAGTGGTGTGGGAGAACTTGGGGAGGTTGAACACCAGACGAGCAGCAGCTTTCTGAACCAGCTCCAGAGGTCTGATGGCAGAAGCCGGGGCGCCAGCAAGGAAGGAGTTGCAGTAGTCCAGGCGGGAGATGACAAGAGCCTGGATGAGCACCTGTGCTGCCTTGTCGGTGAGGAAGGGGCGAATCCTCCGGATGTTGTAGAGGAGGAATTGGCAGTAACGGGTCACTGATGCGATGTTTCATTATAACACAATCATAATTAAATCAGATTAAACTCCAAATTAGTCCAATTCATACAAAGCCAATTAAAGAAAATGAGTTGCCTAGAAGGAAACCAACAGATTGCATCAAAACTTCTCCTTGATTCAATTCCCCGTTCTAAGTGCGCACGAAGCAACAGTGGAAAGAAAAAACTCCCTTTTAACAGAAAGAAAACTCCGGCAGAACCAGACTCAGGAAGTCTAGGCCTTTAACATAATGAATGCTTAAAGATACATTATGTAGTGTGATTTCGAGAACTGCAAAAGAGGTGTCTATAACTCTATGCATTAAATATAAATAGTACTGAATAATTAACACCTATCAAGCTTCTTTTGATGTGTTTAAATTACAAATTACCATTTTAGCGGTTGTTTTTTTCAAACAGATGTTTATTATGGGTTTAAAACAATACACTGATTGTTTTCATGTTTTGTTTTAAACTGTCATCTGTCTCCTGCATAACTGGATTATTTTTTCCAGCTCAGGTTGAGATTATGTTTCTCATTCCTGGCTCTGACACCATAGTTTGGTGTCAAGATAATGCCCTAACCCATTATTTGTGTTGTGTTGATGTCTTTCAAAAGAGGTATACAAGCGAGGTAGAGGGAGGCTCAGTGTTTCTTGAAGTATGTGCGAGGTTTATTCACACCAAACAGCTCTAATTGATCTCTGAGGATTATTGGAAACTGGGAAGCACCCTGAAAGTAAATATATATTAATGTACTGAATGTATAATTCTGTGAATAATGTAAATACACATTCATTTACATTCGCACTTCAAACAGAAACACTGAAGTGAAGTAATGGCTACCTAGCAGGTGGTAGAACAATATAAATTACTGGCTTCTGTATTGGCTTCATGTATCCTTTACTGTATTGGGTTTCTATTCCTCCTTTGTTTTCCTTAGGTTTTTAGAAACTAACGCTAACTGAACTGTCATTTATATGGTCAACTTCTTACCAATATTTTCTCGTAATTGCGGGTTCCAATATTCGCCATACTGTTGCAATAGAGATGATTTATTTAATCTCAGGAAAGCCCCTACTTAAAAGTGGCTAAAAAAAAGCCATATGAAGGCAGTTCTAAGAACTGTGCTCAGCTGTGCGTCCTGCTGTACGGATACAAAAAGGTAGAAACAACTACTCCAGTAGTTTCAAGACCTATAAAAAAAGAGTCCTATTTTCCAAAAGCACTCAATAAAGGGGTTTGTAATGATCCCCTTGATAATGTGAATAGAACCCCAGGAAGGGTTCTATGCTGGAAGTGTGTATTGATAGTATGGTAAAACTGTGACCAAAACATACCTAATCATTTTTATCTACTTCAGAAATCCGATATGATATGGATGCAAATGTATATAGCTTCTTTTGCATTTACAAGAAGAATCTGGTGGTCATTCTGGTGGGCCCTGGAAGATTGGTGTGTCATGTTTCTCAACTACTGGATAGCTGCTAGTTAGGAAGTCACAGCAAGAAAGACCCCATAGATGAAGAGCTCCTTCAACGACAGCCTATTATGCAAGTAAATGATCCACTTCTCAATGTTGATGCATTAAAAGAGGCTCAAACCTTGCACTGTATCAGCATTGGATCCCCACTCATGCTGACCTATCTGTTGGGGGATAAAAAATTGACCCCATCAACAATATAGATGTATGCTGCAAACATCAGATCCTGACAAGAGGGCTTTGCAGATATTCAATAATGCACAACTCTCTGAAGGTCCACCACAGCATTTCAATCAGGTTGAGTTATGGACTTTGACTACGCTTGGGATCATTGTCCTGTTATATTTATCAATTTCAGCAAAGTTTCAGCTTTCAGACATATTGCCTCACATCTGTCTTTAGAATAATTTCGGTACACAGTTGACTTTATTGTCATCATAATGACTATAACGTACCCAGGTGTAATAGCTAAAAAACCCTCCCTCCTAAAAACCTACGTTTAAGGTAACTCAGCTTTAACTTGTCCTGATGTCAAGACATGCATAGACATGACCGGGCCATCACATTTGTTGTCTCTAAACCTTTGAACAAACTTCCTATGTATATTGGGCAGACTATAACACTATCTTTTGAAGTGTAACTAGAAAGTGAAATAACCCATTGACTGCTTAATGTGTAGGAACAAAACTAGGATTTTATATCATATAGGTATATATCTATATATGTGATATACATAGATATATATCTATATAGCTATAGATATATAGATATATAAAGACATTATTTGCCCAACAACATGTTGAGATGTTTTAGTTTCAAGGATTTGTACAACTAGCAGTGATGTATCATAAGGGAGACTAGCCAATTTAGGATAAGTGTAACAAAAGGGAAAAATTCACTCGACTGCACATAAATTCCTTTTTAATGAACAATTTGTTTTTATTTTTGTCCAAATTTTGTTTAAAGTTTGGTATCATCTGCCATATCCTGTTCTTGATCATAATGTTGTTGTGCTGTAAGGTAAAATTTGAATGTAATCACACTGAAAGCTGGTTTTGTTGTTTTGTGGCTTAGGATAAATGAGCACTTATCAAATGTCAAGATTTGATGGGAAGAATATGGAAGTTATTTTAAGAACATAGGAGATCTACACAGGCAGCTCTTTGCCATAGTATCTGCCATTCATTTCAGATTGAATATAGGCAGCATCCTCGCCAACGACAAAGAGGAACAATAGCTTTATGTCTTTGCCTGCAATCAGAAATTATAGCAGGTGGGTGTGGAGGTGTAATCAATGGCAGATGGCCCTGCAAAGTCAACTAGCAGCTTCATCTGGGGGTCTAAATAATGTTATTTTGGGATCATACTCCTTACTCTGCTATGCTTTACTGTACATTGCTTTCATCATCAGTCATCCATGATTCAGTTGTCACATGGGAAAAACCAGCAATGAGGATTTCAAAATGTAGACACATGAGAAATCTCATATCTCTATACTTATTTTAAGCACAAATAATAACAAATAACAGAAAATAACCTATTGCGATAATACGGGTTTGGCAGTAGATGCTAATTAATTATACTGACATTGGCAGCAGTCTGTGCAAGTCAATATTTATTCAAGTACAATACAGTTAAATGGTTTGATAACAGGAAAGTCTTGTTACAGCCCATATGGTGGTTATAACGTGTCATATGAATCTGTTTAGTTTCCTATGACCACCAGTTTAGCCATGATCGGTTGCATAACTTTGCAATTTACTGCACTGAGGACCAGAATTTGTGTGATCAGCCATCGCGCATCATGTCCTTCATATCAGACAAAAAAGGCCAATAACAGACTCATATTGGTCTAACCTTACTAATAACCTCACTTGCACACACACACATAGATTTTATAAAGCCCTCCCAGGGCCAGCTTGAGGCCATTGATTGTCGAGCCGTTGCCTGGGATGAAATTCCCAGATAATGCAGCATCTAAGGAAGAAACAGATCGACAGTGACCTCTCATTCCACAGCAACTGCTGCCACTTCCAGGCACGGTAAAAAACATCCGTCAAATCTGTCTATCTGCTTTTGGCTGGTGATGTTTGAAGTTTCGATAGGCTTTTTGTATTCTATACATTTGTTACTATGTTTAAACACACTAATAGCTTATAATCTTTTACATCAAATAGTAATCAACTTTGATTCTGCTGCAAAGGAGATTTATCATGCTCTCTAACTTTTTGAGGAATCTTACTTTCAGAGTGGCGTGCTTCCTTTTTCTGGTCCTGTCTGTGCTGTGTGCTAGTAGACTACCAATTATTGTATTGGACTAAGAGCAGAAAATGACCAATCATCCACACCAGCTTCAACAATTCCTAATTGGTGGCTATTGTTAAAAATTGTCATCTGATAAATTCTGCAAAGTTAAACTCTTTTCCTCCTATCCCCTTTTTCTCTGCTTGTTCCTTGCAGACCTAATTTGGTGGCTTTGGACTACCTTATGACTTTATTAAAGGACTTTTCTAATTTCCACTTTTCTATTACTCTCTTTGCTTTAGCTGCACAGACACAGGCTTGGCACACTCTAAATGAGATGACATCAAAACCAATGAAGAAAGTCCCTGAATAGCTTACAGCCTCCTCCTCTCTACAAATTTTGTCTGTCATTCATCAAGTCTCTAAAATCTGCAGCACAAATAGAGAGGCCTTGATTTCACTCATTGGACGAGCCTTTTTAAATAATGCGCTGTCCTTCAAACCGTATGGTTTCATAAACATTTCGTCGAAAAGCAAGTCAATGGTGGCCAAGGGGGAGCTGTTTGATCAGTCTTTCATTTTACTGCATGTCAAGCTCCTCATTATATATAGAGGGAGAAAATAATAAGATTTGGGTACAATTTGATTTGGATAAATTGGTGATGTGCCTCAAGGCTTTTTTCTCTGAATCCCAGTGTTCCTTCTGATACAAAGAATCCCCTTTTTGGAGGACAGATGAGTGTGCTGAGAAAAAAATAATTTTGCATGCATTAAGATAAACCTTGAACAAGCTGAAATTCCATTTCAATTTACTTGTAACTTTTTCCTGATTTTTTTTTTTTTCTTTTTTCTTTTTTTTTTATAAGTTTAATCTTTTAAAAAGACCAAACACTTGACAGGAAAAGAAATTGCAATACATTCCCTCCAAAACCTGAAAATAGTTTCAGTTCATTAGGTTCTTCTATTTTTGGAAGCATTTATGTTGGAACAGAAAGGTTAAAGGAGCACAGTATTGCTATGGATACCGTCAGCCACTGAAGGAAGTCTAAGCTGTTGTTCTCCTCACCAGCACACTTCACAAATAGTCATTCGGTTTTTCAGGTTATCACCTGAGAAGTTTTAAAATTGTTGAAATTCTTCAATTCTTCTCTACATACAGCATATATATATATATATACATACTGTATGTATACGTGTGTGTGTGTGTGTATAGTAGGGATGCAACTGATAAACTTATGGCAGTGGTGGATATTTATCTGATGTTGTATTGACTTTGCCCTGAAACGTACAGGATTTGCCTGCAGCTGCAGTTTCAGTAAATAAGGTCCAGTCCAATAGGTGATAGTCTTATTCCAGAGCAGGCAATTTATATTTCACGATTACATTTTGTTTGGCCAATCAAGAAGTGAGGTAATTGAGAAGGTCAAGAGTTTTATTTGTCACTTGAAGTTCTACTTAGTACAACAGAGAGTGAAATGCTTTTTTTCTGGTAATAATCAGGTGGGAACCTCCTTTCATCAGTGTTTCGTCTAGTTGGGCCCACAACACCTCCAGGAGGCTAGACAGTGATCACTGGCGTCCCAGAGTCACCCCCCTAATGCCAACCATCACTGCTCCTCGCACCACAACAACCATCTTTTTTTTTTTTTTTCACAACCACAAGCTACCCCAGCCTCTCACCAACTGCACACCAGCATAGCGAGGTGGGGATACAAACCCTGGTTCGGGTAGGGGGTAGAAATAGAAGAGGTAAAGATAAGTAGGAATGGGATTCAAACCCTGGTTTGGGTAGGGGGTAGAAATAGAAGAGGTAAAGATAAGTAGGAATGGGATTCAAACCCTGGTTTGGGTAGGGGGTAATGAAAGTACAGAGGGTACCAGAGGTGGAGGCACCTAAACAGTCCTACAGTCACTAAAAATGCCAACAAAAACAAGGCCAACTCACCTTAAATTACCGCCTGGTTTCAAAAGGCTCACATGGGCCACACCCTCCACTTAAATATCCTGGATTTCATTGAAATAAAAATGATAAAAAAAATTCTCCAATCTGCATGTGAAGTATTATTCAACCCCCAACTTCAATACTTTGTTGAGAATCTTTTTGCTTTAATAACTTCTAATAAACGTTTTTAGTGAGTCCCGGGAAGCTTCTTACACCTCTCGATCGGAATATTTGCCTCCAGCACAGTGATCTTTGATGACGTGCTGCAACTGCCTTTTCTAAATCCAAAGATTTTCAATCAGATTTGAATCTGGTGACTGAGAAGGTCACTCCAGAACGTTGCACAATCTTTTTCTCAACCAAGCTTTGGTTGACTTGGAGGTGTGCTTGGGATCATTGTCTTGCCGGAAACTCCAATGATCACCAAGCTTTAATTAGTCAACAGAAGACATCCCATTCCTCTTTAAAATAGCCTGGTATTTCTGGGAATACATGAAGCCAGGTACATGATCAAGATTGCCAGTTTGTGCTGCAGAAAAACAGCCCCACATCATCAATGACTCAACTCCTCGCTTGACTGTGGGGATGGTATTCTTCCTGGTCATTACCCTGGCCTTTCGCACGCCAGATATACTGCTGGTCCATATGTCCAAACAGTTCCAGTTTGGTTTCATCAGTCCATAAAACTGTCTCCCAAAACTCTCTAGTCTTATCCAAATTCCTTCTGACATGTTCTAGTATACTTTTGATGTTCCTTGTGGTCAAGAATAGAGTGTGTCTGGCCATGAATTCTTTTTTTTATTTAGTGCACTTCTTATTGTTGCTACTGAAGCACTTGTCTTGAGTGATTCAAGATGACTTCATTAGGTCATCCTGTAGGTGTCTTGCAGTCACATGGACAGAACGCTTTAAAAACAACAATATTATAATGGGTGAATAATTGTGACATGGGTATCTTAACAAAAATAGCAAATTCGGAAGCAGTGGGAAAACAACTTAATTACACCCTTACTTCTTCCATAAGAATTGACTGGGTAAGTAACTGCTGCTGATCATATGCATCTGATTAACTGATCATCAGCAAGTGTGAGCATCTCTATAAAAGCAGACGTCTGGAAAGACATCAGCAGTCATCTTAAGCAATTGCTAATGCCCATCAATCAGGGAAGAGTTATAAAGCCTTTTCCAAACTATTTGGAGTCGATCATTCTACAGTTCATCCATCCATTTTCTATTTCCACTTCCATACCAGTTGAGGGTCACTGAGGGCTGCAGCCTATCTCACCATGGGGCAAGAGACGGGATACTCTCTAGACATGTCTCCAGTCCATCACAGGGCCATCATTCTACAGTTAAATAGATTATTCAAAAGTGGAAACATTCAAGACAGTTGCAAATCTACCCAGGAGTTGACATGCCAGTATATTTCACCCCAAGGTCAGATTCAATGCAATTCTCAGAGAAGCTGCAAAAAACCCAAGAGCTAAGTGATAATGTCATATAGAAAATGACCACCTCAAGTTATTGCTATTTAAGACGTTGAAAAATATTAAATCAAGGGGAGTACTTTGTTTTTTTAATGCATTACCTGAATAATGACACAGTGTAATATGTCATGTTGTTGATCTGAGGTTGTTTTTTATCTAATTTCAAGACATGATAAGGACATGATGATTTAATTTATTGTGTGGCACCTTAGAGTTGAAGGAATTTCCACAACTCTATTCCCATTATGGCAATCACTACATATATCACCTGTACCTCCACCTTTCCAGACTCAAGGACAAAGTATATGACACCTGCGAAGATGACTAAAGCAGTTTATATAAGTTCATTACAGTTCAATGCTTCAACATGCTATAAAATATTTCAGATTTTGGACCCCGGAATATTTTTTAAAAGAATGCTAAGGTTCTGAAAGAACTGCATCCACCTAAACAGTATGAAGACATTGCAGGAGCACAGCGGGAAAATGACTAAAAAGAGATGCTTTCCTTTTGTGTGAACATGAATAAATCATACTTGTGCTGATCTTTCAGAAATGCACAGCAAGGCAGCTGACACTGTGCGGCAAAATTAATGTTGTGGGCAAAATATAAAAGGTTTCGCCACAGCTACCTTTAGTTCTGACATGCCACAACAAAATCAAAATCCTTTCAGATGGTGTCAGAATGTCAGAAGCAATTTATTTTGAGTTTTTTTTTTTTTTTTTACATCAAACCACAATGGCTTTCAACAGTGTCACTGCCTCTCCGTGCTGTCATCTGTTGCATTGACATTAAACACCGTTACAGACAAAAATCCTTTTTTATAATATTGAATTTTGATTTAACATACTTGCAAGAAACGCTTTTAAGCTTTCTACATAGACTAGAAGACTGTTTTCAGTGCTTCTAATGACTTATTTCAGCAGCGAGTGTAATCAGAAATATTAGTTAATAACAGCAAACTGAGGTTTTAAAGACTATGACTAACAAAAAGGAAAACTAAATGGCATGGACTAAACAGATAAGATGTGACTTTTGTGAAGATTTATACATCTGATCAGGGGCTAGTTAACTACTGACTTGCACAACCTTTGATTAGTCTTTATTTATTAAAATTAGCTGTTCACTTCAACGGCACTTCTCTCTGTTGTTTAAAGAGAGGTTTGGCTACATGCCCTATGTAGGCCTACGGATTTTGTTAGATTATATATTCAGATTTTAGTACATCTGACACTTTGATCTGAGAAGGCCATCTCAAGGTAGATTTTTTAAAATAAGAGATATATTTATATACAGCTCACATAGACCCCTGTCAAAGGGTATCATTTGCAGCATATGTAATGTCTTTTGTTATTAAATTTCTGCTCATATTTACAGTAGTGTTGTTGAATCCAAAACACATTTGTCATTTTATACTCTTCAAATTTAGGTTTAAACTAATTCTTATAATTATGAAAACTGTGACTGTGGGCAGAACCAAACAAACTACCACCGTCATTTCAATTTAATTTAAATATTGAAAAATCCTGAAAATTTGTGTCAAAATTATATCAGAATCTACCCCATAGTAATTTTCTTTTTGGGGAAAAACTGTGTTTCCATTGCATCAGATTGCGTTGAATTGCACTAAATCAAATCATCAGATCGAATCAACTCACATCTGTGGCTGCTACAGGGCTCTAGCAGAGACTGGAAATGAAATTGAATTTATCAGTGTTTTAAATAACCATATGAGAAATGACTTTGTTGCAGTACAAACGATTGAGGGAAAATAAACAAATAGATAAGAAATAAATGAATAAAAATGAACAAAATCGCTTCACAAGCTTTTAATATTTAAGACTAGCAGAGATGGTGGATGAATCTACAATTATTGCTGGGTGACAACAGAGCTGATGAAATCACATGCAGCATCTGCATGGAAACAAAAGTGAACTCTCTCAGTAGGCAATGGTAAACTTCTCTGTAACATGTTCAGGATTACACCATCTGGAGTTTACAAGCACTGTAATTCCTCATGCTGCTTGGCCTGGAGTATCTTTCTGCCTGTATAGTCTGACAGCCAGTTGAGTCTGGAAAATGTTCCCTTTGCCATATCTTGGAAAAAACTGATAAGACTGTATGAATAACATTACCACTGTGTACATTTTAGAAGCTTAAACTGTTCCATTTCATTTGCCAGCAATTTCACATTCCTCATGTTGAGAAGAAATTAATTTAAAACTTTTTCTCCTTGATTTCCACTGTGCTCCAGCTCTATGTCCACAATGTTTCATCTTCAACTTTTCTGGATTAGGGATCTTACCTGCCTATTAGTTGGTAAGCTCAGTCAGCAACCCCGACATGTAAACAGCTTTACTGTTGGCAGCGCAACTGATCATAATAGATGAACAAAAAAAAAAATAAGTGCCATTAGTGCCAGTACTGTTGTGGAGAAATTAGAGTCGAATCCCGCGTTGGTCAGCCGTCCATTGGGGAGTTTATTGAACAAACTGTCACAGCAAATATGCATACAGAATGTACAAAATGTCCGACGAGCTCATTTTGTGACACCCTTTTATACCGTTTTATCATAACAAGTGTACGTGGCCCTCTCTGGAGGCGCCGAGCTTTCGCAGTTTATCATAAACACGCTCATTCTAACTATCAACAATATTCATATGAACCAGTCAACAAGGCCCAGGATGTAACTAGGCCAGAAGTCATGAGCATGTCATGACATCCTTCTCCCACATAGTCCCCCCTGAAATCACTTATCAGTGATTTAATAAAGAAATAATCTAAAATGAAAGAAAATCATCCCACATAGTTAATTAAGAATTAATTAACATAATCAACACTAAATTATTCTAATAATTCTACAATATCAATCAACGGGACCATTTTGAATAAATGAAAAGGAATATATATATGCGTGTACTCGAATCACATTAAATGATTAAATTAAATTAAACGATATTGAATTCAACAACACTACAAGTTTTACATTGCCATCACACTTGTCCACTGTTTGCAGTGCATAGGTGCGAAAAACCCACCGGCTGCTACTTTCGTAACTCATGTTCTTATCTTGGGAAAATTCACCTACGGCCCCCCCCCACTTGGCGACCGACCACTTTACCAAGGTCGCACTCCGAACAGCTGACCGACACAATTGGCAATGGACATATTAGTGATCAGTTCTGATTGATAATACACATAGACTGAATACATCACCTTCAAATCAGTTAATCACCGTTTTGTATCAAGTACAATACATAAAATTATGGATTATCACACAACAATAGTAATAAAATGCAATGTAATGCAGCTCCTCCAGTCCCGTCCCATCTCCTGTACTCTGGTGTCGTCTGCTTCTGGCCGAACATCCGTCCGGCTGGGTCTGGAACTGCTAAGCTAACTCTGGGAGGAGAGGTCGCCAGTACGTCACTCCCAATCAAAGAGATCTTCAGCATCTCTTCTCCCTATTAGACTATACTTGGTTCCACCCTCGAGGAAAGAAACTTGTGAACCCTCCGTTGATAACCTTCATTCGTTGACCCGCTCTCCCATGCGTTGGTCCTCAGACCTGGTCTCGCATGGTCATCTGCCTCCGGATTCCTTCCACTGTTTGTTTGAACATCACTTGCAGCAAACACCTTCTCAGAATGGGTATAATGCAACACCCCAATAGGGAAACCATCCTCACTATCAACAATATTGCTATTCCCGCCTTAACTGTCATCGCTCCCCCTTCTCCCAAAATCCCAAACAGACCAGTCCACCACCGTTCACCTCCACCAGCATCACACGTCAGCTCCTCTCTCCGTTCTCTGAACTCCTTCACGGCCGTTGTAAACGTCCCATCAGCTGCAGTGTTCCCGGGTATAAATGTACAACATTTTCCCCAACCATCTGGCAAACACCAATTTTCCCTTCTAATATCCATTCTAAAACTTGTCTGTTCTACCAAGCCATCATACTCGTCTCATGTAGTTGTTCTCCAAAGCCTGCAAACCCTTCACTCGTGTAGCTAAGAATTCCCTGTTGGTTGTATTATATGTAATTAGTCCATTCCCCATTTTGTTAAATATGATCCACGGCAAAATAGACTCAAATCCAGCTGCAATCTCCCTGCGTGCTTTGAGCTCAAAAGGAACCCCTCTCGGCTGCCATATTGCATCCAGGTAAACGTGCTTATCCATGATGTAGTTACCACTATATGTTTTAACTCTCCCTTTTTCCACATCCAAACCTCGCATCTCGTTTACCTTGTCATACACTACCACAACTGATGTGTTCCTCCTCACCAGTGCCCAAAGACCTATCTCCCTGTTGGGTAGCACATTTAACAAAACATCATCTCCACACATCCAGTAACTCTCAGCTACTGGGTGTGTCTGATCCCCAAAAAGATATAGAGTTAAAATGATCATTACTATATTTTCACAATTTGATCCAAATAAATAAATCCCAATAAATCTTGTTTTCATTTAACAGTAGTATTACCTACGCGAGTTCCAAAAGCATTCAAACTCACCATCGTAATCTACTCTATCATCAGACGGAGGCCCATCCTGTGATGTACTCAGATTAAATTCAGCACAAGAAGACTCCAATTTGTGGCCCTCCCTTATTTTGAAAATAACTATGTACTTTATTTGGCCCAAACATCAATCCGCACTTAATACCACACATAGGAAACAATAACCATTTATCCTCTTCCGATGTGAACCTACCTTCTCTTCATTCCTGTTGCTGGACCACTGCACAATCCCTGAAGGTGTGTGGCTCTGGAACAACAACAGGCAATGCTCCTGGAGCGTCTGCTCATATGAGACACTCCGTCGCTGTCAGTTCTCTCGTAGTGTACCATGCCCAACTATACCACGTATCCTGTGCTGCCTTAACCCATTTTCCACAGTTACACTGTTTTCCCGACTCCACCTGTGCATGTACACTCCGTCTGTTCTTGGATTAACATGATTATTCTGTCCTGTAGTGCTAATGGTAGCAAATCCCCCTAGCCTTTCCCGAAAAATCTTTCTATTCTTACAACCATTGTGAACAACTACTTCTGACCCGATCTGACATGATCTTACCAGATTGCCCCTTTGTTGTGGCGTCCGGAGGTGGTGATTTGGTCGTCTCCTCCACCGGACCCATGATCCACACTTCCTCAAATCGTTTATTCCATGAACTTAAATTCAAGCTTAGCAGATACCTCTTCACGACTAGCTCTAGTGTGTACTGCTGGCAAAGTTTGTGGCATGGCATGGTCTGAGTGGGTGTGTATTGTTGCATCATACTCATCTGACCCAGGCTGGCTACTTCCCCTGCAGGGTGGCTTCATCACGGGACCCTTCCAGCCTCTGCTGTCTGCGGGATCCCGCCCAACATCTCCAGGCTTCGTTCTCCTGAGCCCATGCTGTCGGCCAACACCCACACCTGGATGCTCACAGTGTCAGAAATCTTAACCTCTTCCTTTTGTTCATCCTTCCCCTCGGACTTAACTCCGTCTGTGTCTTTAGTCCGAACCTTAGTGCAGTGATTCAAATGGTACCATGTGTTGCTACCTTCCACTTGAACTGCCGTCGGCGTTGCTCGCACCACTGTGTACGGCCCTTTCCGTCTTGGCTCAAGCCACTTCCTTCGGAACACTTCGATGTGCACCTGGTCGCCGGGCACCACTGGCCTCTCAACCAGCTGTTCGAAACTCAAGTCTCTTGACTCCTCCTGTAGATAGATTGTTCTGTGGATTGCAGTTAGTTGCTTCATGTAAGCTGTCCACTCTGTTTGCACCTGCTCAAGTGGGAACTGAGGTGCCGGCCTGGGTCGACCCGTTAGCATTTTATGCGGTGTTAGTGCGTGACTCTATGAGTCTGCATAGGACATCTCATTAGTGCAAGCGGCAAAGCATCTAGTTAGTTTAGTTGAAGCACAGATTCAATTCAATTTCACTTTCCAGGTTCCATTGATCCTCTCCACCATCCCTTGACTCTGTGGATGATAAACGGCCCCACAGCGCTGCTTGATTCGCAGCTGCTGCAGAATGCCTCTTGCACTTTTATAAACAAACACTTAACCATTATTTGAGCTAATCTCTGATGGAATGACAAACAGATGAATCAATTCTCTTACCAAAAAAAAATTTACGACTATTTATCCAATATGTATGACCAATATCCTTGTTATGGCGCGACCTCTGGCTCCAGTAACACCATTGGTGCCAAAACAGCAAGCTGGCACTTTGATGCTTCTTTCGCTGCTTCATCAGCCGCGATATTACCTTTACCAACCATTTTGTTACCTCTACGATTATTTGACACTGTATCACTGCCAATTTTCAATTTTCATGACTGCAATCCGCTCCTTCATTTGGACCTCCTGTCGCACTGGACTTCCGTCTGACCTCCTGAACCCTCTCTGCTTCCAAACTGCTTCAAACAAATAGCAAATATCATGAGCATATGCAGAATCTGTGTACACATTCGTAACCTTACCTTTCACCAGTCAACATGCTTCCGTTAGTGCCTTCAGTTCAGCCAACTGTGCCGAACATGGCCGGTCACACTTCTCAGCTTTCACCGTCACAAAGTTTTCCACCCTCCTGTTTCACAACTGCAAAACCTGCATGATCACCCAAATGATCTCACAACATGATCCACACACAACATAAGTGACATCAGCCTGAACAAGTGGAGTTGCTCCTAAGTCAGGTCTCAGTTTAAAGACATGGTTGGTAATCCTGTTCAGAAACACATTTTGTAATACTGGGTGAAATGGTCCATCTATCCTGAGAGAAATCTATACAAGATGTATTTAGAAAAAGGGACGAAAATAATCAGACCTCTGTGGCAGCTGCAGGACTGAGAAAAAGCTGACCAATCCGAGATCAGCGGGACGCTGATCTCGGATTGGTCGCCTACAAAAAACCAATCAGATGCCTCTGCTTTCTGCCTACGCCCCCCTCTGCCGGCTCCCTGCTCCATGTGCGCATGCGGTTCTACCGGCTTTGGATGAAGCACTGACGGAATGGGGAGGGGGGGGTGGAGCTTAGAGGAGGGGACACTTTCGAATCTTGCTAGCTCTCTTGCTAGCTCTCTAGGATTACCTACCATAGCTTTAATGTATCTCACAGCTTCTGACACACGCTCATGTGGTTCTCCTTCAAACTCACGTGGAATGACATCCGCAGATCCCGATGTAGTACCCTCCTGTATTCACATCTGGACGTGTCAAAAGATGCACAACCTGCAAACATCCTGTCCGAGTCACCACATACCTACTCTGATTTATTAGTTCTGAAATCTTATGGTTTTTATTGGAGACATATAAGAAAAATGGCTTCTCATAGACTAGTGTTGGCCGTTTTGGATGACTTTTGCTAATTTCGTTTCAAATTTTCAAAGGCTAACTTAGCCTCGGTTGTCCTCTCCAGTTGTGCTTTCAACCTTTGATCTTTGGATTTTTCATGATTCCTTCCAGAGGAAGCGCATTTTATTGCATAATCCTCCCAAAAGAAGATCATACTTGTTGTATTTTAATTTTATTTATTTATTCATTAGTTATTTATTAATTTATTTTGGACATGGCGCTTTTCTTACTCCCTCCAAGTGGGATGGAGAGATATCAGTAATTCCCTATGGGCTAAATAGATACTCTAATTCAGGCTATCAATGCTAAAATTTAAATTCGAAACTTCGTTCCGTTTACATTTTAGAACTTCGTAATGGTGGCACATTTAAATTTTAAATTCAGAAACTTTGTTTTGTTGTGTCCTAGTAACAGTGACCTATTTAAATTCACGTTTTAGAAACTTAGTAGTCGTGACACATTTAACTTAAAAACTTTGTTTTGTTTTGTAATGATGACACACCTGAGGGCGGTTTTTAAACCCTTTTGAGTACGTCCGATGTAAGTGTACTTCTTACCTCTATATGTCAATGTAAACCAATACTGGGATTCCTCTGCCAGAGGAACGCCTTGGACCTGCCGGGCCATTTGCTCCGCCCCGCAGGGACTGGCCACGGTCCTGCCGAACATTCGGGTTTCTCGGTGCTCTCGGACAGCTGTAAACAAAGTGTCCCCTCTCGCCACAGGCCCAACATGCCCCCGAGGACCTTCGTCCTCCAGGTGCACCTCTTCTTGACCTTTGACAGGGTCCACGATGGACTTGCCCCTGTGATGGCTGTTCAGCGGCCCCCGCTGTCATGGCCTCATTTCGTACTTCTTGCTTCGCTTGCAGTTCTTCTAACTGCAACCGTGCAAGTTCCCTTTGCATATCCTTCTCCTGCTCCTTCCGTTTCAGTTCTTTTCTGTATTTGTTTACTGCATGCACCACATGGTCTCGGAATTGTCCATGTGACATTGAATTCAACCCCACCACGTCCTCCAGCCTCCCCTGAGCTGGGGCAGGCAGAGCCTCTTTGATGGAAACTCTGAACAATGTCACCCAAGCTGGGCTCTTCTCGATTTCTCCCTCAGACTCTTGTCTCCATTTCTTCAATTGTTGTGCAATGTACACAGCCGGACTCTCTGTTCCTGACAGTGGTTCCCCCTTTAATGCTTCGAGGTCCACTCCCGCAGGAAACTCAGCTCGTAACGCTCTCCAGAGTTCAGCTCGATATGCATTAAAGTCAGTTCCATCAGCTCGGTGGCTCAACATCCAGTCATTCTCACTGTGTCTCAAAATGCCCTCCATGGTAGAAGTTCCAAAACACAGTGCCAACACTGCCTTAATGTGTCCAACAGACAACAGTTTATGCACAGTCTCTTGTTCAAAAGCTCTTATCCATTTGCTTGCACCTGTGTGAATGTCCGGCAGTCTGGCAACCAGCCCCCCTAGGACGCGCGTCTGCCACGGCACATACTGTCCCTGCGTCATTTCCATCAAACTCGGTGCTGACGCTGTTGGGCTCTTATGTTCTTCAGAAGATGCCTTTTGAACTGGTGGTGCCAGTTCGGGTGATTTTTGGTATTGTGGGAGCTGTCCCCTTGCCTGATCTGAATTACAGACGGCGTCTGGCTCAGGAGCTCCATGACTGCTTGATGTAGCTATTTGTGGTTCTGGACGTTCCTGAGATATTTTATGATCTTTTATTTCAGAATCTCCTTGTATGTTTGCTGCTCCTGGCAGTGTTGGATATAGCTCTGCATTTTCAAAGAAATGTAAAACTTTTAATTCAAGCTCTCTCTTTTCCTGTCTCTTTTTGCTTTTGTCCTTTGGTTTGTAAGCTTTAATCCTTTGTTCCATAATCTTACAGGCCGTTACATTGAAAGTGCCACCTTTTGGCCAGGGTGAGACGTTATTTTTTGTTCGTTTTTCCCATTTTAGAGATATCTTTTTAATATCTTTGGAATGTTCAGGATGTTTGGCGCTGATGGTTATTGTTGGTGTTACATCCATTGTTTCACCTAGTTAGTTCCCTTCTATTGACTTTTGACTTTTCCTTTTTATTTACTTATCTATTTTCTAAATTTTCCTTATTTATTATTCGTATTCCCCCTTTTTTTTTTTTTTTTTGAAAGTCAATTTAAATTAACTAATTATTTAACTCTAATCAATGCTAATTTAATGCTCGGCTAAATTTAGCTTAGATGCAGCTAATTATTGGATTGGATATTGTCAATGCTAATGTTAAGGTTAGCCTATGTTAGCTTTGAAAGCTTATGTTCTAGGTTGTTTTTTTTTTTTTTTTTTTTAAATTGAACCAATGTTAATTCAATGTTAGGCTAATTTAGCTTTTTGACTTCTAACCAATGCCAATTGCTGTTAGCTTCCTAGCTGTTGCTAATAAATGCTAACCTATTGCTAATTAAGATTTAAACCAATATTTGCCTTATTGCTATTGCTAATCAATGCTAATTGTCTTTCTGATCAATGCTAATTATGGCTAACAAAATGCTAACAAATGCTACTAATGCTAACCAATGCTAACTATTGCTAATCAATGCTAATTGTATTTCTGATCAATGCTAATTATGGCTAACTAAATGCTAACAAATGCTACTAATGCTAACCAATGCTAACTATTGCTAATCAATGCTACTTATTGCTAATCAATACTAGCTTCCTTGTTGACCAATGCTAATCGAATGCTAATTATGCTACTCAATGCTAATTATCGCTAATCAATGCTAGTGATTGCTAATCGATACTATTGATTGCTAACCAACGCTAATCAATGCTAAACAATGCTAGTTCTTGCTAATCAATACTAATTATTGCTAATCAATACTTGCTGTATTACTAATGCTACCCAATGTTAATTTATTGCTAATCGAAAGCTCAGTTAATGCTTACTCTGTTTGAAGTGACTCAGGCTAAAGGCGTTGCCCCAACTTTTGCTCACATCCGGATGCTTCCGATCCAATCCACACACAATGTCCTCCACCAATCCAGATGATCCAATGTACGTCACAGCTACTTCAATTCTGACCAATGAAATAAAAATATTTTTTGACCAATGAAATCTGAACACACCTCTAAATCTATCTCCAATGAAACACGTCTGAGACACGTAACTACTAACCAATAAAATATGAACACACCTCTAAGCCTGCCTCCAATGAACCATGTGAATTTCTAACCAACCAAATATGAACACACCATTACATCTACTTCCTAGACTGTTATTAACTCCTCCCAAGCATAACAATTGAACCAGACATAACAATTGAACCTCACCCCAACTCAAAATGGCGTTTGTCCCACTTTTTGTGACAAGTTAAGAAAGAGGAGGAAATACAACCTTTCCAGCTGGACAGAGAAAAAATACAAACCAAACAACACAGAAATAACAGTTGCACTATTCTTCACCTCAAAATGGCATTTGTTAAGAAAGAGAAAGAAATACAATTTAACACGCTGTGGACAGGGAAACTACAAATCAAAAGATACAGAAACAATGCATAAGCGAAAAACTTTCTTTATCAGGAATGTCACATTCACGTCGAACGACGTGATGAATCAATGGCCTAAGGACAGAAACTCTCCCTTAGGAATTGCGAAACCAACATTTACTCGACTGATAACAACTCTGCAATTAGCACATTACCTAAAGAAAACTAATAATTATTACAGTTCAACCATAAAGTGCCCCTGGAAGACACAAGGAAAGAAAGTGTGATCACACACGAACATTTGCAGCAGCAGAAAACTGTCAAGGACAAACCACGCGCCTTCACACCAGCCGCGTGCCCGCGCAGCACCCTCTGTCCCCCTGAAAGCCAAAACACCTTCACTCGCCTGTTGAGAATAGAACTTTAGAAACTTAACACCAATCACAGCAGTATTCAATAATTCAATAATAACAAGATGCACTCAACGAAAATACAGAATCTTAAAGGTCCCATGGCATGAAAATTTCACTTTCAGAGGTTTTTGAGCCTTAAAATGAGTTTCTCTAGCCTCCTTTAGTCACCCCAGTGAGTAGAAATTGCGAAATGTATTCACTGAGCAGTACAGCATTTCCTCCGTGTTTTGAACAGAGCGCCTCCAAGTGTCTCGTTGACTCAAGGCTCCTGGCATGACGTCATGCCAGGATAGAGCTCATCAAAATTTCCCACCCCCTCTCTCCGCCACGCCCTCTGTCTCCACCCACTGCTGGTAAACTACCTGTATCTTACCCGCCCAACTCATGTGGAGTAGACCGAGACTCGCCACGACTGAAGACAGTCACAGAAGATACAGCAATGGCTTCCAAACGACTTTACCATGCGAAATGTACTGTGCCAGGATGTGAAGATGAAGAGAAGAATATGTTTCCGCTGCCACCCTCTGTCCCTTTGAAAACGGAATGGCCAATTTCATTTAGAGGGACGGGTGCCCATGCATGTTCCAAAGAGCGTCAGTGTTTGCGCGACACATTTCAGAGGAATGCTTTCACAACTTGGGACAGTACAGGACAGGTTTTGCCCTACACCTGAAGTTGAAGCCTGGATCAGTGCCAAGCCTTGCCGGTCCATCAGCTACCCACACCGATCAAGTAAGTCATAATTATTTGCTAGCCGCTAGCACTTTATGGGTGACAGCTAACTTGCCAACATTAGCTGTGGAGGTATTTATCCATGAAACCTACGCTGCGCTACAAAACCAATACTCTGTTAAACTGGTTAGATTTGGAAAATTGGTTGTAAAACAAGACATTTGTCTTTTGACCAAGTATCTTACGTGTAGGGGACTACATACAGCATGAATACTAAGGTAAGCAAGTCTAGTTCTGTTCTGCGGCTAGATACGTCTGTTACACGGAAAATGACGCCCGACGATAACAATTCATATTTTGTAAGTCTTTCTTTAGATTGGTGACTTTATATTTTGTAAGCATTTGTTACGGTTTGGTGACTTTTTTTTTTGACGTCAAGTCGTTTCTGCGTCTTTCGTGTGTGATATGCGATCGGGTGTTGTGGCTGGGTGAAGGATGTTTAGCAAACGTTTGCTGACTTCCCTCGAACATACACCATTATGTATCTGTCAATTCGAACACAATTCTGACTTCAAATCTGTCGTGACACGTCAGTTTATCACGAGTGTAATGCTCGGCTTTCGAACCATGAGATGTGTGCTCTCTGTCTGCATCAGGTTCACTCTTCACTGGCCAGCACATCAAGTGCTCACGTCCAGACATCCCGGACCAGAGATGCTGCCTGCCAGACTGACCCCATTGTCACTAGGACTGCAGCCACACCGAAGAATGTTGTCTTTCTCTATATTGGAATGCTTTGCAGGTGAGATGTTTTACCTTGTAGTTGTTGAAAGTTTTTGTTGTCTGAAATGTCATAATTGAGCCGGGTTTCTCCAGCACTATAAGGCACAAAACACCTAGACCAGGTCCCCTGAAAAGATTGTCTTGTGAATGTAATTTATATTTGATTTACCAAAAAATGTATACTTTTAGGGGGTTTTCAGATCATAGTTCCTATGAAACTTCACAATATATGAAAAGCTTTTTCCAAAATGTTTTATACCTACTTTCAAAAATATTGTTTTATTTGTTACTACCATTAAAAGCAGCATTTAAATGTTTCAAATGCTATCTCAGCTGATATCACTTTCCTGATGCTTGAAATCAGATTTAAAAAAAAGTAATGAGAACAGCTTCTATAGCATTTTGGAAAAGAGCTTTTCATATGCTCTCCCATGATGATGCATGTGTCTCTACCAGCTAACCCCCACCACCATGACAAATGAAAATTCTGTGAGAAACACCGTTTACACATTGTTTCTTGTTCTTTCAGACTGTACTTGGCGGCGATCCACTTTAATGAAAATGCAAACCGACCACAGGCCCAGACAGCAGACGGTGTACCTCTCTTCAAAATCTCCTTTCCCAAATCCAAGAAGGGAGAGTGCACAGTCAAACGTCAAAAGACTAAGCCAACCTTTGGTAAGACCTCAAAAGTTCAAGAATTCAAGTCCAACTACTTTTGCCTGTATCAAATTTACTGAGGTTAATTCCAACAAATAGGAATACAAAAAATGTGAGAAATAGAAATCTAAACAAACATAAATATATATATATAGAACAAATATAAATATATAAATAAACATTGAAATGTACAAATGACTAACTGAAATATACAAATGTTGTGCGTGTACAGTGTGTATGAATGTTCTGTGTGAAAGGGTATGTGGATGTCCTGATGGACCTAATTTTTCACACGTGAGGCAGTCTAAACCCGGTGCAGTGTCCTTCATCATCGGGGTACTCGGCACGGATACGCAGGACCACACAGGCAGGAATGACCACTCTGATCCAGCGGCCCAAAAAGCCCCAGCACCACGCCACGAACTGCCTGTAGGCCAAATACCTGAAGCGCCTGGAAGAACAGATAGAAAAAATGACACTTGAAGAGAATGTTGTTGTTCTTCTGTTATTGCTATGTTGTACATATTTACATATTCCTATGGATTAGTCTTGATTGTGTTTTAATGTCTTGTAAATAAATCTACAAACACTCTTCATACTGTCTGCATAGTTGAATTATCAGGCTCTGTTGGGTGGGTGTACTGTAAACTCTTATGTATGTGGCTATGAGTGATTATTTTACAACGCTTACCGATGGGTTCTTCTCAGGCGTAAACTGCCAAACAGGTAGATCCAAATGTTTACAGTGTTACCTGAGGGATCTCCATGCAGCATCTATTCTCCCTTTCTGTGGGCATTATCTCGCAAATTCCCCATTGACACCTATTATTTTAAAAAAAAGGCAGTGTAATGATATTCTGTTTTCAGGTAATGCCGGCAAATATAACAATGAAACATCTTTAGTGGCAAGTAAATGAGTTAACATGTGAGCATGGAGAATAATTACATGCTGGTCAGAATACTATCATGTTTTTTGCATGCCATAGGCTACTGTATAACTACATGGGCAACGCACAGCTGGCTGTTCCCAGTGAAGACGGGCTACTAAAAAAGGTGTACACAGAAATATGTGGCATAAGTTTCATTCCGTGTAGTTACACTTTGGATCCAGCACCTGGTCAGGATATGATGAGGTATGTTTTTTTTTTTTTTTTTTTTGTATATTACAGCATGTAAACCTTTTTGTCTAGAAAACTTGGTAATAAATCGCTCCCCTTATGTCAACACTGGGTGGAGAATCATTTGCATGTTGGCAATGTGTACTATGGGAAATACTTTGGCAGTGTTACTGTTGTACAATGCAAGGCGACATTGAGAAAGTTACTTGGTGTAGAGACTGGAGATGCCAGCAGCCATACTCACTAATGTTAGCACTGCAAATACGTGCCCACATTGCAAAATAAGTTGGGAACTTATACGTTTTGTAAGCCAAAATAATATTTTAGGTAGTCCTGATGTAGTGACTACAATTTCTGCTCTAATTAGGCTACCGTAGGCTAAGCGACTGCTAGTATCTGCGCACCTCAGTGGTTCGGACCGACCCAACTATAAACGTTTCCAGACATAACATTTCAAACTCACCATTCTGAGACGTTTTGCTGAAGCCGCTGCTGATCTGCAGTTTGTTGCTGAACTGCCTGCGCCTCGCTTCAGGGTCCGATTCCGGGTCGAAGGCGAACGGTACGATGGTTTGCTCACCTGCCATTTCTATTTTTTTTTCCTACTAGCAGGCAGCTAACATGCGCGGAGCCAAAACAGAGAATCAGACACGCCCCCATTCAGCCATGACACACCCCTCGCGCTCCTCCTTGCTTCTCATTAGGAAAACAGGGCACTGGAGAAAGCGCTGAAATGCGGCTTTCTTCTAAGTGGCCAAATCTGCGTTTTTCGGGTGAATTTTGAGAAGCCTGGGGGTATAACATCCTGAAGCCTTCGAAAGCCCATTTAAAGCGCCACTACTATACCATGCCATGGGAACTTTAAAGAAATAAACACACAGCGTTTAAAAATCACAGCTCTTCACTGTAACAACTCCTTATCTCCCCAAGTTATTAATGTGGCAACTATAACAATGAAGCAAATTATAACAATGAAGCAAATTATAACAATGAAGCAAATCTGAGTTTAACTTAAAATACTACGAATACTCAAAAGTCAAGGGATGAGATGAGTTAGAACTTTTTCCTTTTCTTCTGTTTTTTTAGATTCAAATAAAACATCAGATTTCACACATATTGACAGACAACAGAGACCGGTCCCACACACTCACACCAAGTCAGTCGATCAAAGTTTTGTCAGTCACCGTTCAAATCTTCACATTTTTAAATTATCAATTTCTTTCATTTAGACTTTTAATTTTTCAGGAGATGTTGGTGTCGGCAATATATGGAATACAAAATGTGTTTTCCCTACAAGCCTTGTGATATGGTTTCTTGACCAAAGCAACAGATGCTGACGTGTACTTTACCAGCTTCGCTGTGACCTCTCAATAATAATCTCCTGTGGTCAATTTCATAAACGAATTTGAACTTTCTTCTAAATGTCTTTATACTGAGGTCTCGGATAACTCCAAAGAGTTCTAAGCAGATATATAAAATGATATAAACATATATACTTAAAATGTGCTCCTCATAGAACTGGATTTTTTCATTTCAGAGTTTTTTTTTTGAAAGCCTGATTGATTCAATCGTTGAACTTTAATGTTCGCCAGTCAATCAATTATCAGTATTCGTTTTACTCCTTGACTAGTGAAAATGATTTTCACGTATGTTTAATGAGTCTAGTGTACCCCGTACTCCCGTCAGTGTTCCTCCCCCCAATGCATTGAAGGATGGCTGATAAGACGCAAGAGGTACTATTGGCGATTGCTCAACAACCTACCCGCTTCTTTACAGCTATTAATTAATCCAGTTTGAATTCATCCGATTCACAATTTGCCGGAGCGCAGCGACTATAGTCCTTCTTAATTACCACAAAAATACAATACAACCACACAAGCCAGACCAACTGACCACAGCTGTCTGCTTTACAACTCACATAAGCTGCTGTTTACCCAATTTTTATCCCAATTCACACATATGGCTCCTCTTGGCCCAAAATTTCCCAAACAATTTCAGCAGCCCCCCTGCGCAGAAGTAACAATGAAATGCTTACCGAATGCAGGGTCCGTCTCTCTCCTGTGTTCTTTTAAATTTGGGGAAGCCGGAAGAAACCTGTGATCTGTGCTCCACTAACAGACGCCAGTCGTAATGGTGGGAAATCCAACCAGCCGGCTCTCACAGCTGATGTCGGTTGTCGGGGCACAGAGGACACGCTCCGCCGGGATCCAGATGCAAACTCTCACGAATTCGGGGTCACCATTATGTTGTGGAGAAATTAGAGTCGAATCCCGCGTTGGTCAGCCGTCCATTGGGGAGTTTATTGAACAAACTGTCACAGCAAATATGCATACAGAATGTACAAAATGTCCGACGAGCTCATTTTGTGACACCCTTTTATACCGTTTTATCATAACAAGTGTACGTGGCCCTCTCTGGAGGCGCCGAGCTTTCGCAGTTTATCATAAACACGCTCATTCTAACTATCAACAATATTCATATGAACCAGTCAACAAGGCCCAGGATGTAACTAGGCCAGAAGTCATGAGCATGTCATGACATCCTTCTCCCACAGTACCAGTGCCAAAAAAGACTTTAAGCAACAGGGCTTCCAAACCTGTGTAGATATTTAAAAAAAAAATCAGCCTTCAAAGAAAAAAACAGAAAATCTCAAGAAGATGCCAAACAAAAAGGCACAATATGACCCGATCTACTGCAACAGGCTGCTACTTATAAGAATCCATTCAAGTAAGCAGAAATAATAGGCTGTGTTCGAAACCGCCTACTTCTCCTACTATTCCTACTAGTCATACTTTTTCAAGTTCCCGGATGTACACTAGATGCATACTAGATTCGCCGAAATGTTGAGTATTCATCATGAGGTTACTTGTCACACTCAAACTACCCAAGATGCAACGTAACGTGACGTTGCCCATCGCCATTTGAACGGTCAAATTCCGTTAACAGGACGAGAGCAGTCAAAACGGCATAACCGGAAGTGCGTTGCTCACTGCGGCTAGCTTTAGCGCCGAATTCGTGGGAACAAAATTGTAAATAGCTGGTATTTTGTCAGATTTTCAACACCTTGGGGGTCTAAATGACTATTTTCTCGCCTGAAAATGTTTCAAATGTTGCTAAAGTTATATATTTACAGAGTTTATAGCTTAAGCGAAATCAGCTTTTCAGGCTGGCTGATTTCGGCTCGGGCAGGAGTGAAGTGCACTGTGTGTAAACGCTCTGCATACTGTCAGATCGATGAGTATGCCGTTTGCAAGTATGTAGTATGTAGTAGGCGGTTTCGAACACAGCCATAGACTTAGTGCCAGACTTAAGAAACCTTATATATGATGACAAACAGAGATCATCATGCTGCAACTCAAGGAAAAACCCATACAAACGGACCACGGCCCTCAAAATGAGAAACAGCTGAACCAACTTCACAGTACGTGTGCTGTAAATACACACAATACTTGCAAATAGAAA
The DNA here is from genome assembly GCF_027942865.1 of Odontesthes bonariensis. Classification (NCBI taxonomy): domain Eukaryota; kingdom Metazoa; phylum Chordata; class Actinopteri; order Atheriniformes; family Atherinopsidae; genus Odontesthes; species Odontesthes bonariensis. The sequence continues at coordinate 26,314,524 of NC_134525.1, read as the reverse complement.
ACTGCATCTGCTTTAAAAGAACATTAGGTTGAGCAAATGTGTGCACCTGACACTATGAAATCATGCTGCTGTAAATGTGTTCTTCATCCTCCATCCCATAATTTTGCTGTTCAATTATCTTTGAGTGGGTATAGAATTTTAGGATACTGGAGATGCGGTAGATTGACTGATGAAAGCTAGAGTGATGAAAAACTGCAGGGCTGTCCTGTGATTTCTAGAATTCAATCTAACATTTGGCTAGTTAGCTAGCTACTGAGAACACTCAGGGTTTAAGTTAACCCTTTAAGTTGGTCTGGTTTATAACAGCGACCGGTTAACAGTTTAATAACTAAAAGGAAAATGAAATTGTTTTATGAAATGGGGCCAAAAGTAAAATGAATGTCTGCATTTAGCAGGAGGGAAGGAACTTGTTTTATCTTCGCAATAAATGGTAGGACTACCAATCCTTTGGTTAGAAAAGATCACTACTATGTAGCCTCTTAGTATCAATGTTTATGTTAATTGAAGGGACACAGACAGAGAAACATATGTTTATGTAATTAGTCAAAAAAAAGTGATTTCTGCCACTTAGTGTTTGGAACAGCTACAGCTACAACCTCATGATTCAATACACTCCCTTCAAAAGGTTTCTTTAGTCCTTGACTTTGAGTTAATGGAGAAGTATCAATTTAAAAGACATAAACCTCTTTTTTTTTAACATTGTTTCTTTTCCTGATTTGTTGCTCTGTTTTTTGGGTTGTTTTTTTTTGCATCCACACAAATATTTGTCTCTTATGTGTCACCCATTTAGGCATATCTGAACGAGGTCATCTGAAATTTACACCACCTGCACATCAGGAATGTCTATGGCTTCACATCAACTGTACAGGCGAATGGAGGACAAGCAAACTTCATATTACTCCTAGACTTTGAAAGTCTTTATAGAGGATCTGAGTTGTGTCACGCTGATAACTTTTAACAAGGCCGTGACAATGCCCGCACAGACTGAGAAAGGTCCTTGTTATAATGTTCATATCATTCCTTTTATTGATTTGATTTCATTTTACATTGTGACATTAACCTAACTTTTTTCTGCGACATTTTCAGCCTTTCTTGATTTCATAATAACACTTTCCTGACATTTTGCAGATCTGGCATTCATCACATGGAAGACCTCAGGACAAGGACATCCTATTCTGTAAGTCCATAGAGGTCAATTTAGATGATGTCCCGAAGATTTACCTTAATTTACCACGGTGGGACATCTCCTCATTTTCCACCCTGTCAAAGACTTGAGGTATTACAAATCTGTCCAAAGGGACCAGAAACTGAGCACCTAGTGCCATCTCAAAATGAGATGCTGGACAGTAGACAGGTTGTGGGTTTCTGAATTTCCAGTTAATCCCTGAAACTATTCTGTCACTGTCACATATGCTAACAGAGCTGTATCCAGACTAGAAATACAAGACTGAATTCAAACTGAATTGTCTAGATCTTTCCACAATTTATGGATGTTTTACCTGAACATATCTAAGATCTATCCAAATCCAGATTTAATGGATCTAAAAACCTGCCCTGCCTGTTACTGTCAAAGCCTCTTCGTGTCAAATTGATGAACTTCCCCTGTGATTCAGAAAGCCTTTTGGTTACTCTTCAGATGATGCTAGTGTCACACTATAGCATTTTAACAATACAACCATTACTTTACTTTCTAATTTATTATTACAGGCAGATTTGAAGAACAGACTTAAGTCTCAGAGGCACCATCTGTGTTTAAATGACCCTGACAAGAGACTTCACTGGGGGATAAAAATTAATGAAGGGTGAGATCTCAAAAAGACAAACAAAGACTTACAATTCCAAATAAAAAAAGCAGGGAAAATCCAGACCATTTTTTTTTTAAATTTGCTTTGACTGTTCTTTAATTGATCTTTGAGTATAAACCCTAAGACATTTAATATTTTGGCTTATCAGCTTGATTTGATTTGTTATCATATATTCATTCATGCATTTTAAGACAGTTGCACTTCTCTTAACAAGTTTAGATAAGAATGTAGGCGTAGTAATGATTTAAAATAATTATGAGATTATTTCGAACTGGTCACGTACACAAGAAATTGTAAACATGATTTAATACAAAAGCAGTATCCACAAAAGGCTGCGACTTAGAGGAGGAGAGCTTTGCAGAGGATCGAAAGTATGAGAAAGTGATTCAACTTTTTAACAACAATGTTCCTCAAAGAAAAAATGAATGGGATTTGCATATTCCTACCTCTACATTGCATAACATTATTAAACAATTCAAGGAATTTGGAGTGAATCCAGTGTGTGAAGATAATGGGTATGAATAAAAGCTCATATAACCACATGGGCCAGGGATTGCTGTGGAATGTGCCAAAAACAACCAAACCAAAAATAAAATAAAATAAGAAAAAAGAAAAGCCTTATGCCGCCCTTTTCCAAAGGCAGTGTCAACTTCTCTGGGCTCAGAGGCATCTTGGATGGACTGTACTACGGCTGCGCGAAACCTCCGTGATGTCATTTACATGACCACAAAAACAAAAACAAGACCATTTTTCAATGCAAAACCACATTCTGCACACATTGCAAAGGTATGGCTGAGGAGGATGGGGATAAGGATTCTCTACTGGCTTCTGACTGAGTTGACTCGCAGGCCAGAAAAGCAAGAAAAGATGTAAATTAACAATTAAATAAAGCTGAGTAGATAAAATATGACCCAACCTGAGTTCCTGCCGTCTGCTGTGAAATGAATTTCAAAATAAATATAATTTTCGTATTTCACACTGTCACAATTTTTTCTGGCTTGGGATTGTACGAGAAGTCAATCATAGGCTCAGTAACAGAGACAACATGAAATGGTCATTCAATAAGTAAAGTTGTCCAGCAAGGCAACTACTGAAAGGGTGGCTAATGTGCCAAATAACTACCCAGTCACACATGTTTTTCACAGTGTTTGTCTTTGCAGGCTTTACATTGTAAACCCCAGATCTCCCATTCCTTCTTTTCCTCTAACTCTCCTTCCATGCTCTCTGCCTATAGTAAGTACTTTCCCCTTCTTGGCAAGTTGCCTGATGCTACAAGACTTTGATCTACTGCAACCTTTTAACAAATTTTCTATTTCCTGGTGGAGCTTAAAGGATCGAAGGAGTCTGGGGAGGACAGGCACCCACAGAGGGGGTGAGACAAATTGGCAATGAAGTGAGGATTGAAAGGGTGGAGGTGGAAGCCAAAAACAAAAAACAGGTTGGCATCAAAGCAGACTCATCTTTTTTTTTTAAACCCTTCTCTCGCCACCTCCTCTCTTTCCTCCCACTCAGTTTCTCTGGGAACATTTAGCCACTATGGCAACATTTCAGGGTTTGCTGTTTATTGGAAAGCTGTCTGCCCACATTGACACACCATTTCTTTTACTTTCACAACACACTCAATGGGAAATTAGCTGATTGGAGCTTCCCCCATATGTTAACAACTAGGCCTTTACAAGAAGTTTGCATTGGCATCAAACAAACCCGGTAATTCAGTGCTTCATTTTGTGGTTACTCAGTATGTAGTGACATATTTTAACGTGTAGAAAGATTCCTAGTAGGAGTTGGTACACTTAAAGTAACAAACTAAAACAAAACTTTTGGAACTTTTGAAAAAGTTACTTCTTCCTTAGATGTCTCAGCTCCGCTGTCTCAGAAGAAAAATCCTTGCTTTTATAGGTAAGATTTTAATTTGCAGGAAGTATTTAATTCCACTGTAACGTAATAAAATGTATTTGTGTAAAAGGGGAATGGCAAATATGATATGACTGTTATACATTTTGATCATATAACCCTATAGATGTAATTCTACTTAGCTCACAGTCATTGTCGACAACTAGCATATTACCATAACCAGCAATTATAGAAAAACTTAATAGTTGGTCATTCGCTGTTGGATTCGGCTTTAGATCAATCAAAAAAATGTAAATAATTTCAGTCATCCTGATTTATTTGTTATAACCAGCAGTTCAGAAATCAGTCTGCACCAATCAGTACATTAGTTAGTGAATCAAGTGACTTGAGTGTTGTGTGAAACACACCACTGAGGGAACAGCCCAACTTCCTCTAGTTTGTTCGTACATTTTCAAGTTATTAATATTTTTTGCTATTATGGTACAATCCACAACTTTACTCTGTTGGTGCAGTGTCGTTGATCTCTCATTAGCATTGTTTTCACTTGAAGCAAGCTGCTGAACAGCAGATGGACACAGAGTAAGAGGGTGAACAATATTGTGGGACAATTATCAGCTAAAAGAGAAAAAGAAGGTTTTTAAAAAAATTTTGTCAGGCGTTGATGGAGAACAAAATGTCCAAGTTGTGCAGTTATCTCTTCCCAAAGCTAGTTCTGTGAAATATATATTCACCTGTTGATTCTGACCTTTGTGCAAAAGTACAACCAGGTTTTTTCCCTGTTTTTTGAAGAGCAAAAACTCTGAATTCTACCACTTATTCATTAAGTTTGTTGCAATGGCATCTCCCATTTGACTTCCATTCCTCATTTGTCGCTGGTGTCTTCTCTGGTCTTAATGGCATTGACAGGTGAAACCTTCCCCAAATAGACATGATGGATGATATGACTCTTCTTTTTATTTGGCCTGAAGTGACTAAAGAATGATCAAATGTTCCTCCTTACAATGTATTGGGCCCAAGAGGAGAGGAGGCTCAACTCTCAAGACAGATATACCCCAGTGGGGTACCATGCTCCTCATAATTTGTCAAAGTAACCATGTGAGCTTAGAAAAAGTGTTAGAATCTACATTATTAATTTCAAGCGGGGGAGCTGGAGCCTATCTCAGCTGCTCAGGGCAAGAGGTGGGTAACACCGGTCCATCACAGGGCTGGCTTTCTGGTCGGCTCAGACTATATTATTAGGTGTGTTACAATGACATTACTCATGCCCACATTACCATAAATAGTCCATGTTCAGCCTCTCAGTTGAACTACAATATTAGTATTTTCTGTCATTCTTCTAACTTATCCTGCGTCTTAATGCCTGCATTCTAACTACATGGAGGTATAGATAACACCCCCCATCTCCTCAACTCTTTAAAAAAGTCTCTCCACCAGCACTCTTCTACAATCCCCAAATGATCCCACACAATTAATTACTGTTTGGGTCCTAAATACGCTGCAGTCCCCTGCCACCACCCACAGGGCCTTGTCTAACTTGTACTGGGCCTAATGTCTCGTGGTGAGGCCGGCTCTACCGTGTCCTGCTCAGAGGGGGGTTGTGTTTGTCCCAGTCAGCTGAGACGCCCCCATCCTTTCCCTTTCCCTGCTGTTCTGCTGCATGAACTGTCTCTTAAGACAAGATAACAGATGATAGCCCCACTGATGCATCAGCCAACGCCTGCTGCGAAAGGCTGTTGTTTGGTGGATGGATTAAAATGGTCCTCCCCAGACAACTGTTTTTATTTTCATCACGTTTTCTTATTCTTGTTAAAGCACAGGTAATTATGGGCCAGACATGGCCATCAAACAGGCCAGGGGTTAAGGTAGCAAAAGCACCTCCTTTTTTTTTTGCTTTCGTCATAGGTGATGGAAATAAATTAAGGTTGGTGAAGCATGTTGATCAAAAGTTCATAGGTGTGAACAGCGGCGTCGAACAGGGGGGAAAAGTCAGACTGATTCACAGGGTCCAGCCTACAGGGGGGGCCCTAAGGGAAATTTTCTTCTTCTTTCGTTTTTTAGAAATCATTTTTTAAATAATATCAATATATGTTGGTAATTTATAAAAACTCAATGTTCTCTGGAAATACATCTGTTGAAATGTATATCCCAGCCTGCAAATAGGCTATAATCTATATCAGACACCCCCATTATCAGTGCGCATTGGTTTAGTCCGCCCTCTGGCGGACTTTTGATTGTACATACAGAGAGTCTCTATTATGAGGAGGGAAAACTGGCGGCTATTTCCGGGTGGTACTGCACTCTAGGGGCGCCAACGAAGCAGTGCAGAGCACGCCGAACTCTATGGTGGTACTATGAAATCCACCTTAGATGCAGCCATTGCTTTTGATAGAATTTTTTATATTTTTTCATTTTAATTTTCCTAAAGGCAGGATAAATTATCCTTTCAAACGGCACTTGGTTTGATTTTTTAGACTCACTAGATTTGTTTAAAATACACATTTATTGTCAGTATTGCATCCCGAGTGACGTCACGCATGTGGCATCACTTTACGGCATGGTCAGTCCTAGCGCTGAGCTAGCAGAGAGGTGTTAGCTCAAATAGTTACAGATTTCAGCACAGCCCTTTTACATACTCTCTGACTAGCCTCTGGTTTAGCTTTGGTTGTTGTTAGCGGCACCAGGTTAGCACTCTGGCACAGTAGACGAATGCCGTAAAGCAGCCGGTCGTAATCAGCCGTGCATTATTCAGATTCCGTTAGCTAGATGCTAGCGGATACTGACTCGCAAATGCCAGACCTGTAAGAAAACAGAAAGCCATAACTCCCAGGTTATTGTACTTTCGATATAAATCCACATCCCTCTGTCAGAAATCACAGTATTATTTTCAGGTTTCAGCCGCTAGCGGGGACATTTTTTGAGTTATTAGCGCCAGCCCTATGGAAAATGGTCATTCTGCACTCGCTCGCCAGCGCCCCCAGAGAAAATCAACTGAACTGCAGTCAATTTTTTTATAACGGGGCGAATAGGAAGTGGAACGGCTGTCTGTAAAAGGGCTGTGGTACATACGCCATAAATTTCACTCACTTCATTATTAGGCATTAAACGCAGCAGCCGGCACATGAAAGATGTCATCCAAAAAAAATAAAAAATCAGGCTTTCAGAAAAGAAAAGAAAGGCAAGAGAGACAAAATGAAGGAAAGCAACTGCTGGCTGACTGATTTCTTTCCCAAGAAAGGTGAGCCCAAATGTCAAAATTACAGCCTACAGATTTTCTCATTCACATTCCGTTGCATACCACTGTGATACCAGCCATAGCCGTAGCCAGCTATGAGGAAAGTGAGGTCTGGACCTCGGTAATTTTCAGGGATTCTTTTATTTATTTTTTTTTTTAATCTCGGTTTTCGCATACACGTTTCAATTGACGTTTGTGTTGACATCACTTTCGTGACTGTGTGACTGCGTGGTACCATTTGAAAGGTCTGTTTCTGCCCTTTCCAACGGTGTGTATAACACGTGTGTGCGCTCCGTAGTCGGTGAGAAAGGTACCGTCAACATAGTAGCTGCATACGAGTAATCAGTATAGAAAAATTAGACGAATTTGACGAACGATTTCCTCGGCCACTCTGCAGTGCAGCGGCGATTGCTATATACTGACGGAAAGCTCAGCTCGAGCTCTTTAGAATGATATGATTGTTATATCGATGTCATGTATGGTTCGTGAATAAAGAAGACAGCACCTTGTTATAGCAATGCACATTTATGTAGGCTGGAGACAATTTTTCACATCTAATTTAGTAATGAATTCAACATAGCCCATAAATCTTTATAGGTTGTTTAGCAACAGCTATAGCCTACAATATGCATCTATCCATCTCTATTTAACCCTATTTTTTATATTGGTTACTTAGCCTTACTCTATGCCTGACCAAATGGCCTTTGCTTGTACCAAACATTTGTATAGGCTTGTACTGGGAAATAATCAGGTTCTTTTTAGCTATGGGTTCTTGTTACATTATAATGGTTTATTTTGCTACTAGCCTCAATGTGCAACACTGCTATATATTAAAAACTATATAATTTAAAAAAAATATATATATATATTGTAAAAATTTCGGCGCGCGGCGCGCATCATGGACCTCGCCTATTCCGAAATCCTGGCTACGGCCCTGATAGCAGCCGAAGTCAAATAATTAAAAAATAATCTCTCATTTTGTTGGCTACCACATAATTGTGAAATAGAAGCCATATTTGTCTTAAATGTATTTATTTTCATAATAACTATTAGCCTAAACAAGTGTCCCAAAAGCCTAACATAGGGTCAATGTTGGTTCAAATATGCATGGTAGTGGTTGTTCCTGGGGCCCCAAATTTGGTGCTACGCCCCTGGGTGTGAAGCAGGAAGCCCTTCACGGTAGGGATGAGTCTCCTCCTCCTTGTGGTCAGACTTTGGCACAATCTCAGTATCCAAGGTGTGATTAACCCAGGGAGACTTCTCAAATACACACACAAACTGCAATTAAATGCACATTGTGCTGACATCAATCAATTAATCAATCAATCTTTATTTATATAGCACTTTCTCAAGAAAAGAATGCCCCTTAGAGTAATTAACAAAGCAAAACTAGTATAGAATAAAAACAAAAAAGAGCCATTTTAAAAAATGGCCACTGATAAAAGTAATACAAGTAAAATAGTAAAAGCAGCAATAAAACAATAAAAAATTAATCATGTTGACAAGTGCACAAAAGTAAAATTCTATTTTGTAACCAGATTGAACCAGGCTGGTTCTGCAGAGCCTGAAAGCTGAAAGTTGTGCCTTCCATATTTGACCTGGAAATTCTGGGAACCATAAGTAAGCGGGGTAAAAGTTCTTGTGGACTTGTAGGGAACTATAAGTAATTTAATGTAAGATGGAGCAAAGCAATGAAGTGCTTGTTAAGCCGTAAGGACAATTTTTAATTGTTTTCTAAATTTCACGGAAAGCCAATGTCAGGCGGCCAAAATGGGACTGTCATCATTCATGAAGGTACCAGCTGCAGCATTTTGATCAGCCTAAAGATTAAGGAATTATTCTAAGATGACATTGCAGTAGTCCAGCCAAGACGAAATAAATGCATGGACCACTTTCTCAGCAACACTTTGAGATAGGATGCCTCTGATTTTGGTTATGTTACATAAATTAAAGAAAGTCCCTCAAGAAACTTGTTTGATAAGTGCAATAAAAGAAAAATCCTGCTTAAAAATAATTTCAAAGGCCCTCGTGGTAGAACTACAAGCCAAAGTAAGGCCATCCAGTGTAACTGCATGGATTGAAAGTGAATCACTGAGGGTTTTTGGACCGAGGACAATGACTTCAATTTTGTCTGCGTTCCAAATCAGATAATTACAGGACTTCCAGGCTTTTATATATCTAAGACAAGCATGTAACTTGAGTAATTAATTAGCTGCAAAGATAAATAGAGACAAGTGTGATCAGCATGCTTTCATGCGGTAGTATACAGTTGATTATTCTCATGTTTTTTCTTAGTTTCCAGGATTTTTGTATCCATCTGGATTTCTGGATCACCTGTTTGTCTGAAACTTCTAAGTCTGGATCAGAGCAGCCGTGACATTGCAGTCTTCCAAACATTGATCAGTAATGTGCTCTGGGGCTTCCTGAACCATTTATCTTGATGATATACTCATCTTTTCAAGGAGTCATTCTGAATACCAGTAACATTTTTGGCAGATTTTGCAACTTTTGCTTGGAAACTCTTTAGAGAGGTGAAGAAGTGTGAATTTGATGTGAAATGAGCTGGGTTCATTTTTTACATCACTCCCAGCAGGCAGATGAAGACAGATCCTGAAAAGGTCCGAGTACTGGCTGAGCTCGTAAAGAACTACAGCAATATCACAAGACCTTTAACGACATTGACTTCTACTGCCATATTTTCTATTGTACAACTGAGGCAGCCAAGAATGTTCGCTGAGTTAAAGAACTGCTTCACTACTACCTTCCTCCTGGTTCTGTCAAATTTTGCAAAGCATTTTATTATTGAGGTTGATGCCTTGGATGTGCGGGGTGGGGGGCATCGTGTTCCAGGGATGACTAGCCACTGCATCTATATGCTTCATCTTCCGTCAGATCTCAGGTTTGGTAGCGGCGTCACTCTTCTTACTTTACCTTTCATCCTGGAATTCAGCCAACTGTCCCAATAACCCTAACCCAAAGACATTTTGTTGGCCTTCTGTTGCCTAAGATACACACTCCTCTGTCTTGGCCTGCTGTATGTTTTTCAAGAGATAAGTACTTCCTCCAATCCCTCTGCTGGATTGCTACAACCTCTGCCAGTCTCTCAGTTGACATGGTTCCATATCTCACGGGATTTCGATTGGATTGACAATATAGCGGATCTAACCATAGTAGATTGGTTGCCATTCATCCAGGAAACTGATACCTACCCATTCATTCATGTGTTTTTAGTCCATTGGCTTTTTATCTGAAGCTTCACAAGACTATGTGTATCCAAGGGCGTAATTTTGGGTAGGGACGCTAGGGTCACGTCCCTACCAATATTCAGCCCCCTACTCAGGGTCTCCGCGGATCCTTAAAAAGTATTAAAAAGTCTTAAATATAAAATACTTTTTTTAAGGTCTTAAAATGTCTTAAATTTCGCCGATTTTCGAAGAGTGGCATTAAATTTAATCTGGGCGAAATGAAAGAAAGATATGTCTGGAGAGACGATTTTCTATCGCTCTGTGCACAATATGGCGACCGTTGACGTTTTGTGTGTGCGCCAGTACTTCCGGTGAAAACTTCCGGTGATTTGACAGCTAGCGCGTCAGGTTAGGGCCAGTGGCCGTAAACAAAGGTTAATTTATAGACGAGAAGAAAGATGATAATATAACGTAGCTAAAAATACTAGCCTTCTTCTGTAGCCTAATGCTTACCGATTTAGCAAGCCTAGCAGCCTAGTTGCTAATGCTAGCCGCAGTAACGTTACCAAACATACCCGACGTCAAGGAGTTGGCTGAGCAGGGGCAAGAGTATGGGGCTGGCAGAGTTAACTTCATAATGGGTGAGTGCAGGTTTCATTCACTTGTTTTCATTCTTTCACAGGATTGATTCACTTCATTGGTTTATCCGATTGCTGGCCGCCGAGCCATTATGTGTCTGAGTTTGTGTAGGTTACTGATCATGGTTGTTAGCAGTCGATAGTCAGGTTGTATGATGTGTGTGAGAGTGTGTATTTTTTCTATGGGTAGGCTACGTGCCATTGACTGTATGAGCGGTATGTGCTCGTTTTTATTTATTTGATTAGATTGGATGTGTTGACACACTGATTCAGTATCACTGAAGCACACATTTCACACTGGACTTTTTTTCAACACCGAACAGCCTAGAGTGCAGTTTTTCTATATATTTTTGCCGTTGTAATGGTCTTAATTTTTATTCTTAGAGGTCTTAAAAAGGTCTTAAAAGTCATTAAATTTGTTGATTAAAAAATGTGCAGATACCCTGCATTATATGAGTTACATTGCATAACACTTAGCTGACTTTTTTTTATCCAAAGCGACTTATAAGAACACATTATTGGTGGAGAATTGTTGGGTTAGTTGTTTTGCTCAAGGTCACTCCAGGTGTAAACAGAGGTAGCCTAATCGTGGGATTTGAGCTTGCAACCCTGTGATTTAAAGACCAACTCCCTAAAAATTAGGATGGCTCGTTAACATATAGCATCTGCATGCCATTAACTTATGATTGGTAATGCAAAAAAAACAAAAAAACTGCACTTTTATGTCCCCACCAATGTCAAAATCAAAGTTACTCCCTTGTGTGTATCCGTCCCACCTTCCGTGGTGTGCAACAAAAGTCTGTCGTTACATATATAATGTAAGCTACTTCACATAGCTTACACTGATTATGGTTGACTTGGCGCCCGGGGCGGAGTCTGGATTGCTCCTGCTGTCACACTTGCTTCTCATCTGCCTTCATCAGGACACCCTTATAGGAGCTGCTCGAGCAACCTGTCTTCGCCAGATTGTCTTACAATCTTTGTGGTAATTAGGCCGACTCTAGTGTTTCCACATAGCAAGTTTTTCCAAGCTCTTACCTTGCCTTTGTTTCTCTAGTGCTCGCTCTCCCTCATCCATTCTCCGTGGACTGGTTTTCCTTGTGCCTGTAATGCCGTCCATGGTTGGATTCCTCTCATCAGCCTGTTCCACTTACCTGCCTGCTCGCTCGACCGCCAACTCGGAACCTTGCACCACAGCCAGCCACCCTCCCCTCCATCTTGGATTCCCTCTGGAAAATAAGTAAGGACAAACCAACCACAGAGTTCTGTGTCTGCTCTCGAGCCCATATTTTTTCAGGCGGTGAGTTGTCTAGCCGTGACACTGTTGCACTCTTATTTTTATTTTTTTTTAACAATCTGTTTATTGAGTTTTACATATTAAACAATAGAGTTCCAAACAGTAATGATTACAGTGTTTTTTTTTTTTTAGATTTGCAGATATAGATTCAATGTATCACGAAACAGATATCCGCCCCCCACCCCTATCCCTCTGGCACCTAGCCCCAGCAGATAGATATATTTAGAAAGCAATGTTGCACTCTTATTAACATCTTTTGCTATTTTTTTGCTTTTCATTACAGTTTAAAATAAATCAACTTTCTTATGCAACCTCCTGCTTTTTCTGTGTCTACATTTGGGTTCCCCCCAACACACCACTCACCATGGCAGTGGTCGGAGCGTCAATAATAAGAGGATGTAACAAAGAAAAAAAGAAATAATCGTGACATTATGGGAGTGTTTATAATAAAAGCAGCACAACATGAACAGCCATGTACAGTATAAGCTTTATACAGAATGAAAATTATTTCAGAAATATCATGGTTTCAACAAAGGTCTTTATATGTGTACATATATACATTTCTCATGGATCTCTATGGATGTGGATGTCCCAAGCAGATCTTATAGTGCATATCCTCGCACAGTGCTAATGTTTAAACCACTAGCCAAGAGGAAGAAAAAGAGATTTATTCTTTTCTGTCTCAATCCCCCACTAAAATCAAATGAAAAAAACACTTGTGTTGCACTACCAGCACCTCAGGGCAAGAGAATGCTTTGCACATGTGCTTTGAATACAGAACAGAAGCTGCAGTAATGGGTGTCAGAGCATATGGGAGGTGGTCTGGCTATCCCACACAACACACAAATATGTTGTGATAATGTATACCCACCCACGCACATATTCCTTGGAGAGACACATGTTCAAGGAAAGACCTGAGCCTCTGAGATCAGCATGCCTCACATCATGCATCATGCAAGTGAAGCAGTCATTGTCTACCCAATTACATCTCCCAGCCTGTCTCATTTCAGTTGTTTTCTCTAGTATTTTTGGGGGGTTTTTTTCTCTAAAAGTCCGTTTCTCTTGCTGGGCTGAAAAAAAGGATGAACTATGTGTTCAGGAGACAAAAGGGAGACTTTTTGTCTCCTAAGCATAGTATGAAGATGTCTGCTTTAACAGTTTATCATTACTCGACTTGTGTCTAGCTGGTAACTAGCTCTCATCCAGATTTATATTTTGCCCGTTTCTTCTTTTCTTCTCTTTCTAAACTGGGCACCTGATGGCTTCTTTTTCTTTTTCCATGATGATGATCCATGATGACTCAACATTATTACCTTTGCTTTTCTCATTAACACCGTCCATTCACCTGTCAATCAACCGGAGTCACGTGACGTAAGACGTAAACAAATTCATGTAGATGACTGCAGAGATTTTTTTTACATCAAAATAGCCACTTAATATTTACTTTACAGTGTAAAACATGATCAAAATGAAGTACCTCCATGCCGAGGTCTCACCTGTTTGAACAATGGGCCTCATGCAACAACCGTTCGTACGCACAGATTTGTTCTTAAATCGTGCGTATGAGTGATTAAAGAGAATTTGCGCATTCACCAATCTTTTCGTATTTTAAGTTTTCTTTCAGGTACGAACAGAATTTACGAGTGATCCAGACCTGTCGTAGGAGTTTCGTAAAATTACTATTTCACGAAACTCCTATGACAGTTCTGGATCACTCGTAAAAATGACTATTTTACGAAACTCGCTGTTATTCAAATCAAGTTTGCTTGACTAATGGATGGTATATTTATTTACTTTGAAGTAAACATAAATAAATATACATTATACCCCATAATTATGCTGACATTATTCTGTTTGACTTAAATTATGCACTAATTGACAGTAAATTTGACTGTATATAACAAGGTCAATGGGAAGTGTAACCAGCCTCACCACCCTTGGATTTTTGGCCACTGGGACCTTTCAGAGAGAGATTGGAGACAGATAGGGTGTGTCCCAGTCCTCTGTGCACCCGTGCCGTTGTGGAGTGCACCATTGGTGAGCTGAAGGCCAGGTGGGTGTGTCTCAATACAGCGGGGGGCAAACTGCTCTAAAGCCCAGAGAAATGCATGCCAGATTTGCGCAATATTGCCATGAACAAGGGTCTCCACCTGAACCAGCCTAGGCAGAACAGAAGGTATGGTGCCAGAAGACCCCCCTCATGGACCGCTCCATCAAAGTGCCATCATGATGAAGCAACAACTTTGCACAGCTTTTGTTGCAGTCATCGAGCGCCTGGCTATGACGAGACGTTTTTTTTTTTTTTTAAGCCATTTTCATATCAAACCATTTCTTTTTTATTTCGGTGACATTACAAACTACAGGTGACACAGAATTTCTTCGCTTTAGCAGGTCCCGTAATTCCACTGCTGACACTGACAAAAATTAATGATTTTCATTTTTTGGATCTCTGAAAGCACAGAACAGTCTCAGAGCCTCTAAAGTTGTTCTTTTTGCGCCTTAATGCCATTCTCAAGACTCAACACTTGGAGGGAGGGAGGACGTGTTGCCTTATATGGTATCATGTTGGACGTGGAGTATGCAAATCTACTATCCTCGTTCAGGTGGACTTAAATACGCACGGGTGGGATTCATCATTTACGCAGGTTGTTTACACACTTTTTCTGAAGTTAAGAGCGTTTGTTGAATCTGACGTAGCGTGTTCGTACGAGACCTTCGTACGAAAAAAGTAAGAGAAATTTAGAATAAAATTGCGAAAATGTTCTTGCATGAGGCCCAATGATTTTATATCTTAAAATCTTATCTCATCTTAAACTGGTGCCAAGTGCGCTTCTTCCCCACCTAAGTGCGCTAACCCATTCACCTAAATTAAATAAATGAATAGGCTACCATTCAAGCAGTTTTCCCCTGTAATATTATTGTGATTGCAAAGGAGTGTGTTTTTTTGCACTGGAATGGACTAGTCAAAGACCAAACCTTAATCCAATTGATAATCAGTGGTGTGATTCGAAGATTGCTGTTCACCAGCGTACTGACCCAACTTGAAGGAGCAGCAGCTGTTATTCCTTCAAACGGTGACTTTACAAAATACTGAACTCAGGGGAGGGGGGAGTTAATTATTAAGCACACTCAAATTTAGTTTTTTATTTCTTGTTTACGGGGAAAAAAGATTGCGTTTTGCATCAAGGTTGTTGGCATGTTGTGTGAATCAAATGACAAACCTCTCCCCCCGAAATATCCTTTTTTATTCCAAGGCAACAACATAAGAAAAAGGCCATGGGGATGAATACTTCTGCAAACCACTGGGCACGTTGAAAAGAAGTTCTTCATTTTTTGCACAAATACTTGGTTGGAAGTTTTCAAATTCACGATACACAGATAATATGTACCAAAAGCTGAGGACAGTCTATAAAACATTTTGGTAACAGTAATGAGCTGCGGGCATCCTTAATATTTATTTATGCTTCACATGGATGTAGTGGCGAGCTAGTAAACCACACTATCCATCCACTTACATAGCACAGATGATGAGTGGTATTGAGAGACCTGTATTAGGTACTAGAGTAAGGGTTTGATCTGACTTACATGATGCAAAATCAAAAAACACTGAAAAATCATTACACAAATCCATCAACTCCCTACAGTTACTCCCTAGCTGAAAGCATCAGGAACACACCCAGAAAGTTGTGTGTAGTAAAACTATTCTTCATGAAATGCACTCATTATGATGTGTATGTACACATACTACTGTAAGTGAAATACTAGGTGCCGTAACAGTAATATGCAGAATAGACCATAACAATAACAAATCTCCACCAGACAAAGACTCTGGTAGCTACAAGGCCCTACAATGTACGCCTTTTGGTTTATTTTTCAGACCATTTTCAACCATATTCCCCTGCTTCATTGGCAAGGTTGCTATTCTATCTATCGTGAAGGATCAAACCATCAGTAAAAACTGTTTGTTGACTGGCGAAGGATTTATACAGTCGCTTTGAATGCTCAGACTTGCGCAGCACCAGTGATATTGTTGAGGCGAGGTGTCTGCTCAGAGCCCAAAGGTTTAAAAACCCTTTTTAACCCTGCAGCCACACCCGATCCATCGTCCCAATCAAAGCAAATTACAGTTTTAATTCATGGAAAGCAGTATGGAAAAACACTGCTGCAATATCTTTACTGACTCTGGAGCAGTTCTATTTCATCAGGCCATGACAGTCATTGTTTATTCATTTACGTTTGACTTTTTTATTTATTTATTTTTGGTGCATCTGTGTGTTTCTAAATGGGCATACAGTGGCTACAAGTGTAATTTTGTTGTACAATTCTGTGTAAATTAGACCTACAATCTAAACAAGGAATCATACTAGTATATGTTTTTACTTTCACCCCGATGCTTCAGACCAACATGCAAAATAGCAATACCAGTAAGACAGGGATACAACCTTTTCACGTCAGTCAAATCAAACATTTTAATGCTTATTGACAAAGTTGTGCCACAGAACAGGATATTATTTTAGTGATGTGCGATACCACTAATTTTATTACGATCCAATACCAACTTAAACTAAAGGTGATTTTGTTGATACTAATACCGATACTAGGGAATTTAGAGCATGATGAAAGGAGAAATTAAAACAAAATGATCCACTGAGATCATGCATATTAATTTTAAATTATGACAACGGACCTGTAGAAGGAGCAAGTCAAGAGTACCCTACACCTACATCACATGTAGAATAAAAACATGTCGTTTTTATTCTCAAATGTAAAAAACACATGACTACGCCTTCTCTCAGCCATTGTCATCCCACCAAAGGAGCTGGCGTGTGTCTGGAGAAAGGGAGCATTGAGTATTTTAAGTACTTCAAAGTCACATAATCTTCTAAAATGACATATGTAATGATATCTTATTCCCATTTCTAGTTTTCACTGATTTTCACTGAGGGACTCAGGCCACAGAAGGAACAGGATGTTGACAAGTGCCGCTGCTGATGTTCTCATCATGGCAGCACAACAAAACGCCTTGAGCACCTTATTTACAGTTGCACGGGTTTACCACTGCAGGACCAGACAGCATCTAGCACCTTAAGGTGTGAGATGTAACTGGGATATTTTACACTGAAATGCATAAACAAGTGTCATGCTGGAGTACATCTCTAAATGTGACTACAGATTTTAAGGGTCACACTGAAATAAAGGTGCTAGTCAGCCACTTAATACAAATTGTTGGTATAAAAGATGTCAGCGACAGAAGCTGTGGCAGAAAAAATGAGGTGACTGAGAAGTACCATGGCCTGTAGGAACAACTGGAGCATATGTGGAAGGTGAAGTCCAAAAAATGCTCCCTGTAATAATTAGAGCATGAGTGGCTGTGACTCCATCAGTGAAAGTGTGACTCCGGCACATTCTGGGTGCAATATCTGAGGTGCAGTCCAAGTAAGTGCTTTGATACTGCACAAAACTCCCAGGTTACTGATCAAGGACATTAGCTTTGGAAAGATATGCACCTCCTACCAAGAGAGGGGGTGGTGAGCGTCTCCCAATTGTCCATTATTTCCCTCATTAAACTGGCAAACTTCATAGTCACTGCAACATTTAGCGTATAGCTTGAAACTGCTGCAAAGCAAGACAAAATAAATTCAACTCCCTATCTTTTAGCGACTCATTAGTGACAAGAACGCAATATTCCAAATTAAACTCGGGAAATATCCATATAAACGTACTTATCTCATTAGTCTATATTTAAACAGTTAAATAGTTACCATTGATCATTACAATTATAGGCATAGGAACGGGGGGGGACGTGTCCCCCCAAATATTGGAGAGTGGCCCATTTGTCCCACCAATTAATGACTTTATATCTGTCAGGTTTCCGATATGCCCCCCCCTCCCAATGTTAAACTCATTCCTACCCCCTTGATTACAATAGTTACTTGCTGTATGCATGTTTGAATTACTATTACAGTGGAGATGGACTGTATATCCTGACAAGCAAACTAGTTGCCTCCTAAGAATTACTGAAGCATTTTGCCCAAAGCCTTGCCTTCCTCCCTGTCTCATTGGTGCCTGTTTCCACCCCCATCTCTTGTATTTCTGCCTCAAACAAATAGCATTTATTTATTTCTTGTTGGAGATTCATTATTTGTTGCTGGTGTACTTTAAATGGCTGGTGTGGGCTTAATAAATTCAGGCTCTCTTCTCCCGCCTACTTCCCAGCTTTCCAGCTCAGCTAGTCCAGAGAGATTTTGTTTGTGTCTGTTTATGTATGTGTGTGTTTGCCAATGGGGTTTCCAGTTTATGAAACAAAGCCTTGTGAAAAGAACCACCACACAGGTCTGTGGTTGAGGACTAACAGAGTGCACACAAACACCATTCTATCAGGTAGTGGCAGGACAGGTTTGATCATTCTTTTCGACTGGGTTTGTGCTTATTCTTTCATTTTTGCCGGTTTGCATGCCAGCTGATTACTTTTGTGTTCAGTCATGGACAGTAGGATGGACTTTTACATCTCCTCCGATGCTCCATGACTTTTTTTAAAGAAAAAAAAACATACTAAGTGAGAAAGTCCATTTTTGTCAAATTTAGAAATTGTATTTAATTTAATTTTATTTTGCTGTTACCATCAACTTTTTCTTTTGTGCAGTTTCAGAATGTGTTTGAAAAAAACTGGCCAATAATAATTTCTCATCAGAGAAATTTGAGCTTTTGACTCAAATTTGACCCATGCCCCAACACCAACCTTAAACTAGCAATAGGAGTCTCTATCCAGACTAAAGATGTCCCTTCCGATTGGGGAAACAGACATATGGTAATTTTGTCAGCCATAATAGCCACTTTGTTTGATGTATTGTTGAGCCCCAGTAACTTGCCTTGTGTCCTTATGACTAGCACAATCAACACACAAGCCTAATTTAAATGTCACAGGCTGTGGAAATCTGTCAGTTTAGAATGTTTTTCTACTTTCTACATACCATAAATTTGGTCCAGCTTCTTGATGTTTTTTTCCAGTTAATTTTTTGGAGGTGAAACAGCCTCTCAAAGATGGATGTGATGTCAGAGTTGCAGTTTCACAGACAGGGTGAAAATCTCATCCACGGACACATCGAGTTTCTCTGCAATCAACAGGCTATATTCTTTGCTGAAAAATGGTTTCTTGATTTCTTGCCTTGCAGCAAAGTGCTTAAAGCAACACAATCATTATCCTGATGCATTTTTATTTCTTGGGAACAGTTCTGTTGTTCATCTGACTTGATTTTTCAAAAGTCTAAAATAACTATGTCCATCTACATAATAGTCCCCTCACACTGACAATGAAATTTGTTGCAAATACTACTGGACCAGTTTACAAATATCGATTGTATAACCGATTATTTTGCACAACAAAATGAGGCGATAGACGAGGAGGCTGATGGAGACTGAGTCAGAGAGAGGTCTCCAGTCAGTCGCAAGTGAAAATGAAAGTGCAGACACACCTATGCTTATGGTACATAGGGGATGCTGCATTGTGTATATATTGAACACAATGTGGCCTGGCCTTGTTTGTAAGCTGCACAAAACAATAAGAACCACCTACAGGGACCAGTGTAACAGCATGGACATTTCTCAATGGAGACAGTAAGGGCTATATTTCTTTTTTTTTTACTTATTTTTTATTTGACACATTCATACATACAAACACAAATTCAACAACATAGGAGATGTGTATTACATACAGATAGATTATAGTCCTTTGAAAGTCTTTTCCGTTCCCTAACCTCTCGTTGACTAGATCTTTGTAATTATCAGTCAGTGTTCTCGTACTTAATATGTCATACTTTCATATTCTACAACCAAAAAACAATACCACCAAGTCTTAGTACTTTACAAATAAGAGAGAAAACAACAACACCAATTCAAAAGTAAAGAAAGAAAAAGGGAAGGAAAGTACCCTGCTATATTAATAAAATAAAAATAAATAAAATAAAATAAGATAAAATAAAAGTGGAGGCGATTCGAGTTCAGGCATTACCTGCCTTATTAATGACCATCTCTTATCAAACAAGTTTGTCTTCAACTGTAGTCTTGCTGTGATTTTCTCCATGAAATATACATTTTTTACCCTGTCTCTCCATTGCGTTATGCTTGGAGGCCGCGGCTTCAACCAGGAAGCTGTTATTGTCTTTTTTGCTATCAGCAGCAGGATTCTCAGTAAATATTTAGAATTCTTATCCGTCATATTGTCGGGAATTATACCTAAGATGAAAAGTGCTGGTTCCAGAGGGAACTCAATACCCAAAATCAGTTTAATCTCCTCCTGAATGTTCTTCCAGAAATCTTGTATTTTGGGGCAATCCCAGAATATATGGGTGGAGTCACCCACCGTTCCACACTCCCTCCAGCATAGATCAGTTGTATTGCTGTATTTCGATGTAATAAATGGGGTGTAAAAGTAACGCATCTTAACTTTCCAGTCAAATTCCCTCCATGTTGGGCTATTCGTTAGTTTATGTCCCTCTTTAAATGTTTCCTCCCATTCTTCTTCTGTTATTATGATGTTTGCTTCCAGCTCCCATTTTTCTTTAATATCCAAGTTGTTATCCTCGGATTCATGTTGTATTGCTTTATAGATTTTTGATATAATCCCTTTTTTTGACTTGTCCTCTGAAAATGACCAGAACACTTCCTCTAATTTAGATGGTGTCTTACAAATGTTCTCCCATTCCTGGTGTTTCTGTAGATAATCTCTTAGCTGTAAAAATTTGTAGAAGTCATGAGCTGATAAGTTAAATTCTTTTTGAAGTTGTGTAAATGATTTCATTGTTTGTCCCTGGAACATTTGGTCAATATATATTAGTCCTTTGTCAGCCCATTTGTTAAATCCTGAATCCATGACAGATGGTACAAAGTCTGGGTTCTTTGCTATTTTAGTAGCCCTGCTTACAGAGTTAGACAGTTTCAGGTTCTTTCGTACTGCTGACCAAGTTTTCATTGTTCCCCTGATCCACTCGTTACCCATCCCGAGTTTCCTCCGAGCCCCTTCATTCAAAAATGGGAGTGATTCTAAAGAAACATTTTGACATGCAATTTGCTCCATATCCACCCATATCGAATCTTTCTCTTTAGTGATCCACATAATTAAGGCTCTGAGTTGTGCTGGGTAAGGGCTATATTTCAATGGCATATTTTAGTTTGAGATGAAAAATAATCATAATGAAATACTTTTGGGCATTAGAAAAGTCTAATATATAGTTTTTCATGTATGACTGACTATAATGTACAACAGTTAGCTTTTTGGAAACAGCTAAATTCAATATTAAATGAACTGCACTTAAAAAGGTTGGTTACGTGACCATTTTGTTTACATAGAGATTCATTACTTGCCTAAGATATATTTTACTTTGTGAGTAACAGGTTATTTTGCACGTAATATTGTGTACACAGTTTCCATAATAGAAATCAATTTAACAACATTTTCTTGTCTTTAGAGCAACTTCCTCAGGTGCTTTTTTTATTCAATATTATTCCTATTGATTGCATTACAACCAGGGACTGAAATCGATTTTTTTAAAAGTTTGAATAATTTGATAGATCACATCACATCACTGATGTGATGATGGTGCAGATTTGTAAAAACAAACAGGAAATTGTATCTAAAAAAAAAAAAAAGAAAACAGCATTAAAGCTGAGGGTTCATAAATAATCATCTCAGCGCTAACTTGTATGTTGGATGCTTCTACCTGGATTGATGGTAGGGTATTGGACCTTGGCATTGCTTCCGCCCTGGAGATCGATGTCATTGATAAACCACAGATTTCAAATACACATGTCCCCATAGAATATTGAAATATGGTGGTGTTCAAGAGTTTTTAATATATCAGTCTGGGGAATATTGAAAAGAACAGGAGATAGACAGATGTGAAGCAACCCTGAGAGACTCTGCTTCCTTTCTTTCATTATCCTTCTCAAAGGTGAAATATTCACCTCTCTTGCTTCATGGTTCTTCACATGACTTGTATTGCAATGGAGCTCAGATACTGGTTGTATAGATTGTAGAAAATTATCTTTAGATTAAATCTACAATTCGGGCTGATAAAGAATAGCCTTATCATTTTAATGCAGCTGAAGTGACGTTAATGCATGAGAATGTAGATAGATTCCTGGTTCACATCCCCTTTCAGCTGACAAGGTAACATACAAGTTTTGGCAACAGTCATAGAAGTCAGGAAGAATCAATCAGTTTCTACATTTTGATCATTGAGTAATCACCGAAGTAGTTTTATTTATTGTTCCAGTTTGGTGTTGTTTCAGTTACTTGAGGTCAGTGCCAAAATCATACCAAACTTTGCACCTCACCCTAGCAGAGTATCTCTACTTTAACCCAGCTCATAGATTCTTATTTGTTTTTATTGTCTGGACAAACTGCAGTGACAAGTGGGGTTAGAGAGACATCAATGTGTGATGCTAGTATTACATATTGTGGGCATATCCAGACACTTGATGACGGAATATGAGGTATCTGATCATTATGGAATCTAACCACTTTTGTCAGCATGTATTTCTTAATGGAAGCCAGGCTTTGCATTGGTATGTCCCACGTTCCTAAATAATTACGTCACTACAGAGTTATACTTTTGTTTTTATTTTTTTTGTTTCTATTTTTATGTTTTCTTTCAACCCTTTAGATAATTTGATGGTGGAGAACAAAGGGCCTAAGATGTTAGTGTAATGGCTCAACTTTGTTATTCCCAGGCCACCTTCTCACTTGCTATGGAGACTGTAAACATCTGTCTCCCGCTGAGACGCATCCGTTTCTATTATAATTCCATCAATTTGCTCCTATTTGTATGGAGGACAAGTTTGGCGTTTACAGAAAGAGGTATGTCACTCATATGTACAATAAATCAAGTCAGTGGGCAAGTCCATGTAGTCATGGCAACAGGAGCATTGCTCACTTGTAGAAGTATAACAGCTCTGTTAAAGAAGAGGACTTGAAGAGAAACACTGTCTTTGTATGGAGAATATTTGAATTTAAAATTTCTTTCATTTGGATATTCCAACAGTCATGAAAAAAACATGAGCTTATACTCTACTTTAAGCCTTGGGTTATACACAGTTTCCAAACAGTTTTTGTTATATTTCATCAGAGATATTCAAAACAAATTCTAATGACTCATCTTAAGGCCTTGGATGTACTGAGGGTCAGCTAATGTTGAAAAAAATAATAAGAATATAATAATAAGGAAAGTCTGATTAAAATTATCATTGTGTTCAAGTTTCTCCTGCCACCCTTTGATTACTGCATACTGAAGTTTAATTTGTATATTTATTTATTTTTTGTTTTACAGAGAAATGAGCTGAGGGAGATATATCTACCCATCTTACCTAATGCTACTTTTGCAGATTTCCCAGGGTGCCTGTGAGTGAGCGTTATTTCCACTTTGTGAAAGGTCACAGGTCGAAGGAAATAGCCATTCCTGATCCAAAGACCAGGGTCCAGTCTCTCTTGAAAAGCCCACAGCCTGCAGCAGCCTATTTGCTTCAGACACATCTGTTCAGTTCCTTCTTCAGGGTCTTCTTAGAGTAATGTGTGTGTAATGTGCGTGGGAGAGAATGTCTGTGCGTGTGTGTGTGTTTGTGCACAAATGTACACTATTTGATAGTGGTCAAGGGAGTGTGATGATCAGGTCAGATGCCATTCTTTCAACAAAAGTGACTTTCCACCTCCAACAGCTACAACTGCCTATTTACAGCACTTGCACCAACATCTGCAATATGGCCAGCTTTGAACTGCTTTTAAAACTTCCTTCCTGCTTTTCAGTTTTAGTTCTTGTATTTAAACTGAAACTGTATCAAAGCTATATGTACAGGAAATACAATTTAAATTTTGAATTTAAAATTTTAGGAAAATCTTAAATTCAAATGAGGGATTCAATTTCATGTTGTTCAGCAGTTCCACATCATTTCACGTATTTTTTGGATATTAATCAATATCAACAAAATTAAATAAATAAATATGTATATAAAATATTTCAGAATTTGATTTGATTGAGGAATGTTACATTATGGTTTTTCTTTTTTTTGTTTCTTTATGTATGTTTATATGTCGAAATCGGTAAGATTTCTTCTAGCATGACTTTGTTCTGTGACGCAGTTACAGTTCTGGGGCCTCAGCTTTCAGTTTTCTTTTTTCTCCTCAAATACACTGACACATCTCTCCATTGCTTTTTAAGAAACAGTTTCACCCAAATAACTAAAAATGATCATAACCTCAAAAAACCGTGGTGGTTGATTATAATTTGATCTATCCATCAGATAGTAATGACCACCAGAGAATATGGCCCAGATTATGAGTTACATCTTAGGCCTGTGCTGATCTACAAAAACACAGGCACAAGTAGCTCATAGGATATTTAACTATGAATCCCTTTACCTGTTCATGTAAAAATATTTTAAGGTACGATCTTTGGTTAAGATAAAATGGACAATCCATGATTTGTGCAGATGTCCAAAAACAAAAAGCCACTTGGGCTCAGATGGGGGAGGCTGTACCTCCCAATCACTCAACTTCCCGATCAGAGGTCACAGCCTTGTGACGGCGGCTTGTGAGTATCCCAATACTTGCCTAAAGCCTCTTTGGGCTACTCCTGCAATTCAAGTCCCTTTCCAGAAGTTTGGTTCCAGAGCCCACACTAGGCATGGAGGTGAGCCCAACTTTAGGTAGTTGGTACTGCTTCACCTCACGTACAACCCTCACCTTCATCAAGCTAGTTTGTGGTGTCAGGGATTGGCATGTCCTGATTCCTGCTTTCGCCTCCCATCCACCTCAAATTGCACCTGACCTTTATGTCTCTTTCCGCAGGTGGTGAGCCCATGGGGAGGAGGCTAAATACTGAGCCCCAGGAGCCAAGGTCCTGTGACCCCCATCCCCCTATAAATGAGGTCAGTCCATTGCTTAAATATACTAAATGATCAGGGCTTCCATCAATAGATGTTACTTGGCAGTAATGTTTATGCTGAAGTCAGATGCAGAATAGCAGCATACTTATGATGATGACCTGTCAAACCTATTCTGTATTTAATAGAGTTTGAATAGTGTGTCACTGCCACTAAAAGTACCTATTTGCTTCTTGTTAGAGCTGACATCATGCATTTGACACATGAAATGTAGGTCTATCCAAAAAAAATGAAGTAAGATCAGAATAGATCAGAATAAATGTCGTTTTAGGTACAGTGGCCCTGCTCACCAATACTGAAACAGCTCTCCTGCGAGTATCATTGAGGTCATGGCTAGATGTAAACTCCACATTTGTAAAATAAATTGAGCAACAGTAAAACAACCTTACTAAGTCTTTTCTATAGTAAGTCTAAAACCACTTTACATTGGGTATAAAACTTGCTCATTGGTTGGAATGATGCACAAGATGGGTCACATTATAATCCTATTTAGCATAAAGCACAATGTTGGCAGACTGCTTAGTGTTAAAAACTTTTAGAAAATGTTTCATAGTTATTCAAAAATATTGGCAGTAATTGGCTGTTATCTAAAATGTAGTTGTTTGTTTGGACTTGCTCCATATATCTCATACCCATCTGTACGGTCATGCTTGAGTTCTGTGTGCTAACACAGACTCGCATATGCAAATATCTGTGGTATTATACAGACAGGAATATTGTTGCCAGTGAGGCATCTATGTCTTTAGCAACTCCATTTAGCAACTTTCGAAGTTGCATTGAACAGATATTTTTAGTAATTTAATTCCTAATTTTGTGTACCTCTAATGTACACTCAAGGTCCAGACTTGAGCCCTTTTACAGTTGGAAGAGCTTCAACCTTAAACTTCAGTTTCCCTGGAAAACTATGCATCGTACTGACTATTGTTCAGAAAAGTCTTGTCCCAAAGTGTAGCGAGGAAATCAAAACAATTTTCATTTACAGGACTGCGTTGCTGTCCAGAAAAACAATGAACCGTAATTTTGCAAGGCTTTTAGGGAGGCTGAAAAGGGTCAACATGCCCCCTTAACCAGAAACACATTTTCGTGAAGATATCTCCAAAAGAAAAAAGTCCTGTGCTGCAGGAAGTAGTGGTGGATCACATATTCCTTGTGGCACAAAAACTTCCACTTTTAAAATGGTTGTGGTGGACACTCCAGCTGGGGCACACTGCTGGGTAATTTAACCATGATGTTTAAGGACACAATACATAATTTTAACTCTGCAGATAAGTGAAGAAACACGGAAAAGCATGCCATGGGCCAACTAACGATTTTCATACTTTCAAAACAGTATCTAGCAAAATAATCACGTGACCTTTTCAACTAATCTGTGCCCTTTTCTGTGGAAGACAGTGAACAGTGCAAAGTTAGGAGCAGGCAACTTGACAAAGGAGATGTGGCAGCTGACTTGATGCCATCTGTTCAGTGAGTATCAGAGCAGACAAGGTGGCAGCAAAGCGGCTGACCTGGATGTGAAAGTGAATGAGAAAGCAAAAGTGACATTCTATCTCTTTGTTTTATGTAATGTTTTATTTTCCTGCTGGCTGTCAGTCAGAGCCTTTGGGGTTATGTTCCAAAAATTACTGAGCATTCAGAAACCATGTAAAAGAACTTGGTGTAACAAGGTTACTCTCCTCTGGTGAACCTTTTGTGTTACAGTGGTGTCTATTTCCTTGCTCCCTCTCCTGCTCCCTTGGTTTGAGCTGATCATTTTCTCTCATGAATTTCTTGTGTCTGTATGTATATGTTTTGAGTGCTGTCTTCCCTCTGTGTCAGTTTGTCTTTGTGACAAGTGGCTTCTAGTGTTTTCGTACTTTTCATGTTTTTGAATATTTCCTTTTGCCTTATGGTTTTGATACTTCTACTTACCTGTGTACTGAACCTGTTAAAAAATTGCTACTGTATTGAGTCGGATATTTGAGTCCAGACTGCATAGATCACTGTTAGTGGGGTTACATTTGACCTCAGTAAGACCTTACTGTCTCTACTTGCAAGGAAAGTGCTACACATTGTCAAAGAGCATGACACTACAGGTATCTTGTCAATGCCATCTAGGAAGCTTCTTCTGAGGACTTGCTCTGCAGATTTGTTGAAGAGATGTGGTTCATGAGTATTGCAATTTACCACACTTTATATAGATTTGTAAATGAAGAAATCACTTGATAAATGTTACAGTAGGTGCGTTTATATGGACAAGTTTAATCTGATTAAACCGTTTAAACCGATTTCACGTGTAAAGAGATTAAATATGCGTCATGTAAACAGTCAAATAATCTCTTTAAATATAAACGGGTTAAATATTTAAACCGATTACAATAGGTGGTTTGGACCGTTCATATAATCTGATTGAAGGAGGAAACTCCCCATATATACAGGCGCACCTGGATAAACCGATTATTAGAACATTTAGAATTTAATTATTTTTCAACACAAAGATTATGAGCAAATGCCAGATATGTTTGCCTATGACCTACATATCTCTGAAGAATACACAAAAGTGTTGAAATCAGAAATCTCTTTTATTCCTTCCCTCAGGAGCATTACTGTGATCCAGTCTCGCACTGTGGATTCCTTGAAACTAAACTGTGCAATCTTAGGCATTATCTTGAAGAAGGACAAAGGCGCTACAGGAAATGAAAAGTGACTAGTGACTGTGATGAAGCCAGGAGGCGTGATAGGCCTACCACAGAGAATGAAAATGCTAGCAGCACAAACGTGTGGGTTACGTTGACCAAAAGGCTACGACCCTCAGTTGACAACCTTTCAGTCATGGGTAAGATATACACCCGTTGCTGGAGGGCTGGAGGCGTCAGAAGTCCGGCAGACCCTGAGAAAGGTCAACATCCATAAGGCAGCCGGCCCCGACAACATCCCGGGCCGTGTAATTAAAGGATGTGCAGACTAGCTGGCCCAGGTCCTCACGGACATCTTTAACACCTCACTGGACTAGGCCATTGTCCCACCATGTTTCAAGTCTGCGACCATCATCGTCCGAATGCTGTTTGTGGACTTTAGCTCGGCGTTTAATATCATCATCCCCCAGCATCTGGTAAGCAAACTGGGCTCCCTGGGTTTTGGCACCCCACTGTGGAAATGTCTGCTAGACTTCCTCACTGACAGACCACAACAGGTGTGGGTTGGAAAAAACACCTCGAAGTTCATCTCACTGAGCACCGGCTCCCCCCAAGGCTGCGTCCTGAGCCCACTGCTGTTTACCCTGATGACCCAAGACTGTCAGGCCAGATCCTGTACCAACCACATCCTAAAGTACGCGGAGGACACCACAGTGGTGGGCCTCATCAGGAATAACAACGAGGACGCCTACAAAGGTGAGGTGAAACACCTGGTGGAGTGGTGCAGCTCCAACAACCTGATTTTCAATATCAACAAAACGAAGGAGATGATTGTTGACTTCAGGAGGAACAGACACCACCACACACCACTCCACATCAACAACTCCACCGTGGAGAAAGTCAGCAGCACAAAGTTCCTGGGGATGCAGATCACAGAAGACCTCACCTGGTCAGAAAGGACACCAACGCCTTCACTTCCTGCACCGGCTGAGAAGAGCACACCTCCCATCTCCCATTCTCACCACGTTCTACAGAGGAACCATCGGGAGCGTGCTGACCAGCTGCATCTCCATCTCAGCTGCTGGCTGCAAACTCTCAGACTGGAAGGCTCTTCAGAGAACAGCTGAGAAAAAGCTTTCTGTGCAAGCACAAAAACACTGTGACCAGGGCACTGAGGATATCCACAGATCCTTCTCACCCACAAAATGGACTGTTCAGCCTGCTGGCCTCCGGCAGAACGTACTGCAGCATCCGGTGCAGAACCACCAGGTTTTGTAACAGCTTCATTCCACAAGCAATCAGACTATTGAACTGATCCTCAACTTCTGCAGGTCCGGTGCGGTCCGCAAGTGCTGAGGGTAGTCTGTGTACATGTTTGAACTTTACCACATGTGTATATATTTGTATATTATATTTATGTTCATTCTGTAGATTTTATACTCATTCTGTAAAAATTCCGAAAATTGAATACGTCAAGACTCCATCATTTTAATTGTATTCTAATTCTAACAGTCCTTGAGCCAAAACGAAACGCAATTTCGTTCTTTGTACACTGTAAGTGGATGTCTGAATGACAAATAAAAAGTCAAAGTCTTTTATTCAACATAGCACCCACTGGCTCCACTCAGACATGGTTATCATTTGGCTGTATACTTCAGTTTTTACCATTAGAAAAATGGATTCAAATCAAGGCTGGTCTTTGTTACTAACTAGTATACTCTAAGAAAGTCAAGAGCAAAAAATGTATTCATCCTAAAAAAGAAATGTATGAACTGGATTTCCAGAATTGACAACAGTAAGAACAAATTATTTTAATGAAGGCACATTCTTCTGCACACACAAACACACTCCATCAAGCTTCAAGCAATTACGAGCTTTAAATGCAATTTCACACACTTATTCAATTCAGTAATTTATTAAAACTCATTCTAAATTAAAGGTTTTTAATTGTGAATCATACAGCCATGCCTGCCCCTTTAAGGTGACATTTTGGGCAACGTTTGTGATGTAGCGGTTTGTTAAATCAGGATACAGCTGAGGGATGTGTTCACAGAGGGTTATTCATAATCAGCCATTAATTGTCCAGATGGATACAGAGGGATCCAGTATTATCTAAGTGTTATCTAAATGTTTCTCACAGTATTCCTGGGTGGAAATAATGACCTAGATGACGTGATATGATGTTATCTCGATGTCCCTTCTCAATCAAAGTTTGGAGCAAGTTGTCAGCTACAAGCTAAAGGATGACACGCTACAGTTAAGAGGCATTGTTCCTGGAAATTTTAAAATAGTCAGTAGGATCAGGTAACTGGAATAGTACATTTTATTAGCCAGGGGCTGATGACGTGTTTTAAACCAAACAGAATAATTTTTAGTTGCACAATTAATAGAGTGATTTCTTCTTCCTGGTACTTTATTGCTGCCAGACAATGGAAGAAAAGCGTTTCTTTTCTTCCATTATGTGCATCTGCAGGACTGGATTGTCAGGAATAACAACAAACCAACCTGTGTGTCAGAGGTGGATCGTACATTGCCACCCCCCCCCCCCCCCCCCCCCCCCCCCCCCCATTCCCAGACACACACACACTCTGGTAGGCCAAGGGCGTAAGTTTGGTCTTAGCTTTGGTAGGGACACTCTTTTCTTTTTCAGTGACATTTTCTATTTAAATCCTGTAATGTCAATGTTGCAGCAGAGCTGAAAAAGCCTCTGATTGAACACACGTCATTGTTTGATCACGATGTGCAACATTTACCAATATGTTTAGCGACTTTTGCAACATTCTTCTTTGCATAATTTTCCTTAAGGACTGCTTACAAAGCAGTGCTGTACAAAGCCAGCTTTCTTTATTAGATTGTTCAGCTTCTTTGAGTCAGTTTTATTGATGCTCCTGCTCCGACGGATAGCTGAAAAGAAAATTGCACTCTCCACCACAGACTTGTAGTAGATATGCAACGCTTTGCTGCAAACATTGAAAGACTTAACCTTCAGACTTAATTTTAATGTTGTGCACAACAAAGTAGCTTGTTGTGCACAAGGCAAACTTACAAGGCCAGTCCGCACTAGACTTACTTAGTTTCTTCCCTCAGGCTGTCTCTGTGTTAAACAGCTAAAACCGGACGTCAGTGTTTCATCCTTGCACCATGCACCAATTTGCACTTCTGATTTAATCTTGTTCTATGTCTATTTTTTTGTCTATTTTTTTGTAATTGTTGCACTAAAGAGAGTGAGGTGTAACCGGAGTCAAATTCCTCGTGTGTGTCCACATACCTGGCAATAAAAAGCGATTCTGATTCTGATTCTGATTCTGATTAAGTAGAGTCTGCTCTTCTCTGCTCTACAGTGCTACCTGCTTTGTCCGGACGAGAGTGGGCTCGCTGAAGCAGGTAGATGATGGGATGTTCAAAATGAAACCCCAAAACAATAAGCAAACTGTAGTAGGTCCTGAAAGGTGTTTACTTGCTTACTTAGATCAACAGGACTTTCAATCTGTGGGATGTTAGGGCAACTGTACTGCTCTGTATTCACTTAACGCAGATGCATGAGATTTTTTTAGGGACTGGAACAAGGCACAATGTGTTCCACAGCACTGAAAATGTTACCAAATATGTATTGGCACTCAGTAGTTGTGCTTTAATTTTCTTTTTGAAAAACAAAAGTTATTTTCTCATGTAGGTTAGATATGAGTTACCTTTTTCTGATTGTAGATGCAGCAGTATGACACCAACAGCTGCATGAGTAACCTGCATCAATTGATATATTTTGACTTCTACTCTTGATGGATATTTGCTGGGGCCAGGCCTCGATGATTTGATGAAACCAGTCTGCATATTATCAATTTACATTATAGATGATTTTTCTTTAAAAACTAATAGACATCTACATCCCTTTTTGAAGAGCCGTACACAGCTATGATACCATTCAAAGTAGCAGAACACTAGACCTTAGACTAAGCTGTTTAAGTAAGATCTCATCCATCTGTTAGTCCTAAAGAATGTTCTAATCCTTGACAGCTAAAGCAAGGTTTTGACCAGAGAAGTGTTCTAGTGGGATGACTTTTGAATGGTCCTCTCTTCAGGCATTATTCGTTCTCCCCTTCATTTAATGCCCTCACTTTGGTCCAGTGTCAGTATAACGTCTCTTGGCTTTGGTCGTCTTGCTGTTGTCTATGCATGGTCTCGATTTTTAGTCCAGTTTTTTGTGCTACACTGTTATTGTATTGTTAATGTCCCCATTTTCACAATGCATTGTTTAGTGTATATGCGTACATCATTTTCTTATCATTTATTTCCGGCTTTCTGTGCAAGCTGTGGTGGTCGAAAAAGCAAGAAAACGAATGACGAGAGGGAGTGATAACTTCTAAAACTAAGCAGTGAATCAGACATAATCAAAAAATATTGTTTACAAATTCTGAATTCCATATGGGATGAGAATACATTTTTTCATGTAGCAGAGACTAATGGGAGTGGCAAGTATTGTTCCTCCACCTCCTCCTCTCCTGTACTTCTGATATGCAACAGTTTCTTTTTCCTACGATTTGCTTTTCCTGGTCAGCAACAAAGTTGGGAAAAAGTTTGGATTTGTTCACTGCACCTCACGAAAGACAGATCAGTCTGATGAACAAGAACCAGAACTTCACTGGCTTTCCAGAGAGACAAAGGCTAAAAGTCTAGGCTGTTCCAGCACTAAGGGGGCACCTGTCTATGCAGCATGGGTAAGTGAAACTGATCCAGACATCTGTGTTGTGTTGCATTAGATGTACGAACAGATTGTAGGACTTATTTCATGGTTGCACTGGGACAACTTAAGATAAGACATCTAAGGGGACGAATGGTACTTTGTGTTAATACAATTTTATACAACAATTGAATGTATCCATATTTGTTTTTGCTTCTACAACCACTCATAAGCAGAGTAGGCACAAGCAGGCGTTGAACATATTTGCCAAACAAAGACGGTTTTGCTTTCACAAAGTTTCTTTTATTGTTTAATGTGTTCTCATAGCCTCCAAGCCAGCAACTGTAATATTGTGTGTGTAACAGAGATAGTAGGGTGCAGATAAACACCACCGGTTACATGTGTTCACGAGTCACCATCACCTGGATCACCATCTCCAGACCTAATTACAAACTCTTTGGCGTTACAAAGTTTGCATAGCTAGAGGTACCCAAGATTAGGAATTAAGTAACTGGACATGATCGTGCCATGTCCACTTTAAGGGAAAGATAGTGATTGTCTTCGTGTCTTTTCGTTTAGTGCCAAAAACAATTACCTTGGTTTTCCCTGGGTCAAAGTCTAAAATAAGAGGTCTTCAGGGCCTTAATGTCTCCAAGACAAGCCTGTAACATCAGCAACTGTTTGGTTTCCTCAGGCTTTATAGATAAATAGAACTTGGTATCATCAGCATAATAATGGGAATGTGTCATCTTTCCTGTTGATATTGTGTGAACAAAAGTGGTTTAGAACCCTTTCGATTGAAGTCCAGACCCCGATGAAGAACTTATTCTGGTAAACCTTATTTACATGTACAAATTTGAATTTTTCTAATAAATAGGACTTTTACCAGCACAATTGAGTTCTCTCAATTATAATAGTAATTCTAGAAAATGTCAGAAAGATTACTGATAATATAAAGATTATATCATAATTATATGACTGTCTTGGCAAACTGTACAGACGTGTGAAAAATTAGCAGTTTAATAATCTAAAGTACAGAATGTAATGAAAATTGTTTATAAGAGAGATAATTTTCTTTCATGGATCACAATGACTCTTGATAACTATGACAATTTTGAGGATATGCACTCTTTGTTCTCTTTGGACTCATGCTTTGTCCTCAGTGAAGGATCTTTCTTTTGCTGAGGAGTATATTAGCCATTTGATACTCTGGAAGAACAGAGCATTCCTATGATATTTCTGGCTGAAATGAATAAAATGTAGTGTGGATAATAAAGAATAAGAAACCCATTACAAAAATGTTCAAAAAACAATAAAATGGTACAACATAAAACTTCTACATATGGATCTAACACTCTTTGTTGTTGCCATATTTTTGGAATACATGGTTATTCTTGGCAGAAGATTGTACAGTAGTGGAGAGACAAACAGAGAAAAGTGACACCTGAGCCCCTGTTCTCCCTCATAGTCAAAGCTTCATCTCTATTATAGAACAATGCAAATCAATTTCGCTGGACCATCTGCACTATCCATTTTTTTTCTTCACCAGCACAGCAACAGAGGGATAGGGATACTACTCGCTGACAGACAGACTGAGCAGATGGCTTTCAGACTCTAGGGTTTTAATTCATTTCTGGCTTTCGCTGCAACTCTTCTTAACCTCCACTTGCTGGCCCAATCATCATGCTGCACCAAAAGCCATATGGCTGGGAAACTTACACAAATGGCAGTAAATCTCCAGCACAGTGCCAGAGCAGCATATTAACACACAGCTGATATGCACACAAAAACACAAATTCACGCTTATTTGTATGTACACAGGTGCATAGAATACAGTTAAATGCAAACAGTTAAAATGCCATTGTGATTTCATCACAATTTTCTGGTTCTAACAAAAATAATTTGCACATACTCTTGAATGAACGGCAGATACATCAGCAGATACATCGCAAAGGACAAAAAAACATAGAAAAAAATATCTCTCACTGTATCACTCACTGCTGAATCTTTATTTACAACATTTTGGTCTGTCTATCATGTTGTACTAAACATTTTAGGAAAAGAGGATCTTTCATTCGAGTTGTTGTCTCTCTTGTTCAGTTTGGTTTCTGATTAGAGCTGTAAATTAAGTTCTGTTGCATCTGTAGAACAAACAAATGTAAACTGATTCCTGTGGGCGACCTATTATGTTCCTTGCAATAAAAAAACATGGATATACAACATGTACTGTACAGAGATGAGTTGTTCTCTTAAAAAACTGACAGAACTAAAGCTTTGTACATCACCAATTATAAGGTTTTTCTTGTAGTATATTAATTGGAATCATTTTCTATCCATCTGTTGTTATTGGTCATTCACACCCTCCCACACGCACATCACACTTTACTTCATCTCAGGTGATGAGTTTCTAATTGCTTTACTTTGTTGAGTGGGTGTGAAGATGTAATTCTCTGCTGGTAATGTGTGCACAGGTGACACTGGTTAGTTTGAAAAGAAAACTAAATAAAGAGCTTCATACGTATACACACATGTCTCTCTTTTTCTCTCTCTAACACACACACACCAAGCAACTTTCTGTTCCACTTGATCACACATTAAAGAAGGATCAAAGATTTGGGCCTCCTTCACACAAATGATTGCAAGGCACAAGATAAAGGAACATCTAAGTGTGCATGTGTGTGTGTGTGTGTGCGCGTGTGTGTGTGTGTGTGTGTGTGTGTGTGTGTGTGTGTGTGTGTGTGTGTGTGTGTGTAGAAAGAGAAAGAGAGATTCAAATAACTGTTAGCTGTTTGTTTAATTTTGTCTTTGTGTGTAAAGAACATCTATGTGAAAGAAAAGTGTGTTGGTGTACATGTGAATTCGTAGGAGAAAGACTAAAGGAGAGGACCTGTGTTCCAGTGCCAGATGATCAGAAGACAAGACAGCAAAGCAGACAAGATGAAAAGATGAGAGGACAAAGGAGGAAGGAAAACAAGAGTGAAGAGTGGGAAGTGATGCAGGATGATAGGTTGATGTTGAGAAGATGGAAAGGTAGAAAACAGAGAAGAAAAACAAAATAAAGTCTGAATGTTTAGAGCTGTGCATGGGAATGAAAGATTAAGATGTTTTATTTGTATTTATTTATGTTCTAACTCCATTATTATTATTATTATTATTATTATTATTATTGTTGTTATTTTCTCGTACCACAAAGTGAAACAGGACACCAGACTGACAATCACAGGATTTACTGTAGTGAGCATTTGGACATTTATGACTTGTGTGGAAATGCAGAACAGTGGTTTTCACAACTGTTAGATGCAACCAATTGCATTAAAGGGTTGTGAACAGATTAGAAATTGTCTGCAAAAAGCACTGCTCTAAGAAATTTTGGGGCTCTCGATGTATAAAAAAATGCTGCATCGGTAAATATATAACATACTGTATGTTTTACACACCATTTAATCTAGCATTCTAATATCAGTCATTTAAATTGTAAAAAAAATAATATTGAAATGATTTATTTAATCTCTGTAAGTAAGTGAATAAATACAACCCATAAGACTTGAAATGAACCTTTCTTCAAATGCTAATGCGCTTCTTTTTTTCTTTCACCAAATTATAGAAATAAATATTTCTGTATATAAACAATAAAATAAACATAAAAATGACATGTGTGCAGCTGAGGCTCAGGTGGTAAAGTAGTGTTCCACATGTTAAAGATACTGAATCTCATGTTGCACTTGATGTGCTCGTCTGTGTGAGACTGTAAGTCTGTGCGATTAAAGAGAAAAACATTTCGTAATAACAGTAAGAAGCAACATATGAAATACATGTGTAAATATGTGATATAGAGTCATTGTTAAGCACATTGTCAAAAGTACTCCAGTTGTAAAAAGTACCAAACAGAACTCTCTGAACTTCATTATATTATTTACGGTGGCCGACACGTCCAAACACGCTGCAAACGCCGAAACAAATCCAACAATAAAATGCTGCAAGAGAAAAATGCGGCAATAACAAAAACGACCGGAGCACACGCGCTGCAAACCCCAAAACACATGCAAGAGAGAAACGCTGCAAACTTCAAAACACATGCAAGAGAAAAACGCGCTGCAAACTCCAAAACACATGCAAGAGAGAAACGCTGCAAACTTCAAAACACATGCAAGAAAAAAACACGCTGC
The DNA here is from genome assembly GCF_027942865.1 of Odontesthes bonariensis. NCBI lineage: Eukaryota > Metazoa > Chordata > Actinopteri > Atheriniformes > Atherinopsidae > Odontesthes > Odontesthes bonariensis. The sequence continues at coordinate 26,278,127 of NC_134525.1, read as the reverse complement.
AAACTTCAAAACACAACGGAAGTTCGCCAGGCCACTAGGGGGTCTCGACCTGTGGGATAGGGAATCGACTATGGGAGATCTACCATATTAATGAAAGAGAAGACAGTCAAAAGGTACGTTGTCATTTATGTCTTTTTTAAACACTTGGCCGTAATCTTTTACCTTATTATAGCGACATAACTCCGCTGCTCTTCTATAATAAGGTAAAAGATTACGGCCAAGTGTTTAAAAAAGACAGATAAATGACAACGTACATTTTGACTGTCTTCTCTTTCATTAATATGGTAGATCTCCCCTAGTCGATCCCCTATCCCACAGGTCGAGACCGCCTAGTGGCCTGGCGAACTTCCATTGTGTTTTGAAGTTTGCAGCGTTTCTCTCTTGCATGTGTTTTGATGTTTGCAGCGCGTTTCTCTCTTGCATGTGTTTTGAAGTTTGCAGCGCGTTTCTCTCTTGCATGTGTTTTGAAGTTTGCAGCGTTTCTCTCTTGCATGTGTTTTGATGTTTGCAGCGCGTTTCTCTCTTGCATGGGTTTTGAAGTTTGCAGCGCGTTTCTCTCTTGCATGTGTTTTGAAGTTTGCAGCGTTTCTCTCTTGCATGGGTTTTGAAGTTTGCAGCGTGTTTCTCTCTTGCATGGGTTTTGAAGTTTGAAGCGCGTTTCTCTCTTGCATGGGTTTTGAAGTTTGCAGCGTTTCTCTCTTGCATGTGTTTTGATGTTTGCAGTGCGTTTCTCTCTTGCATGTGTTTTGAAGTTTGCAGCGTTTCTCTCTTGCATGTGTTTTGATGTTTGCGGCGCGTTTCTCTCTTGCATGTGTTTTGATGTTTGCGGCGCGTTTTTTTCTTGCATGTGTTTTGAAGTTTGCAGTGTTTCTCTCTTGCATGTGTTTTGATGTTTGCGGCGCGTTTCTCTCTTGCATGTGTTTTGATGTTTGCAGCGCGTGTGCTCCGGTCGTTTTTGTGATTGCCGCATTTTTCTCTTGCAGCATTTTACTGTTGGATTTGTTTCGGCGTTTTCGGTGCGTTTGCACGTGTCGGCCACCGTAATTATTAGAACTATAGAACAGGACAAGAATCTGTGAACTACAAGACTTTGAATCGTGAAAAGTCAACAATTGGTGCCTTTTGTCTCAATAAGTGAAATAAGCATAACGTCTTTCTCAACACATTCCGTGGTGGCAGCAGAGAATGTCTTGAAATGACACGCTGGCACCATCAATTAAAATAAAAAGTTAACGGTTTTGTCTGGGTGGACATGCTGAGTCCCTTGCCCAATAAATGAAGTGTGAAGACCGTCAAAAGCATTTGGAAGCACAAAGGGATGAAGGCAGGCAGATGGGAAATATTACAAAACCAAGAATACCTGGTTTAATTCCAAAGTGGTTCCATATTCAGATGCTCTTGTCTTTTTTCTTTTAAGGCCACTGGTATTTAGTATGTGTTTTTTTTTAGGTTTATTAGGTTTTGGACTAATACATGATGTCTCACTAGAAAAGCTTGGCCTCATGACAAAATATGTGATTTCTTTGTTGGTCTTGAGTTCAAAATATTATAGTTTCACAGTAAAAGCTCAAAAAGTGAACAATGACTACAATTTCTTTACGCAGTTCCCTACAGAGACAATGCTTACTCCTTAGATCATCACGTCAATGTTAAATGTCTCCATACATCTAACCGTGATGATTTTGACCCTTCAACATTTCACTACATCATAATTTAGACTAAATCAGCAGTATGGCTGCTTAAAAGGAGGAAGAAGAGGGTGGTGGGAGGGGTTAGTCTGTGGTAATCCATGGGACAGGCCATAAATTTAATACACACCCCAAACATTTTTCTACAGTCATTCATCTTTGCTCTATTCTCTCACTTGTGAATGGTTCGAGTTAGGAGTTAAAATATGTTTAGGAGTAGAAAAACATACTCGGTTATTGGTTACACATTTTATTATTCATGGGTCACGATTTCTGTCATATCATGTGGATATTGCCCTACAACAAGAGCTTAGGGATATTTTTGCCATCTCACTATTTCTTATCACGAATTGTGATACTGTAAACATTTTAGGATTGTGAACAAATTAGGTTATGACAGATTACTGCGCTTCTCAGAATATATTACTCTTTAACCCTTGTCAGCACAGATAAGGTTGGGACTGGTCACCCTGATAACCAATCAGTCAAATCTGACAAATATACATGATATGAACATGACTTCTTTACGCGAACATATGATGTTTGAGATTTGTCACGGCCCTTTAGATGTCTTTCAGGGCCTTGTGCGGTTGCATATCTCTCTCTGGCTGTGTTCAAAACCGCATACTACATACTACATACTTGCATACGGCATACTCATCGATCAGACAGTATGCAGAGCGTTTACCCACAATGCATTTTGCTCCTACCCGAATTATGTAGGCTGCTCAGCCGGCCTGAAGCTGATTTCGCTTAAGCTCTAAACTCTGTAAACTTTAGCAACATTTGAAACATTTTCAGGCGAGAAAGTAGTCGTTTAGATCCCCAACGTGTTGAAAACCTGACAAAATACCTACGAATTCGGCGCTACTAAAGCTAGCCGCAGTGAGCAACGCACTTCCGGTTATTTTCACAAAATAAAATACCCGTTGCCTTTTATCATATGGAAAGCCATTACGATACAATTGGCGCTTTTGTTTTTGGAAACAGGAAGTGAACCTACCCTCATTGTAGCTAGCTTGAAACTGCCGTTTTGACAGGAAATGACGATCGGCGACGTCAAGTTACGTTGCATCTTGGGTAGTTTGAGTATGAGTAGTAACCTCATGATGCATACCCAACATTTCGGCGAATCTAGTATGCATTGGGGGAAAAAAGTCAGTATGAGTAGTAGGAGAAGTATGCGGTTTCAAACACAACCTCTGTCTCTCTCCTCAGATCCTGAGCTGACTGGAGCACTGGGCTCTAATTAGTTTAACTCGGTACACCTGGCCAGTGTTCTGTGAGGTGGCGCTTAGAGCTCTGTTCCTTTGGTCCTTGTTGCACCTTGAGGAAAGCAGCGTATTATGGGTTCTGTTGGCATTACCTTTTTGGTTCTTAAGTTTCGCAACATACAACACACTTGCAGCACATTTTCCACTTACAACATCACTGCACTACTGACAACTGATTGCCACTCCTTGCATTTATTTTATTTTAATATTCAGTTTAGTTTTTGGATTACTTTAAGAAATGAAATACTTATTTTGTAAACCTGTAAACCTCCCTTTTTGATGCGGCCTTTGAGCCAGGTCGTGTCATATTTCACAGAGGAGCGCAGTACATGAATTTACTTATCTGGACAGACAGAAAAGGAAGAAAGAACAGAGTAACTATGTAGGAGGGAGGAGTAGCAAATAGAAACACATCTCCAGAGATCTTTTTCTCTCTTCCTCTTCCATGCCCATTAGTGTGTGATCAGAGCGGAGGTCATAATTAAAGATGACCAGGTGCTGCTGATGGTAAGTACACCTGTGCCCAAGAGAGAGTAGGACGATGGAGGAAGGGCTTGAAATGAAACACACACTGACAGAAGATGAAGAGAGAGGCAGAAGGGGGAATTCAAATTCAAAAAAAGCCTCATTACAATTTGAATAACGTTACACATCAGTCAAACCTCTTCAACAAGCACAAAAGTCACACTGGATAATGAAGCCCCACAGAGATGGAGGCCGAGTCTTGCGAATACCTTCAGGAGAAAATTGATTTCTGAGATGAGTGCAAGGTTAGTCTTGTTAGAGCTTCGAAGGTTTTGTCATTCTTTTGACAGTACTTGAAAAGACATATTTATAACAGAAAGAAACTCTGTTCATGACTTTGTCTTTGTAGGAATGGGAGTGTAAATTAAATGCTGCACAACATCATTATACAAATTCACAAACAAAGTAAAAAACGTCCTTTTGGATGGAATATTCCTGATTTATTTCACATCATAGTTTCATGACATTTGCAACTGTGATGCAGAACCTCAAAGCTGTACCTGTAGACTTGAAGACATGCGCCAGTTTTAACATCTAATTCTCTTGTCAAAAATCCTATCACCAATCATTTGCGATTGTGTGACTCTCTGTCAGTCTTACCATGCTGATATTGGAGAAGAGGTTTGCTGGTCACTGCAGGATTGATGAATATCTACCTCTGAAAACCATTGCTAATTTGTTAGCATGGGCACGTGTTGAAAGTTTCTATAATATCCAAAAGGTCACAAATTGGTATTCAAATTTATGTGTTTATTATTAATAGTGACAATTCAAAATGCCAAATGTGTCATATAAAACCTTCATTCCTTAGGTTTTATGCCCAATGAACTGATAAAGAAAATGCTGTTGTTTCAAGAATGCTTGCATGTCCTAAAAAAGTAGATTCCCCTAGTAGTAGTTAGTAGTGTAACTAATCTTTTCAATAAGTTATTTTTGATTGGTAAACTTCTGCTTCTATCAAACTCCAGGATCCCTGTGTGGGAGGAAAGCTGTCCTTGGCATCTCTGATGACATCATTCCTCCATCTATGTATACATTAGTTACATTTTTAGAGGGTTAAGGGTGGTCAAAGCTCACCTTTCAACTCTCTGTCACAATTATGGCCAATTTAGAATTATTTATTAGCTTAAACATGCATCTATTTGGATTGTGTGAGAGTATTAAACCTCAAGAAAACCTCTGCAAACTGCACACAATAAGGTCCCAGATGAACTAAGAATCTTCTTGCTCCAGGCAACAGTGCAAAGCATTTATGTACCATTTGTCTATTGTGTTAAGAACTTTGATGTAAATGAAAAATGGAGCACAGCTATAGTGGCGTCCACCCACTAGTTCGTGGACTGCCCATTTTTAGGCTTCAAGTTCTGCATTTAACCACTGCTTTTATAGGTTTGTGCAGTCAGAGCTAATGTACAAAGGGTGGATCTGAGCACCCGAGGGTGTTCAACTCCTATATCTAAAGCTCCACTTTAGAGAACTGTAGTTTTTGGCACTTCCTTGTTGTCACTTTTTAACATAAGGATTTACCACTTGGTTTTAAACTTCAAAGTTCTACTCACTGTGTTAATCTTGCCTAAGAAAATAAGACCACTGGCCAACAACTGCTAAGCTGCTTTAGGACAAAATAAATTCCCTTTAGAATATTCTCTAAATAAGATTTATGTCTAATAATCAATTAAAATTCTGGTACTTCAAGGGTATGGGAGTGCACTTTTGCAAAAGCTCTGTGTCCATTAGCTCCAGCCTTTTATGATGCACAGTCAGTAGGCCCTGATAACCTGACCTCAGGGACCAACTGGGGATGTATGGATGTAAAAGTTCTCTGATGTACACTGGTGATTGTTCATGCAGAGCTCTAAAAGTCAATACCAATATCCTAAAGTGGACTTTGAAATTGATGGGGAGTCAGTGTAGCTGAATTACGAGCTGCATTGGCCAACTCGATGAGGAGGCTGATAAATTTTTTCTGGCAAGTCAGCATCACTGTGTAGCCGCGCTTCGACCTCACACAACCGCTGCTGCGCTGGATGACTCCGCTCTCGTTGCTGCAGCAACTTCTCGCCGGCAGCAGTCCCCTGGCTTGTGGCTACCACGCGAAGGTTGGAGCCTGGAAGTTGTGTACCTGGACGATATCCATGGAGAGAACATTGAGTCTTGAGTGTCAACGAGCCAAAGTACACCGCCATACCACTTTCTTCTGCTACATCTGTGGAGGTGACACAGGCATTTATCGGGAACTGGGTTGTTTGTTTTGGTACCCCTTTCAGACATTTCCACAAACCGGGGTGTGCAGTTTACTTCTGTGCTTTGGAGTACTGTAGCCGGGAGTGAAACTCCATCACACAACCCTTCAAAATGCTGCTGCTCGCTTGCTGACTGGAAAGAAAAGGCGTGAGCACATTACCCCTGTCCTTGCCTCATTACACTGGCTGCCTGTTAATTTTAGGATTCAGTTTAAGGTTTTATTAATTGCTTTTAAATGTGTAAATGGTTTGGCACCACCTTATTTATCAGAGCTTCTACAGCTCCACAATTCTGCTAGGGCACTTCGGTCGTCAAACCAGCTGCTCCTGGCAGTACCTAGGTACAGGCTCTCCACTCATGGAGACCGAGCCTTCTCAGTAGCGGCTCCTAAGCTGTGGAACAGCCTACCTCTCCATGTTAGAGCTGCACAGTCTGTTGAGCATTTTAAAACACTCCTCAAAACGCATCTCTTCTCCTTGGTGTTCACTCCCAGCTGAGCTAGGAATCTTGGCTCTCTCGCTTTCCCTTTATCCCAATACTCTCTTTTATTTTCCCTTTTAATCTTAATTTGTTTTATATAGAATGACTAGTATCCCTTGTGTTGTATTTGTTGTTGTAGTGATTATGATTATTTTTAGTATGCTTTTGCTTCTGTACAGCACTTTGGTCGACTGAGGTTGTTTTAAATGTGCTCTATAAATAAACTATGACTATGACTATGACAACCGCGTATCACCCGCAGGCTAACGGTCTCTGGGAGCGTTTCCATAGGTCAATGAAGGCTGCCCTGCGAACCAGCCTCAAAGACGGGAACTGGATCAACAGACTCCCTTGGGTTATGCTTGGAATCAAAACCGCACCAAAAGAAGACCTACAATCTACATCTGCAGAGCTGGTTTATGGCCAACCACTGTGGGTTCCGGGGAATTTTTTTCGCCAGAACCACTGTTCCTTGGTCTGCATCTCTTCAGCGGTCCACACTGCTGGACAATACACAGCTTTTCACATCAGTGCCCAGTAACCATCACGGCTTTCCCCAGTTCCACATCCCTCCTGGGCTTCAGTTAGCCGACTACGTTTTCATTTGGGTTTTGGAGGCAGGAGTCAAACATTTTGTGGTGGACATGGGTGGCAGACGGGAACAGGTTTTGGTTGACTGCCTTAAACCAGCTCATGTGGATGTGGCCAAGACCATTGAGTTGGCTCAGCCCCAAGGACGTGATCAGATCAGACTGAAAATTACTCCCATTCGGTCCGAAATAGTTGAACTTGGACCGTACTCTGTCCCAGCCCACCACAGCCCAATTGACCTCCTGGGCCAGCAATCACTGGAATAAGAAAGTCGTTACCCATGTTACCCCGCTCAGTGCACATCGATGTTGAGGCCGGGGAATTGGCCTTCATTATTGGACGACCAGTAGCCTAACAAGTAACAAGTAACTAAAGTTTTCAGATCTTTAGTTTTCAGATTAATTTAAGAGATAATATCTTCCTCTAAAAAACTGGAATCAGAGGAAAGTATAGTAAAGCACACGTACTTCAATTTAGTTTAGTGCTATTCTTAATTCAAATAAATTAAACTCTGTTATTCCAATCTCTTGGTTTGTTTTACCAAAATTCACAAAAGATCTTCATTTAATAGCAAGATGTCAAAAGTTAATTCTAGAGGTTCACATACCTTATCCTTGACTATCGTCATATCTAGCCCATTTTCAGTATTATGGCATCATTTACTACCTTTTTGACCCAACCCCTTGGTGTTACAAATAAGCTAACAAAGAAGCTTAATACAACTGATAAACATAGTTCAACTAAATTTCAACCTAATCATATTATCATGCATCAATTTTACATTGCAGAAAATCCTAAAAAATTTCTTTCCCCAGGAAAATGTTAGATATAATGAGGTAAATGCAGCTCAAGAAGAGAGTGAATACAAGTCTGAACATTTCTGTGATGTGTAGTAAACATAGAGAATTATGGGATTGGCTGAGACTGAACTCTCTGTTAGAGTTCTTAGTTCTTAGTTCTCTCTTAGTTGAAGCTTTTAAAATTTCTTCTACCAAGTTGAGATTACTGTCGTTGTTGTTGTTGTTGTTATGGCATATTTTCAATAAAAGAAAATAAAAAAAACCCTTCATTGTTAGTAAAAACGGATCCAAATCTGGAACCCAAAGAGTACTTTCTCTCACTTCAAATCTCAAATCCTTTTGCAGAGCCACATATAGTCTCGCAGATGACTACTTAGCTAGCTCAATGATTTACCTCCTACTGATGCTCATCCACATTACCCTTCTGTTCTCAAGGACCAATACGAGCTTAGAATGTCCATTATAGTGGCTTTGGGGACACAGCTCTGTAGAAGCTATGAACATTTCATAGGGACATTAGCAAAAGGCAACATGTCATTACATGACCATTTACACATAATCACCCACTTAAGAAGATCCCATAGGGCATTACATAGCATAGGCCATTTAAACACCCAATGTGTGTGTGCGTGTGTTTGGATGTGTGTGAATGCGTGGTTGCTGATGCGTATTTGCGCATATGCTCTGGCCTAATAGTCCAGCTGACACATGCCTTATGGTGATGTTCAGAAATAACCATCAAAATGACCCACGTGCCTTCTCTTTCATGGCATCACTAACAAGTTCTTTTCAGTCTTTCTGTCGCCTGCCTGGAGTACGTGCACACAGACACTCACGCACGTATTCTCTCTTTCTCCCTGTTTCCCTCATAAAGAATTGCTGTCCCTGATGGAGACACTGAGACATTTTTGATTCCTCATCTCTCCCCCTCTTATATATTTTGGCTAATGTCTCCGAACATGACATCCTGTTACGTTTGCCACTGAAGGGCATGTGCTCAGTCACTTTACACTGTCCAATGGTGAGATACTACAAGACAATGTTGCCATAGATTACAGTTTTTTTTTTAAAAAGAGGAAAAAGCCCGGTGATGTCTTTTTGGTATAATGCAATCAGAAAGAGAAAATGATTTGAAGATGAAGCAATCCTCAATCTGTAAATTCCATGGGTTTTACTCAGTTGAAGGAACATATTTATTAAAAAAGGATATGACAACAAATTATAAATAATTGCTTATACCTACTGAGCAAAAAGCAGTCCAAATCACATCCGAAACATGTGATTCCTTTAAATGCAGATGTAGTCATCAGTGAAGTCAGAATGAAAGTTTGTAAGATGTAGTAGGCTGTATGCTGCATCGACATCAGTAAAAGGCAGGGATAAACAAATCTCAAATGATGTTGTTGTGAGAACAAATCAATCGTCACCTAGATCTTAGATTCTCATATTTGGACATCATGGACCTGTGGACACAAACTGCATGCATTTGGGCAATTGACCACATATAATTTTGCGTGTAACCACTAGAGGTATGCTGTTTCTATAGGTTTGATATTTTATAGTCAGTCATATGAATATATCTGTTATAAAACCAATTTGCTTGACATTTTGTGAGACTCCACTGACTAAATTGTTAACTTAAGAATTATGTTAAAATTTCTAGCTTCTCAGATATTCACAGCAAAATGCTGTACAAATTACTGTTACAAAATTGCATAAACAAAGTGCATGTGAATGTACACAATACTTGATAGGCATGAAAACTATGTTCAGTAAATAAACATGTAAAGTGTGTACATGCATTAAATGTTCACAATGCAGTGTATTGATGTCTAACCTGGGATATAAATGAAAACACTACAATTGGCTCCATATAGTATTTGCAAACACTTTATTGAGCATAGAAGATCAACCTTTGTTACCACCTCCCTCACTTTCCTGAGGGCATGTTCCAGATAGCTGGTTTCTCCCCTTTGTGATTTGAGCCGGTGTTACAGAGTAATTACATGTCATAAGAGCGACTAACATAAAAAACAAATTAAAAAAAAAGACCTTGCACACACACACTTTACCAAAATTCTCTTCTTAACTAATTTGTCAATGGTCTGTCAATGGACTTCCGGTAACTGGATTTGAGTGAATGTCCATTATGTGGTCTGTTTGAATGTCTTTTCTGCATGTCATGTCTTGGCTGGTTCTGGTCATCAGCAGACATTCAGATAATTGCCTGTGTTGTGTCTCCACTCCATACCACTAGGTGGTTTTGTTGGAAAGGCATGGAGAGCAAGTCAGGGAAAGATCCAAGATGGCGCAGATAGAGGATGTATGTTCAATGAATGATGAAATTTACTGTCACAAGTTTTATTGCTACGGTGAAGTAAAGGCAAGACAAGGCAAGTTTATTTGTATAGCACAATTCAACAACAAGGTGATTCAAAGTGCTTTATAGATACATTAAAACAGTAGAAACTAGAAATGCACTCAGAGAGTGCAGACTTCCGCCAAGGAAGCTTTGTTTTATAAGCGCATTTTTTTTATCCACCCATATATTGTAGTGAATAGTCTGAAACAATCACAGATGGCTGCGAAGGTGTGGCCTACCTGTGGATAGCGAGCCATGTATGGACATACGTTCCTGATGTGGGCTACTTGTTCTTTGGCGCTGTCAGCAGAAGAGGCATTCCCTTCTCCCTATTCATTATTGAACAGCAGTGTTCGCCGTGCACACTGGGTTGCCGTGCAAGCAAATCCACGTCGGGAAGCAGTGTTCGCCGTTATTATTATGCTATATGCAGTTATGCACACTGGCTTGCCGTGCAAGTAAATCCGCGCACAATGCATTCTGTCTGGCTTTGGGCACGCTATATGCAGTTATGCACACTGGTTTGCCGTTGCAATCTTTTGTTGTGCTAATTACAGCAAATCCGCGCACTACGCATTCTGTCTGGCTTTGGTTCTGTTTGGCTTTGGCACCTTGAGGTCGCGCCACCTTGTGGCAGGTCACAAGATTGCAGCACGAACAGACGAACATCCAGACAAACATCCAGACAAACTCGGGCGATCACATAACCTCCTTGGCGGAGGTAATAAAAAGCATGATTTAAATTTTAAACAAAAAAAGAAATAAAGAAGAACAATAGATAAAATCAGTAGTTAAAATGTGATTAAGTTTTGAAACTCAAGCTTCAGATTTGGAGCTTTATTCAAATGCAGCTGAAAATAGGTGTGTCTTCAACCTGGACTTAAATACACTGAGTGTTTCATTTGATCTGAGGCTTTCTGTGAGTTTGTTCCAGACCTGTGGAGCATAGAAGCTGAATGCAGCTTCTCCATGTCTGGTTCTGATTCTGGGAACTGATAAAAGACTGGATCCAGATTACCTGAGGGGTCTGCAAGGTTCATACTGGGTCAGGAGGTCACTGATGTATTTTGGTCCTAGACCATTCAGAGCTTTATAGAGCAGCATCAGAACTTTAAAGTCTATCCTCTGATGGACAGGCAGCCAGTGTAAAGACTTCAGAGCTGGACTGATGTGGTCCACTTTTTTGGTCTTAGTGAGGACTCGAGCAGCAGAGTTCTGAATAAGCTGCAGTTGTCTAACTGACTTTTTAAGTAGACCTGTAAAGATGCTGTTACAGTAATCAAGCCTACTAAAGATGAATGCATGGACTAGTTTTTCCAGGTCCTGCTGAGACATCAGATATTTTAACCTTGATACATTCTTAAGGTGATAGTAGGCTGACTTTGTTACTGCCTTAATGTGTGTTTCCAAGTTTAGGTCTGAGTCCATCACTACACCCAGATTTCTGGCCTGGTTGGTAGTTTCTAGGTGTATAGATTGAAGTTCTGTGGTGACCTGTAATCGTTTCTCTTTGGCTCCAAAGACAATTACCTCAGTTTTGTTTTTGTTTAGCTGGAGAAAGTTGTGGCACATCCAGTCAATAATCTTCTCAACGCATTTACCAAGAGCCTGTACAGGGCCTCGGTCTCCTGGTGACATTGTAATACATATCTGCATGTCATCTGCATAGCTATGGTAGTTTATTTTGTTGTTTTTTATAATCTGTGCCAGTGGGAGCATGTAGATGTTAAACAGAAGAGGTCCCAGGATGGAACCTTGGGGAACTCCACATGTGACTCTTGTGTGCTCAGATGTAAAGTTACCTTTTGACACAAACTACTTCCTGTTCTCTAAGTATGCTTTGAACCAGTTTAGTACAGTTCCGGAAAGACTTGCCCAGTTTTCCAGTCGTTTCAGTAATATATTGTGGTCAACTGTATCAAATGCAGCACTGAGATCAAGTAAAACTAAGACTGACATTTTTCCACCGTCTGTATTCAGACATATGTCATTAAAAACTTTGGTCAGAGCAGTCTCAGTGCTGTGGTGCTGTCTAAAACCTGACTGTAAGGTGTCATAGCAGTTATTTTGTTTTAAAAAGTAATTAAGCTGTTGAAAAACCGCTTTTTCAATGATCTTACTTAAAAATGGGAGATTTGAGGCCTGTATTTGTTCATTTGTGTTTTGTCAAGATTTTCCTTTTTCAGCAGAGGTTTGATTACAGCTGTTTTTAGTGGCTCTGGAAACACACCCGACATTAAAGACAAGTTCCCGATCAGTAACAGGTCTGACTCCAAAATCTTTGAGACTGTTTTGAAAAAAAGCTGTTGGCAGGATGTCTAAACAGCAAGAGGAGGAGTTCAGCTGACATAAGATGTTCTCTAGGTCTTTGCTGTAAATGGGTTGGAACTGTGTCATGGTGTTTAAACGGGTTTTCGGTGGACACGGTACATATGCTGAACCTGCTGCTGATGGACCAACTGCTTGTCTAATATTTTGGATTTTGTCTGTGAAGAATTTGGCAAAGTCATTGCAGGCCATGGTGGAATGAAGTTCATGTAGTTCATAGAGCCCAGCTCTATGGAGTGTACGGCTCATTGTCGTTCTATGGACAGATACTCCAGTCTCTGCTGTGGAACTCTGCAACTCCTTCAGGGTTACCTTTGGTCTCTGTTCTGCCTCTCTGATTAATGCCCTCCTTGCCCGGTCTGTGAGTTTTGGTGGGCGGCCCTTTCTTGAGAGGTTTGTTGTGGTTGTGGTACCATGTTCTTTCCATTTGAAGATGATGGATTTGATGGTTTCTCTCAGGGATCATCAAAGATTTTGATATTTTTTCATAACCCAACCCTGACTTTTACATCTCAACAACTTTGTCCCTGACTTGTTTGGAGCCCTCCTTGGTCTTCATGGTGTGATGCTTCTTACTTCGTGTTATTGCAGCCTCTGGGGCCTTTCAGAAAAGGTGTGTTTACACTGACTGATCATGTGACACTTTTTTTCACTAATTATGTGACTTTTGAAGGTAATTGGTTGCACCAGAACTTTTAAGGGGCTTCATAGCAAAGGGCATATGCATACATGTGCATATGCATACATATGCACAAGGTGTCAATAGTGGGTTTTAAGGGAGGACACGGATGCGGATTTTCCAAAAGTAAAATAGATTTATTTAACAAAACAAAGTATCAAAAGGAAAGCGCGGCTGAGCCGGATAGAAAAACCTGAACTGTGGAAAAATTCCAACAAAACAAAACACTTAGCATACTATGGAAAAAACTTAACTTAGCTGTGGCGTGGCGTGGCGTGGCGTGGCGTGGCATGGAGGGTGACGTAAAAGAATCTCACAACAACTGAAAGGAAACCTGGAAACTAAATACTGTGGAGGGTGATTAAGGATGGAGTGCAGCTGAAGGAAATGAGTGCAGGTGACGTGAATGAAACTAATCAAGACCTGAACCAAAAACATGATCTAAACTAAGAACTAAAGACATTATCTAAAAAACCAAACATGATCTAAAACATAAAACACATGGCATGAGTTCATGGCATGACACAAGGCAATTTTTAAGTTTTATTTATTTTTTATTCTTTTTTATATATATACTGTATATATTTCTCATTTCATTTCACCAACTTAGACTACTTTGTGCAGATCCATCACATAAAAAAAAAGATTTCAAAAGATTTCAATTTCAGGTTGGAATGTAACAAAATAGGGGAAACGCCAAGAGGGGTGAATACTTTTGCAACGCACTGTACATGTATAATTGATACAGTGTCACTCGATACAGTGCTATGGAGCTTGATGGTATTTTTAAGTAATTTCATGGGTCCATTAATTTTGTCTCCCAGAGTTAAAAAAAAAACTGATTATAAATATTAGTACCACTCATATTCACATATATTTCCTCTTCATAAATAAATGCAGTTTACAAATTTTGCATAAGCTGAAGCATGTTCTTACAATGTTGAAAGTTACTAGGTAAAAAAGAAAAAAATTGCAGAATAGTGAAACAATACAAATATAAAATATCCCTCCACTGTTCACTAATAATCAAAAGCAAAACCTTTGGGAAGATTGACAGTTCTCAATATTTCTTATAAGTATGTAGAACTCTCATTCACCATGGTTGGTGGTTATCTCTGCCAATCTTCCACGTATTTGTCTTTGTTTTTTTTTGTAATGGCAGATTATACTCTCTTGTAAGAAATTTATCTCAATAAGACTCAGAGTTGCTGGAGTCAGTTAACACAAAGGTTTGATCTTGCAGCAAGGAGACAAGTCTGTGCAACATATCACAGAGCTGACACAGGGTTGTCTGAGTTCTAAAATGATACCTCTGCTATTTATGCTTTCTACTGCAAAAACATCAGCCTCACACGGTTATACTTTCTACTACTGAAGCATTAGCCACCTAAGGTCACGAGACATTCCTGTCGTTCCCTCCTTTCACTGTCTGTGTTAGATGAGTACAGTGTAGTTAATATTATAACATCATGTAAGGCTTCTTTGTTCGGCAAATCAAGGTTCACACAGAGGATAGAAAGATAGGAGGCCTCCTCCAGCATACAGTGTCCCTTGACCTTCCAACACCATTCTTGGTACTGATTTTCTCATAGTACAACCTCGTGATATTTTTCTAATACTCTCTTATGGTGTTCAAGTCTTTTGTACTATGTTTGTGCACAAACTCTCTCACAAACTTATCTCCACACCTGGATCCAACTCTTACTTTTGACTTTTGACTCTTTTCCATTGCCGAGCTAGCCCTACTCTACTCGATATAGCGCGACACTGCACGGCACGGCACGGCACGGCACGGCACGGCACCAGTACCATTTCCTTTTCCACACAAACCATGACCTGGAAGTAGGCGGAGTCGGCCCGGTCACCACTAACGTGACGTCGGTTTCAGGCTTTCCTTCTCTGGTCTTCCATCTTCGCAATTCTGTTTATTCTCTCAGGTAATACGTCTCTGTTGCTCTCGCAGGTGTGTTTTCATACCTGGCGGGTGATTATTTAAAGCTACCCGAGCTTTGTCGCGTGTATGACTTAATTTCACCTGACCAATCAGTGGACAGCACTGATCACGTGACGTTTTAGTGTCAGCTCGGCCCGACTAGACCCACTTCTGAAGCAGGTACTAGCCGGTACTAAAAATCGTAACGGGTCCCACCTTCAACCCGCAATGGAAAAGCTCCCAATCAGGGTAGAGTCGTACCGTGCCGAGTCGTACCGTTACGAAAATGTTCAGTGGAAAAGGGGCATTTGTTATCTCAATCGAACTGTTTACATACTTTGGTCAAGTCTGGTCAAACAATTACTACTCAGAGCACTGCTACACTCTGGAGGAGAATAGAAAACTGTCAACTTTACTCACGAGTCCATTAAAACCATGTCAGACAATCTAACATAAACCCTCCTGACATGCAAGTTGATCCTTGCGCTGCTTGAAAATAAAGTTGTCAGTCAAAAAGATTAAAGGCTCTCTGTATATTGCGGTGTCAGGCCACAGGGTCCTGAATGCGTATGTTTGATGAGATATCCAGAGATATTCCAGATGATGGTGAGTGATGCCCCTCTAATGTTTCTGCAGATATTGTTTGTGCTGTTTGCAGTGACCCTGCTTTATTAATGCTGGAGTCCCTCCTGTATTTCCTGGTATCAGTGAAAGTTTCTTTCCGTTCTTGTTATTCACCATGCTCTTCCTTTGCCACTTTCTCTTGTGCATTTCTATCCCATTCTCAATATGGCTGCTGTATAAATGGCCATAAGATCCCCCCCACTAGTGCCTGAGTAAGGCTGAGAAATGAGACAAGGATAAAGGGAATTTCCATTTCAACATGTCAGCCATTTCAGCTTCCTGGAGCTCAGGGAAAACACTGAGAGGAGTGGAATGGAAGGCAATAAACGCTTTGTGAAACTGATGTGAAAGTAGGAAATTTAGTAAACTTTGCATTGGTAAACAGCACTTTGTAATATATTTGCTCAAATTGCCAACACGGATAAGAAATAACTGTTGCAATGTTCCTTTCTGTTATTGTTCTTTTTTTTCCTATTGGGCTTAATCCCATTACTTATTAAATTAGGTATGTAACAGTTTTCTGTTTGTTTTGCTCTTTATTAGACAAGTTTTTCCCCCTGATGATGCACACAGTGTTTTGCTGGAAAATTAGATGTAGCTCATTTAGGGCACTTTAGTGCCTTTTCCTGTATCTCTAATTAGAGGCCGGGCACAAAGGATTGTCAGTCAGAGAACACCAGAGGGTTGGAGGTGTTTCTTTCAGTGACGAGCTCTTTTCCGTTCTGTAGTCTTTTACCACTCCTGTCTGAAGCCTGCTACCAGAATGTTTTATAAAATGATTGCAATGTCATGGAAACTGATTGTTGATATATATAATATCACATTTTTACCTTTTTCCTTTAAATGGATCTTTTCCCAAAATGATGCCCTGATTACTGGATCATCTCAGTGCTTTCCTGTTTGCATTGTTTACTTTTGTACGAGCCGGACCTCTGACCAAGCCTTTCCAACGGTATTTGTATAAACAGTAAAAGATTAGAACACAATGAGTGATTAATTTTGAACAAGTTGATGTAGTTTTTAATTAGTACTGTTTATCAATCTCTGCCAACAACAGCAACACTGTAGACTGGGTGTTTGTGGTTAAATGCTGTGGTTAATCATCTTTGAGCATATATACTTTTTTTTTACAGTTGCAGTAATGTTGAATAAACCTAAAACACTGAATAAATGTACTGAAAAAAGAGTAATAAAATTAAATCCATCTTAGCTAGAGCTCTCCTCTGCAAATTTCCCAAAGCCAGCAGATGCTCCTGTCAGTGAAAAAGTTCTGATAAACCCACTGCACATTACCTGCTCAGCAGCAAACAGCAGACGCATCTGTTGGGATGGTAAGTTGAATTTTGTTGTTTTGTTTTCCTTTTTGAAAGTTATTTATTCTTTATTTATTGTTTTTGCCAGAAAATACACTGATTAGCCAAGACATTAAAAAGAGAAACCTGCATCTTGGCATTCACATAGATGTTACTTTGCCATCTATTTCAACGGTTTGGCCAACATCTCACATTCGCCAGCTGCATTGACCATAAGACCTCTCACAATCTTTTTTTTCTGTAGACAGCAGAATAATTTCCACTATTTACATAGAACTAGTGAGATGTCGAACATTGTCTTTTGATTGACTTTTTTTCAAATGAAAAAAGAACAGAGAGCTCGGGTTGCTCTGATGCATCAGCTGTTAAAAAACGAGATGTTATTTTACTGTATGTGCCCCTGTGCAGCAGTTAATTATAACTACCATTCGGTTGTCATGGAATCGTAAAAGTTCAGAGTCTGGAGTCAACTGGAGTATAATTTCTTTCATTACTGTCTCATCTGAGCTCAGTATCTGACCGCACTTAACCTCACTATTGGGTCAGGATGATTAGATCATACTGCCTCAATTAATGTCCTGAATTGAGGAGGCAAAATACTATCGGGCTCGACTGCTATGCTGCAGTACTTAAAATTCAATTTATTTGACTTAGATTGTCAAAATTCAGCAAGGGCAGAGGAGACCATTTTTGAAAAAAAAATATATTATTTTGATTTGTCTTCATAATGCTGGATCCTTTGGGGAAAATAGTTTTATTGTCAGCACAGCAGCTCTTTTTCTCTTGGTTGTAATTAAAGTGATTGTAAAAAAAAAATAGAATATAGGGATGTGGAGAGCTCCATGACTTCGATTCTTTGGAGATTTAATGTCCTCTGACATTGTTCATACAAACATGAAATGCTAATTAGCTCAAACATAGAAGTCTGTGTCGCTAATTAGTGCAATGAGAGGAATGCCAATTAGTGGTCTGGTCAGGAGACAAAGTACCGTGGTGACACAAGCTGGTCCTCTGCTGCATTACGGACATGAATGTAACTTCTCTGAAGAAGAATGTATGTGTCTGTTGTTCCGAGCATCTTTAAGTTTCCTCTTTCATCATATTGAAGCTGTTGTTTCCAATGTCACAGATTGAAAAAAAATGTAAGTATTTAATTGCACAGGCTTTGAAAAGAAAATGTTGCCTGTTCAAACCCTTAAATATGACAAGTAGGGGCATTCACACTACAGCCATTATAGAGAGCAAAAGGGAAATACGACTTATATGAGCATTTCCACAACAGAGCAAATATCATTCTTTAGAGTTTTCTTTTAACAAGCCACAAACGCCTCTTAAGGACAAAGGAGGGGTGTGAGATGGCACGATTATGGGTAACCAAGGGATGCAGATCTCCACAACTTTTTTCACTTCTGTGTTGCACTCAGTCAATAACACTTTAATGAAATACTTTATGACTTCCTTTATGATTAAGGTAATAACATTCTTGGTTAGGGTTTGAATATAATTTCGTTTAAGGCTAGCACACGTTTTTTTCTACAATGCCACTATTATTTTAATGGATGCCTTGTTGGCACTTTGCATACTGTTGCTCTCATTACCACTAGAGGTCACATAATTTTTTTACATAATTATAGGCTGTTATTTCCTGCAAAAACATATGACACATGGGGTCTCAAGCTTACATTTTATGGCCAGTGATTCTTACATTTTTCTCCTCTTTCTCTCTTTTTTTTTGTAACTTTTTAAAACTTCAGTTTTGTAACCTGCTTACGCTACAACTTTAACTTCTATGTTGCGTGTCCTTTCTGAAATTGAAAGAATGTCATCCTTAATGGCAATACAGTTCCATACAACAGATAAACATGGTTGTTTTTGAACTGAGATGCTGTTGCTTTTATTCAGGTTTATCAGTGTAACCAGTGTACTCCTTAGCTCCCTTTCTCTGTAGGCAGTGCAGTGATTTATTGTCTTCTTGGATGAGCATGTCTAAAAACTGATAAAGACCTTGAATATTGGTTGAATAGATAACAGGACTATACCCTTTGTTACCCATTCTCTCGTGTTATGGAATTTGTTTCCATTTTAGAGGTTTTGTTTGCAGTATTTGTTTGGGAAACATTATGGTTTAGGTTGAAATTCACCGTTCTACATAGTCACTCAAACCCATTCCCCTTTCCAGCAATCCTTCCTCCTTCCTCTGGTGATGACCATGGTCATGGTGTCCCTTACAGATGTAGGGGGTTTATAAGACAATCTCTTATTATCAAAAAGAAAAATAAATGAATAACACACCTACTGGGGAGCTCAGTGTTTCCTGACCAAGCATATGCAAAAGCCAGTCACGGCAAATGCAACAATTATAAAAGCCTCTGCCACACCAGAGCACATTTGCATTAAGTCATTTTTTTTTTTTTAAATCTAGCTTTCTACAATACTTCAGCATATATGCTGAGGTAAGTGGAACAAGAGGGGTTATCTTTTGATAGAAAAAGTAATTGCTGTTCTACGATAGGATG
This sequence comes from Odontesthes bonariensis, assembly GCF_027942865.1. Classification (NCBI taxonomy): domain Eukaryota; kingdom Metazoa; phylum Chordata; class Actinopteri; order Atheriniformes; family Atherinopsidae; genus Odontesthes; species Odontesthes bonariensis. The sequence goes on along the minus strand of NC_134525.1, from coordinate 26,258,770 downwards.
CAGTCACCCATGAACTAACACAAAAGCCATACTCTTACTTTACATACGGGACACTACTTCCTACACCAAGTACAAGCATAGTTTGACATAAATCTACAGGTGCAAAATGGTGTAATACTGTTCAAATTCCACGATAAGGGTATTCCTTTCTATACGAGCTGCATAAAATAATAGAAAATGCATACAGTTTTCCAGATGAGGTTGGAAATATTTTACATGGCAAGTTTTGACATGACAATAGCAACTGGTAAAAGTGCCAAAAGAGAATTATGACAAAAGGCAAATGTGGAAAGTGATCCATTCTAGATGTACAGAAATAATACAATTAAGTAGATAAAGGCGTAATAACAGGGGTCTAATCTGAATATAACAGAGTAACAAAACATTAGGTCAGAAAGCAGTTGAATCGACATGTACCAACTGGAAAGAAAACTTAATGCTGGCAGAAGCATGCTGCTACACCGAATATCCAACTGGATGAGACAGGTGAAGTGAGAACCATTTTCCTGTGTTTTAAGGTTACTGTCAAAACAGTTTACCTCTGTTAAAGACAACCATAACATTCCAACTAAAGAGAAAAATAGCCCACAAGGCTCCGTACAAGAAATGGCTGAATGGATACAAAGCAAGATTTCCTCAACTGTGAGGGAATGAATAATGCATTTGTTACTTTCAATGGTATTTTGATATGTAGCTAGAGCTTCAGCAAGTATTTATAACAGCACAGCTTTTGGTGGGACACCCAGGTTCAGTTCTGCACATGATATATGTTGATAATCATCAACATCAACAAAAAAAAAAAAGCAGGTCCTTTTTATACCTTAGGGTATGTGCTCAACAACACGTCTGCCTTTAGGTGTGATTACACCAAATGGTATGAGTCATATGTCATATGTTTTCTCTAAACCTACTGGTGTCATATATCACAATGTTGACCATTCAAAGGTCATGCAGCATCAATCAGGTCTGGCTTATTCCAAAACCTACTATCACTGACTATTGTAAGAACAAATCATTTGGGCGTTTTCATTTCTTACATTTTGCTCTGTGCATTACTTATGCTGTGTTTCATTATGTATCTACAGTGGGCATCCTATTCCAGCTGAAGATTATGTTTTGTTGATGTGCTTTTTAGTTGTACTTAAGCAGGTTAATGGTCCCAATTAATAACTCCATACAGTGGTGTAGTCTACGTTGAACGCAGGTATACGGCGTATACCCACCTTTTTTTTTGGTGGATTTCCGTATACCCACCTAAAATGCTCAGTATACCCACCTAAAATTCGTTATTCAATATTTAGAAAAGCACAGCCACGTTTCATCAACTACCACTTCTCATGGAAGCCTTGTTATAATTTAACAATACAACGACAACACTTCAGAATAGCATTCATTCGGAAATTGCGGCAGTCAGTCAATCTCCCAGGGATTCACTATCAGTTGTTTGACAATAACGTCCCATAGAAATTCTTCTTCTTTGTATTAGTTGAAAGCGGTGATTCTCTAACGCACAACAGCGCCACCTATAGAAGTGGAAGGTGGAAAACTAAAATGGATGTGTGTGTATATATTTTTTTTATGTATATTACATATATAAACGAATGTAATACACATATATATAAATATATTACAATTAATTAATTCTGACAGCCCTTGTCTATATATATATATATAAAACAACCTGTCTCAAGATGTGATGGTGTTCTGCTGCTTTAAAACAATCACTCTGTTAGGTCTCGCTCTATGAGGCATGAGTACAAAGATTAAGTGCCACAGGGAGTCCCATTGCCACTGAGATACACAGCACACAGTCCACACAATCAAAGTGAGTTTATGCTGTCCCTCATGCATGCAAGGGGCAGGTAAGTGCAAACCTGCGACCCCACAAACATGTTTGTCCCTTAACACGTTAAGACAGCATTATAAATGTGCTGTTACCAGAATGGCAATGACCAAGTCGTAGTGCATTATTAAAAGCCCTGTGTTATGTCATAGTATTGTAGTACTATGGTACTTAACTTTTCAATGACTATTACAGCGCGCCACTGGAGGTACGACGTGCATTAAGGGGCTACTTTTGGTCCCGAGGGGTCCCGAGTCCCGACCCCTAGTTTGGTACCACGGGCCTATGATTGGCCAACTATACAGTATACCCACCTCAAAAAGGTAGACTACACCACTGACTCCATATCATCAATCAGTCAACATATTTTTACATTTTCTATTTTCATTCAATAAAATACCAAAATATTGTGGACCCCAGGAAGAGTAGCTGATATGTTTATCAGCTAATGGGGATCCTAATAAAATACCATACCATTCATTCAATTTTGACTGTAAATGTAAATGCACCCAGAGCCACAGACACACTTCATCTCCTCATCTGAATATGCTTGCATACAAATAGCACCCACAGTAGCTACAGCGTCCTTTACTCATCAGTACCTCAGCTTGTCTATTGGTGTGTCTGCGGAAATACCTTGAACAGGTGACAGCTCTTCCTCGACTCAAGCGGAATAACAGGATGCAGAACAAACAGCTTTCAAGCCATTTCTGCATCTGATATTTAATTTCACCCTCCTCTAGGTTTTACAAGCTGTAGAAAAACAGTAATAATTTTGCATTTGGATGGGAGCTATTAACCGCTGGCCACAGGTGCTACAAGGCTGACACTCCCAAAGCACAGGAGGTAATGAAAGGTAACACCTGCCATATCTGATAAGAGCATGGATGTGTCCGTGTGCATGGATTCACATGTGTGTTAGTCGTTGACAGCTCACTGTAATTTGGGCAGTATAATTAGCATGGATGGCCAGCTGCCGTAAACCTGACTATTTGTGCTTTTAATAGGGAATTCTGGGCCTTGCGAGTGATCACTCTGCCCTGGTATTTTTTTTTAAATCAAGGATTGAAGCCCACTTTTTATACAGTAGGATAAAATGGTTGTCCTTCAATTTTAAAGTTCAACTAAAAATTCAATGAAAACCTCCCCTCATAAGAGGAATGGTTTATTAACATTTAGTAGATATGAGGTGATAAGAGAAATACATTATCTTATGAGTCATTTTGTAGTTTTTCTACTTGCTTACAATACGCTAAACAAGATAATGCTTCATTATTTTCAGGTTGAATGAATGGTTGAGATTAAAAAGAACACAAGATTTTAGACTGCAACTGGTTGAGCCTGATTTAAATAAGTGATGTATGAGGTGCAATTAGAAAACACACTACTAGCCCACACTATTCACTGAATACATGTGTTTTTGATGATCGATTAAGTTAAACCTGACCTCTTAAATTTGACGGCAGCAGCATGTCTCACAAGTTAGGACAGGGGCAACAAAAGGCCGTAAAAGTAGAAAATGAAATGTACTAATAGGAGACATATGGAGAAACATATAGCAGCGAATCAGGGTAAGTGGCAACAGTAATATTATTGAGCACAAAAAAAGAGCACCAGGAATGTTTCCAGAAATCAATGTCTATGAACACAGTTTGCTGTGCTATCCACAAATCAGGTTCACGTTCTATTGAGCGAAGAAGAAGCCTTCTGTAAAAGCAAAGTGGAAAACTATTTCAAAAAGGAAATGCTAAACCTCATGCTGCATCTATTACAACAGCATGGCTTTTTTGTGTAGGAGTCCAGGTCCTGAACTTGTCCGCCGGCAGTCCACACTTTTCACCGATCTAAAAGATTTGGCATATCATGAAATGCAAATTACGATAAAGACGACCAAGGACTGTTATGGCGGCTTGGATCCTAACTCAGATGAAAATGGGACAAAATTTCTCTCCCAGAGTTCCAGAAATAGTGGCTTCACCTCTATATTTCATTATAACTAGTCATATAAGAAGTTTTACCATTCACAGAAACTTGCATATGTCTAACAAATATACACATTAACACTGAAAGGAAAGAAAGTCAGATATAACAAAAAGTTGAGCCACAAACCATAAGGCTGGTTTCACAAAATTATGTGAAATACTTCAAATGAGCACACCACACACGTCTTAACACCACACACGTTAAAAATATATGCCAGTATGGGAGGCAGAGCCTTCAGTTATCAGGCCCCTTTCTTTGTGGAATAAGCTACCAGTAAATGGTTACGGTAAAGTAAAGCAGACACCCTTTCCACTTTTAAGAGCAGGCTTAAAACTTTCCTTTTTGATAAAGCTTATAGTTAGGGATGGCTCAGGTGATCCTGAAACATTCCATAGTTAAGCTGCTATAGGCCTAGACTGCTGGGGGGCCTCATCTGACACACCTTTCCTCACTTTACTCTCTTTTTCCCCCCTTTAATTTCTCAAATGATATTACATACATGTGCCATTATTGTGGTCATTAACTCGTGTTTCCCTGTTCCAACAGGTATCCTTTGAAAGGTGTCACAGTGTTTGTTGTCCCCTCTTTTCTGTCTTCTCAAACCCCAGCTGGTCGAGGCAGATGGCCACCCTTCCTGAGTCTGGTTCTGCCAGAGGTTTCTTCCTGTTAAAAGGGAGTCGTTCCTCTCCACATTCGCCTCAGGCACGCTCAGGACGGGAGATTGGACTGAAAACAAGTTTCGGTGCAATCTGTTGGCTTCCTTAGCTAGGAATTTGTTTTTGAATTGGCTCTATATGAATGAATTGGATTATTTTATAAATAATTATGATTACAATGAATTTAATTCCAATTGGCTTGAATTGGACTTTATTATTTAAGTGCCTTGAGATGACATTTGTTGTTTTTGGCGCTATATAAATAAAAATGAATTGAATTGAATTGAATTGAATTGAACCACAAATACATGCTTGTCCTACACTGACAATTAGGGAAGCCATGGCTCAGGTTACGGAGCTGTTGTCATTCAGTTGGAAGGTCGGTGGTCCAATCAATAAACCATGAAATATGCATGGAGAGAACACTGAACCCTACATTGCTCTTGGTATTCTCATTGGTTTGTGTTTCGTTGTAGGAAAGATGTGTATGTATATGTAAAAGGAAGCATCGTAATTTCCTCTGTGAATGTAAAACACTTTGTAAGGCTCTTTGTAGAACCATGTTAAGGTTATATAAGCCATTATATAAGGTGTGACGTGTTGAGGGTTTAATATTACCTTTTACTATACATATTTATACATTGTGCTTATACAGAGTTGATACACTCCTTTTTGAAGGGAACAAGCATTGACCCCAGGGTGTGAAGGGTTAAAACAGGAAAAGAGTTAAGTGTTGACAGAAACTGCTACATGCTTACAGGGGGAGTCAAATCAGGTGGGATGAAGCCTATTGTGGAAAATTTTTCCACAAAGGGAGAAGACGTCTGACTGGAGCAGAGATGGAGTATGAGGCTGATATCGGACCAAGGACCAATCAGGGAAACCCAAATCTAAACCACGGCTTCTCCCCAGCTTTTGGACCCATAATATTAACATCATGTTTGTATGGCGATATAAAAAAAAGTATTTTTCAAAAGAGTGGTACCCTTTTTTTTTATATATATTTTTTGGACTTTTTATGCCTTTAATAATAGGACAGTTGGAGAGAGACAGGAAGCAGGGGGCAGAGAGATGCAGCAAAGGGCCGTCCGATGCGGGACTCGAACCAGGGCCAGCTGCAGCGAGGACTGTAGTCTCTGTACATGGGGCGACTGCTTAACCCACTACGCCACCGACCGCCCTGAGTGGTACCCTTTTTCTGATCAGACTTCCTGGCAGACAGGGGTCCACAGCGAACCTTGAACCATTTAATAAATTCTGAGCTACACTTGGAGTTTGTATATCTTCTCTCAGACAAATGGACCGTAGACCTGTCCAAATCAAATCAAATCAAATCAAATTTATTTGTATAGCACATTTCATGTACAAACAGTTCAAAGTGCTTTATATAAAACATAAGCATTGCAGCAGGGAGTGCAAGAAGCATTAAAAATACATAAAAGAATATAAAGAGAAACAAATAAAATCATTTAAATGAATTTAAAAACAGGCAACAGTCTAGATAAGTTAAAAGATATTTCATGCATAGACACATGAGAAAAGAAATGTCTTTAACCTGGATTTAAAAATGTCTACATTTGGTGAAAGTTTAATCTCCACTGGCAGTTTGTTCCACTTGTTTGCAGCATAACAGCTAAATGCTGCGTCTCCATGTTTAGTCTGGACTCTGGACTGGACCAGCTGACCTGAGTCCTTGGATCTAAGAGCTCTGCTGGGTTTATATTCTCTGAACATATCACAGATGTATTTTGGGCCTAAACCGTTCTGGGATTTGTAAACCATCAGCAGGCTTTTAAAATTTATTCTGTGACTGACTGGAAGCCAGTGTAAAGATTTCAAAACTGGTGTGATGTGTTCAGATCTCTTAGTCCGGGTTAAAACTCTAGCAGCAGCGTTCTGGATGAGCTGCAGATGTTTAATGCTCTTTTTGGGAAGTCCAGTTAAAAGAGCATTACAGTAATCGAGTCTACTGGAGATGAATGCATGGATGAGTTTCTCCTGGTCTTTTTGGGAGAGGAAACCTTTAATTCTGTTGATGTTTCTGAGATGGTAAAAAGCTGCCTTGGTGACAGCTTTGATGTGGCTGCTGAAAGTCAGATCTGAGTCTATCAACACTCCGAGGTTACGAACTTGGTCAGTGATTGTACGGTCCCGAGTCTCAAGATATTTACCAACGCTGACCCTCTTCTCTTTGCTACCAAACAGAATGATCTCAGTTTTGTCTTCATTTAATTGTAGAAATGTAGAAATACTTCCTCCAGTCACTGACACAGTACGTCTGCTGGGCTGCAGTCGTCCGGTGACAGAGACACATAAAGTTGTGTATCGTCTGCATAACTGTGATAATTGATGTTAAAGTTCTGCAATATCTGACCCAAAGGGAGCATATACAAGTTAAACAGAAGAGGTCCAAGAATTGACCCCTGGGGGACTCCACAAGTCATGGCCACTCGCTCAGATTCATAGCTGCCAATTGTAACAAAATAACTCTGGCCTTCTAAGTAGGACCTGAACCAGTTAAGGACCGCTCCAGAAAGTCCAACCCAGTTTTCCAGCCTGTGCAACAGGATTCTGTGATCTACAGTATCAAACGCAGCGCTGAGGTCCAACAGAACCAGGACTGAAACATTACCAGAATCACTATTCAACCTGATGTCGTTTAACACTTTGACCAGAGCTGTTTCAGTGCTGTGATGACGTCTGAAGCCTGATTGAAAGTTATCAAGACTTCCACTTTCATTCAGAAAGTCGTTGAGCTGGTTAAATACAACTTTCTCAATAATCTTGGATATAAAAGAGAGGTTAGAGACAGGTCTGTAGTTGTTCATCATAGAGGCATCTAGAGTTCTCTTCTTTAGGAGTGGCTTAATGGCAGCTGTCTTTAGTGACTTGGGAAAAATGCCTGATGCCAGTGAGCTGTTAACTATTCGTAGGAGATCACTTTCTACTGAGGTAAAAACAGTTTTTAAAAAGTCGGATGGTATTATGTCCAGAGAACAAGTTGTTGATTTCAGCTGCCGAACTGCTTCCTCTAGGATTTTTAAATTAACAATATTAAATTGTGACATAAAGTCAGAGTTATTTCTAGGTTTTAGACACGGAATAGTTTTCTTGTTTGTCTGTGCGTTAATGTTTTGTCTAATTGTTTTGATTTTTTTGCTAAAATAGTTAGCAAATTCGTTGCATTTCTCTGGGGAGAGGAGGTCTGGGTTTGACTGTTTAGGAGGATTTGTGAGTTTTTCAACCATAGCAAACAGAGTTCGAGAATTGTTGACATTCTTATTAATCATTTCAGATAAATGCAGCTGTCTGGCCTTGCACAGCTCATTTTTATAACTACTGAGCAGGCTTTCTTTGTAAACCTCATAGTGAATCTGAAGCTTTGTTTTCCTCCATTTACGTTCAGCTCTCCTGCATTCTCTTTTCAGATTTTTGACCGTAGTGGTGTTTCTCCATGGGGTTTTCTGTTTGATCAAGGTGCTCTTGATTCTTATCGGTGCAACAGCTTCCATTACATTAAAAATTTTCAAGTTAAAATGATCCAGCATTCCTTCAACCGACTCTGCGGTCATTGTTGGTAAGATGGCCTCCCTAAACTGAGCACTTGTTTTCTCATTAATGTACCTCTTCTTAACTGAGAAGCTGGTTGTTTGAACATTCTGAGTAATATGTAAATCAAATAAAATACAAAAATGGTCAGACAAGGCCAAATCAATAACAACAACAGAAGAAATATCAACACTTTTAGAAATGACCAAGTCCAGAATGTGACCTCGAAGGTGGGTAGGTTCTGTTGTATGTTGCCACACAAACCAAACATGTCCCCCCCCCCCCCTTTCCTCCCATTTCGGCATTTATCCATAAAACTGAAGTTTGGGGGAGCTGCTTCATTAAGAACAGTAGCACTTGTGCTCTCTGTTAACCATGTTTCTGTCAGAAAAAGAAAATCTAAATTGTGTGAAATGATGAAGTCATTAACTAACAGTGACTTATTGGACAGAGATCTAATATTAAGTAAGGCTAGCTTTGTGGAGTTTACACTGGTCTCTGTTGTATTCTGAGTTGTATGTGGTACCGTTAACAGATTAGATAAATTCACCCAGCAAGTTGACTGTTTTCGATTCCTTCTTTTACTAACTAATACAGGAATCCTGCAGAAACTGAAGGAAATCCAAGGCACTCTCCTAGGAGAAAGTTAAAAAGCCTTTATTGTGATGGCTTGGTCATACTAGACATTAAAAAGACCCCAACGCGTTTCGGCAGTCATGCCTTCTTCAGGGAGTCAAACAGTGATCATTCTGAAACAGATGCTTTTAAAATAATAAACAACCAATAAGAAGCTCACACATCGCAAAGTTCCGGTGACAAGCTGTCATTACATTAAGTGTCCAGCAGGTGTCCTTATCCCATACTAAGACAACAAGACATGAGGAGTCAATTTCTCAGAGAAAACAATGGAATGTCAGAACATACCAGCACTTGCATAAAGTATCAACATTATAGTATTCATTTCTAGATTATAAATCCTAAAAAAGCAATAAGGTAACCAAAGTGGGTCAAAGAGAGCTTGAAGCTTCTGCCAATAGTAGAGTAACAGACAGAAAAAACAAAAAAACAAACAAAACCAAGAATCAATCAAAGGAATACTCTGAAATCCATGTCCTCATTCAGACCTGGATATTTTGTAGCTTGCAATTTGTATATCCAAAACGTTTCTCTTTGATTTAGTTGCCTCTGTCGAAATGATGAAGTCATTAACTAACAGTGACTTATTGGACAGAGATCTAATATTAAGTAAGGCTAGCTTTGTGGAGTTTACACTGGTCTCTGTTGTATTCTGAGTTGTACGTGGTACCGTTAACAGATTAGATAAATTCACCCAGCAGGTTGACTGTTTTCGATTCCTTCTTTTACTAACTAATACAGGAATCCTATTGGGCCCCAGCTTGTTCTCAGAACAGCTGTCAGTAGTCGGACTACTATAGCAGGGACCCTGAACACATCATGGCATGGTATCTTTGGTTTGAACAGTGCTATCTTTGTTTTGAACTTTGGGTGTTGTGCTGCTCCTTGAACATCCTGCACATCCCCTTGTGTCCTGCTCTGCCAGGACAGATGATGTAAGAGGAGGAGGAGGGGGTGCCCTGCGTTTCTCAGTTGATGGTGGTCGCTGGAGTCCTGGCTGGGATAGAGACATCCTTTTGAGACCTTGGGTGATGTGGAGTAAAGGGTCTGGTGAGGGGGGAGGGCTGGGGGTTGTTTGCCTCGTTGCTCTGTCCTTCAGTCTAATCTGTACAGTCATGTTTGGGTTTGCCGTCCCAACAGCATGACGTAAATGTGCACCAAGTAATCTGCATCCAGTTCGATTGGGATGCACGCCATCAGGTCTGAAACGCTCCTTACAGTTCCAAAAGATATTAAAGTTATCAATGAACTTAATCCCATGGGCGATGCATGCATTTCACAACCATGTGTTTAGGCCAAGAAGTCTGCTGAAAAGTTCAATTCCTTTACCCGCAGTAGGAATGGGGCCAGAAATGGAGACCCGGTGTGCTCCATAGTGACACAGATTCTCCAACAGCAGAGAAAAATCCTTCTTCAGGATCTCAGAGCCAGTCTTCCTTCTCAGAATATCAAAAGACCCTGTATGGACAATGATCCTCGTGCCATCTGGATGAGTAGACAGAATGGTCGGCAAAATATCTATCAGTTCCCTGACTGATGTATCAGAAAAAGTTATATTTTCCGTCTTTGCCATTCTGACATGCTGTGTTATAGAGTCCCCGATCAGAATGGTGTCTATTCCTTTCTGTGTGGAGGTGTCGATCGCTTCTGTAGTCCTCACCTTGGTTGTGGGATTTGGGCTTCTCCTGATGATCTGGTTAGCCCTAGGCTGAGGTTTGGGGCCATTTCTTTTGTTTGTCTTCATGTTTTGGTTACATTCATCATCACACACACTATTTTGAGTCAACGGATCGTATCTATTATGCAATGGAACTTCAGGTGGCGGAGTGAGTGCTGGAGGTTTAGTTTTGATGCTGGATTTACCTCTGCGACGGAAAACATGAGACCAGATCCTGGCTGGGGTTGATGATTTGGGTTTGGCACCAACACTGTTCCAGTGGGAGATATCAGTCGGACTGTCCGGTTTGGAAGCTTCACCAGATATTCCCGTGTCATTTGGACAGATCCAGGGAAGTGTGTCAGCCAAGGCTGCAGTATGAGATTCGACATCAGCTGTGATCCCGTGTAGAAATATCTGAGTTAGTCCTTTGGCACATGAAGGCTCTACAGCCTGCGCAGGAGCTATAATAGAGTCAATAAATTCCTCGTCGTTACGAATGTCTTGCAGCGTTTCAATCCTCTTCTCGAGCTGTCCAGGGTGTACCCTACCCATTGTCCTCCCCAGTACCCCAGTAACTCTGAAGATAAAGCTAGTATAAACAATGGATGGATGGTACTATAGAAGTATGGATCATTTGTGGACTATTATGCATTTACATACTCACATTTCCATTTAGAATTCTTGGTTAAAATGATTGCATTTAATCATCAACAGTCTTCCCTTCCCTCAAACTTAGAATTATTGGATCTTTGTACTTTCTCAATCGAGCTAGGGAATCTGTGTATCCATCATGTGAAGTGAACTAAAGACCTGGATGTATGTCGACCAATCAAAAGCCATCAGTTGATTTCATCATTGCCACCGTTTTCTGTTGTTCTAGCATATGATTTTAACATAAAACACCACTACCAGCTCCACAGAAGAACTGATTTTCAACTTGGGAGTGTCACACTCAAAACCAGCCCACTAATTATTAATGTAAAGACAACTGGATGAATTAAATAACAGCTCAGTTCTTTCTTTTTTCAGTACACATAACATGCAGTTGTTCTGAGACAGTGAGGAATTTAATAATCAGCTATAACCGATTGGTTTATTTCTAATAATTTATTAAAATTGCAATAAAGCCTATTGAATTTCTATATGTGGAATGTATAAAACAAACTGGTTGGGCTCGAAGGACATCTTCTAAAAATTAGAAGAAATAATCGTAATGACGATGCATCGCGATTCTAATTTTCGCGATCTACTGCATCGATTCTTGACGCCAAGTGTCGATTATTTAAAAAAAAAAAAATGATAGGACACATGCAATTGATGCATTTCACTGCAAGGAATGTTTGCAATATATATATATATTTTTATAGTTTTATAAAGCCTATGCACTTTTTTTTGTCTGTACTGATCATCCCTATTTTGTTATTTTAAGTTTTATAAATCCTATGCACTTTTTGTGATGAGTGTGTCCAGTAAGAGTAATATTTGTGTCCAGTAATATTTGTTTTAATGGCAATACCTCCAAAAGTTCTTTCAATAAATACAGTTATGAATTGATTTGCTTTGAGTTATGTATCAATTGAATACACTATCCAGATCATACACAGCCAGTCAGCCACTGGTAATGGCTGTTTTTTTTTTTTTAAGTATGTTCAGTGAAAATATCGCAATGCATCGCAATAATTCAAGTATCGTGATGCATCGTGATAGTATCGCATCGTGGCATGTGAATCGTGATTCGAATCAAATCGTGACTTCTTTGCCAATACCCACCCCTACTAAAAATGTTGATAGCATTCTGTTGTCCTTTGAAATAATAATGTAAACATCAAAGCAGAATATCTAAAGGTCTGAATATAAAGAATTCATCTGGAATCCATCTATGCATTTAGTTTGTGTTTTATTTTCTACCTAATTACCATAACTTTTCATAGATAATATAATTTAAACAGGTATTCTTCCCTTTCTCTCAGAAGTCTGAGTTCAGATCATTCTCAGAAGGGGGTTGATTTATTTGCTGCTCAAAGGTTACAGAAGCATTTTCTAAAGCAATGACTTTACTGCACACTCAGTCCATGCTTTAAAATGTTTAAATTGCTCTCTTTTTCAATTTTGTTTTACATATATTGTTTGTTCCAAGTAAGTAATAACCCACTTAATCATCTCTTTCCTTGTCTTAAAAAGCCAGCCCTATGCTTATTTGCCTTCTTGGAAAATCTCTATAGGTCTCATAAATTCTACTGCTTCACTCTCCTACAACTTTAGTTGTTGGGGGGCTTTTTTTGCACCTAAGATTCAGCCCCTTCTCCTGTCTTTATAGCATTCATTTTCTAAAAAGTTCATTGCTACATCATGTGATTTAAAGTATTACTTGTAGAGCTGGACTGTCTAGTCTCAACCACCTTTGACAATCTGGGAAAAGTTCGAGAAAAGTATTGGATCTGGGCGGGCTTGGATGATCAAAGACCCTCCGGTAGGTCGAAGCAAAAGGTTACTTGAACTGCTAATGCAATATTCATGGTGAGCTGTCAAAAGTGCAGAAGATAAAATGTGTACACATTAAGCAGATTAAGTGGTGTGAAGTTAAAGCAGTTTCTTTCTTTTTTTCCGCCCATCAACCGGAACACACGGCCCAACTGTTAAGCGTCCCACTGGGAATCCTCCCCAAGCTCCCGATTAGCCACTCTGGCTATGGCCACCACCATATATGATGCACTGTTAAAGAGCTAAATTGAATTTTTCCCTTGAGATCAAATTGTACACTTTACACTTGGTTAAAGAAGAATAGAACATGAAAAGGTTTTCCTGGCCAGGATCAAATCAAATTTGGACAACTATTTGACAATCAAGCACTACTTTTCTAAGAGTGAAATTATTTGGCAAAGCTGTGAAGCAATAACGTCAGGGTGAACCAAGGCCAAATTAACATACAAGAATTTCTTAACTCACAGAGTGCTAACTGTGTGAAAATAAACAAACAAAAAAACAAGTACTGAACCTAACTCCCCACTTTACATAAGCAGGAGAAAACACTTCTGGTAATGTTCACGCCCAATAGTTCACCCCTAGAGCGTCAGTGCACTTCACAACAAAAGGTGATGTTTCTATTTACAAATTATATATAATACTCACACAGAGTTACTCAAAGGATTCAGCAAACCGGTTTACTGCAGTGCAAACTAATTTTGAGGACCGAGCAGGAGGATCACTACTGCCGTCAAAGGAGTGCTGGGAACCCGGCCTTTTTTAATGCAGTAAAAGTTGAGCAAGAGCTAATCAGCAGGTGACACTCACCATGGGGGCAGCCAATCCCTCTCAGACCTGTGAAAGCTCAAAACACTCAAAGATCCTCTACAAAAAAGATTACACACTCAAACATAAAATGTCAACATAGCAGACACGCATGACAAAGGTACGGCAAGGGCCATAACACAGATATAAACTATTGCACAGCCGTTTTTCACTTATACTATCAATTTCCAGTTAATATTTGGCTGTCTTTTTTTTCTTATTGCATCCGTCAATGAGATAATGTGATCACTAATATATGCTTTTGCATAATCTAATAGAAAGAGAGGTTATTCTTCTGGTGAGCCACTTGTGTCCACATAGTTTCCCAATTTATTTGTTTTTCATCTAACATATACCATTGACAGACTGGTGACCTGTTAAGGTTGTGCCCTGCCTATTGTCGCATGGTGGTTTGGATAGGCTGATGCATTTCACCTTTAGTGCTTGGTTGTACATGACCTATATTCTATGATGATGCCTGAGGTAGGTGGTCAGATACGGTGATTGGTTAAATCTTTTTGTCTTCTGTTTTGTGCAGTTCTGATTTGGTGATAAAGAAAAAAAGATGAGTTCTACAGTAGGATGTCTACGGAGCCCGGTGGAGATCAAACAATATCTTTTTCAGGGGGTTTCAAGAAAGCGTTCTCTCACTTTTCAAAGTGTGCCCTCGCTTTATTAAATCGTGCGCTCGTCTAAATTAAGCGTGCGCGCGTGTACATAAACCGTGCGCTCGTCTTACTAAAACCGTGCGCTCACTGCCCCTCAGTCGTGCCCACATTATATACCTTGTGAGCACAATAAACAAAAGTGTGCCCACGATCTGTAAGACGTGCCCACGACATTCTGTATGGCAACAATAAATCCAAATTGCTTGAAACGTTCGCACGTTGTATTAATTGTGGCCACGAAATCTGTTACCATTACAGTGTGAGCATCTCACCTTTTTAATCTATTTGGAAGTTGCTTGGAATGGAACAGTAAGTGCATTGTGCTATGGCGAATGTATGCCTAAGCAAGTATTATGGGACGAACAGTGTCCCTTAATGTAATGTATAATTCAAGTGCTTGGTCTGGACTGTTTGTCAACTGTAACCCTCGTTCTTGCATTATGCCTGTGCAAAAATCAAATATATCGATGTCGCATGGTATGGAGTCGAGGAAGGTGCATTTCCTCTTGCAGACGGTCAGATTGGCTTCATCGAGAGGAAAGAGATGATCTTCAGCCCCCCACAGATGCGGAGCTAGGTGCATTATATCCGGTATTCCAGCCGGAACACCTGGGTTTCTGGACGGACGGATGCGATGTGCATTCCATGTGTCTTGGATGCTGTTCAATTCATCCTGGGGAAAAAATTAACGAATGCAAATAAATATTTTAGGATTTTCATTTGGCTACAGCCCTGACTTGGGCGCCTTACAAGGCAGCCTTGAGAACAGGTGAGGGTGTGTGAAGTACTTTGAGTCAACTAGGCTCATGATGATGCCATGACTGGACGCCAAGGTTGAAAGAATATTCTTGTATTCCATACCTAGCCCATGGTAAACCCTGATTAAGTCCATTTCAAAATGGTGAAGAATCATATCCTGCTGGTAAATTGGGCTCATGATGTTATGAGAGTGTGGAATCGTGGCCACGCTTTGCTTACTTGTGCCAATTTTAATTAGGCTATACATTTCTTAAATAACGTTAACACGTTTTGTGAATCATGACCACGCTTTAGTAAATTGTGGTCACGAGGTATATAACTTTGTTACTACAACGAGAGCACGAAACTACTAAATCGAGCGCACGATTTGGGTAAACGTGCGCTTGCTATATTTTAAGGAGAGCGCGGTTTGGTTAAATGAGAGCGCGCTTTTTAAAACGGGTGCACGCTTTCTCGACACCCCAATATATTTCACCTTAAGACTCAAGGGGCTCCGTAGATGTCTGTGTGAATAAAAAGTATATTCTTTATTCTTGAGGAGTTTACTTCTCCCAGTTAAACAATTTATTTTCAGAGCATTTTGTCAGATCATCCTTCGTAGCTGTATTTTCCAAGACTTTTCCAAAGTCTATATTTGATTCTCTTTTGCTGCTTGCTGAACTAAGAAAACAATTTACAGTCAAATTGCATTCAATATTTACAGTATTTGAGTTTTGTTACTGTAGCTGGTTATTTACAGGATATTAGCATATCTGGTTCAGGACCCATAAAACATTAATAATTCCATCTAGTCATGCCTGAAGCTCCCTGTTACAAACTTTGTGTATGTAATAGATATCATCCCTCATGGTCTGTTTGTAGCCTGTGTGATTAGACTATGTGCATGACTGTTCTCTTTTTGTCTTTGGTTGTCATTCTTCTATATAAATGGCATGTTATGGCATACATCATTTCATCTTTTTTTTTTCTAACCAATTAGAGAAAGGGATTGTGCCACAGTAACACACAAAAAGATGTAACCGTCACCTTTTATTCACTGGTGCTGACTACATGTATTGTGAATTACGGATAAAGGAAAATATATTTATGAGAGCTACTAATTAGTCAGATCTTGTCTTAGAGAATGTGATGGCAGGATGCAGCAGTCACGACACATCAGAACGTGAGGAAAGAAAATTAGATGGACTGAGGTCTCAAAAACATCCATTAACCCATCCATTTTCTATACACGCTTAATCCAATTCAGGGTCCCATAGGGGCTGGAACCAATCCCAACTGGGCAAGAGACAAACACCATGCACACTCACTCATAGGGTCAATTTAGGATCACCAGTTAACCAAACATGCTTTTGAATGGTGGGAAGAAACCAGCGTACTCAGGGAGAACCCACGCATGCCAGGAGAGAACATGCAAACTCCACACAGAAAGGCCCCAGCCGGGATTCGAACCAGGAACCCTGTTTTTGACTTGTGTTTCTATCAGGACACATTGTAAAGGAACTACAGTATATAAAAACCTTCCGCTGTATAACATGTGGCATAATTCATAGGCAGAAACAAATATATAATGTTCAAACATACTGTATATTTTCATTGCCATAGAATTGCGTGAAAGAACTTGTGTGTTCATAACTATAGAACAGCCCTCTTATATCTGAAAACTTTTTTTCATATCCTTATTATTCAACTGTGATTGTCACGGATTGGAACAAGTATTTGTATAAAGAATTCAACGAGGTTGTTGATATTTTTATATTGGCATATTCAACAATAACAGACAAAAAGTTTTCAAAGTTCAACTTGGTGTGCAGAGTCTGGGAAGATAGAAGTTTATTAGCAAAACAATGTGTTGTGAACACTCCCCTGGTTATTGAATGATGCTTCTTCACTAAAAAGCAACAGCTTTTTAGCTGGCTTATGGGGAAGCTTTGTCAATAGTGTGGGTTTGAGGTGTGAAGTGCAGATGCACGCATGCCACTGTTGCATCCACGAGAGCAGTCGTGTATACTGGCATCTTAACTCCTCTCTTGTTTGATGAATTTACAGAGCCAGAAAGCAAAGGCAACTGACAACATTGATTTGTGCTCACACCAGGATATCCTCAGTGGAATAAGGAAGCTGTCATTCACAGACACATGAAGCTTGTCACTCATCCACAGAGAATGGCAAACTAACTGCCAAACTGCACTGTGCTTCAAAATACCCCTTTTCCTACATTCCATCTATCCATTTTCCTACTTTATCTAGTTTAGGGCTGCGGGGACTGGAGCCTGTCCCAGTTGCCATAATGGCAATAATGACATTTATGTCATTTATTAATTTTCATCCCTTTATCTATTGTAACACTTTTCAGTTTCACCAATAAATTTCTCACTGTATTTTTAAATTCAGATAGTCATTGATAATTCTTATAGATTGTTCTCTGAGTCAGCTAGTTTGAACCACAATTGAACTTTGCCTCACAGTCCTCTGAGCCAGCTTTTATTGTTATATGAGAAGGCTACTTCAACTACTACTGGCTTCACCTTAAATATACATAAAAATAAGTTTCATTCACATTTTATGTGAGAAATGAACACTGCTGTTACTAAATCTTGTTTTTATACTTTATATGTTTGTTTTAACTTTTTATTTTTCTCTTTTGTTATGTCACATTTCCTTATATTTTAATATTTGTTGAACCATTTCTTTACTACATTTTCAAAGAGGCCTCACTTTTCTCGTTTTTCATTCAGACTACGTCACAATGCACAAAAGATCAAAGTTTTCAGAGTTGTGCAGTATTGTGTAATATTTTACTTTAAAACATTCTAATGTGACGGATTGTTTGAAAGCTTTAATTGATTTAAAGTCCCTCATTAGAGGCTAACAAGGTGAAAACTTTACTGAAGAATCCAAATACACCACAACCCAACAAAGTCATTAACTAAAGTAAACAAAATATTTCAGCAAGTAATATTCGTCTAGCAAAAACTAGCAAAATATATAATGCAATGCCATAAAGCTGTGTCTGAAATCAAAGGGCAGTAACGAAAGAGCTCTGATATAGCCTCAGCTATACACTATCACTGGCATAATTGACAATGTGCTCCTGCCATTGATGAGAGACAAAGCACACATTTAGCTGGCCCATTTAGCCAGCCCACTGAGGCTTTCAGCTGCTCCCATGTTGTTGATCAGTAGCTGTCACTGCATGCATCAGAGATGAGCCTCCACAGCAGCAGGGCTATTTGAAATCAATGGGGTCATAACTGTGGCGTAAATAGATAGAAAATTGTGCCGCTCGCCAGAGGCCAGAGAAGCATGTGGCCTGCATCAATATCTAGTACCCCAAGTGGAAGAAGCAGCGCTCTCCAAGCTTGGGCTCAAAATTGAATTCCATGGATAGGTAGATGGGAAAATGAAAACATTAATAAACCTCAATGAGCTGCATGAAGACTTCGAATATGTAATTTCTTTTCCACAATCAGTGACATGCATGGGGCATATTATGCTGTAAGGACATGGGATTCTATGTACTGTACATTGTGTTCTATTTGATGGTTTGAGAGCAGCCAAATTGGCAGCAGGAAGATGATGGATTGTTGTTGTTATGAATGGCAGCGGTAATGTTCTGTGACTGTGGGAGCAGTTGGACAATGTTGAAACTCTTAACTCTACAAAGGCCACTCGTACAGCAGGAATGAACACAGTTGGTTATATATAATCACATCCCTACATGAATTTGAAAACAGTATGGTTGTTGAATTATTTATTTTGAAAGCTGGGTTTACTGTGGACGAATTACAGTTTTATGATATTTCTGTTTTATCATATAAATAGGTTATTCATTGCTTAGAGGGGGTGTTGATTTTTTTATGATGATAAACCGAGATTGTGCACATGTATTGTTAACTTTTTATGTTACTGTTAGCACATCGTTTAGTCACTCTTTGTGGTGTGTCTTTCCTAAATTTCTAACCAGGACGTCTTTAGCTTTTGCTTATTGTGGAAGCCTTCTGCCTTTGCTTTGGACCTCAGGAAGTGGAATTCAACTCATTGAGAAGATATCAGTTGAAGATATCCCACCTTTCCACTATGAGATCCACTAACTTGTCTTGACATGTGGTACTGTGGTCCTGTTGACTGATGAAATGTGGTTCAATAAGTTTGATGCATTCGTCTTGATGTCAGATAGGAGTTCTCCAGTACATTGTACTTCTGAAAATCATCAATAATTATCTGCCAGTTCTACTGCCAGCCATTCATGGCCAAGCTGAAAGAGAAGCTTCACCATATTTGATTTAGTTCAGATTTATTTCTTATCCGCACTCTGATCTATCAGCTATTTAGACAGAAGTTGATATTGAAAAGTCATGACATGGATAGCACACTTATTTTCAATTCTAAGGATTTATGTATCAGGACATGAAAATCTTCTTGTTCTAACCAGATCTTAAAATTAGGTAAATACAACATCAGAAGAACAGTAACACATGGCATATTGCATGTCATTGTTGATTTAAAGAAAAAAAAAGAAAAAAGAAAAATGCAGAAGCAGTGTGTAAAAAACTTACCCTTACTGCTTCTAAGCACCTCTACAAAAGTAGAATTTTTGGACAGTTTGCTGGTCAAGAGTATTTAAGCAGGTGTTAGCACAATGCCAAGGAAAAAAGGATTATCAAAAATGATCTTGGAGAAGCAATCGTTACTACAAATCAATCTGTTAAGGGTTATAAGGCCATTTGGCGACAATTATTCTGCAGTGAGAAAGATTATTTATAAGTGGAAAACATTCAAAAACAGCTAACAGTCTTCCCAGGTAGTGGATGTCCTGTCAAATTCACCACAAGGTCAGATGGTGCAATACTCAGAGAAACTGCAAAAAACTCAAAAGCTTCATCTCAGACTCTACAGGCCTCAGTTAGCATGTTAAATGCTAAAGTTTGTGACAGCACAATTAGAAAAAGACTAAACAAGCTGGTTTTTAAGGGTTGATGGAGAAAGTCTTTTCTCTCTAAAAAGAATGTGGCAGCAGGGCTAAAGTTTGCAACTTGTATCTGAACAAACCACAAGACTTCTTGACAGACAAGATGAAAGTGAAGATGTTTGGTCATAATGCACAGGAGTATATCTGGAGGAAACCAAACACAACATATCGGCACAAACACTTCATACTAACTGTTAAGCACAGCTGTGTTTCCCCTTGCATAGTGTCATCTTTATTGTTAAAGTGATACTCCGGAGTAGATTCAACCTGGGGTCATTTGAACCGTGATATCCAGCCAAGTAGCCCACCCGCAGTTTTTTCGATATTGGCTGAACATCAGCTGAGTTACAGAGTTATCCCGAATAGCTTCGTACAAGGGTTAATGGATCCTGGTCCGTATCTCCAAAATTACCACACTAAAATCACATGCCATGACACCAAACTTCTACATGAGTACAAATATGGTCTGTACTCACAAAACGATGCATTTGGAAGTTTGAAAATAGTCCAGGAGTTAATAATTATCAACACAAGCCTGATAGCTTTTCTGCTGCTAAAGCTGCGTCGACGTCACTTCAGAGAGCTGGGAGCTTCAAAATAAGATGAAGGTTGATCTACTACTGTAGACAACAAAGCAAGGCTGCGCAGTTTCTCCATTGATAAAATAACTTCACAACTCTACAACATAAAAATTAATAAAAAAAAAGTATGTAGAATATCGCATATACTTTGTTGTCTACAGTAGTAGATCAACCATCATCTTACTTTGAAGCTCCCAGCTCTCTGAAGTGACGTCGACGCAGCTTTAGTTGCAGAGAAGCTATCAGGCTTGTGTTGATAATAATAAACTCCTGGACTATTTTCAAACTTCCAAATGCATCGTTTTGTGAGTACAGACCATATTTGTACTACTGTAGAAGTTTGGTGTCATGGCATGTGATTTTAGTGTGGTAATTTTGGAGATACGGACCAGGATCCATTAACCCTTGTACGAAGCTATTCGGGATAACTCTGTAACTCAGCTGATGTTCAGCCAATATCGAAAAAACTGCGGGTGGGCTACTTGGCTGGATATCACGGTTCAAATGACCCCAGGTTGAATCTACTCCGGAGTATCACTTTAACAACAGAAGTAAGAAAAACGATGACACTCTTTGCTGTCCTACTGGATGTGTTGTAATATTATTCTTATATGTCCATGCAGCCCTGCTCAGATTATTGAGATTATCATGACACTTTTATTATAATTTCATTGTTTTACTGGCCATCACATAGTCTGAAGCATAAAATTCAATACCTCTTCAAATATATGGCTGAGCAGCAGCAGAGCTGAGCAGCCACCAGGCGACGAGCTGCAACCCAGAAACTAGCAGCAGCAGCAGCCCAAAACCATCAGGCCAGCCCAGGACATGCCATCAGCCACCAGGACAAGCAACAGCCACTAGACCAACCCCACAACCATCACCAGCCACCCAGCCGAGCCCAGGCTACACCAGCAGCAGCCACCAGGCTGAGCCTGCTGACATCCGGCCATCAGCTTTACCTTTTAGGAAGCTATTGGACCTGACTGTTAGCCTTCTGCTATCAGCCCTACCTGTTTACATTATTAAATGTGGTAATACACTGGAACTTCTCCTTTCACTATGTCACAAATTATTATATTATGTTTTGTACTTTTGTGTGGCTCTACTGGTATCCAAATGGGTCTGGTAACCCTCCTTTACAAGCCATGGTTTTTTAAGATGCACAGCTTGATAACTGTGACAGTTTAGCACTTTATTAGGGCACATGCCCATCGTAAGGCTCTCCAGGTGATACATTACAAAATGCATAATTTCTGTTTTCCTCTGATTGTTTCTATTTCTTTGAATGGCCAGCATTCTAGTTCTACAGGACAATTTCTCCACATCTTTATTTGGTCCTCCCAATTTAACATTGATTATGAACACTAAAAAGGAGGACATCCTTAGATTATGTAAGCATAAGTTCCTGATCTTTCTTCTGCTGTTGATATCTGTAGTTCAGGAGGAAGAGCAGTCGCCCACCAATCGGAAGGTCGGTTGTTCGAACCGAGCTACATGTCGCCCCACATTGCCTACCGATACATCCATCTTTTTATGAATGTGTGTGTGAATGATTAGAAAGTACGTAGTGTGTATAGACGTACTGTATGAGTGTGTGTGAATGGGTGAATGTGGAATTTAGTGTTAGAAGCGCTTTGAGTGGTCAGCTAGACTAGCAAAGCGCTATACAAGTAAAGTCCATTTACTATTTAACCCAATCCTGGTCCAGATCTTAGTCCTATCAGTAAATTTGCACCTGAACTTTCTGATGTCCTTACTATTGCTGGTTGTCATAGACAGCCGTGTTCTTGTCTGTGCTTTACCTGCTCTATATTAACTGATTGCCTCTTACACTTGACTTTGTCTTGCTAAGGGATTTAGATTAGGATATGCTAAATTGTCCATCTTCTGTACAGCTGCAATTAGATGCAATAAACGTTTCCCAGATTGTGCAGGCCCAATACAAATACAACACCAATGACATCTGGCACACTAATTGATATTATACTTACCAATGGACCGGACAGGTACATATTTGGAGCATATCAAAGACTTAGCAACTACTCTGGCATAGTACGTGTTCCCAAAGGAATTGCCTCAAGACACCCACCACTGGTTGTTTGCAAACGCCTGCTAAAAAACTTTACTGAGCAGGCTTTTTTTGTATAACCTGGCTCTTGTACAATGGCACAGAACTGGTATCATCCCTGATGTTGAAGATGCCTGGTCATACTTCAAAACATCTTTAATTGCTGTTATCAACAAACATGCTCCTCTTAGAAAAGTCAGAATAAACAATCGTATCAGTCCCTGGTTCAGTCACGAACCTTCTAAGCTCATTCACTGAAAACGTCATTGATGGCGAAGAGCCTTCTAATACTTCTAGGACTTGAAATACAATTTCTGACTGGCAGTCATACAGGTCATTTAGAGACAAATGTACCCAGTCCATAAGACAAGCAATAAAACGGTTACTTCAAACAGAACCTACTCACCAATTGCACAAATTCTAAAAAATTTGGAAAATGATTAAAGAACTTGACCTGTCCAGGGTGTACCCCGCCTCTCGCCCAATGACTGCTGGGATAGGCTCCAGCCCCTCCGCGACCCAACCAACGGATTCAGCGGGTATAGAAAATGGATGGATGGATGGATGTCTCTGAGGTACTGGCTGAGCTTCTTCGTCTTGACACCTATAAATCTGTTGGGCTTGATGGGTTAAACCCCTTCTTTTTGAAAAATGGAGCTGATGTCATTGCATTTCCAATCTGCGACTTTTTCAGTCTTTCGCTCCAAACCAGTATTCTCTCAGGACTGGAAATCTGTCACAGTCACCCCACTATTTAAAGAAAGTGATAATGCTGACTTGAACTGTTATCGGCCAATCCATGCTCCACCTCTCCAAGCTTCTCAAGAAACTGCTCATAGACCATCAAGGATACTGTATCCTTAACCCCTTGCAGTCCGGCTTTAGATCGGACTGCAACACTCAAGGTTGTATATGACATTGTATGTGCCATTGACATCAAATAATTGTTGCTGTTTTTGCAGACCTGACAAAGGCTTTTGATTCTGTAGATCATTCCATTCTGTTGGAAAGGTTACGATCTATTGGTCTCTCTTGAGCCGTGTAGCTTTGTTTAGTATCTATTGTGTACATACAGTCATGGAAAGTGGAATCTCAGATCCGCTGCCCCTTCATAAAGGCTCTATACTTGGTCTAACAATATTCAACGTTTACGTCAACGATATAACTCATGCCGTAGCTAACTCTCATATTCACCTGTATGCCGATGATACTATTGTCTACACCCCCAGTTTCTCTCTCATCTCTGGCTTGCCTGAACTGCAAATTAGCTAATTATTATTGAACATGATTTTTCTGACCTTCATTTAACATTGAGCACAAGCAAAACAAAATGTATGATCCTCAACAGAACTCTCCCGCAACCTGAGTGTCCTAGCAAAATTATTTCACTCACTCTGAGATTCAGTTAGTTAACTTTTACAAGTATCTCAACATTTGGCTAGACTGCTCACTCTCATTTGAAACACATTATTACTCTGCTCTCAAAAGTTAGAAGCTAGAATAGTTTTTTTAACCTAATAAGTCCTTACTAACACACTCCACCTAACATCTTTTAATAAAGTTGATATTCCTCCCAATCATAGACTATGGTGATGTCATTTACAGATCTGCCTCTAAAACACTCCTCAAAAAACTGGACACCACGCTGCCATTCCCTTTATTACCGGAGCCTCCTTTAACACTCACCACTGAAGCTTGTATTCCCTGGTTAATTGGCCAACTCTTCACTCTCGCCATCAAACACATTGGTATCTCTTGATTTATAAAACTTAATTGGCAAAAAAACATTGTATATTCGCTCATTACTCAATTTCCATAACATTAGCCGTACTCTTCGTTCAAGCAGCTTGATAAACCTGCTCATCCCCAAAGTCCAGTTCAGTTGTTCATCTTTTCAGTTTTCTGCTGCAGATGACTGGAATCATTTGCAGCATAAACTAAAGCTCAGTTCTTTTATATCACTCACATTTTTAAAAAATTTGGAAATGGAAAGAATCTTTGATTGTTGTATTTGCTTTTAGCTGTAGCTAGTTTTATTAGTCTTATTATTTTAGATATTTTATATGTAATTTTACAACCTGTTTTGAATTGGCATGATAATGTATTTTTGATGTATATGTATGTCTTTTTTTGTTTGCTGGTTTTTGTGCTGCTTCTTTCCAGGTCGTTATTGTAATTGAGAACTTGCTCTCAATTGACTTAGCTGGTTAAATAACGGTTTGATTGAAAAAAGGGGAAAAAAAGAGTTTTAAGGCTTCCTTGATGTTTATTAATCATGCAAACTGTATATGGGAGGAAATTCTTTAAAAATTGCTCTCTTTTTCTTTTTTGTATCGTCATGTCATCCACCTCCTTAACTGTCTGGAAGCTAATTGCAGTAATTAATTTGTGTGACCTACAGTTGCTTCTAGTTCCTGATATAGCCTGGTCTGGGTATTACTGGAGTGTGAAATCAATTTACTGCTAATCACTGGTGGAGGTTGTCTGTAGGCTGGCCCTGGGGAGCCAGTAGACTTATGAGACAAAAGCAGTTCTTAATTCACTGCTTCTATTCAACCAGCAGAAATAAGGGGAAAAGAAGAATGGAGTAGAAAAGACTAAAGTTCTGTAATCAATAGCTCAAATCCATCGAACTACTTGGAGATCTTGGAAGGATGGTCCCTGTTTAATATAACAAATGCTGTAATTGTAAAGTGCCTCAAGATGTTATGCTAAATATGGGCCAGTTCATGGTGTCTGTGTTTGGCTATGTTCAAGATCCTTTTTTTTTTTTTAACATCAGCACCACTCTGAGAAGGACCCTCTGTGTGCAGCCCAAAGATTTGTAATCCTATGTAACAACTCCACTAGTGGCTGGATCCATATGTATATATATATATGTTAGCTTTCCGTTGTCTTATTCCATTATATCTTCTGCCTACATCACTCAAAAATGTACAAGAAGTCCTAGTCTTGTGCTCAAAATCACTTCATGATTGTAAGAGGTATCATCGGGTTAGAAACATTGTGTTTGATTTATCCTCCCATGGACTCATAAACATTGGTATATTTATGTATACACATATACCATATATATGGTATAAATATACATATATAAATACATATATATGTATGTATATAAGCTTTATTCCATTATATCTTCTGACTTTCATCGCTCAAAAATGTACAAGAAGTTACAGTCTTGTGCGCCAAAACCTTATTCCTTTTAACCAAATCCTTGATTTTGTACTAAATTGGAGCAAAGGGCATTTAAGCATACAACCCTTTGCTTGGAATCAGCAGCAAAATCAACTGATTTTGAGCGGAGCTGATTTTATTAAACCAGTTTAAAGATGTTGTTGACATTTGGAGACAGGAACATCTGGCTGCAAAGGTTATTGCTAATCATAATTGACCCAGATTGCGCTGCCATGGCTGATGATGACCTCCTATGTCCTTTACTATCGATTTATAGGACTGTGGCGAAGTTTTCAGCCACACCTCATTGTTTTATACATTGCCAGAAAAACACGAAATAGGTGCAGCAATTTATTAAAAAGGTGCAAAATTAAGTGGAAAAACAACATATAAGACAAAAACAAAGTTTGTACAATTCTAAGCTTGAAAGTCAATATTTGTAAATGTCGCGCGTCTGAAAAGAGTATCTGAGACACCATGGGGCGGTCGGTGGCGTAGTGGGTTAAGCAGCCACCCCATGTACAGAGGCTACAGTCCTCGCTGCAGCTGGCCCCCGGTTCAAGTCCCGCACCCCCTCTCTCTGCCCCCTGCTTCCTGTCTCTCTACAGCTGTCCTATCCATTAAAGGCATAAATAGCCCCCCCCCCAAAAAAATAAAAGGGGTCACCATATCAGATGCTCCTCCTTTCATAAAAAATGAAGACCTGAGCAAAGCTCTGTCCAGATACAGACAGATAGTGTCCCCCATTAAGATGGTGTTGCTAGGATGTAAATCCCCAAAGTTGAAGCATGTAGTCTGTCACAGGAGGAAAGTCTTTGTGATTTTGAAAGACCCTGACAGTCCTCTAAACCTGTCTCTCAACTTGAGGATTGATGATTTTAATTACATTGTGTTTGTCACTTCCGACACTATGAAGTGTTTTGGGTGTGGAGCTGAGGGGCATCTCATCAGGGCGTGCCCCGAGGCCAGGAAAGTGACTGCTGATGTCTCGAGTGTGGGACGGGGGGCGGATGAAGCTGAGCCCCCGGCTGCCGGGGCTTCGACTTCCGTGGCCACTAGGGCTTCGGTTCCCGGGCCCGGTCCCGGCGGAGGAGGCCGGTGTTATGGGACCCGACACGGTGGGGGCGGGACAAGATAATGTAGCAAGGATAGGTTGTGAGAAAAAAAAGTAAATGATGGAGAGTCAATGAAGACGTGTCTCAGTGTGAGAAACAGTAAAAGGAAAAAAAACAGCTGATAAAGAGAAGGGGGAGGCAAAGCTAAGAGAACTCAGCAGAGTCTCTCTGAGGAGGAGGAGGAGGAGGAGGAGGAGGAGGAGGAGGAGGAGGAGGAGGAGGAGGAGGAGGAAGTTGTGATGACGGCCTCTCAGGAGGAAAAAATGACCGCCTATTCTGGGGAAAAAATCAAGAGGTTTTTAGCAGAAACCAAAGGTCAGAGGGGAGTGAGGCCTGAGGACTATTTCCCTGATCTAGATGGTTTTATCAGGTATGTGAACCGGCTGAAGAGGGAAGAGTTTTTTTAATTATCCAGAGGTTTTTAGACTTAGAAAACTGGTGACGAAGGCCAAAGCTGCACTGTTAGAGGATGATGAATGAATTCATGGGGGTGTGTTTTTTATTATCTGTGTTTCTTTTCGCTGAGTGTCTTTCTATCATGAAAAACATAAACATTGGGACTATTAATATTAACGGAGCACGTTCAGCTACAAAGAGAGCTTCTCTCTTCAAGCTGTTTGAGTTGAAGAAGCTGGATGTGCTGTTTGTCCAGGAGACACACAGTGACGGGAAGAATGAGAGTGACTGGAGGAGGGAGTGGCCGGGGCAGGTTTTCCTCAGCCACAGGCTGTCCAACAGTGCTGGGGTGGGGATCCTGTTCTCTGGGGGGTTTTGCCCTCAGTCTGTGGAGCTGCCGCAGGTGATAGAGGGACACATCCTCATGGCAAAGGCTTCCTATGAAGATGTAAAAATGGTCTTCCTGTGTGTTTATGCTCCCGTGACAGGCGTGAGTAGGATCAGATTTCTGGATGTGCTGGGTAATGTTTTTAATGGTTTTAATGATGAATATTTGTTTCTGGGGGGGATTTTAACTGCACTGCTGACGCAGTGTTAGACAGGAATCACCTGGAACCCCATCCTGCGTCGTCTGCTCGGCTCAGGCGCCTCATTGAAACACATGATCTGATGGACGTGTGGAGAGGTTTTAACAGCAGAGATAAACAATACACCTGGTCTCACTGGAGAGACGACATGTTGTCTCTGGCCAGATTAGACCGCTTTTACTGTTTTAAGCAGCACGTTTAAAAGCTGCTGCATCGTCCCGGTGGGTGTGTCAAATCATTCCCTGGTGCAATGCAGTGTTTTTGTTAAAATGTGAAGACATCCAGCGCTAATTGGCATTTTAACACCGACCTTCTAGAAGACCATTCTTTCAGAGAAGCTTTTAGTTTTTTATGGCGTGCACATAGGGCCAAAAAAAACACTTTTTCCTCAGTGCAGGGGTGGTGGGATTTCAGGAAAGATTGTTCTAAAGCAATTTTGTGAACAGTATACTCGCAATGTCACTAAACAGATAACCAGATCCCTTCAGGACCTGGAGACTGAAGTACAGCTCTTCCTGAGCGGTACAGGAAATCAAGGGCATACTGAAGCACTTAAAAGTAAAAAGGAGGCTATAGCCAACCTGTTGGGTATCACAGCACAGGGAGCTCTGGTCAGGTCACGGTTCATGAACGCCTCCATGATGGACGCCCCCTCCAAGTTTTTCTTCAGCATGGAGAGTAAGAGCGGCCAGAGGAAACTCATCCACAGCCTGCGATCAAGCAGCGGGGTCCCACTCACTGAGACTAGTGAGATCAGGAGATACGCCACTTCTTTTTAAATCTGAGCAAGTGGAAGATCCTGAGCTGGAGAAGGTTTTTCTGGCTGATCTACCTCAGGTTGAGGAATCAGCAGACTCTTTTTTAACAGCAGACCTGACGCTAGATGAGCTCCATGTGGCCCTCATGAGCCTGGCCAACGGAAAGGCTCCAGGTCTGGATGGGATTCCTGTGGATTTCTATAAGACGTTCTGGCCTGTTGTTGGTGAGGACATGCCTGGAGATGTTCCAGGAGAGTTTTAGGAGTAGACTGCTACCCCAGAGCTGCAGGAGAGCTGTGGTCACTCTGCTCCCAAAGAAAGGTGACCTCCAGGAGATTAAGAACTGGAGGCCGGTCTCGCCTGCTCTGTGGGGACTACAAGGTCCTGTCCAAGGCTCTGGCCCTGAGGCTAAGGGAAGTGATGGCGGAGGTGGTTCATGTTGACCAGACCTACTGCGTGCCTGGCAGGTTAATCAGTGATAACATCACTTTAATTCGGCATGTTTTGGACACCTCTGGCTCATTGGGTGTAGGCACTGGTTTGATTTCTGTAGATCAGGAAAAAGCGTTTGACCGGGTTGAACACCAGTACCTGTGGAAAACACTTGCGGCGTTTGGGTTCAGCCCTGGTTTCGTTGCTAGGATCCGGGTTCGGTACTGTGATATTGCTAGTATACTGAAAATTAATGGTGGTCTGGCTGCTCCTTTTCCTGTGGAGAGGGGCGTGCGGCAGGGATGCTCACTGTCAGGCACGTTATATGCACTGGCTATAGAGCCCCTGCTGCATAAGCTCAGGAGGAAGCTGTCAGGGGTGTCATTTCCAGGGTGCCCTGCAGCGGTAAAGCTGACGGCTTACGCCGATGATGTCATGGTGGTTTTAAACACGCAGGCAGACATTCAGGTTTTAGAGGGAAATGTGGAGCTTTTTAACAGACTGTCATCAGCCAAAGTTAACTGGAGTAAGAGTGTAGCTTTTAAAACCAGGAAAGACTCGCTGAACGAACTGATTTTACCTGGAGGCCTGAGTTGGAAGACGGGTGGGTTGAGATACCTCGGGGTGTTTTTGGGAGATGACTCGTTTTTAAAAAAGAACTGGGAGGGGGTTTTAGAGTCCATTGAGGCTGAAGAGGTGGAAGTGGGACATAAACAATCTGGTGTCTTCCTCTTTGTGGCACAGGCTGGCGGTGGTAGACCCCCCCTCTAACCTGTTTGCAAGGATCCAGGCCACACGGGGGCCTGATCTGCAGGAGACAACAGGTTTGGCAGCTGGGCTCAGGTGGAGATCGGAGAGAATCGTCGGCCGGTTGCTAAATTACTGGCGAGGCTGTCTGACAAGTCAGGAGCGTCAGCTGCTGGGATTATTCGGCCGTGGTACCACGGCCCCCTGCCCTGATGACCCTTTCCCCTCCCTCAGCATCTGTCCCTGCTCAGACCAGAAGTATGGTCAGCACAGCTGCTTGTTGGTGTTGATCAGTCTATATCAGGGATGTCCAAAGTCGGTACTCGAGGGCCGCTGTGCTGCAGGTTTTAGATGTTGCCCTGCTTCAACACACCTGATTCAGATTAAATGGATCACTTCAAAAGATTGATAAGTTCTGCACAAGCATGCTAATGATGCCTTGATCTGAATCAGGTGTGTTGAAGCAGGGCAACATCTAAAACCTGAAGGACAGCGGCCCTCGAGGACCGGATGTGGACATCCCTGGTCTATATAATGAGCATGTTTAAGGAAACAACATGACTCCTTTTTGATCCTGGTTTTGGTTTTCTGCTGTTTTCAGTAGCTTCATCTGTGTCTGCTTTTAGAAGCTCATATAAATAACTGGCTTTCTTTGAGAAGTTTGTACTATTTGTTGTATGTAAGGTGACCAATCATTTTTCTGAGCAGGCCCACAGTTTTTGGCTTGATATCTTTTAGTGCTCTCACAGTTTCGAAGTCAGCTGGATCGACCTCAGATTTAAACAAACTGCACTTGCTTGTCTTGAGTTTGATGGCAAATTCCCTGAGGTGTTGCAGCACTTTTCTCATATTATTCACATGGGTTTCAAAGGTCTAACTATAAACAAGTGCCACCCCTCTACCAACTATTTTCTTCAGATTCACATTCAGTTGGATTTTTTAACTGTGTTAAATGTCTTTTATACCTTTGACAATCACAATAGTTTGTATGGTTCCAATTAAAGTGCATCCCAGCAAAACAATGTCATGGTCAGTTGGCAGTGTTGCCATAGTTACTTTGAAACAGTAATCCGACTACTGACTAAAGACTACTTCTTTAAAAAGTAACTTAGTTAAGTTACTGACTACTTGCTTTTAAAAGTAACTAAGTTAGATTACTAACTTAGATTACTTAAGATTACTTTCAGCAGAGGCTGATCCCCCGCCCCTATAACATGACTACCAGTTCTGCCAATACTCACTGACATTTGCAAACTTTTTCTTGAAATAGGCTTACATGTTTTTTAAGTAAAAAATAAATAAGACAGTCTTTCTTGACTTTACTTAAAATATAAAAAAAACCTCTTACGTAAAAAAGTAATACATTTTTCATTGCACTGTACTCTTTAATCTTTTGAGTTTGTGTTAGGATGTGTTCAATAACATTAAAACTTATGATGGGATGTGAGAGAGATGCCAGCCCTTCATTACCAGCTATGGGATAATCAGTTCCTCTGCTGGGTTATTTTCAGAGGCCAGCTAAAAGTGGTTTCCATCCATCCTAAGTATGGCATGTCAGTTCCATTTGCGGTAACAAGTGTCAAATCATGACATGAATCAAGGATATCAACTACATTTCTCAGCCTCGTGGTTGGTAAGTATTCTTCTTTCCACCTTTCATCAATAAGTGACACCTGGGAACCTCCATCAATCCATTTCCCGCTTATCCGAGGCCGGGTTGCGGAGGCAACAGGTTCAGGAGAAACCCATACATCCCTCTCCCCAGCGATATTCTCCAGCTCCTCCTTAAAGATCCCCTGGCATTACCCAGATCCCCAGAAGGGCCTGTTAAATGGATTAATTTAAATAGTTCTGGGTCTGCCCCGGGGCCTCCTCCCAATTGAATCTGCCCGGAAAAACCTCCAAAGTGAGGCGACCAGGAGGTATCTAACCAGATCACCGAACCACCTCAACTGACACTTTTCAATGTGGCGGAGCAGCGGCTCTACTCCGAGTTCCATCCAGATGGCCAAGCTCCTAACCCTAACTCTAAGGCTGAGCCCAGCCACCCTCTGAAGGAAACCTATTTCAGTCACTTGTATCTGCAACCTCATTCCTTCAGACACTACTTTCAGACACATCTCATGACCCTAGGTAAGGGTAGGAACATAGATGGACCAGTAAATTAAAAGCTTTGCCATCCTGCTCAACACCCTCTTCACCACAACAGATTGCAGCAGGGCCCTCATTACTGCTGATGAAGCCCTAATCCTATCCATGAAACAAACAGGATTGGTGACAAAGAGCAGCCCTGGTGGAGTCCAACACACACCGTGAACAAGTTCCCTCGGAGAACACGGTCGTAAGCCTTTTCCAAGTCTACGAAACACATCCCAGAAAGCAAAAAGACTTGCACTGCCTTCTAAACGGATCCGGAAAACAGGTCCGCCTTGGAGTCCACTTGCACACCGCACCTGATCCTATTCGGACCCGCGCACAAAACAGCATCTCCGCAATGGAAAGTTGAAAAGACTTGAAGACACATGATCGATCTTGCGATCTGATTGGTTCTAGCCTCATCTGTAATATCGATTTGTAGGCAAAATCCTTTAAACAATGCTTCCCTTTGGGGACTCTGTAGGCTGACTCATTGTTGTCTGTTCTTCTGGCAAGGCAAGGCAATTTTATGCGTAGAGCATAATTCGTACACAAGGCAATTCAAAGTGCTTTACAGCTACATAAAATCACAAGAAGGTCAATAAAATCATTCCAAAAAAAACATTTAAAATAATCATTAATTCATTCATTTAAAAGTGAAGAGTGCAGATAAAATACTTTCAGGTGTCATATGCACAGCTAAATAGAACTGTTTTCAGCCTGGATTTAAACATTGTCAGAGTTGAGGCCTGTCTCACATCTTCTGGAAGGCTGTTCCAAACTGAAACGAGCATAAAACCTCTGCCTCTCACGATGGTGCCATCTTTGTGAAGGTGTTCAACTCATGGGAAGGTTTCCACACGTGCATGTAGAGTGAGAAGAGGAAGGAGGCTAAACACTGTGTTCAGTATGATGGGGGGCCGGTGACACTGCATCCTTGGTGGACCTGTCAGCGCTTTTTTTTTTTCAAGTGTGTTAGAACACATTATTAAAGGCACTTCATCACCACCGGAGTCAGGGCCACTGGCCGGTATTCATTCAGGGACCTGTTTATATTGTTGTATGTAAATTATGTCTGTACCGATAGAGCTGCTGCCTGTCTTGGCCAGGAAACTCTCATAAAAGATATTTTAAACCATGAGTTTTTTTTGGTTCAATAAAAGTTCTTAAAAAAATCCCAGCCACGACGGTTGCATATTCATGATAGATAATTACGTGTCATATTTTCACAAATGAACAAACAAACCATGAGTTAATTTTTTTGGAAGAAAGTAGTCTCAAAACATATTAACTTATGACCCAAGGTGTGCCTTTAAGACGGAAATGTGTCTTGTGGTGTTCATCCTCGATTTCAAGCATTTTTCAAAATAACAAAATTGTTCTACAAATGGTTAAAGAAAACAAGATTATACTGTTTGTGTTGCCCTGAGATGAACTGGCGATCTGTCCAATGTTTCACCCAGTGGCAGCTTGGATGAGCTCTAGCAGTCCAAATCCCCCGTCAACCCCCCAAACCTAAAATGCTCTAAAAGCATGAAAAAGATACTAATAATAATGAAAGCACATTTGATTTTAAGACTAATACTTGAAGCATTTATGATCATCAATAACAAGAGATAGAATGCAGATCTGGTTCTTGTTTGTGGATTTTCTCTTTGTGCATCCTTAAGTGTCCAAATTTGAAAATTACAATGAAAATTATATTTCATATTATTTTTATGTTCTCTATGACATAAAAAGATCACAAAAATATCGAATGACATTGTAAAAAGAATAAAATCTTTTTGAAAAATCATAATGAAAAAATCCCAGGGGTCAATATGAAAATGTATCCTTAGTGAAGCATAAATGGAAACCTGCTTTAAGGCAGAACATTTTTCTTTGTGACTGAAGTTATCCAAAGAGCACAATTTGATTAAACTGACATTAAGTAGAAAACCAGTCTGCAGCGTAAAATCAGCCTCCTGGTGTACTGTGACTTGAAGGCTTTTCCACCAATCTAAAACCTGGAGAGGGTCAAACTGGGAAGGTCAGTGATAATGACTGTGAAACACTCCAAATCATGCTCTTTCAGACTTTCGGAAATATGGACAGTGCCCTCAGCATAGTAGTTATTTAGGTTTAAGGCACTGGAGAGCTCCTCTCAATCAGCAGCAGTGGTTAGGATGGATCATCCGAATTAAGACCTCAGCCTGAGAAATATAACTACAAACAAAGCTCTAAAAACACTTTGTCAGTTTTGCTCCACAAGAGAAAACCAGTTGAGATAACACCACCCCTGAGAAGGCTTCTTACAGATGGAAAGGAAAATGCTGTAAGTATTGCATCTGCCTGTGAAGAAACGTTCAATAATAAAGTTCTCCTTGATATCAGAGACCCCTGAAGGAGACATTGCATAAAAAATATGCACCTTTCTCTGTACTTTTTTTTAACTATCACATATACTATCACGTAAAAAGAAAAGCAGACTGGGCATGCTGACTAGAGGAGAGGGAAAAAAGAGAAAGGGTGGAGAAGAGAAAGAATCCCACTGAAAGACAAAATGAAGGAACAGGGGTGAGAGGGGGGGGGGGGTTGCTGCTGCAGACTCACTGCTCAATGTTGCTCCCCACTGTTAGAGGAAATGACCAGGTGACACTGACATGACTGACCTTTTTTTGTGTGTGTGTGTGTGTGTGCCTCCTATTGTTACAAAAAAGGTCAGAGAAACACGTTGCATTTTAACATGATCTCCCTGATACCATCCAACAGTGACATTCTATATACTTATGCCTTGTAGAAACAATTATATGCTTTGAAATTACTCGAAAGACACTTTAGATCATCATTGCATTTAACTGGGCTCTTCCAATATGCCCATGTGCCATATGGCCCTATATAAATATGACGGGTGGATCTGAAGATCTGTTCTCAGTTGCCAATTCTACTTGAACAATTAACGATGAACTCAGTGGCAGCTTAAAGCCCAGGAATACAGCAAATGATCCACGCTGACAGCAACAGATGAAGAGAAACTGGTGGCAGCTTGTATATTTAAGCAGATGAAGCAATACTAAATATATAAAAACTCACGGCGGGAAATGCAACACATAGGGATTCAAACTTTATGTGTACATTTATGGCTAGCAGTGATCTGTTTTTGTGATTGGTCAGATGATGTTTTGTCCCAGGTTTTGAAGCTGTGCTAATGCTTTAAGAATCAATTCTACTTGATTCATGTAACGTTGATAGACAGGTTTTTGGACCAGTTTTTTAGTTCAAAACTTTCTCTAGTTCTTTTGAAATTAGAGAGTGAGAGTTACAGAGAGAGATTTTCTTTGTCCCCTGTTACATTTACATCATTATGCACACAATGATGTAAATGTAATGAGAAAAAGATCTTTCTGTGGTAATTGATGAAGATGTAGCTCAACATATCAGGCTACGACTTTTGATTCTTTGCTGATTATTTTCTTGGTTTATTGATTCAGAATCTCATTAAGTTACATCTGAGCCTGGTAATAGCTCATCACAATGTTTGCTTTGTCCAAACAAAAGGAAAGAAACCAAAGTGATGACAGAAATGGCAGCAAATTCACACATTTTTAGAACTGTGAAAATGTTGGTACATTTACACGAATGACAAATAACTTGAATCATATCAAATGTAGCTTCTAATTAAAACGAGTACTCCAGCTCTACTTTCATATAATACTCAATCTTTAACAAGTTGTATAATATTCTATGTGCATATTTTCAAAAGTGGCTGTGGCACTGCAGGCAGAGTGGTGGTTCTCCAACTGGAAAGTGTCATTTGCTGTTCGATCTTTGTCATGTCTAGATGTCAAATTGTCCTTGAGCAAGACAATAAATGCACATTTCACCCGATATGCTCATTAGTGTGTGATTGTTGAGGAAAAAGTGCTGCATACTGTATAAAACATGCAGTCTATTCAATAGAAAGCACTGTAAGAGTGTATGTAAATGGTTGGATGAGAAACCCATTGAAAGGGGATTTGCAGAACAAAGAAAAGGATGAATTTGTGTGAAATAAGTGCAGACTATATACCAAATACCATATGCCAAAACTGTCAGATAAATGAAGTAAAGTAAGACGAATATTTTCACAAAAAAAAGAAAGTGTGGTGAAACACAAGTATGTCAATTTTGTAGTTAGGGATGTACTTACAAATGAATTTGAAATTTCCATTTAAATTAAATGGAATTTAAATTGAAAAGTGCAAATGGTTAAGTCTGGATGTGTCTGTCCATAACAGTACACAATTACATTTTTTTCAGCACAGTGATCTACTGTTTCAGCACTTATATACTTCACTATGCTACTATAATCCCCCAAAAAAGATAAATATATAAAATAGATATATATCAATCTATTTTCAGGGTATATTCATTTATTACAGTTATATTACATAAAAGTCAATAAAAAATATGGTGGTATAATGGTGAATTCACACAGAACTTTCTATCCAGGTTATAAATCTCAGTAGCGGCGCACTCTGATCATTTTGGAACTCCTGTATTGACTTTTTTTTCCCCCAATCCGAACAGATTTTATTTAAAAGCATTTGATATGACTGAGATGAAATGAGACCTTTGTTAATCCCATATTGGGATTTTTTTGCAAAAGATATCACAAATACTTCAAGTGGGAAAGGAATGTGAAAGCTAGATAGTAGGATAATCCTCCTCAATGACGGATGGATCGAGAGATGGACTGTTGTGTATTTATTGATGGACTCACACATCTGGACATAAACAGGACCGGCCTCTTCATAGTCTTGATCAAGTATGTCAGTCATGGCCTGTTGCTGCTGAGTTACCCCATGTTTTATTTATTAATTTATGTATTTATTTATTCTTGTTTATTTCAATCTTTTACATTTTTTTAAAACAATTGTTTATGTTTTTCTGTTTCTTCCTGTGCAACAGCACTCTATGTAGCATCGGACTACATTTGAACAATCCTGCCTATGACTTGAGGAGGCTTAAGCTGAAAACATCTGGATTCTTTCTAACCTTCAGCACCCTTAGTTCAGACTCTGACATTGACATTGCTCAGTTGTTCAAAAGCATAATTCATAAACAGTGTAATTCTGTAAGTTTCCTCCCCATGAGTCTCCTTCATAACATCCTCTTCATCAAACCGTAGCCTGCCTGAGTGTGAGAGGTCTCTACACATGCAGGAGCTGCATTAGTTTATGATGAAATCTTCTCGGGAGAGACAGAGGTAATGAGTTATATGCCTCCTTGGTGTTGGCATTAAACAAATCCAGAATTGTATTGTCTCAGGTGATGTATTGAGTGTGTGTGGGCAGAGCTGAGGAAGGAGAGGTATAATTAAAGTTGTAAGCAGAGGGGGATGCCGTGTCTGCAGCCAGCTCGGAAGTGAGTAGATGACATCACAGGCTCCTTTACCTCTTACAGTTCCCCTTTATTTTTTAATAAGATATTATAATAGCAATACTTGCTTAATGCTCGTCTAGTGAAATAACCATTGCTGATAATACTGAGTTACAAATAAGATGGGCCTCTAAAATAACAATGACATGACATGACTAATTTTTTTTAGCCTTATCATGTTGGTAAACAAAGCCACGCTTACAGCAGTGATAATACAAATGTTATAAGAATTCACCGTGTTCCTTGTCCGCTTACTTTCATAGTTTATTGACCTGCATCTGAATCCTCTTGGATGAAAACGGTATGAATCACTACAATTCAAGTTTGGAGGCTGAAACTGTTGTTCAATGATGCTGGACGACGAAAACCGAAACACTCTTTCAATTTTCTTTTCATATGAGTTCTGTATATCAAAAGTACTTAGTAAACTTGCAGGAAAACATCAGGGTTTTGGTTAGTACTTTACAACATTAAGCACAAACCTCTTCTCCATTTGTCGGGTTGCTATGGAGAATGTGAATGTGAAACTGCATGCATACTTGGTATATGAATATTTGAATATTTGACTTCCATTTCAGTTTGCCTAACTACCCAACATGTCAAAATATTTTGAGAAAGGCATCCTTTGTGTGCTGAAAATTGATAACAGGAGTTAATCTTAAAGGGATAGTTCGCCTCTTTTGACATGAAGCTGTATGACATCCCATATTAGCAATATCATTTATGAACATTGACTTACCCCCTGCTGCGTCCAGTGAACCGAGTTCCAGCTGAGTTTTGGCGTTGACGAAGGTAGTCCGGCTAGTTTGCTAGGATCCAGGAAATAAAGCGTCTTGCTTCTCAAAACAATATGCGTTCAAAAGAGTAATACATTTGCATCACAAAATCGTCCCTCCAGAAAAAGTCAGACCTCACAATCAACTCTTGTGAGCGTACCTGTAGGATTTGGCTGAGTGGTGAAAGGAGGAGGCTGGACTCAAGACGTCATCTGGTGCTTGACTTTTATTCAGGTTCACCGGTAAAGTAACATTTGCAGTTGAACAAAGGTGCATTGTGGAAAAAAAATAACAAATCGGAAAAACTAAGGCAACTAACAACAAAAATCTTCCACAATTAACCAACATGAACTTATCAGTCACATAACTTAACGCCAGGCCCTTAGCTGTTGGGCTCTAGCACTGATCTTTCCAGGCCCAAACTGCACACCACTGTCTGTCTCCCGAGGAGCTGGGACTTCAGGATTTACACTGGAAGCCTCTCCTACAAGTAAAACCAACATTAAGTAGCAGTCATTCATGTCCCACAAACACATTTATACCGTAAAACATTTGCATGAATATAAATTAACCATGTAGAATTGACATGACAATGAAATACTCATATTCACAACATTCCTAAGTCTACTGAATGAGCATTCTTTTAACATTACCAGAAACACCCCTTGTAGTTTCGTACTATTGGTACATCCCATCTTCTTGCTCTATAAAAGCACTGGGACACTTCTCATTCTGATTTATATGCCAGTCAAGGAAACTTCGTACAGGTGAGACAAGGAAACAACATATGCAATAATCCAAACATCCATAGAAAGGTTTAAAAGTGACCTAACATGTCTTGCAACCTTTAGTAAGCTTTATCTGTGTGTGCGACTTATGAGCAACATACTTATCAAAAGGCACGGTCTACACCCTGACAGTACCTGTATCCAACATGGCTGTGGATCTCCAGTTGAAATTGCAGAGAAATGTGTCATAATGAAGATATAGACAGGAAGGTTTTGCTCTCCATCACTTTAAATTACAGCCCAAGTCTCCATTTTTGTCAAATGCTCAGTCTTATTGAGATAAAAGCCGCGTGCAGAAACTATGAAAAGAAATATAGCACTTAATGTCATCTCTCACACCCTCAGGGGCCCTTGAGGGACCCTGGAAGCCACTTTAACCACAGGTGTCTCCTGACTCCTTCTAAATCACACCATCAATAGCTTTCTTTGCTCCTTGGGCAGCCTCTTACAGTGTGAAGTTAGAATACACGGACATGCACACACTGTGAACCCCGAGGCTATTCTATTGGTATGCAGACGGTGGATCTCATTTTAAGCAGAGTTCTCACTCACTATCCCTGAGACCTAACCCAGCAGTACTGTTCTGCAGCTCCCTCTCACTACGTGTGTGTGTGCGTGTCTTTGTGAAGATTTGACTGTGAGCTGCAGGTCAGCAGTAATCACAATGTTCAGGAGGTTCCTGCAAACAGTGTTGTGCTACACACAAATAAATGTAACAAGAAACAAAAGTGATGCTGTTACACTGGCCCTGGATCTGCTACAACAAGACAACCAACTCAAGCTAGTCTCATGGAGGACACATACTGTAAACTGAATGGATTTTTCTTTTGGTTTATTCTTTTTAGATTACAGGTTGAGTAGAGCAGCCCCCCCTCCTCGTTGTGGTCTCGATCGTCTCCATGATGTGGTTGCATGGAAGGGCAGTCACGTCTATTGTCTATTTTTTTGGGGGGGGGGTAAATCACCACAGAAGAGGCCGTTATAATGGATCTAGGCGATTTTTAGAACATACAAATTAACTTTAAATACAAATTAAATTCTAACGAGGACTTCAGCATCAGTGACTTGAGAAGCAGCTGGAGCTGTATTTTCCCTCCCCCCCTTCCGAGTTGAGAAATTGATATTTCTCTGAATTATAAAATTAACCACAATTAATTCATAGCTTTGAAAGGTGTTGCAAAAAATTATACTTCTGTCAAAGTGTTTTTTTTTTTTTTTTTAATCTACTTTAATTGGGATTGATCGCATGACTGCCTGAAGTTAGCTGCAATTAAATCACAAATGTATTCTGTTTAGTTATATGTTCAAATGTTTCCCAATGAAAAGCATAAATGCAAAAGCTTCTCAGTCTGAACATACTGTTACTATACCTGCCAAATCCTTGACTTATGAGAAGAAGGCAGCATTATTGACTATGTTCTGACGTGTGTTAAGAAGTTCTATGCTGGTGAATGTGTCCAGACAAAGGTGCTGAAATAACTTTTACTTATTATTAGTCATTAAAGGTGGCTCCAGGTATCAGCTAACTCTTGTTTAATGCTGCCCACTGTGTTGAGTATATCAGAAATGGAAATGAATATCCAGCTGATGCAATGGAGGTGTGGTCTCTGTAGATATTACAATACTGCTAGTGGAATTTGCTTATCTGCTGGCGGTTAACATTTTGTGGTTTTTAATCGCTCTGGTGCCGTCGTGTCGTACATTTGAACTGCGGCTGTCTCTAGCAGAGAGAGCGAAACCTAGCAGGGATCTTTGCCTGGAAGCCAACACTGTTTGTGTCACAGCTTTGGTGTTAGTTTTGTACCTGGCTTGCTTGTTATACCGCTGGCGAAAACTAAACTCCAGTGTAGTTTTAACTTTCTTCTTCCTGATTTGTATTGCATCAAGAGAAAAAAAAACTAACTTTAAAGCCCTGTGGATCAGAAATAAATTATCAGTCATTTTTAAATGTGCATTAAAATAATTTTGTATTATGTTTTAAAGCTTTAATTCTAACAGCACTGGCAAAAAAGAGTTGATTAATTTATTGATTATACAAACATGTTGTTGAACATCATTCAGATATTCAGACTTTCAAATTTTTCTCTCATAATTCACTGTTCTGTGTAAAAAAAACTGTAGAGTGAACCAGAATGTTATT
The DNA here is from genome assembly GCF_027942865.1 of Odontesthes bonariensis. Lineage (NCBI taxonomy): Eukaryota > Metazoa > Chordata > Actinopteri > Atheriniformes > Atherinopsidae > Odontesthes > Odontesthes bonariensis. Next base: position 26,217,655 of record NC_134525.1, on the reverse strand, counting down.
ATTCCATTAAGCTTAAATTAACACATTCACCTATCAGAGTAACTGTACAATACAAATGCAATAATACTATTCAGTATCTATTACTATATTGAAAACCTGTCAAAATTGATTCACATTTGAGAAGCTGCTACTGTGGGTTTTTTATTTTATTTGTTTATTTGTGTGTGATTCCCCTCCTCAGTTCAAACTAAAACGATGATGGTACTGAAAATACACCTCGAGCAATCTCCCGTATTGCAGTTTGATGCAATGGCTGGTTTTGTTACCTTCTTCTTATAACCGCGTTACATCTCGCTTGAGCAGCAATCAGGACAACAATAACTACAAAGATGCTCACTTTAACAACAGCATCAGTCAGCAGTCTTTTCTGAGTGCTGCCTTTTGTTAAATGTGAAGCAGAGGGTAGATTCAGTGCCACGTAATACTCGCTACACATCCATTACGGAAGCATTTTGAGTTTTCCTCCCTTGTATTGGCTTTTGTGATGCATATGAGGTCTATTATGTACGGAAAGTGAATGTATTGGATGGGGAGTGGATTTTAATAATGGTCCCATGTGTTTGACACAAGGGAGGGCTACTTCCTTTGAGGACAGTCTTCAGGGTAATGCTGCCCCACTCCCCCACCCCTCCCCCTCCCTCTTCCTCTTCCCCTGTTGCTCTGTTATCTCACCCTCTCCTCACTTGATATTAAGGCAACAGGGAGGATTATGCTGAGAGACAACAGGGAAAAAGCAAAAAGCAATTTAGCTTGATGGAGGGATGGTGGAGAGAGAGGGGAAGAGCAATGCAGGGTGAAGCGCTTGACTCCAGTCATCACATTTCTACTTTCTTTTCTCTTCAATGTTGACAAAATTTTCTGCAAGATTACACATATAATCGTTTATGCATTTATTTCAAGGATTTCAAGGATTTCTGATGTTGAAATAAATGCAAGAACCCCCCCCCCTTGTCTCTGTGCTGATAATGTGGAGTCAGAGGGGCATCGTACTTTACAAACTGAACAAGGGCCAAACATTGCCTGATCGTTACCTTCATTTTGTTGGAAATTGCAACTATAGCCACTTTTACACACGCCTCTGAGTCCTGAAATGTTCTATAGATGTTCCACAGTGGCAGTATGTGTGAATGCGAATGTCTGCCTCATTTGTTCTGGACACCCTGCGGAGATTTTCCACCTAAGCCCATAATAAAATCTTCAGAACATCAGCAAGTGAGACAGCATGCGTGCGTCACAATAAAGGCACAGAATGTGTGATATGCTAATGTTTTTCATTGCATATTGTTTTGTTTAATGAAGCATTCTGGTGACTAGATGCTAAACTTTGCACATGTTTCAATTAAAAGTTTAGGCTAACCAAATGTTTTTTTTTTTAATTTTCTACTATCTCTATTTCTGGGTACTCCAGCTTCTTCCCACAATCCAAAAACATGCATGGTAGGTTAATTGGGGGTTCTAAATTGATCCTAAGCGTGAGCATGCATGGGTTTTATCTTGTTTGTCTCTATGTGATCCTGTGATGGATTAAGCGTGTACAGAAAATGGATAGATGGATGGATCTTTTTATATCCTCAACCTCTGCAGCAAAGTCAAAGAGTAAAATCTTATCGGACAATATAGCATTGTATGGCAGCTAAACTTGAATTTGTTTCTCTGTGGTGTAACCACACCCTCCATACCTCCTGGAGAATTTCAATAATGATAATAATCATCATCATCATCATGAGAAACTTGATTTATGTGCCACTTTTCTCAACAAGAATGCTACAGATGAAAATGAAATCACATTAAAACAACTCAGTACAACAAATCAGTACGACAATATAAAATCCAATAAAATTTCAGGCAGGTTTGACGATTGATCAATAAGAAACAAAATCAGAAAAATCAAGTAAAATGCAGGAATGGCTCTCCTATAAAAGTACGAGTTAAAATGAGACAATGACTCTGCTGACATGTACTCGCCACACTAGAATGTGTCATAGATACTAACATGTCTACTGCACATTCTTGTGTTGGATCATATTGCTCACGGTTAAGTTGTGAAAGTGGCAAAAACTCCATTCAAGAAATGATTACCGGCCACGTATGACCCATGACTTATGATGTGTTAGCGAGTTACTGAGTCAAATCATTTTTGAATGAGCTTCATGTTCAGAACAGCAATATTTCAACCTCACAATCTTATGATCTCAGTTTGGCAATACATGCTAACTAAGACATTCAAAACAATGCTAAGAATCGTTGAGAAGTCCATTTCACTCTGTTTCCATTTTAGGTGTGGAAACCAGTGTTGGTCAAGTTACTTTTAAACAGTAATTAGTTACAGTTACTAGTTACAGCTCTCAAAAAGTAATTGAATTAGTAACTCAGTTACCACATTGTAAAAGTAATTAGTTACTCAGCAAAGTAACTGTGGCGTTATTTTTTATGTTTTATAACGCTGTTACCTTCTATAACATCTTTAACATCAAATACGTTTATATTAACTGATTGAAGAATAAAAACACTATATACAGTAATTTAGAACATTTGCTATTTATTTAAACTCAATATATTGCAGCCTGCCATATGAAAAGTAATTAATTAGATTACTCCGTTACTGGAAAAATAACGCTGTTACACTTAAACGCCGTTACTCCCAACACTGGTGGAAACCAAAGAGTATGTGTGTGTGGGACAGCGACCTTGCCTTTTTTTTTTTTCCACTTTCACTGGCTTCTCCCAGAAGTTTCCCAAATTTTTGCAGCTACTTTTTCTCTTCTTTTTGGCATCTAAAGATTTTCTCCTTTGAGTGTAGACAGGCACTCAAACCTGCACTTTACCAATGCAGGTCAAGTGAGGAACACTGCAATTAACTCATTCTTTTGTTGTTGTTTTTTGTTGTCTGTGATGAATCTCTTTCATTCCCAGTTTAAATTCCAAAATGTTGAAAAAAAAAAAATAATAATTCAAAACTGTGCAAACCAAATCTTTAAAAAGTGTTAGTTATTCAGTTAATCATCATCATCATCTCAACTTGTGGAAAGAGTAATGAGGAATAAAAATAGCTAGTAAACATGCCTACTAAGTCATTAGTTATTTACATGTATGAATTCTTGAATAATCGAGTCATAAAGTAGAGTGTAGAGAATTGACTCGTATCACAGCCAATAAAAGAAACTTCTCCTAATTTTGGTGAAATGTCGGCGTGAACTTCTTCTTCTTTACTTGTTGTAAAGTATCATTTGAACTTACCACAATAAGCTTAATTAACTGATGAGGACATTTATTTCAGTCATTAAACAACATGAGGAAAAAGTAAATAACATGTGTTCAGTTGTCAAGGACTCCATTTAGATATCACTTTAAACATCTATCTCCTCGAAGTCCACGTTTCATCCTTCACTGTCAGGTGCTTAGAAGTGTGACTTTCACTGATTCCTATTTAGCATCTAAAGCTGGAGTGGCATGATGGGTGTGATTAAATGCAGAATCAGATATGGATCTTGTCATTAAAGATTAGACCTGCAGTGAGGATAGACATTTCCTTTTAGCACGTTTTTAACACTTTTATCAAAATCCCATCAGAACTGAATGACCAAATTGGGACAAAGACGAACATTTGAAAAGAAATAAAGTCTCTTTTTCTTGCTGTTAAAATGTCCTCGATAGCATTGCCATAGACAATGGACAACATTATTTCCAATACCTTTCTCATAAGTCTCCTAACTCAAAACAATCTGGACAGGTCAGGAAAGCAGACAAACAACCTGACTAATAAACCAAGAGGAAGGAGACAGAACCGGCTGGCTGAGAACTATCAAGTTTGATTATCAGGCTCTTAGCCCTGATGCCCTTCACCTTTTCCCTGCCATTCATCCAGGCTGTTTTCTTAATGAAAACCTTGTGGCTGAGCCCGTTCCGGATCTATCTGTAGGGAAGGAGTCGTAGCTGGTCAACAGTGATGCTGATCAATACCCTGCAGAGAAGACAAACAGAGCCCCAGACTCTCAGGGCTTAATAGGAGAGAATAGGACCGAGAGAAGACTGAGCAGAAGTGTGCTTTTAAAGCCTGGTAAAAGAGTGAAAAAACACAAGACGAGAATAGGTGCAAGAGGAGAGTGGGGAACTGAAGAGAGAATTATGTCTAAAAGGCTCTAAGTGGTCGCTAAAGGTTACTGGTCGTAGCCCAAAATTAAATCAATGAGAGAAAGAGACTGTTTTCACTTACAATACACTCCCCATTGACTTATGGCTTCGAAGTGTAAGTCCTGTGAAAAACTAATGTTTAATGGTTGTGTTTCAGGAAATCTTCTTTTAGGTCTTATTACAGAATTCAAGTTCAATTTTAAGAGTTTAGTAACTCAGTGACTTCCAATTGAACAGATTTCCCATTTGAACTACCATCCGTATCCAGCTAAGAGATTATGTTATATCTTCAGTCAAAGATCACATGAAGTTTGTTGATATTTTCAGGTTGTTTGCATGTAAAACATCTCCCCGTACATTTTCACTAATGCTCTGTGGCTCTCTCTCACTCTGATAACGTCACTGCTACTTTCTCTTGGCGTAACACATAAATGCAAAGGTAAGTTTTTAGGGTCAGTTTTCTACTATGCCTCAATAAGGAGGCACTAGAATATGAAACCTTGTTCAAACAAAAGATCACTCCACTAGGAGGAAAAAGCAAGAACGCTATAAAACTTAAATTATGCTTTATCAAGACTATCTTATTTAAGTTATACAAAAACAAAAACTCTCTTAGCGAGGATTTGGTCAAAACAATGGCTTGGTACATGGACTATGGCTATTCAAAGGCGAGAGTGAAGCATGTTAGGACTAACAAACACGACACACTGGCACAAGACAAGGGGAGACGCAGACTATTATACACACAGGGTTACGGGGAACAGGTGGAATCATTCATGCGACAATCAGACTGGAACACGAGAGGAAGAGCAAGTGACCTAAAACGAGAGGAGAGTTAATCTTTCAAAATAAAACAGGAAATGACGAGACATGACATGGAGACGAGACAAAAAACCCGCTTGACAGTATTACTAGACTTTTTCTCAACTTCTGCAACTTTACCTGTCAGTAAATATTGAACTTGCATCTATAACATTGCAAGTTGGAAGCACTTTGGGATATTTCTTCTTATTGTGTGACCCTGTGCATGTGCATGTGCATGTGTGTGTCAACAGGTGCCAACCTGGATGGGTTAAAAGCGAAGGACACATTTCGTGTGTATGTATGTATGCATGACAATCTGATCTGATCTGATTTTCCTTGTTGCATCATTGGGCTCTCCAGATTTTTTACTCTTAGTTGCATAGAATAACTTGATTGAAGTCCTAAAGAATTATAAAGGTAAGGGATCGTCTAATGAGCTCAGAGTATTGGAGCTTTCAAGCTTTTGTGTTGAAATCTCCAAAATTCTGATTTTATGTCAGGGACCAATGACAACATTAACAAACTCCAACAATCATTGTTTGTCATTTCCTCAACACTGTAGTTGTTTTACAGGTCAATTTGACACATTCATCAACAACAAAATCATTCTGGTAAAATCCAATGCATACACAGCTGACATGGAAGTACAAGAATTACAAAAATACCACGTATTCTATCATTTTGTTGGTCCTTAACATATATTTTGTCTACCAGAGTTGTTTTTTTCGTAGAACAGTAAGAGGGAATTTTCCAAAGTAAGAAGAAATCTGTCTAAAATTTAACATGCAACAAAGATCAATTTTCACAAAATGTCAAATCTCTGTTTTTTTTATTAGCCTCCAAAATATTAAAAAAAAAAAACAACCTGTCATCTAAACCAAACCTGAAATAAAAAGATGCAACATCATACATCATATGCAATTAGGTGATAGTTCCTATTGTGCTTAAACCTTACCACAGATGTTTTTTTTTTGAATAGATCTTAATCACCAAAGTCCAGTTTCTGTCCTTTTTTCTCATGTGTGATTTTTCTTGTGCAAAACGCATTTTGGAATAATGAGCCTGCTTTGTCCTTATTTTGTGTCAGACTCTTGTTTCAAACAGGAGCTCCTCCCTGCAACAAATAACAGAGGACTGCTTCCTGCAATGCACATAACCATTCATATGCCTTTTGTTTGGTGGCAGATGGCGTTACAACAATTGTAACGATGATTATTATCATTCCAAACAGCGAAAGCTGCTGGAACTCTATTGTATTTGTTTGTATTTTTGTTATCATTAATGTCTTTATCATATCACACAGTATATAATTGTTACTCTGTTTGGAACACCTGGGTCTGGGGACCAAACCATATGTGTTGTAAATAGTGATGGAAAATGATGGGGTCTGAAAATCACTCATGTCAGCCATAGTGGTTGCTATCATAAATGCATTCTTTTAAGTCACACATGAACTGTAAATGTCATATTCATTAGCATTTATTAGCGGATAAACTACACACCTGTCAAGATACAACAGACACTTTCCTAACGAATCGGGGACTACATCTGCTATATCTAAACATTAGGAGTCTATTACCCAAGATTAATGAGATCAGATTTCTCTGCAAAAATAACAAAGTGGGACTTTTAAGTTTTTCTTAAACATGGCTGGATGAATCAATAAAGGACGCTGAAATCGAAATAGAGAACTACTACTTAATTAGGAAGGATCGTAACAGAAAAGGAGGGGGCGTCTGTATATATTTAAGATCGAACATTTGTTTTAACCAAAGAGACGATATATATGAGGACCAGATTGAAGCTTTGTGGGTAAACATTTTGCTGCCTAAGAGCAAGCCAATATTAGTGGGCGTTTGTTACCGGCCTCTGGACCAGACAAATTTTTATGACCTGTTGGATAATGTATGTTCGAAATGCTTGGAGTTTATAAATTCGGAAGTAATCATGTTGGGAGATTTTAATACGGATGTTGTCAGAGACGAACTTTCAATGTCTAAAGCTCTTTTGCAGTAGCCACAGCCTACATCAGCTGATTGAAGAACCCGACACGTGTTTGCATTTCTACTCAAACCACGATTGATCTTATTTTAGTTTCTGAGAAATCAAGAATTGTAAATAGTGGGGTAATTCACTACGGTTTAAGTGACCATTCTATGATTTTCTGCACTAGGAAAGTAACGAAAACAGTGTTTAATGCTCACAATACCATCAAAATTAGATCTACAAAGAGGTATAGCAAAGAGGCACTTACAAACTGTTTAAATGAAGTAAACTGGACATCTGTGATGCAATGTAATGTGTAGCTTGGCATTTTTTTTAAATTATTATTTTTGCAATGCATAGACAAGATCGCACCTTTTAGAGAAGTAAGAGTGAAACAGAGAACAGAACCATGGATAAATGATGGGATACTGGAGGCCATAAGGAGCAGAAACAGATTATATGATCAATTTAGGAAAAATAAGGATGATGAGAGTTGGATAGAGTATAAGAAAAGGAGAAATGAAGTGAATTGACTAGTGGATTGTTCTAAACGAACCTATTTTAATGAGAAAATTACAGAGTATAAACGCAACCCTAAAAAGCTATGGCAGTCATTGAGAGAGTTGGGATATAATAAGAGGCTGAAAACCAAAACATGTAATATTAGTCTAGATCTTGGCAATATGATTATTTCAGATAAGGATAAAGTAGCAGACAGTAACACGTATTTTTCAACAATTGCTAGCAAGCTGGTTGAAAAGCTTCCTGTCACGTCTAAACAATATGAAGAAAGTAACGTTTTTGATCTCTATTCCCAGCAAGGGGTTCTGCCAAATGCATTCAGTTTAGACAAGGTACCAGAGGCAGATGTACTTATAAAACTCCAAAAGTTAGATGGCTCTAAAGCTACAGGTCTTGATAACATTCCATCTCGATTCTTGAAAGGTGCTGCGGAGAACAACACTCCAAGTGTTACACACATCATAAACTTATCTATTGAAAAGGGATACTTCCCTAAAGATCTTAAGCTGGCAAAAGTGATCCCACTTTACTATAGACCAGTGTCCATACTGAGCACAATTTCAAAGCTGATTGAGAGATTAGTTTTTGAGCAGGTAAACAAATATCTCTTATCTCATAACTTACTATACGAACTCCAATCAGGATTTCGTAAATCACACTCCACCGACACATGTCTATTGTATCTAACTGATTATATTAGAAAGGAGGTTGACCAGGGCAAGTTCTGTGGCATGGTTATGCTGGACTTGCAAAAGGCGTTTGATACTGTAGACCATGGAATTCTTCTTACAAAACTGAGGGCTATAGGTTTTAACAACACAGCAATAAAATGGTTTGAGTCATATCTGATGAATAGAGAACAAGTGGTCGATGTTGGGGGAACTTTATCCCAGCCACAAACTGTACAGTGTGGGGTCCCCCAGGGGAGTGTTTTGGGCCCTCTCCTTTTTCTTTTATATAATAATGATCTTAAATCAGTCTGTTCATGTGAATTATTTTTATTTGCTGATGATTCTGCACTTGTGTTTTCACACAAGGATAAAAACATGGTTGAATCAACATTAAGTATCGAGCTTTCTAATGTCAGCAAGTGGTTATCATTTAATAGGCTTTCTCTTCATCTGGGAAAAACCGAGTCCATCTTGTTTGGGTCTAAAATGAAGTTGAACAAAAGCCAAGGTTTCAAAATAATAGCTGGTGACACTGCACTTAATGCCAAGGACTCTGTCAGCTATCTTGGGTGTGTACTGGACAACCAGTTGTCTGGTGCTGGTCAAGCCCAGAAAGTAATCACTAAGGTTAATCAACGAGTGCGTTTCCTGGCCAGAATTTCCAAGTATTTGGATCAGAAGGCTTTGTTAACCCTAGCAAGTGCTATAATTCAGCCATATTATGATTATGCATGTTGCTCCTGGTACAATGGCATTATTAAATATCTTGAAAATAAGCTCCAGACCTCACAAAATAAATTAGTAAGGACCATTATGGGACTGCCTCCAAGAACTTACCTTGATCCTCACCACTTTAATAGTTTGGGTTGGTTGAGGGTTGAGGACAGAGTTTCTCAAATTGAGTTGAGCATGGTGCACAAAATTGTAAATGGGGATGTCCCTAAATCAGAATCAGAATCAGAATCGCTTTTGATTGCCAGGTATGTGGACACACACGAGGAATTTGACTCCGGTTACACCTCACTCTCTTTAGTGCAACAATTACAAAAAAAATAGACCAAAAAATAGACATAGAACAAGATTAAATCAGAAGTGCAAATTGGTGCATGGTGCAAGGATGAAACACTGAAGTCCGGTTTTAGCTGTTTAAAGGGGAACTCTGGGGCATTTGAAGCGTGTTTCCATTGCTAGAGGTTGTCAAATAATGATAGTATGACACAGAGAGGTGCGTATCTGCGCTACCTGTGTGAAGATCGCTCTGTCCGCACAGCATGTCATGCGAGGCTAATACGTGGTGGCTAAGGGGCAAGCGCTAACCCCTCCACGTAAAACAACAACTTGCACACTGCAGAAACGTCACACCACTTTATAACCCATCCGACAATAAAGTCACAAGCCTTACCATCAAAACCATATGCATGGTTCTCACATTACTGGCATGGGGACGTTACAAAACAACTTTATAAACAGCATGTCACTCACCGGCTGGTTGTAGGCTCGCGCATGTGAAAGCCCAGAAGAGTCGATGGAGAATAATCCCATATACAAAACAATTATCTTCTCTAGAAAAACTGCGTTCAAGTATTTAAAACATTACAAGAATATTACTGGGCAAGTATTGTTGTAATGTTTTAAATACTTGAACGCAGTTTTTCTAGAGAAGATAATTGTTTTGTATATGGGATTATTCTCCATCGACTCTTCTGGGCTTTCACATGCGCGAGCCTACAACCAGCCGGTGAGTGACATGCTGTTTATAAAGTTGTTTTGTAACGTCCCCATGCCAGTAATGTGAGAACCATGCATATGGTTTTGATGGTAAGGCTTGTGACTTTATTGTCGGATGGGTTATAAAGTGGTGTGACGTTTCTGCAGTGTGCAAGTTGTTGTTTTACGTGGAAGGGTTAGCGCTTGCCCCTTAGCCACCACGTATTAGCCTCGCATGACATGCTGTGCGGACAGAGCGATCTTCACACAGGGAGCGCAGATACGCACCTCTCTGTGTCATACTATCATTATTTGACAACCTCTAGCAATGGAAACACGCTTCAAATGCCCCGGAGTTCCCCTTTAACACAGAGACAGCCTGAGGGAAGAAACTGTTCCTGTGTCTTGTTGTTTTGGCGTACAGAGTTCTGTAGCGCCTTGCAGAAGGGAGGAGTTTAAACAGTTTGTGTCCAGGGTGTGATGGGTCTGCAGAGATGTAACCTGCCCTATAAATACTTAAATAATTTCTTTATCAGAGTGAGGAATGTCCACAGTTACTCCACTAGGGGGAGCTCTACAGACTTTGTTCCACCACGAGTCCTTACTAAGATAGGGAAGGACTCATTTCTATATATTGCATCAAGTTTGTGGAATAAGTTACCAGGTAGTATTAAAATTATTAATAGTTTAGTTGGTTTTAAACGTGCTTTGAAAACCTGGCTTAGAGATCAGTCAGTGTAGGATAGCACTTTCATAGTAATAATTTGTAATTGTGTATGCTATGTAGGTAATGTTGTTTTAAAGTTTTGGTTTGGTCGCAGTGCCACTCTTCCCATTTTAACATCTGGTGCCATTCAACATCTAGGACCACAATGGAAATAAGCTTCAGAGCTTTATTGTGTTATCCTGGCGCTCTGTTTGGCGGACTGGCCATCGGGGATACCGGGGAAATCCCCGGTGGGCCGACGAAAATGGGCCGGCCCGTCACCGGCCCATGTCACACACCGACCAGCCCATTATAATCGTGATTCGGCCCATTCTTTGACAGGTCATCACTGTATGGCACGGAAATGTTGTGTAACACGTTAACACATACTTATCACTAATGCACTGACTGACTTTTATATCACTTCTTTGTGATATGTATTCTCACTCATGGTGTTTATTTTCTTTACTCATGTAATTTCTTCTGTCAGTCTTTTAGGTGTTATTAAATGTCAATCTGTATGTAAATAAAGTTGTATCATTATCATTGTTAATAATAATAACAATAATAATAATGTCAATCAGTCTAGCCTACTCCCATACACACTTGCGCCAGGAGGATTTCACTTGACGTCACTTCCGTATTTTCTAAGCGCGCGAACCTAAGTGGTGGGCAACCGGAGCTGGAGCCCATTGAAAACACTGTTTTGTCTGCCACTTTTTTTTTTTTTAACTGTTTATTTATTAAGATTTTCTCAGTAAGCAAACAATCAAAGATCAATGAGAACATGTCTGAAAGGATAATTGCTACATACATGTACATGAAACAAAACAAGACAAAGCAAAACAAGACATAAGAGAAACTGAAGACAGAAAACCCCACAATAAAACAATAACAAAAAACAAAACAGAAAAAAGTGCATTCACTGCTCATACATGGGATAGGATAGTTTGTGATTCTTAGGTCACACGGTCACATGACCATTTCAGAGGGCCAGGCAATGCGTCCACATAGCTTATGAAGGGGTCCCAGGTTTTATGAAATGTCTGAAGGGAGCCATTTAGCATGCCTCTCATTTTTTCCAGTTTTAAATTCTGCATCATGTCTCTGATCCAATGGCTATGTGCTGGAGAAGTTGTGTTCTTCCATTTAAATAGAATTAACCTTCTAGCCAACAGAGAGGAAAAGGCAAACGCCCTCTGTAGGTAGGCTGGTAAACCATATTGGCCTGAATTAGGAATTATGCCAAAAATTGCAACACAGGGAGAAGGCTGAACATCAAAACCATATATTTGAGAAATGGTATCAAAAAAAGATGACCAGAAATTGGCAAGTTTTGAACAAGACCAAAACATATGGTACAAGGTTGCTGTCGTTTGTTTGCATCTATCACAGATGGGGTTTGTATTAGGGAATATTCTTGCTAGTTTAGCTTTAGAGAAGTGTAGTCTATGTAAAACCTTAAACTGTATCAGGACATGTCTGGAACATATTGATGAAGAATGAACCCTTGTGAGGGCCATTTCCCATTCCTCATCAGAGAGTGAGACCCCCATATCGTTTTCCCATTGTTTTCAAATATGTGAAATAGAAGGACTATATGTCGCCATTATGTGTGTATAAAACATAGAGACCCTACCCTTGCTAAGAAAATTGCCATTCAATAAAGAATCTAGGCATGTGAGGGGTGGGCTGTTGGGAAAGATCTGTACAAAATCCCTAATTTGTAAATAGCAGAATAAATGAGTATTGTTCAGATTAAATTTCTGGGACAGTTGTTCAAAGCTGGCAAATGTGTTATTAATGTACATGTCCCCAATACAATGTATACCCCTTTCATACCAGGTTTGAAAACTCTTATCAAGTAAAGATGGTTGAAAAAGATGGTTATTCACTACAGGTGAATGTATGGAGATCTGCTGAATACCTAAACTTGTCTTAAATTGTTTCAGAATATGTAGAGATTGCATAACAACTATGTTTCCTTTGATTTTTTTCACAAGTTGTGGCAAAGATGAACAAAGTAGGGCCGGAAGTGAATTTGTCTGCCACTTTTTTGCCCAAAATGCCTCGGTTTTGTGCCGTTTTTGGATGTTGCAATCGGTCTAACCGAGAGAAGGGAAAGGGTTACTATCGAGTACCTAAGGTAATCGCCCGTAGAGGTGAAAAATGGAAAAAACTCACAGAACAACGCCGCAAAAAGTGGATAGCTAACTAGACGTTTACAGACTGGAGGAGCTGAATCTGCAAATGCTCGTGTCTGCAGTGACCACTTTGTCAAAGGTATGTGCGAAATCTAACGGTTTGGTAGTAGTGCAGTAAAGTATTATGTTGTTAAATGCCAATCAACAGTAATGTAATATGGGCTACGTTTGGGCTTTGTTTTGAAGGCTGCCCCAGCGCGTTGCTGGCTGCTGAGTCAGTGGACTGGGCTCCGACGGTCAAGCTGGGTTACCAAAACACAGAGCTAAGACACCGTCATCGGTGTTTCATGCGATCTCTGAGATTATTTATAATCTATAATTTAATTTATAATTTTAAATAATTATTTATAATTATTATTATTTTAAATGCACATGTGCCAGCAGAGTTAGTTTATGTTCTGTTATTTAACTTATTGTTTTGTTATGCACCTTCAACATGCCTACACACAATCACACACCCAGTATGCAACACCACTGATCCCACTGATGTTCACACCCCATTGTATATTCTGTTCTGTTCTGTTCATTTCTACAATATAGTTCATACTAATTATACCCTCTGATTCCAGTTTCTTTATTTTGTGGTCTTTCTCTGCTGACATTCATTCCTTAAGGCTCTGTCATCTGAGCAGAGTTAAGCATATCCATCTAGCAAACTATACCTACCTTGGAGTGTTACAAGAGCAGGTATCATTTTCTTCCATGTGTCCATCCAGGCAAATTGGTGGATCCAAAAGTTATTAAAAAAACATTAGATGTTATTTCTTTGTATTCACCCAAAATAATGTTAAGTGTATGGATATTTGTGCAAGCAGACCACTGACGTGCGATGCATTGAGTGGGTATTGCGCCGTGTATTGGGCCGCACGCCGTGTACTGAGTGGGCCGGTCTGACAGTAACTCCCGGGTCACTTTTCTCCCCTAGTCCGCCCCTGGTCTCCCCTTTCAGTTTGCCGGATCTTTGTCAACCTACCTGACCCGTTGCCATTCATGCCTGCCTTGTCGTCTCACCCATGCTACCAGTTTGGTCGAAAGTTAAAGGATAAGACCGGTTTTTTGACATTGGGCCCTTGATTTCACATTATAACATGATGTTCTACTCACCCCTGCTTGTTGTTGGACATTTGGAGCTGTTCCGAAGATATTCGCGAGGCGTCTGGCTGCTCTCTTGAGATATTCGGCCATGAAACGGTTTCCTATGGGCAAGCTTATACAGGCACAAACTATGCTGTTTATAATTTATTAATTACTGTACACTAGCACTGATAACGTGGAGGTGCGTCGCTTACTTCAAAAAATCCGGGTTATTGTAATTTTGATTTTTTTGTCGTAAAGTGGGTGTTACTGACGTCCTCGTCGTGCTACTGCCACAGACAGCCCACAGACCTGCTGCCTATTTATTCATTCGGCTAAAATTCAAAATTAGTAACCCGGATTTTTTTAAGTAAGCGACGCACCTCCACGTTATCAGTGCTAGTGTACAGTAATTAATAAATTATAAACAGCATAGTTTGTGCCTGTATAAGCTTGCCCATAGGAAACCGTTTCATGGCCGAATATCTCAAGAGAGCAGCCAGACGCCTTGCGAATATCTTCGGAACAGCTCCAAATGACCAACAACAAGCAGGGGTGAGTAGAACATCATGTTATAATGTGAAATCAAGGGCCCAATGTAAAAAAACCGGTCTTATCCTTTAAGTACTTATTTGTTCCATGCCATGTCCTTTTGTTTGTTTTGTTCATAGCTACGTTTTTCTCCGGCCCAGCCGCATTTTATGTTGATACTTTGTTTTTTGTATAATAAACCAAACCTTTGTTTTTGAAACTCCGCATCCGTGTCCTCCCTCCTCACACAAACCTGACAGAAAGCACCGACCAGAAAATGGACGCGGCGGATTCCGACCAGTTCTGGGATCTCTAAAAAGAGCTGTTTCATACTATTGAGTGGGGTTCCTCATCTGAAAGACTTTGGGTGGCTGGAAAACTCCTGGTGTTCCTGTCGGTGAAGCGGGGGCTCCGGGGGTGGCACGATAACCTGGAGGGCGCTTGGAATCATGCCAGAACTGTTCACCGCGCTGCTTCACTCGACGTTTTTGGCTGGGAGCCAGAACAGGTAGCTGCAATATTAACATCCTCCCTCACCTCTCCAGTTTTTGATTCCAGCGACCCTGCCACAGTGTCCAGAGACCCAGCCGTCCAAGAGCTGGCCCCAGCCGTCCAAGAGCTGGCCCCAGCGCCTGACCAAGAGGCACCAGGGCCTGACCAAGAGGCACCAGGGCCTGACCAAGAGGCGCCAGGGCCTAACCAAGAGGCACCAGGACCTGACCAAGAGGCACCAGGGCCTGACCAAGAGGCACCAGGACCTGACCAAGAGGCACCAGGGCCTGACCATGAACCCGACCAAGGACCCACCTCTTCGAGCCCCTCCCTCCCACCCCCAGACGTTGGGGATGTCTGGGATCCATCCTTTGAAGGGGGGGCTCCCCCCCCGCCGGACGTCCAGCCGACCGTCGGATGGTCCCCGGCTCCTCCTCCTGCCACGTCGACGGATGTCTGGGTGCCGACCAGACCACTGCCTCCTGCCGCCACGCCGACGGAAGTCTGGGCGTCCGGCGTTAAGGGTTGTCTGGGATCCACCCCTTGAGGAGGGGGGGGCTCTGTCACACCCATGGACTCACGTTTTAGTTTCATGGATTAGGTTATGTTTTTGTGTCAGTCCATGTTTAGTTTTTAGTCATGTTTTAGTTTCCCTGCACTCTGTTAATCAGTTTCACTCACTTCACCTGTGTTTTTTCCCTCAGCTGCACTCACTCTCCAATCACTCTCACTCCCTATTTAGTTTCCAGTCTCCCCTTTCAGTTTGCCGGATCTTTGTCTACCTACCTGACCCGTTGCCATTCATGCCTGCCTTGTCGTCTCACCCATGCTACCAGTTTTGTCCAAAGTTAAGTACTTATTTATTCCATGCCATGTCCTTTTGTTTGTTTTGTTCATAGCTACGTTTTTCTCCGGCCCAGCCGCGTTTTATGTTGATACTTTGTTTTTTGTATAATAAACCAAACCTTTGTTTTTGAAAGTCCGCATCCGTGTCCTCCCTCCTCACACACACTTGACAGTACGCAAGTAAACTAATTACGTAATTAAGTAAAACAACTTCAATGTAATGGTAAGTAGAACTTGCTTATCCTCAAGTGGTGGCAATTAAGTTCAAAGTTCTCATTGACCACATCAGTCAAAAGCATTTGTAGCTGTTCAAAAGGGGGAACGTTTACATAAAAGGATAAAGGTCCACACATCAATTATCCAGCTCACAAACCACCAGTTGAACAATTAAGCTGTAAGACATTGATGTAATCTTATCAGACAACATAAACATTTTAAATCCTCTGTCCAGGGATATGTGGTGGATATACATCTGTATATTCACATGTGACTCACACAACAGTTAAAATGAGAGACACTAGATTATTAAACTTATAAGTCCATAGAAAAGCTCCTGGGTGTTCTGGCCTTCCATTAACAGGGTATTAGACACCTGTCACCACCAAAACACCCCTGTGACTGGATAGAAGTCTTCTCAAGCCATCCAGGAAATCGCTGTCATCCAGATACAATCCTTTTTGTCCTGCAGCTCTGCGAATCTGTGAATCCTGAAGCCCACTGGAAGGATTATGAGAAGTCCATCAACCTTTTCCCAGAATTGCAGGTAGGTGAGGAGTCGTGCATACAGTGAACGGTGGAGGGAAGAGGAATATGTCACAGTTCATTCTACTGTACTGGCAGAATATTAGTAGCTCACTTCTTGTGAGGTGTAATAACTGAAGGTGCTTGACAAGTTTTAGTTGTCTGTGACCACCCGTTTCTGTTTTCTGATTCCCAAAAATGCAATTGATGAGAGAGAGATAGCAGACTCCGAATACCCACAAAGCTAATTAAGTCTGAGAAAATAGAGAAATTTCTTTGAAAAGACCCGACCGACGGATTCAGCGGGTATAAAAAATGGATGGATGGATATTTCATGGATCTTATTTAAAATACACAAAACAATCAATATCATAGAACTGTATGAACATTCAATCAATATTACAGAAGATAATGTTGTAAATCCACCCTGACACTGTGGGAAGCTTCATGATATTTTATTAAGTTGTGACTAGCAAACTGTATTTTCTTTTCAGTGATCACAGCTAAAAGCTTCAGAAATTTGGACTGGAAATAAACCCATTATGACAAGTTAACTCAGTCACATACAGCATTTCTGGACCATCGCTCTGATAAAATCTTGATTTTATAACCACAACAGCATCTGATCAAATTACCATTAAAGTTACTTAAAGACAGCTTAAGATAAGTTAAAGATACTTGCATATATGTTTATATCCCACGGTGAAAACTAGAAGTGAAAGAATGTCATGAATGTTTTTTGACACAGTCCACAGAGTTGTGGTTCCAATAACTTGATTCCACTAACGTACATATTCAGCAGGAAGGGGACGGTGATCTATTCCAATGATAAACTCTAACCGTAGCTAATTTATGAACTGTGCATGTATCCATAATGAGTGACCAAAGTGTTGTTCAAAATTAGAGAAAAAAAAAGAAACAGGCAGAGCAGTGAAAAATATATTTTCAAGTGTAATAGACAATCAAATAAAGGACAAACTCAATAAATTAAACAAGGTCTAATTTAGAAATGCCTCACAAAAAATCCACATGTTTTTAGTTAAGATCTGACTGTTTATGAGGAAGGAAAATAAGAAAAACTGGCCCCAAATACCACTCGGGATCTTTGAACTATGACAGCTACTGGTCTCATGATCCAAGCAATCAACCTGGAGCTGCAGATCTGACGGATAATCTGGGGCCTCTCATTCCAATCACTTGTAGGTAATCAACAAGTTATTAAAATAAATCCTTTTTAAGACACGACGAGTGCAATGACACCGGGGTAAGTTAAATCCGTTCACACTCTTCTACCTGTCAGGAGTCTGGATGCAGCTATTCTAGCAAACTCCAGCTGTGAAATGAGTGCCTGGCCTCCTCTGTCATTTAAAGAATTATAGAAGTCCAGTCTGGAGGAAATAAAAGCATAAGGGACTTTCTCGAGGCCATTAAAAGAAAGGAACGGTTTGGCATTTGTGAAAAGTCCAAGTACAAAAAGCTGGTTTGACTGTAGATCTAAATTGCAAGTCTAAGTTAAAGAAATAATAGCACGGAGGTTTTAAATGCAAGGTTCTAAGATAAGAGGGAATATTGGTGAGCAATGTTGTCTGATAGTGAGAGGGAAAAAAAATATCAAAATCTCTGTTTAATTTTCAATAAGGTTTGGAACATTTTGTGAAAATCAAGTGTTAACAAGACAAGTTAGGTAGTTTGTTAGGCAGTTGATTGAAGAATCATTGTCAGGTTTCAGTTGTAAGTACTTCATCTGCATATAAGTAATACTGCAATACCATGTTTCTTGACCTGTCCAAAAGGTAGCAGGTAAATGAGGGAAACAGAATTGAACGTGACATTGTGTGGATTACGAGGCACACCACAGATCAAAGCCGCTGTCAGAGACAACACTTACAGAAAGTAGTTTCTAAGTCAAATATGACTGAGCATATTTTGAGAAGAGCTTGAAAACATATCCATTACTATACATGATATAAGAATGACATGTTCCGATGCACAGAGCGGGGCCTTGACATAAACCAATACAAAAAGATACTGGATAACTCCCCCAAGGCAGTAGTAGGCAGTGCTGTAATGCACTTAAAAGCAGATAGAAAAGCTCAGGGAAGTCACTGTGAAATAAAAAAGACTTGCAATAGATTGACAGACATATAGGCCGGCTGTTTAGAGCATTGCACAGGTATAGAGTTAGTATGCTAGTGAGGATATACATAGAACAGCCCTGTTTATAAGCCATTTCCAGTCTTCAGTTAAGACTACATGCCTAAATAGTTTACAGAGACCCTCAGAAAGTGTGGAAGCCAAATGCCTTTAGTGTATACTCAGAAAGACTCCATGAAACTCTCTAACCAGCTAAACAGCTGGAAGCCTGGCAAGTCTAACAATACACAACATATAATTCAGCACTCCCTTTAGAGGACCACATCTCCAACTGTCAGCACATACTGATGTTAGTAAGATTAAAAAGCCTGTAATGAATCTAATCCCACTATGAAATGATAGAATGATGCTTGCATGAAATTCAGTTTCAGTCAAAACTGTGACTGTGAGTGTCAGCTCTACCTTTAAAAAGAGCTGAAACCCGTGAGAGACTGCTGAAAATGAGAAACACATTGCATCGTTGCACTGAGGCAAACCCACAGTTGGGACTCATGACAGTTTCAGCTGAGTGGTGACAGGATGCAGACGGACACTGTACACGTTGCTCAGAATAAGCACAGAGGAGGATAAAACATTTAGAGAAAGCGACAGCCGCAGAAGACAGAACTGGTGGCAAAGATGGAAAACCTGAAGGACTTCCCATTGTTGTGCCCGCTGACTATAGAAAAACAAGTTGATAATGTTTTAAGCTGTATTTTTTTTGCATACACGCACCATAGCAATGTATTCACGGATTCTATCTGGAAAGTCCAACATATGTAAACGATTTGATGAGTCTTTTCAGTTCAGAGCTTGTGAGGTTCCGCCAACGTTTCAACTTACTTTGGCATTCCAGTTAAATTTCTCTAACTAAGAGGTTTCTAATAATTACTATTTTTTAGTATTCTTACTATTATCATTGATATCATCATTTATGTTGGAGTTTTAGGGAAATGGCAAAACTCCAGCTATTGCACTTGGTTAAATGTTTTCCCAAAATCTGAACATCTACATAACATTTTTGAAAAAAAACTGCGATTTTTGTTCAGCAGGACACAATGCAAATGTTTAGTTTGACACAACAGTACATCATTTTAATCAAAAGATGAGCAGGTGTGTATTCACCAATGCTCCCGTGAGAGATAAAAATGTTGAGCGGAAAATCGAAGGCTTTATGAGTCTGCTTCACTGCAGAGGAGAGACTGGGAGAAATAACCGAATTTCTGTTGGGCTCCCAACACACACACAGTGGTGTACTGGATAGCTGACAGATAATGCAACATGCTGCTTTTTGCTTGGGGCAAATAAACACAAGAGTCCTGCAAATAAAAGAAAGAGGACACTGACCCTTATTTGCCCTGCCTTTACTGGTTATCAATCAGTTTTAGAACTGATGTTACGTTTTTTTGTCTATCGAATTTAAAGCACTTCATAGTCTGGCTGGAAGCCATATTATCGAATAACTAAAGTCAAACAAGTCAGACTGTAGCTTCAGATCTTCAAACAGGGCTCTTATGGCTGTTCCTCGGACCACACATTTGATTGAAGATGACTGGACTTTTTCATTCAGGTTCCATTAGCTTTGATTCTCAGCCCAGCAGATAGTCTGAACCTAGCACAATTAATCCCCTATTACCATGTGTCTTTAGATAATGCCTTTTACAAATAACTTTGACTTTGGTTGCATTGACATGTCACATTTCAACTCTGTGTTCAATTAATCAATTGTTGGTATAATTTTCCAGATTAACTTGATCAGAACTATGGTCCGCCACAGCCTGTGGGATGGATTATATGGCCATTCCTTCCTGTTGCAGTGCTTACAGGGTTCTCTCCTGTGATTAAATGGCATCATTAGACCTAATTCGCGCTCTGTTAGTACATGCATAGCCATCAGCGCACCAACGGTTAGCATCCTGCTACTGATAATAACAACCTTGTATTAGCAGGTGTACACACACTTTATACATCCACACACTTCTGTTCATGTAAAAAGAATATTAGTGTCCTGCTTGTAGCTATTAACTTCTACTGCCTGGACCAACTCTTTAGTGATGAAGACAGGCAAACAGACTCAACCGGGCTTTTATTTCTCTTTATTAGGCATTGAATACAAAATGTACTATTCACGTATATCCTGGAACATGTGTACCTGCATATTGAAAGCTCCCATTGTCACAATCATGCATGGTAGGGATGGGTCATGCGCAAAAGCATCAGCTCAGTCCCAGCTCTGGTTACGACAGAGCTTTGTTTTGATTGGCCAGCATGGCGACCAGCATGCGGCATTCACGTGAGAATTAAGGATATTTTTGCCACATCAGTTCCTTCTGAGAGAATCTTCTCCAAAACAGGGCAGATATCGTATCAGGCGAAATCGTATCAGCCCATCCAAGCTGAGGCATCTGATCTTCCTGAATGCCAACGTGCCCTGAGGACTAATGCTGTTTGCTGGAGTTTGGTTCTGGTTTTGGTTCTGTTCTGTGGATTTGTTTGAAATTTATTGTTAATTTGTGCGAATAAAAAAGTTTAATTGATATAAACAAATGTAAGAGTGGTTTTGTGACAGAATAAATGCACAGAATTAGGCAATTATAAGGTCTCTCATAAAAACACTGAAAGTAAAAGGGTTTTCAACACATAAACCATGATTTTTGTTTTACAAAGTTAAGGTAAAATATATCTTTGGGAGCCTAGTCAAAAGAGTCGGCTCTCGGAAAAGAGCCGAACTTCCCATCACTAATGCATGGCTGTGTTGTGTTTTGGGTCTGAGGCTGTGTTCGAAGCCGCCTACTACATACTACATATTACATACTTGCATACTGCATACTCATCGATCAGACAGTATGCAGAGCGTTTACCCACAATGCATTTCGCTCCTACCCGAGCCAAAATCAGCCGGCCTGAAGCTGATTTCGCTTAAGCTCTAAACTTTGTAAACTTTAGCAACATTTGAAACATTTTCAGGCGAGAAAGTAGTCGTTTAGATCCCCAACGTGTTGTAAATCTAACAAAATACCGGCTATTTACAATTTTGTTCCGACGAATTTGGCGCTACTAAAGCTAGCTGCAGTGAGCAACGCACTTCAGGTTATTTTCACAAAATAAAATACCCGTTGCCTTTTATCATAGGGAAAGCCATTACGATACAATTGGTGCTTTTGTTTTGAAAACAGGAATTGAACCTACCCTCGTTGTAGCTAGCTTGAAACTGCCGTTTTGACAGGAAATGACAATCAGCAACGTCTGTATGAGTAGTAACCTCATGATGCATACCCAACATTTCGGCGAATTTATTCCTTCTGGTCTGCATTGGAGTCACTATTCCTGACAGCTTGGGCTCAAGCTGCGACACCTGCTAAAGCCTGGCTGCTCACATAAGGGAATCAAATCCCGTTCCTCACAAATGTTACTCACTAAGTCGTAAAACCTATTTAGAAACAACCAAAGCATTAGGAAAAGTAATGAAGAAAAAGTTGCAGCTGAGCCACAGGACAAGCAATACACTAATTGTTCAAACTGAGGCTATTCAAAAATAACAGAAGCAATAGAAAAAGCAATTATGAAACAATTAAAGCTAATCGATGAGGGGGGGAAAAGGAAAAATAAACTCATACAAATGAAGTAATTACATTACATAAAATCAATAAAGGTATTTCCACACATATTTTTTTATTTCTTATCTATTTTTTGCGACACTCCTATCACTCAACACCACCCACTTCCCACAACATCCATGTCACACCCAGGTTTCCCACATAGCTGCACATTTGTACGTGATTGTGCCCACTGTTTTCACAGCGACCAAAGAAATGTGTGAACCTTACAAGTATGTTCTGACTCTTATCTAAGTATATTGACCTCTGTTATGCACATCTTGGATCTGAAATTGACCTGAGGAAACTGAGGAGTGACCTTTTCGCTTTTCAGTATCATGTCACCCACCAACAATAAGACAATGACACTTTTTGTCATCACAAAGAAATTCTCCCCATACCAAAAGCTGCAGCTAAGAGACTCAAGACAGCTCTGTCGTTAGAAGAGAGGAGCACGAGATAAAGTGAATGAGCATGGAAAAAGGACAAAAACAAACAGCAGATTTGATTTTACTATTAGAGAGAAGTCAGAGACAAGATGCAAGACAGATGCAGAGTTTGCTTTGTTGTTGCTATCTGTAACAGCTCTGAACAGCTCTCTTCTTCTGTGATGTGGTGCTTTGTTTGGCTGTGTTGGTAACGCTGCCAACGTGTGGGTTTATGATCATATAAAGAGTGTGATCACTTCTCTCTCTGTTCTAAATACATTGTAAACCAGAGGGGATTAGATCTGTGATTGATTCTCATAAAAAAAAAACAATGAAATATGTTTAAATACGCCAGACATTTACTTTGGTGCTCTGTATCA
Organism: Odontesthes bonariensis; assembly: GCF_027942865.1. Taxonomy (NCBI): domain Eukaryota; kingdom Metazoa; phylum Chordata; class Actinopteri; order Atheriniformes; family Atherinopsidae; genus Odontesthes; species Odontesthes bonariensis. The sequence goes on along the minus strand of NC_134525.1, from coordinate 26,194,703 downwards.
TGACTGATAAGACGTGAACAACATTATAACAGCAGCGTGTTGGTCCGTCCTATTATGAGAGATTAAAACGCATGTCATAACCTTTGCCACTTCACTCCAATTTCAAACTTGGTTGCAATTAAATTCTTCCCACATAAATATGTTCAGTCATTGCAAATTTCACACCAAAGTTTTGAAAGGTTTCCAACCTTTAAAAGGGTTCTCTTACATTATATGTAATATATAATTGCGTTCCACTTGCAATGGGTTCGCACATTATGCCACATTCACATTTTTTCAGAAAAAATTAACCACTTTAAAGATAAACTAGAACATGATTGGTTTCTTTGTTAATTTAGTCTTTTTAGATAGATAGATAGATAGATAGATAGATGGATAGATGGATAGATAGATAGATAGATACTTTATTGATCCCGAAGGAAATTCAAGTGTCCTGTGAATATGTTCATCATACATATTAAAGTATATGCAGTGTTATTCTTGTTAGGTCCTGCAACATTACCCTACCGTGTAGCTTGACGTTTTTGATGGCTTCTGATGGTGTCTTTATCAGCTTCTTCCACATGGCAACCAATTTATTGGTGGCTGTGCATGTGCAGGGCTCAGGTGGACATTTGTTTTTATGACAATGACGTCACACCCCACAACTGTGGAGTGAACCAAAGAGCAAAAAACAGCCAGATTGTCTAAGTGTTCTTTAAAATCTCTGTCAGTTGCACTTTTGTTGTTTTCTTCTGTTTTTGCATGAGTTGTTGTTGTAGTGATTTTGTAAGTTTGAATTTGTGAAAGGTGAACATTAACATTTGGATGAAACGTGGTTCACTTATCTGATTCATAAAAGAAATTGTATTTGAAAGACAATTAATATGTAAGATGTTATTTCTTGCAGTTCACACTGCTTTGGCATTCCTCACACTTTCAGTTGCATCAACTAGTGGGAGAGCAAACACAGACTCATGTCCCTTGTTGTAATTACCAGGAGAAAGTTCACCACACCAGCTGTTAAAAGAGTTTTATTTGTATTTACAGAGCATCTGGTATCAGCTGAATGCAGCCAGAATAATAGACAGGTTGGCTGTTGAAGTGTTCAAGTGTTAGTGTGTTTAATTGCTTTTTGGCTGCAGTTGTAGAATACGGTTTGCCCTGTGGGTGTATGTTAGAGATTAGTGCTCCCACAGAGCTTTAGGTACATAAAGTTTTATAGCGAGGAAAATTATAAAAATTTCAAATACAATATTCATAATGCCCAAAAGCTGAGAAATGTGACTAACAGGAATTATCCTTCAAAGCTTACGCAGACTTCTTAGGACCCTGCAGATACCCTAGAGAGGTTTGGGAGGTAAAACCTGGAGAGATATGGCATGAGATTAATTGTAAAAGAAAAAAGGAAGAGACCTTGACAGCACCATTAAAGGTTCAATTAGTGTGTCCTCCTCATTGCTGTAGCAATTAAAGGTAAGACTTTTGTCTGTTTAGAGGAAAAGGAAGACATAGAATTGATCGAGTAACTCTCAAGCCACAAGCTACAGCCTCTTAAATGCCGAATGCAAATCCAAACAGGCATGAAAAGAGTCCTCCAACAGAATTGGTACACAATAACCTGCTTTGGAAGGGTCACACAAGGAGCGCAGGATTTAACAGGGGAGGCTGAACGAAACAATAAGATTTGTGTGTCTCTCAGTTTCATCAAATTACAAAAAAAAACAAAAAAACTGTAGCATTTACACTCACGTGACAACATAACCCTATAAAGTGACAAAAAAAGGAGTGCTGCTGCATTTCGACTAATGTATTCTATTGTACAGTCTATTTCTCTTTGTTGTGTATTATCTCACTTGTGCTGTTAATATTCTTAGAATTTAGAAATGTAATGTATCATGTTATGTGTTTATGTATTTTTTCATTTGTTTGTTTTATCTCCATCATTTTGTAATCTGTTAAAGGATCTGAGTGCTTGTTTAACCACTGATGTATAATAAAGGATGTCATTTCCTATCCTTTTTGTTGTTCTCTGACATTTTCACCATATTCATTGTTAATTTCGATCGTTAATTATATTGCATGGAATTGGATAGAAAAAGAAAGTGGCCTGTCTATCCGCCTTTCTAATTATTTTGTCACCCCCTCGGAAGTTTCTACTCTGTTGCTGTATCAGAGATCCCCTCGTGTGTCTGCTGTGATGCCCTCACAGGATGCATGTGCCTCAGGCTTTGTCCACCCTCCCTCCATCTTTCTCTCTGTCAAACATACTACAACTGATACGTGTTCCACCCACGTGAGCTGCTGATTTTCCCTCTCTGTATCTATAGTAAATGTAAAACTCGTGAATTGGTTGTGCAGTAAGAAGCTAAAATGAATTATGTCCATGCCAGTAACTGAATTGAGTGCATGCTCCATCGATTAAAGGAAAATATTTTATATTTCTATTTGTATTTTCTCAACACAAAATGACAAAGACATAAAGAAAACGAGACAGGCATCTCAATATATTGAGATATTTCAAAAAGTGATAGTGGTAACAGATGGAAACTGATATGATCTACCTTGACTAGAAAGTGTGTGCTAAAAGTGTTCATATAACAGTTCTGTTCGTATTCATTATATGACCTTTTCTTACTCTGCCTGCTGCAACAAAAACAATGTGTCCACCAGAAAATCCTGTGGCATGCACATACACACAAACACACACACGCAGATACAAGGAAACATACTCACACAACATGTGTGTGAGATGATAAATGTGATGACAGACAGGTTATTACACACTGATGCAAGAAAAACACGAGTGCCTGGCTCTTTGTGCGTTCATTTTGTTTGCGAGTCCAACACACACGCACACTGTCAGTGGAACATGAATGTTCCAGCGTTATTTAAAGAAGTCCAATTAAATGTTATGCTCAACATAATCTCTTTCTCTACTTTCATTAACTCGTGTTTCTGCAGCAAGGCAGGCGAGATGCACGCTGACGGGGACCTCCCACGCCTCTGATCCTCCGGCCACAAACCACTGCTGCACAGTGCACCAGCAGCCTCTAGTGGCTGCATCAAGCTCCTGCTCTGCACAACCCACTGAATTCAGCTTGATTTCTTCATGTCAAAGCCTGATTTTACTCGGATCAAACAGGAATTGTCAGGTGTCCTGGGTGATTGCTCTACTTCTCTAATACCTCTCAGCACTTGATGACATCATGCTGTGGAGCTGGACAGAATAGTTTGAAGTATTTTAGACGATTAATGGAAATTCTCACATCAATGTGCAGCTTTGAAAAAAATATTGGCATTTTACGAAGCTTTGAGTTCTGTTGCCATAAGCATATTTTCGCTTTTTATAAGATGAGGGAATTTTTACTCTCTCGATATTTCGAAGTTTTGCTTCTGGTGTCATCACATATGTACCAAACAAAAGAAAGAAAGAGGAAATCCCAATGATCCCAGGATCAATAGTGAACTTTCAAGACCCCATTTAATTTTTTCGAGAAAATACTTTGATTTCAAGCAGTTACACCAAATCAGAGCATATTTGCACTTTTTTTTAAAATGTCATTTTACTTAAGAGTTTTTGTTTTACAACTTGGCAACTAAAACACCTCAGTAACTCTAGGCTCGCAAGAAGTAATTTTCAGGAACTCTTCCCAGAAGTTCTGGCATAATGTGATGTGTGTGCTGGTCCAAACTAGCAAAACCACATTGCTCTTATACTCCTTCTGAATGTTGACATTCACAAAACTGGACAACAAAGTCTGGGGCAGGCAGGAACACGGTAGTGTGATAGTGCACAGTACACGTTGTTTGATTTATTTACTGATTATTAATTTAAATGGAAAATAAATTGTGGCAGTAGAAATCACTTTTATAGAAGTGTTGTTGTTGTTGTAGAGAGAAAACTAAATGAAATTAGATTAAAAACATCAGTTGACAAACTTCTGAAAAATGAAAGTGTGGAAGAGAGAGATGTAGTTGAAATCTTAAGAGATCGCAATCAATGAATCAGGTGTTGTTTTTGTTGCTTAGCAGCAATTCAGCTGATGATGTAATATGCAGCACAGATTAAAAAAAAGGAGAAAACATGGACGAAAACTCATAGCCAACAGTTCAACATCCAGGTTGCAGAGACTCTCCTTCACAATAACACGTTGAAGATTACACCACCTGTTTACAAGCACTACTGTCCCTCCTCCTTTATTCTTACATCCCTGTTTGAAGTCTAAAATCCATGTAGAGAGGTAAAACAAATCTTGCCTTCCCAAAACGTTGCTGCATCCTCTTCAGGTCTCTGAGCTCAACCATTTTATTTGCTGGTGATCTCATGAGGATCAAGGGGAGGAATCTGGGTTGAACTTCTCTCTCCTTTCTCTCCATTTTCTTCCTTCTTTGCATCCTAGACATCTCCACTTCAACTCATCTCATTAGGCTCTTATTCCTAGTATTACTTGAACTTTGAAAAGCTCCGCTGCTGCTCCCACATCAAAACAACTTTCCCATTGACATGGCCACTCATGTGGCGCCATTCTAGAAATGATGCTCAATAGTGAACAAAATATAAAAATAGGTTCATTAGATCAAACAACTTCAATTAAATGGTAGCATACTGTGCAAAAAATCAATTCAATACAATATATTCGGGTTAGTGGGGTACTGGTATATGTTGATGGAGACATTTCTCTTTAGCAAAGATCTATTTAATAAGTAATAAGGTTGTAAAACAATAATACATTTGTTTGCAATTATTTAGATGTAACTAGGTATTTACAGAGTGATAATAGTTATAACCCAGGTTTTGAGGTTTTGGAGTGTCCTGTGCTGTACCTTTGGCATAAAAAATATTAAAACCACTGTGCTCACTGGAAAAAATGCCATCCAAAAATAAGTTAAAAAAACAACGAATACAAGACGTTTTTGCTTGAAATAATCAAAAAAATCTGCCAATGGAACTAGTAAAAATCGGCTTGTCAAGATTTCTTGAAATAAGCTGTGATATTTGGGACTTTTGAGACAAAAGTGATCTTGAAATTAGCTGAAAAACCTCTTCAAATGTCAAAAAAAGCTTCTTGTGATATGACTCAAAACAATTTCTTTTCAAGACTTTTTCATTTAACAAGATATTCCATATATATTGTCTTCAAACAAGTCCCTATATCTGGCTGAAATAGTACTTGTTAGGCAGTTGTGTCTGATATTAAGTGTAATGAGATATTTGGACTAGAAATGAGACAAATATAATTGGTAAGACTTTGATTTTTTCCAGTGCAACAACACACCGTAAAAAGTATCACATGTTGCCTCATTCTGGCATGAAAAGTGTTTTTTCTCCCCATGTTTTAAACAGAAACTTTATTGCTGTTATACCTACATAAGTCCAAACCGTCACTGTTATAGTAGGATGTGCTGACGAGCGAGTCATCAACCTAAATTGCTTGAGGGGCAATTGGTTGGCATCAAACCGTCAAAACTGTGAGTGGATAAAAGCAGCCTACTTCCAAAGCTACAGCTCCTAAGATATTCATAACTGTCATGTTACTGATTTATATCTGGAGATTTCACACGTTTATTCTAACCTTGGTGAATCGACGCATGACAGAAACCTGGTGTGCTTTCATTGACCAGGGAGACTATAATCCGCTTTTACATGATAGCTTGACTATTTTCCTCACTGACTACCTAAACACAACATATTCAGAAAGAACAAATGTTTGTTCAATGATGGAGTTTTATTTTGCATCAGGCGAATGTTTCTATAAATGTGTCTGCCTTATAGTAGTGTTCTGCAGCTTGCCCTCTAACAGCTTTCATGTGCAAATCAAAGTTTTTCATCGAAATGAACAATTCCTTCTTAAAAAGGTATACCTAAAAATGCAACAAGGTTGCTCACATTGTAATTTGAAGCACGGGTGAGAGCAGTATGGCAGCGTCCCAGTTCAGCATGAAAATCATATCAATGAATGCCACAGAGATCAGTGTGTGAGTGTAAAGCTGACCCTGTGCGAGTCCACTCTGACTGACCCTTGTGAAAGTTGGCCGGGGACAACAAACGTGTTTGTCCTTTCAACTCTCTGTATCCTCACTGAGACAGAACTGAAGAGGAGGCTGCAGTTATGCTGCCTGCCTGTCTGTCATAATCTGAACTGGAACGACTGAACCCCAGTTGCAGACACAGCAGACAGACATGAGTTTCGAGGTGAAATAGTGATTTATTTCCAGTGAATCCCAGGAGCGGGGAGGAACTACTGCTCTCAGACACGGGTCTGTAGAGAGAGAAAGACTGGCAAGTATGATTTAACATGAAATCCAGAGTTAAGTGAAATATAATCTTCAATCCCCATTAGCTCTCTAGGTTCCCGGGGCGGACTGAGGCGGCTGGCTGGATTCCAAGAGGTAAATACAGACTACAGGTGGAGAGTGGGCAGGCAGGTGAAGTCCCAACAGGCCAAGAGAAGCGAACCGAACATCCAGCAGAGAATTTCCAGGTGAGTGATTCCAGGCACAGTCTCAGGGATGGAAACAGGACTGAGACTTGGCTGGAGGAGCTTTGCAGGGCAGACACGGAAACTAATCAGGAAGGCAGCAGTTCAACTGCAAGGTACACGGTTCTCTGAAAGAAGCAAGACCGATCACCGTCAGGTAGGAAATTCACAGACACCTCGAGACAGATGAGGCAGAGGTTCAGCACTGCCGTGGCAACGATCTGGCGTTGAACTGCTGCAGCCTCCAGCCAGAAAAAGCCCGTTTCTGGTTGCCTGATGCTCCACAGGTGGAGAGAGCAGCCAGAGGAGGAGGGTTTTCCACGGGGAACTCTGCCCAGCACTCCACCTGTGACCCAAGCACAACAAGTAAAGCCCACAAAACACCATCCAGCCATGACACCGTCAGTCCAATCACTCTTCTCCACCTTCACTCATCTCAAGATCTGCCTGGGGACTTAATGAAGATAGTGTTGTTCAAATCTCAGATTATTTCTGGACTGCACATTTTTCAAAATAAGTGAATAAACATTTAAGATTATTACAGCATGGGTCATTGTAGGCATCTCTTTTGCACTGTGTAACAAAAGGAATTGTGTAAATCTTAGTTGTTTTGCTCTCAGTATCAAGTTTGGGATATATGCAATTCATGGAGATCTTTCCCTGATATCACAGAAATATGTGAAATGAGGAAGACCTCTTTAACAATGCATTTATGTGGAGCTGAAACAGACTATGTGTTGGTGCCACACAAACAATGTCAATATCAATCTGTTTATTTGATTAATTAATTTGATTACCACATATCGGGTTCTAATGGATTTGTTGAATATTTAGAGCAGGAATGAGCTTCTTGGATATTAATCACTGGACATGCATGCGGACACATCTGTCAGTGAAGTCTTATTCATTCTTATTTTTTATTATTTTCTATTTAAAAGAAACAGTTGAATTCTTCACAGCACTGCTAAATCCCTGGGATTTAATGAGTAGTTGTAGCCTTGTCAAGAGAAACGCAGCGATTCCCTCAGGACAAGCATTTGGCAGCAGTGTGAAGGAAAAACTCCCAATTTGAGGAAGAAACCTCTACCATAACCACGCGTTCATCTCCCTTAAACAGTTGTGTTGAGATGAAAGTGGAGAGAGAAAAGAAGAGTGCTGAGGAGCAACAAAAAAAAAGTACAGTACGTACTCAGTGGGTTTCTGGGGATCAGTAATGGCAGATCAGAAAAAAAGTGTCTCTCAGCCAGAGATGCCAGCAGAGAGTTACAGGAAATATCTGACTGAAAGGTTCTGAAAACTCAGGAAATACTTTAGATCTGTGCCATTTTAGCATGGAAATAGTAACATATATGGATGAAGAGTACTGGCATCAGCATCCAAACCCCTTGATTCAGAGCAACTGCTTTCTGCTTCCACTGTACATCAAATCAGTGAAATAGTCTTCTCTGAGAACAGCCAGCCTCTTCAATTTAACTGCATTTAGTCACATAACAACAGTTTTGGTTTAATCACACCTGTGTTGTGTGTTTTTATGCTTTTGTTCTCGAGTGTGTGGTGCAGCATTCCAATGGCACCGTGCAGTCCCACTGTTATGGCAATTAGAACTGTGTTTAGCGAATAGAGGGGAAGTGGTGAATAGCATGAAGTACAAACAGAAACAGGAGCCTGCCGTTGTTATTCGTTGTATGACACTGGGCTTTGGTAAAATCTAAGTGTTACGTTTGTGCAAACACACACACATGCCCTCTGTCCCACCCTAACGCTCATCACCCTGCACCCTTTACCCCTTACTCACCTCCACCACAGCCATATCCTCAGCAAATAGCTGTTTTTGTTTCAATTTTGCAAAATTGGATTTTAATGAATTCTGCAATGAATAACCAAGCAAGAAATTATTTTCCAATATCCTCTCATGATATTCCATTCTCCCTCTGTATTAGTGGAATTAATACTTCAAGCATGCTGGAGGTGCTGCATCAGGTGATGCAGGATTTGATTAGAGTTTAGAGTTCCGAGCAAATCAGGTGTTGGGATGCAATCATGCTTTCTTTTTAATTTTTAATCCAGGAAAAAAAATCCCTCCAGCAGCAAGCAGGAATACTAAATCACCAGAATCTGATTAGCATACCAGACCAGTTGCCTTTGTTATTTCCTCTCTGGGTTTGTAGCTCTTTGGAGGGCACACACAATAGCACATCTTTGAAGGTGGGGGGGTGTATAATCCTTGCAGTGTGTAAAAGCTGAAATGATTAGGAAATCAAGTTATTTGTGGACGTTTCATGGCCCTTTGTGGATGTTTTCACGGCGTTGTATTCAACTAAGTAGTATAAATCTAGAGAAATGTGATCACTTGTGGAATTATGTTTCTTTTCTTTTTTTAGTCTTTTATGTTGTGTTTTATAATAAACAGATAATACCAGGGGCATGTGCTTTGAAGCACATTCAACATATACTGGTAGAACTGCTTAACTCAGTTTTCAAGCTCTGGATATGTGTGCATTCTTGTAAAAAATTGTGGTGTTGGCATCAAATGATCAATCCCAATCGTGTATATGGAGACGCATATTTTCAGCTCTCTCTAACCTTTCAAACCCAAACAAAAAAGGACAAAGTATAATGTAATCAGTCTAAAAATGTCAATATCAATCGGAGGTTGAAAGTTAAACAGTTAAATTGATCGAATTATCCATATCGCTGTAACATCATAAAAGCATGAGAATAAGATGAATTGAGGTTGTGTATTTTATGTGATTAATATGTTGCAGCTGGAGCTCTTTGCACTTTAGCTTTAATAATGCTGTTTTTATCTCCATCAAAACAATATTGTTGCAATAAAAATTATTTTAGGATCTGATTAAGATAAACCGACAAACTTTTGGAAAGTTGAAGTGTAGCAGAAAGAGAGTGAGGTGTGGTTGCAATCTTCAGCGACAGCCATGAATAAATTGGGGGGTCGGGGTTGATGATGCCACTAATGGCATTGTCAGGTGAACTCTCTCAATAGATAACAACATGGACAGAGACTCAGCTAACAGTTTAACATCTGGGGTGTAGAGGGATTCCTTCTCAGGGACATATCCAGGATTACACCATCTGTTGTTTACGAGTGCTACAGTGCCTTATCTTATAAGTCTGCAGTCCGTTTCTGCATGTATAGTCTGAAAGCCTGGTAGAGAGTCATAAGATTTATTCCTGCCGCCATGTCTCGGTGAAACAAATAATATTGCCTTTTCCATATTCCGGCTGCATTCTGTGGCTGATTTCTCATGATGATCACGGGATGAAATTATTTAAATTTCCTCCTTTCTCTCAAATTTTACTCCAGCTCACTGCATCCCATCCCATCTTGATTTAGGGTCTTATTCCTGTGGGATTAAAAAGTGCCAGAATTACCAACAGAAATTATTTTGGCGGCATAGCATCCAAATCAGAAAACATTTTAGAAAGAGAGACACGATATGTCCGAAGCACTGCAGCGAGGCTGTCACTCTTCAATTCAATTCAATTCAGTTTTATTTATATAGCGCCAAATAAAACAAATGTCATCTCAAGGTACTTAAATAGTATAGTCCAATTCAAGCCAATTGGAATTCAATTAATTGTAATCATAATTATTTACAAAATAATCTAATTGGATTATCCACTATTGTGCCGTCATTCCTGAATAAACTAGCGTACAAATAACTTAGAGCAGTCAGTGGGCTGTCACTCACTATCCCCAGCTTTCTTCTTTTATTTGTATATGTTCAAAGAAAATGTATTATTCTGGAGGCAGTACTTTTAGATTGTTTATCTCTTTCCCAGAATTTAACCGGGCATTTTAAGGTTAGGTTTTGTATTCAGTGTAAATTGCCATGATGAAACCCTGGTATAAAGTGAACCAGATTTGTGACACTGAAAACAGTTAAACCTGTAATAACCTTGATAGCCTCTAATCCTGCTTCATTGTCCACGCACCAGGAGGGGATCTTTTTGTCTTTTACCGAGCACTTTGATTTGCTAAAAGAAGATAATGTGATAACGCGTTTGGTTATCAAGAATCTTTGTAAATTCAAGCCACTTGTTTCCCGGTAACTTTATTTTGAGACACGAGTTTAAAAATTTGTCATCATTTTTGTTTTACTTTGACAAAAATGTTTCCACCCAAGTTAAATATCTCTAATTATGTTATATGTTATATTGAATAATTAGCATGATGCTTAGTCACAACAGCCCTCCAGTCTGTTGTTGGATTATGCTCCTTATTTGAGCAAGGGTAATTATCCTTGGATATATGGTGGTGAATGAACCGAATCATAGTCAAAAAGCATGTCATACCCCGTGTGGTGGAAATTTTAGTAAGGCAGTCATCTCAGTCAGTCATCTTCCTCTGAGGAGACAAGAGGCCCCCATAATAATATCTTGCAAGAGAGAACAAAACAGTACAGAGTACAGAGCTGCTCTGACCACTGAGACAAAGACAATTAATTTATAATGCAGATTGTTGCGTCATCGTTCCTTTGATATAGTTGAGCGTTCTTATTTACTTTTCCTTGACACCGCTCCCAGTACCATCTTCCCTTCCTATCCTCCTTAAAGTGCAGCTGTCTGATTCTCTATCTATTCTAACAAGCCCACCATTGTATAAGAGGATTTGAGAGAAAACAGGACAGGATGGTATCCTTGCAGGTTATTACAGGTTATACACAGTAACACTCAATACAATGCATATAAGAATTAATTTTACACCTGGTACAATAGGTGGCTCGGTACCCATTTCAACTATTGCTAATAGAGCCACTTTCGGTTGACCTCTTCACCACCAACAACAACAACAACAAACTCAGGCATTCGAGAAAGATGGCCAACAAAGAGCAAGATGAAGCTACGTCCCTCTACATTTCGTTAATGATGAGCATGCTTATTGCACAACGGTCCATTCTCCATCGCGTTGTTTGTTTCTTTCCGACGGCGGTGACAATAACAGTAATATTGTCTCCTTTGACTTCCGGTTAACAATCCTGGGAAAAAATCTCGAGCATGCGCAGAACGCAAAGTCCAATTCACCATGTGCTTATCGTCTACAAGCACATTTAATTTGACTTTCAACAGAGTTATCCCGGGGTCTTAATCCGACTGTGAGTAACCCCATCCGATCCAATTTTTAGTCAAACTAAGATGAACTTAATAACTCAACCTGTTGAGTTGTACGGCTCCCCAGTGGATTAATTTATTTAGAAATGATACCAATTTAATAAAAAATAGAGAACAAACTTAATGCAGCTGTCTATGATGACAGCTGTGTTCTATCGAGACAGAACTGGACCTTAACCTGGTAAATTGTGAAAATATGTATCCATTACTGGATTTCAGCTTTTGGTTCTGCTTCATCACAGACCAACTCAGTATTAGGTATTAGCTGCCCCAGTCAGTTATCTGGCTCACTGTTTTTGTAATGGATAATCGCATAAATGGAAATATTCATGCACGTAATTTTGTTTTTATTTAGCATTTTTGTCTCAGAGTTTTAAAACAGTATCTGGAAAGAATAGTGCAATTACATTTATAAAGTGGAGATTTAACAAACATAATTCATTCAAAGCACAGAGGTAGTAATCTATTAAAGCTTTAAGTATATAACATCAAGCAAGAAATGATACCCTCTTTTACATATCAGTTGGGCCTTTTAGGCGAAAGGCATTCTTGTTAAACTACCACTGTTCCACCTTGTAATGCACACATGCCAAGCAAAGGTGGCTTAGTCCCGTATTTCTTTGTCCTTACGCACACCAAGCCAGTGTTGCAAAATCAGTGGCGACAGCATTGTTGGTTAAAGTTGTGTGATGGTGGGAGCATGCACAATGTTTCTTGGCCAGTTTTGCCTGTGTTCCTACTGCCCCCTCCCCTCTCCCAGTCTCAGTACTTTCACACATTGGACAATGCACAACGAAGGCTCATCACTCCTGGCTTGAAAAAGGCAAATGTCTACAGGGGCTTGATAAATGACTTGCCGAGGTAATGTGGGGTAAATTAATGCTGACGCTTGATCATCAAGATACCTGTCTAGGGCGTCAGCTGCCTTATTGATGGGACAAAGCTACTTCAAAAATGTCAGTACAAATTTCTTAGTAGGGTAAATCTCGTTAAATCGACCACTTTTTTTTTTATGTTTTCAGATCTATGTTCTCGTCTAAAAAAAATCTTCAAACCTCATTATGTGAAGACTACAAGGCCACTCATTGTTAACAGCGGAAATAATCATGGCTAGGGGATATGACATCTTTGGTGATAACCACCAACCAAGAGCTGAAAATATGCACCATTCAATGCTGCAAAAACACTAAAGCTGCTGAATTTGGCCAAGTAAAGTGAAATTTCACTTTGCGTTTGTTCTGAATGCATCATATAGTTGCATAACCCCATTAAAGAATAAATTCACTGGTGTAACTTTATAAATAAAAGAGCAAATTAAACTTATCAAATCCTCGCATCAACCCAAACGTCATGAGCACAGCTTTGCCTCATAGAGGTTATCTTTAACACTGCAAAGCAGTGGAACAGTATGGCTTCAACTCCATGACTCTTGGGTCACATTTGGGTGAACACAGGCCTGGTCAAGTTGATTGAGACAAATATTTAAGACACTGATATTCCCTTGCTTTAATATCGGGAACTGCAAAGACATTAATCGCAAACATTCATATGTTGACATCAAGCTTTCATAACAATTAATATTGCAGCATTGTAATTTTCCTTTTGGGATTAATAAAGTTGTATCGAACTGAATCAACCAGCTTACACAATGAAAAACACAGTTTATACATTGACAGATCGGTATGCACTGGGAGAGATTAGGTTCCAATCCTAGTTGGCATTTCTGGTGTGATTGATCTCAGGGAAGCAGTTAATCAATCCAAATTCCACAGGACAGAAGAGATAATGCAGATGTAGGTTGTTTGATCATTGGAGAGGTAAAAGTAACAGTATGCTGGAAGGGGTTTAATGTTATGCTCCAAGATCCAACAATATTATTTTTTGCACAAAAATCTTAACTATAGATGTATCATTCTGGCATACGTCGCAAAGCCATTTGATTGTATCTCTATAAGGAAGGTCAAAGCAGACTCTATCTGCTAAGGAAACTCAGGTCCAGAGTGCGGGGAGCGCTCCTGGGGACCTTCTTTGACACTGTTGTGGCATCAAACATTTTCTCTGGAGTGGTCTGCTGGGGGAGCAGCATCTCAACCGCTGACAGGAAGAGGCTCTATAAACTGATCAAGAAGGCCAGCTCTGTCTTGGGTTTCCCCCTTGGCTCAGTGCAGGTGGTGGGAGAGAGGAGGGTGATAACAAAACTACCATCAATGATGGAGAATGTCTCCCACCCCATGCAGGACACCATCAGTGCACTAAGCAGCTCCTTCGGTGACAGACTCCTTCCTTCCTGCTGCTGTCAGACAGCTTAACAATCATTTAAATACTGTAAAATAAGATAAAATGTGCAATAATTAATGTGCAATAACCACTATTCCACTGTGCAATTCACTAGCCCATGTATAACTGCTGCTATTGTTGATACTATCTGCTGCTGTGTGTTTCTATTGTTTTTCTTTATCTTTATCTTTCTCCTGGGCTAAGGATCTTTCTTGCTGCTGTAACAATGTGAATTTCCTCATTGTGGGACAATAAAGGGAAATCTAATCTAATATCTCAAGTCTTTACTACTTTGTTTCATCTAGCTCTGGATCTGAGCAGAAGTGTAGTTATGAAAGTAGGTTAGAAAAGGCTGGCCACATTGAGTTATTGTCCTATCTCAGTCCATTAAAACTGCAGTTGGAAGATCTTGTTATTTACTCAGAGGAAAACAAGTCAAATAAGTTATTTCTGGAAGAAGCCTTTTTATCCTTGGGCATTTGATCCTCTGCCTCGGGATTGCATAAAATTGTTTTGTCTTGTTATTTCTATATGTCCCACAATATCTTTGAGGTTGATGAGAAAGAGCTGGATCTTTGAGATTCAAGAAATCCTCGCAAGTGCTTAAAGTAAGCAACAGGAAACTGCTCATGCAAGTCAAAGTAAATATTAGGAGTTCTTCATTGAACTGAAAAACAAAATTATCGATCCCTCTGAATTTTAAAAAGTCTTTTCATTGCTGATTCAAAAAAAATGGATCAATTCGCTCATCATTCTCTTCTTCAACTTCTTCATCAAAAAAATAAATAAAATAAAAAGATATAAGCTTATGGTATGCCTCAGTAGAATGAAATTCAAAATTATACTTACATTCTTCTATCGAATTTCTCAATAGTCTGTCATATCTACATGAACCTTAAACCAGTAGTGCCCATGCATAATGAGGAAAACCATGCTCATTCACCTACAGCTGCAGGATGTTTAGAATTGGTTTGACAAGCTCGTCTTTGGACTATGGAAGAAAAAATTATCCACGTTGATCATATGCTGTGCTCTGGCTGAGATAGGGTTTTTCCCAAACATCATTTGAAAAGGAGCTGCTTTAAAATGGTGAAAACCTTTTTTTTCTGAGCATTACAAACTGCAAATTACAGAGAATAAGTCTTTACTTGACTTAATCCTTTCAGGACATGAGATGAGCATGAATGAGATATAAATGCAATAATGTTGATTTCTTAAGTGTCTACTTTAAAAAGAAAGCCTAAACTCAGAGTAATACAGAGTAGAAATGGACGAATACGAAACTGCTCATTGTAATTATGATTTAAACAAGTAAACAAAAATATTTTTTTTTTATGTTTTTATTAAAATATTAACTCAATTACTCTTATTAATGAAAAAATGTCAGTGAGCAGAACAAAAATGACTTTTTTCTTGAAACTAGGACAAAAAGGTTTTATAATTTAAGCCGGTATAGATGGGAAACATTTAATTCTGCACATATTTTCAAGAGCAATGAAATGCCAGATATTCAACTTTAAGACGCTTGAAAAAATGGATTATCGCTGCACTAATAAGACTAGAGTTTGTAAGCTGGAGCTGAGAGTCAAACAGAAAAGGCAGTTACCTTGAAATAAGTTTATTAACTGAGGGTGTTCAATGCATGACAAAGCTGGCAAAAATAGGATTTAATCACCCTGAAATGAGATATTGCAAATTGTGCAACAGTTTTTATCCTTTGTTAATCAGTTTGTGCCTTTAAAATGATAATAAGGCACTCACTTCAGGTTTGAAAGTTAAAAGCATGCAGTGGATCAGGTCTGAGCGGGTTTATACAGGCCCCTGTACTTGTATTAGCATTACATACTGTGAAAAACAGTGGCTGGTCTCTCAGGTATTCATTTCTTCAACTGTCTGGCATTTAGAAAAAAACAATGAATCCCTGCAGCACTGGGTTACACCTATTGTGTAAGGTATTATTTTGCATTTAGCAGTGTATTTTAGCTTTGTGGAACAAACTGTTCAAACAAGAAGACACTCACTGGGACACATTAATACTCACACTGTTCTTGGCACAGGCATGACAAAAGGACATACAGCATAGAATATGTTCATAGACATCTTCACCTGTCAAACAAACATTTTTCTGTACAAACACAGTCATAGATGGATATATTAAAATCACTAGCATCCCCCCCCACCCCTCAACAAAGAGGCCGGGGGTTGGGGTTACCTCTCCCATCTCCTCCTGAGTGAGCCATTTCTTTCATTGCTTCCCCTCCTAATCGAGGATGTAATTAGTGCCTGTCAGACAAGTGGTTTGTGCTTTAACAGAAACAATAGCTAACGGTGATGTGAATGGACACTGGGTGAATGCTCTTCTCATCGTGCATGTGAAGGTACAGAATAGGGGTCAAAGTGACAACTAATTGGAATATCAAGCAAAATACAGCATATCAGTGATTATAGCTTGAGGCAGGTATATAGTGTGGTCTTTAATCACATTGATGTACAGCTGTATTACTATAAATTGTATGGTTCACTGGAACATTTCTGTCTAATTAATATACCTGTGTCTGATATTGGTGAGGAGCGACTTTTTTTAAGGTATGTCCTGATTTAAAATTTTTCATGGGATGAAGATAATAAAGATCACATTTTGTTATCAATGTCCAGGATTCTATATGATGAATATTAAACTTTTTCCTAAATCTTCATTCAATGTGTAATGGACCAGTTTAGATGAATGTGATTCATGATCTGTCTCATTGGTATGTGCTGATAGTGGTTGTAGTACTGTTGTGTATCCTCTGATATGTGAATAATACAACCCCAAATCAGAAAGTTGTGACGGACGAGGAAGTGATCCTGATAAAAAAAAAAGTATATTTGTTGGTCCAAGCCTTTTTTTAAAACTTTCTGTCTTTCATTTCATGAGAATGACACAGCTTTGGGTCTCCCGTCTGTACCAGCAGGTTTCCACAGGTCTGGAAGGCAGGCTGTACCCTCACAAACACTCTGTAGTTGTGTTTTTATAACTACTAACCAATGACTATAGGTTTCCCACCACCTACACTAATGCACCTCAGTATTACACTTGTTTCAAACACATTTTTTGATGGTGTGTTACAGTTGTATTTATCTTACTTAAATATAAGAATATCTTGCTGTTGCAAAGACAAATTCCATTCCTAGTTTTAGAGTAAATGAATAATTGTGTGTTGGATAATCATGAGCATAATATTCACCAAAAATAATCAGTATTGTGATTTTCAAAAACGAACTGATTAACTGATTAAAAAGTCATCAGTTGCTATAACTACCCCGATAGAGTTAATTCCCAACTATTAAAACCAATTTCCCTACATGGTCTCTCTAAACACAACTGAACATCACAAAAATAGCTGAAAATGCCAGGAACAAATTCAAGTGACTCTGTCACATGTAAAAATAATCACGTTCCCTTTCAGGACAAAAAAATGTGATGGGAGACAATGACAAAAAATACATTCTATCCACTTGACTGACCATTTCCAATAAATACATCAAAGCAAACAGGAGACAAAATTTTTTGTCTTCCCATCCTGTCATGCTTTTCAGCACTGCTGAGCCATTCCTTTGTGTATAAAGGCCCCCTTAGATCCTACCTCGGTGAGGGCAGTATCGGAGAGATTAAATGACTCAGTAAGTCATCAAGGCTGCTTCTTATAAAATTGATCTGGTATGCAGGGTGAAAGAGGGGTGATCATTGGAGAAGTAATTATAAAGGGCCTGGGCCCCATTCCCCCTCCTTGTTGTTTATCAGCATGCTCATTAGAAGACATTGGAAGACAGACGAGACATATCTTTCCATTTGCCAGTCGACCACACCATAAAAGTCGGTGGGTCATGGCTCCCGGTGGTGCGATAAAACCTAAGCACCAAATTGGAGGAGGACTGATTACATCCCTCAGGAGATATGTGATGAAGCTCTGAGCTCCATCAGAGCTGTCTACTCCTATTTCATCTAACACTCCATCTCTTTTAGCCCTCATTTATCACTGCTTAGTTAACAGCACCTTCTTCCTGTCTGCAGCTGTGTTTGGACATAAGTGTGACGTCTCTGTTCTAAACTGATTTGTTACTTGATTAATTAAACTTGTGGGTGTGAATCAGTGGGACAAGTGCCAACATTCGCACTTGTTTGAGTGTTTTTAGCAACTATTCTTATGACGAATATTTACAACAGAAATGTATAAACACTCATAATTATTTTTTTGTATGATTTTATGTAAATCCACATATTAAAGGTGGTGAACGGGTGAGGCACTGCACCATAATTTCTATTTTGTTTCAACAGGCAGTGATGTTTAGAATTGCGACATGATGGTTCTGTAACCAAGGCCGAAGTACATTTTGTTTCATATACAAAATGTGCTCCTACCATAATCACAGCCACAATCCTAACTGCATTGCTTTTATGTCTAAACTAACAAGACTTTAAACACATCATCATTCTATCATGAAGAAGGGTATTTCCTTAAAAAAAAGCACCTTTAAGCGCCTTTCTAGACACTCAAGGACACTGTACACAATAATCAATCAAACAAACATGATCAAATCAGTAAACAATAAGAGAAAAGAAAGAAAAGAGTTAAAAAAAAGAAAATGTAGGACAGAGTAGTAACATCTACAATGGTTACAGTGAGCGATCTTGAAAAGACGGGCTTTGAGTCTGGATTTGAAGGCAGGGAGAGGGTCAATGCTTCGAATGGGTGGTGATAGGGAATTCCAGAGCTGGGGAGCAGAGCAGCTGAAAGACATCCACGAAGCAATGGAAATAGATATTGAATTTATGGTAAATATATTGCCATGGGGTAGAAGATAGGCGGTGAAGAGGAGGGACCTCAGGACAGAGCCCTGGGGCACACCGGTAGTGACTGGGGAGGGATTGGATTTCAGGTCAGATGAACTGAGTGCAGCCTGAAAGATAAGAGTAGAGCTATGTGCACGTAATTTATTTGATTTGTGGAGCTGTTAGATTTGTCAGTGTATAATTAGACTGAAATGTTGTATAACTAAACTGAAATGACTGTGTTGCTATCCTGAGCACTGACATCAGCTGTAAAAGTCCACCTTCTTTCTTCAGAGCCCAAATTTTGCCACAATGTCTCCATGACAAGGTGTCATTTAATGGTATTTCCCTTATGCGCCTGATTCAACAATAGATGGCACAAGCAAATGCTCCATTGTCAGTTTTTTGCAGGTGAGCAAAGTCACAATGCGGTTGGAGAGCAGGTAGCAGAAAATCTCAAGACATAGAATTCTGAATTAAGACCCAGTTTTGTGTGTTGCGTTTTTCAGTTTCTGTTTGGTTTTGTGTAGGCATCAAGAGTTCTTTGTAGTGTTTAAAGCAATACAATGTAACTTCTCAAAAAGCCCACTATGGAGCTCCCCCTACAAGCTTGGAGGTAATGTACGGTTACACTGTCGTAAATACAACACCCTTTCACTTTCAAGTTTCACGTTTGTTGACGAACCGGCGAGGAGTCAGAAGGTGCAAGCTATGTCGACCGAGAAGGTAAGAGTAATCAAATGTACCTGGGAGCGTGAGAGGGGTCTATTTGTTCTTACGGTAGGTGTGCCAGAAAGCAAGTCGAAGTACTTCCGCTCAGCTCCCGGGCCGCTCCCGGGCCGGTCCAGCAAAGTTACAAAGCGCAGTTTTTCCAACTAAGACCCCCGAAGGGCATAGGAGACAGGCCAATCGTAATATTAAAACTCATTCTAGCCGCACAATTGTTTTCAAGCTGTTATTTTAAGGTAGAAATGTTACATAGTATTGCTTTAAACAACGCAATTTTCTGGTTAGATTAAGGAATCGAACTTCAGGGTTAGGTTAGGGTTGTTGTTGGAATTATGATAAATTCCACTTTACTTTAATCTGAAGCGTTGGATAATAATCAGGAAATATAGAGTTACACTACATTTTGCTTCTAAATTAGTCACTATTGGCCTTGATTTACTGGTCTCCTAAGTAGCTGGTAGGAAGTTCACTTACAAAAAATTAAATGAGAGCTCAAAGCTGATGTTTAGAAATGCCACAGGTAACATGAAAGATTGTATCATGGCTGACTGATTTGCACTGATTCAGATATGTAGCTATTACTGAGCTAGTATAGATGTAAGATTACATTGAATATCTGCATATTAAAACCTCACCTATGGCTTAAGCAAAGCCATTTTACCACAATACATTGCTTCCCCAGCCTAGACACAAAGGGGCATATTTAGTGGGTAGCGACAAAAAAGACCAGAAAAGCAGAACGAGACTCTGAGGACAAAAAAGAAAACAGGTTTATTAGAACCTGTTGGCTTGTATTTCTCTGAGTTTCAAAAGAACATTTTAAACAGAGTTCTCTCTTGTAGGTTTTGCTAATCCAGCAAGGTGGTCACAGAGTCCAGTCCTGGCGAGCGGGCAGAAAGGTAGAAGACGAGGATCAGAGGCAGGTCCGGAGTGGCTACGGCAGGTACTGCAGAGTTCACGACAGCCAGGTTCACAGGAATGAGTTCTTCAAGGTGAGTGAGGGGTAGATAAGCGGTCAGATGATGAGCGTTGATAGGAGACAGCTGTGCAGGGAGAAGCTGCAGAAGCCCAGAGCAGCCACGCCCACACCACTCATCACAGGGACTCACCAGACAACAACAAACACACACACACACTGGAGGGAAAAGGGGAAAATGACACAAAAGGGAAAAAACACACCTGAACCCAGAGACGCATGACACTTTAGTTACTCAGTCATTCAAAGTAAACACAAGAAACTTGTGCTGCAAAAAAAAATGGACCAGACTCAGTGAATAATCGCTATAATCCCTATATAGACCAGTGAGCAGTGCTGACCAACAAGTCATTGGGGTCATCAGGTGGGAACCTCCTTTCATCAGTGTTTCGTCTAGTTGGGCCCACGACACCTCCAGGAGGCTAGAAAGTGATCACTGGAGTCACTCCTCTAATGCCAGCCATCACTGCTCCTCACACCACAACAACCATCTTTTCTTTCACAACCACAAGCTACTCCAGCCGCTCACCAAGTGCACACCAGTCATAGCGGGGCGGGGATGCAAACCCTGGTTCGGGTAGGGGGTAGAGGTGGGGGCAGGACAAGACACCATGGCAGATTCAGCAGACAAACTCACCTAATCAGTTCTACAGTCATTAAAAAAAAATAATAAATGCCAGCAAATACAAGCCAACTCACCTGAAATGGCCACCTGGTTGCAAAAAACTCGGGCCACACCCTCCACTTAACTCATTGGCTGCCAGCCATTTTCAGTTCAGAGCCACCCATACTGCCAAGTGTTTTTCAGAATTTTGACTGATTTTCCAAGACCCACAGAAAAGTGTGTCTTATTACGATGTACACACCGAAATTACCAAACGAAAGAGTAGACTCTCTTCTTTGATCAGGAAAAAAAAATTTGTTTCCACCATTTTCAGTCTTTTAGTAATAGACAGTAGAACATAGGTTGGTTTCACCAAAAACAGCTGTTTGACCCAAAAAATGGAGAAAACTAGCTCTTTTTTTGTGCATAGTGGCACTGCTGCCACCTAGCGGGTAATTTTGCCAGTATATTCTCTGTTTAGTGTTTACAAGCCTAAGATTTAGTGACGAACTCCGCTAGATTTTCCCCCAGCCCGCTCCGTTAAAAAACGCAATTGACGTCTATAGACGTCTTTGGCAGTGAACGTTTTTTTTTAAATTGACGTCTATAGACGTCAATGGCACCGAAAGAGTTAAATACATCCTGGGTTTCTTCCTTGCTTCTCCCAAGAGTCTGTTTACCCTAAGTGCTGCTCCTGCTGGGGCCCCAGCTACTATTGCTTCTTCTAATCCAAATCCACTGCCTGGCCCTTGCTGCCTCATCTGACATCTCTTTCACTATTTTCCTCACACTCTGTCCACTTACACCCAGCTCCCTCAACAATGAGACAACAGACTTTGCAACAAATCCTCTACATCCTACTTCCACTGGACAAATTCTAACCTTCCATCCTCGCGGTTCTGCTTCTGCCCCCAACTCGACTTACCTAAGCTTTTTCCATTCATATGCTTATACCACTAGTTCCTCACAAGGAACAGTCAGCTCTATGAAATAGACTCTCATTCTACTCCTAGACCACAATACTATATCAGGCCTTAGATTTGTAGAGACTATTTCCTGGGGAACAACAAACTTTCCTCCTAAATCTACCTGCATCTTCCAATCACAAGCATCCTCTAAGCTGCCTTGGCTCCTTATTGTCTTCTTAACTTTCTCCCCATCTTTTGTTGAAATTGGTAACTGTGTCTCAGACCAAATGGCTATGACCTGTGGGGTTCCCCAGGGGTCAATCCTGGGACCCGTATTGTTCAATTCAATTCAATTCATTTTATTTATATAGCGCCAAATACAACAAATGTCATCTCAAGGCACTTAGATAGTAAGTCCAATTCAAGCCAATTGGAATTCAATTAATTAATAATAATCATAATTCATAAAATAATCCAATTCGTTCATATAGAGCCAATTCAAAAAAAATTTCCTAGCTAAGAAAACCAACAGATTGCACTGAAAACTTTTTGTTTTTCGGTCCAATCTCCCGGCCTGAGCGTGCCTGAGGCGACTGTGGAGAGAAACGACTCCCTTTTAACAGGAAGAAACCTCTGGCAGAACCAGACTCAGGAAGGGTAGCCATCCGCCTCGACCAGCTGGGGTTTGAGAAGACAGAAGGGGGGGGGGTCCTATAGCAGCGTAACTATGGGATGTTTCAGGATTACCTGAGCCATCCCTATTCAAGGTAAACACAAGAAACTTGTGCTAACGAAAAAATAAATAAATAAATAAATAAAGGACCAGACTCAGTGAGTAATTCCCTATACTCCCTATATAGATCTGCTCCTCACACCACAACAACCATCTTTTTACAGCCACAAGCTACCTCAGCCTCTCACCAACTGCACACCAGTCACAGCGGGGTGGGGATGCAAACCCTGGTTCGGGTAGGGGGAGAAATAAAAGAGGTAAGATAAGCGGGAATGGGATTCAAACCCTGGTTCGGTTAGGGGGTAATGAAAGTATAGACGGTGCCAGAGGTGGAGGCAGGACAAGACACACTAGCAGATTCAGACAAATTCACCTAAACAGTCCTATAATCACTAAAAATACCAGCAAAAACAAAGCCATACAACTCACTCTCACCAACTGCACACAATCTGTACATGCTTCCACTAGGCCAGCTAATACGCAGCTATAATGTGTCCTACCACAACTATGCAGATGACACTCAGATCTACGTGTCACTGACGGCAGGAGAACATGGGCCTGTAGATTAGAGCCTGGCTCGGGCCGGATTTTTCTGTCCGAGCCCGGCCCTCAACCGACAGAAAAGTTCTCAAATCCGACCCGAGCCCAAGATTAATTAAAATATTTGTGTCCGAGCCCGCCGGAAGCCCGAGACCAGTGACCAACGCAAGACGGCGCACCCTAATCAGTAAATACACATTAGTGACAGCGCACCATTATCCACCATAATCCATTATAAAACATAGGCTACACATTAATGGCGGTGTACCATAACAAATGCACAAGCACTCTTCGACCAGAATAAACACCCATTAAACTCAATACAGAGAGAAAAAAAAAGTTGACTAATAAAACAGTAGAAACATTCTCATTTTCCACGACTTTCAGTTCTCCAGAAGCTATTTTTCTTTTAATGTCCTCCATAGCGCTTCCAACCAACTGAGCTCCGCTGCACTGATCGCACGTGTTTAATGTAAAGTTGTTCGAATGTTCGATATGCGTGCGTGCGCACCGAGCATGCACAGACCACAGATGCACACAGATGCATGCTGCACAGCATGAGGCACGAATAGCCTACCAACATTTTCATTTATGCATATTCAATTATTTATGTTTATCACAAAAACTGACGTTTGCAATGAACTGAAACCTGTCCTCTGGCTGTTTATAATTTTCACGATGTCTGCTTGCTTTCGAGCCCGACCCGAGTCCGACAAGACATTCTAATTTTTTGTCCGAGTCCGGCCCGGCCCGTCGGGTTCCGAGCGGGCCCGTCGGGCTTCGGTCGGGTTGCCATACTCTACTGTAGATACATTGTGTCGCTGCATCGAACAGATCAGTGTGTGGATGCAAAACAATTTCCTCCAGCTAAACTCAGACAAAACTGAAATCATTGTCTGTGGCCCACAGAAACAAAGAGAAAGTGTTATCAGTCACCTTGAGACTCTCTCTCTAAAACCTAACTATCAAGTTAGAAATCTCTGGGTAATTTTGGACTCAGACCTGAACTTTAACAGCCACATTAAATCTGTAACATCAGCAGCTTTTTACCATCTAAAAAGCATTGCCAGAATCAAAGGAATAGTGTCTAAACCAGACTTAGAAAGACTAATCCATGCGTTTGTCTCCAGCAGGTTAGACTACTGTAACGGCCTGCTCACTGGGCTCTCTAAACGGGCTATAAGACAGCAGCTGTACATCCAGAACATCCAAATCTTTCTACACCACAGGAGTAAATAATATCTCCCATCTTCTCTAGCTTATTGCTTGCATTTCCTCCTAATCTACCAAATATTATCGACAAATCTTTGTTGCTATTTGTTCTAGGCCACTTAACTCTAGCTTTCTGCTCCATACTTCTCTCTCGAACTGGCCTATTCACCTCAGTATCAGCTGCATCCCTTCAGACTGGAGAAGTTAATAAAAAGATCTTGAATTGAGATTTGTTACATTAAAAACATTTCTAGATGATCCTCTGTAACACATAGTACAATGATTATATATATAATGAGATCCTTCCCCAAGTGGAGGAGTTCAAGTATCTCGGGGTCTTGTTCACGAGTGAGGGACGAATGGAACAGGAGATTGACAGACGGATTGGTCCGGCGTCTGCAGTGATGCGGGCTCTGCACTGGCCCGTCGTGGTGAAGAAGGAGCTGAGCCAGAAGGCGAAGCTCTCGATTTACCGGTCAATCTATGTTCCTACCCTCACCTATGGTCACGAGCTGTGGGTAGTGACCGAAAGAACGAGATCGCGAATACAAGCGGCCGAAATGAGTTTCCTCCGCAGGGTGTCTGGGCTCTCCCTTAGAGATAGGGTGAGAAGCTCGGTCATCCGGGAGGGGCTCGGAGTAGAACCGCTGCTCCTCCGCATCGAGAGGAGTCAGATGAGGTGGCTGGGCATCTGGTGAGAATGCCTCCTGGACGCCTCCCCGGTGAGGTGTTCCGGGCCCGTCCCACTGGGAGGAGGCCCCGGGGAAGACCCAGGACACGTTGGAGAGACTATGTCTCTCGGCTGGCCTGGGAACGCCTCGGGGTCCCCCCAGAAGAGCTGGAGGAAGTGGCCGGGGACAGGGACGTCTGGGTCTCTTTGCTTAAGCTGCTGCCCCCGCGACCCGATCCCCGGACTAGCGGAAGATAATGGATGGATGGATGGATGGATGGATATATAAATAAACTGAATTGAACTGAATATGCATATATATTTGTGTATATATAACCATAATTATAAGTGTCAATCTTTGAAGCAAAATATATGGTCATGGAATGTGAAACTACATGCAGCCTCAGGAGAAGTAAAGTAACAGCCATCTGAGCAAAGATGATGTATATTGAGATGTACAGTGAATACATGACAAGGAATATGCATGATTGATCAGCACATTATGTTCCTAGAAGTTGAACATTCTGCTAATAATTTCCAATCCATTTCTCATTTGTCTCTAATAAAGCAGGCGAAGAAATCTTACTCTTACTAAACTTTCCTCAATGTGATTTGGAAAAAAAAAACATTCAAGCTTTATTCTCAGTTGTAATCTACTTAACCCATGAAATTTACCTATCATTCTTTCTCTGTGCTCACTGTATTCTTGACAGAATGTGCCTCCCACAGAGTGGGAGTGTTTTTTTCTTCCCTAAGTGCTTTATTCCATAATGAGCCAAGTGAAAGACAATAATCAGCTACACTTGTTTTCTATTCATAATATTTGTACAAACAATGTTTTCCTTGCTTGAGAGCACAGTACAAACTGTGATACAGTCTATTTCAAGTAAAACAATTAATTTTTGTCACATCACTCCAGTTGAAAGGAAGCTGTGAAAGGTTTTACTGATAATATAAGCAATCAGTGTTAATAATCTGAATTTTAATATGGACTTGTGTGTTCAAAATATTGGCAATGATCCATCTAGCCATCCAACCACCAATTTAATTTCCTCCACTTATCCAAGGTTGGGATGCAGAAACAACAAAGATATGTTCAGTCATGGCAGTGGGTTGATTACGTGCTGCTACCGCTGTCCCTGGACCCCCTCCACTGGCAGCTCTCGATTTTATTTTATTATTTTGCGGACGCAGCCTGACGGAACACGTCAGTTAACTCAGTCAGTGGGGTTTGAAAGCTGGAAAGCTGAAAGATCAAGGGTGGCGCGGAGAAGGCTAGAATTAAAAAGAAGAAAATTCTGGAAACAGTCGCAGCTAAATATGCAAATATTGTCAACTTTTTCACTAAAACGAGCTCACGGTTTGTAACGTCAAATGAGGACGATGAAACGGGTTTGTTTGTTTGTTTGTTTTCGTTTGAAGCCAGTTAAGCAGCTGTGGCTATTTCATGGCTAATACAGGTAGTACATTGCATTAATAAATAAATACATTAAATAAGTTTGTTCACATCAATGCACTTTAAAAAGTTTAAAACCTTTAAAGGTGGGACCTTATTAAAAATACCTACTATAGTACCTTCTGTAAAAAACTGCTGCCTTTTTATTCTAAGGGCAGAGCAAGATAGAATATGCTTAATTGATAAGGGATTACCACAAAGATCACATAGGGGAGGTTCACCTCCAGTAAACAAAAAACCTAGAGTGAGTCTAGAATGTCCAATTCTACACCTTGTATAGACAACTTGATCATGTCCACATGAAAATGACGGAGTTGTGATTTGTTTCACAGTATTACATATTTCATGCAGCTTATTTCCAGCACAGTTGTCCCATTCGGCTTGCCATTTATCCATTATGTAGGAAGAAAGTACAGGTTTTATGAGGCTAGACCCACGTCTGATAGACCTGGGTCTAGCCTCATAAAAGTTCAAATACTATGGTTGAAAAACAGTGGAGTAGGCAGGGTTATCTCTGTTCCCTTTGATTTTGACAGCATATTGTAGAGCAAGTTTCAAGCGTCGCATTTGAAGGGATGGTTCTCTGGCTTCTACATAAAGACTCTGCACTTTGCCTGCAACCACCGTTCAAGTTAAATAATTATCAACTCAATGAATTGCGTGACGTTGTGGCATATACCGTGATGTTATATAATTTAAATAATGGTATGATGCGACGCCACATAACTGGGAAACTTTGTCTTGTAGCCCCTCAGTCAGACGCAAGATACCTAGAAGCACCAAGCACCAGCCATGAGCCCACAAGTCCAGAGTGGGCACGTAGGATATTACCGATATTACCGATTCCGAGTGAATATTATTAGAATTAATATAATGAAAAGTATGGTGTAGACCTGCTCTATGAAAACTGCCCTGAGATGCTAGCAGTAAGCAGTTACCTCCTGGAAGTTTTCAGTCCTTTGAATGTGTGGCTGTACAGCTGAAGGCCTCATCCAGAGTCCTGTTTCTGAATGTTTACAGGCCCTCCAAATACTGTGCAGACGTTTTTGATGACATCAGTGAACTGCTCTCTATGATCTGTGTTGATTTTGACTGTGTAATTATTGTTGGTGATTTTAACATCCATGTGGACAACCCTCAGGACAAAGGGACTGAAGACTGGAGTAACACTCTGGACAACTTTGGGCTGACTCAGCATGTAACAGAGGCCACGCACAATAGGGGCCACACTCTAGACTTACTAATCTCTAAGGGTCTGAGGATTTCAAAGGTTACTGTGTCTGATGTGGGCCTGTCTGATCATTCCTGTGTTTTCTTTGAGGGTACGATTTCAGTGCACACAAATGTCTCAACAGCGGTGATCTCAAATCGGTGTATAACTGAAAACAGTAGTGAGATCTTTAACCAGGTCTTCTCTTTAACACCTGTCCTGTCCGGGGGTTCAATCAATGAGCTCGTCAGTAGCTTCAATGCTAAAATGTTAAATGTTATGGATGCTATTGCTCCCATTAAGGTGAAGGTTATCTCTGGAAGGAAGAAGTCTCCGTGAAGAAATTCCACACTGGTGAAAAATGGGAAAAGAGAGTGTCGGAAAGCCGAGCGCAGATGGAGAAAAACAAATCTCCAGGTTCATTATAACATCTATAAAGAGAAACTTCACTCTTATAATTTACAACTGAGGAATGCAAGAAAGTCCTACTTCTCTGACATCATCACCAAAACCCGTCATAATGCTCGGGCCTTATTTGCTACAGTTGACAGGCTAACAAACCCTCCTGTGTTAGTGGCAACTGAACTTCATTCTACCATGGCCTGCAATGACTTTGCCAAATTCTTCACAGACAAAATCCAAAATATTAGACAAGCAGTTGGTCCATCAGCAGCAGGTTCAGCATATGTACCGTCTCCACTGAAAACCCGTTTAAACACCATGACACAGTTCCAACCCATTAACAGCAAAGACCTGGAGAACATCTTATGTCAGCTGAACTCCTCCTCTTGCTGTTTAGACATCCTGTCAACAGCTTTTTTTCAAAAGGGTCTCAAAGATTTTGGAGTCAGACCTGTTACTGATCGGGAACTTGTCTTTAATGTCGGGTGTGTTTCCAGAGCCACTAAAAACAGCTGTAATCAAACCTCTGCTGAAAAAGGACAATTGTGACAAGACACAAATGAACAAATACAGGCCTCAAATCTCCCATTTTTAAGTAAGATCATTGAAAAAGCGTTTTTTCAAAAGCTTAATTACTTTTTAAAACAAAATAACTGCTATGACACCTTACAGTCAGGTTTTAGACAGCACTACAGCACTGAGACTCTGACCAAAGTTTTTAATTACATGTCTGAATACAGATGGTGGAAAAATGTCAGTCTTAGTTTTACTGGATCTCAGTGCAGCATTTGATACAGTTGACCACAATATATTAATAGGTAATCGTCTTTGGAGCCAAAGAGAAATGATTACAGCTCACCACAGAACTTCAATCTATACACCTAGAAACTACCAACCAGGCCAGAAATCTGGGTATTTGAATAAAGCTCCAAATCTAAAGCTTGAGATTCAAAACTTAATCACATTTTAACTTCTGATTTTATCTGATTTTATCTATTGTTCTTATTTCTTTCTTTTTTGTTTAAAATTGAAATTTCTACTGTTTTAATGTATCTGTAAAGCACTTTGAATCGCCTTGTTGTTGAATTGTGCTGTACAAATAAACTTGCCTTGCCTAGATGATTCAGCGCTACATTAATGAAATTGACCTGAATTGATCAGAAGATTTTGTAAAAAAGGGGAGATTTGTGCTGAGAATTATGACCATTTTTAAAATGTGATTTAGTGTCAGAAGCAGAGCCAGGAGCCAGTAGTGATGAGGGGACTGCGTGTGTGAACAAGCAAGCATTAGTTCCAATATAACCACTTTCTATGCCCAAACGATAGTAGTGATCCGTTATATATTTTATCATTAAAAGTAAGATGGTAAATACACACAGTGTAAATATGAAATAAACTTGCATATTTTGCCATTGAAAATGGTTGAGTCAAAATGTGTTTTACATATCAAATGTAAGGTTATAATTACATGATTTTAATAATAGGTTGTGATTTAAAGTGGGCCGGTCTGAGGCATGAAACTCCAGTGCTGAAAATTAGTCCCACTCCAGCCCTGGCACATTGTATATATTATTGTACAGTTATTACTTACTAACAGCAACAGTGAAGCTAACTCTGCATCTGTCTGTCATTCTGTATTTCTCTGAGCTCTCTCTGGCAGTAAGATCCAATATGATGTATAGTCTTGTCCAGTGTCTTGCTTGTACACTTCATTTCTTATTTCTCACTTCCTCTTATAGCGTTGTCTTGGGTGTTGCTGCAACTGGCAGGTTTTTTTTTTTTTTTTTTTAATTTTATTTGTAGCAACAACAGTCTTTTTTTTTATGCCAAACTTTATTTGTTATAATGACAGTGTCTTTTTCAAATTTATTTGTCAAGTGTCTAGTATGTTATGTGGTACTGTAAACTAAAACGGCGTTGTCCCAGGCAGTAAACCAAAGGTGTAGTGTGATATCTCAGCCCTCGGGTGCTGCAGGACAGTTTTCTTCTTAACTTCTATATTTCCGTTGCAGCTTGTCACTTTTTGATGAAGCCTCCAGTGCCTCAGCATCCTATAGCAAGATGAGCAGGAAGGCCAATCCGATTTATTGGTCATGCATACATACATATACACGAAATTTGTCCTCCGCTTTTAACCCATCCAGGTTGGCACCTGTTGACACACACATGCACAGGGTCACACACTCAGAGACAGATGCCAACCTGGAGCTGTGGGCAGCCATGAAGCTCAAGGGCACCTCAGCCGTGACAAGGAGGTGGACAATAACCTTCCGGTTATTGGACGACCGACTCTAACCACTGAGCCACAACCGCTGGTGTTCTTATCCAGTTGTTCACTTGTTCCACTTGTTCTTATCCAGGATATTACTGTTCAACTGGTGGATTTTGTCCTCCAGATGCCTGTGAGCCAAAGCACAGCTCCTGGACACAGCTAATGAAATCAAATCAAATCAAATCAAACTTTATTTATAAAGCACTTTTCATACATTAAAAATGTAGCACAAAGTGCTATACTTGTTTAAAAGCAGCCCACATCCCCACCCCACCCTACCACACACACACAAACAGACATATGCACACACACATATATATATACATACATAAATAAAATAAAATAAAATAAACTTAGAAACGTGTGGCTGAATACAGAGGAGCCAGGTCAGGAAACACCATCTGCGCTGGGTGCTGATCACAACCCACAACCAGGACGCCTCCACCCGGGCGCACACCAAGCTAATAGGCCAGCGAGGGGCCCATAGCAGTGGAGCACTGCCGCAGACCCCCAATCTGGCCAAGCCAATGCTCACCCTGAGTCAGAGACATGCCAGCCAGAGTTGATCACAGCCCCCAGCACAGAGGGCCCCAACCAAGGAAACACTGGGAATATGGAATAAGAACATAAAACTACAAAGGCTAAGAACATTAAATAAATAAATAGATCAAATAAAATAATAATAGGAAATAGCTAAAATTAACTCTGTCATAAAAAGTAAAAAGAATAAAATAATAAAAAGGGCTAAAAATATAAATGACTAAAATAATTAAATGAATGTATACATAAGACATTAGTTAAAACCCAAGTTAAATAGATGGGTCTTGAGCCGGTTTTTAAAAATATCAGCACTCTCTGCGGCCCTCAGGTCCTCCGGCAGACTATTCCACAGACGGGGCCCATAGTGCTGAAAAGATGCCTCACAGTAAGTTTGTGTTCTAGCTTTGGGTATTATTAAAAGGCCAGTGCCAGAGGATCTCAGGGTGCGCGAGGGTTCATATGGTAAAAGCAATTCTGATAGATAAGAATGTCCAAGACCCCTAAAGGCTGATTCATACTCGGCGCAACCTCGCTCATACTAGCTGGTCGCAAATGGCGCAAACGGTCACGTGTCCCAAAATTCCGCCACGCCCCCCTTCGCAAGCTAGAAAATCCTCGCGCGGCGCAAGGGCGCGCACACAACTTTTTTTCTGACTTCGCGCGCGCTCAACCGGAAACAGCTGACCAAGAAAAAGAAAAAATGAACACTGCAGAGACCGCGGTGACCGAGAGGATGCGCCTCTACAAACATCTGTACGACACGTCTATGAAGTTACACTGGGACAACGTTTGACAAAGTTCGTCTTGTTGCAAAGGACGAACAATCCACCATCTCTTCTGTTTTTGCCGCAGCCGCTTAGCTCTGAGATACATATACAGTTCTACACCCAGAGTAAATTCATTCCTCATCAGATGTGCCAGCCTCTGCTGACGTGACACCACAGGTGGCATTGTGTATGCTTTCTTCGTATGCTTTTCAGCTTGTTTCCTCAACAGTGACGCTCGCTGGTCTGGAGAGAACTGCAAATGTGACGCATACTCGGCGCAAACTGCGCTTATGAGCTGAAGGAACTGTGAAGGGGCTGGCGCTTTCGATGACGTCATTAATGGTTCTCGAGCCAGAACAGTTGCGCGTTTGCGCCGAGTATGAATCAGCCTTAAGACATTTAAAAACCAATAAAAGAACCTTAAAATCAATCCTAAAACACACAGGGAGCCAATGCAGCAATTTTAAAACCGGTGCAATATGTGCCTGCTTTCTGTTCTTTGTCAATACCCGTGCTGCTGAGTTCTGTAAAAGTTGTAAACCTAAAATGTTTCTTTTTGGAAGACCAGAAAGCAGGGCGTTACAGTAGTCAATACGACTGGAAATAAAAGCATGCATTAGTGTCTCTGTGTTAGCACGAGAAAGAAAGGGGCGGACTCTGGCTATGTTCTTTAAGTGATAAAATCCTGTTTTTGTTACCTGCTTAATATGTGGAATAAAGTTGAGCTCAGAGTCAAAGATAACCTGATTAGAAGGATTTAAAGACAGTGTTTGCAGTTTTGATAAAAGTTTCTCTCTCTGAGCCTTAGGATCGATAATTAAAACCTCAGTCTTGTCCTGGTTGAGCTGTAAGAAGTTTTCTGCCATCCAGGAATTGATGTCTAAAATACATTTAAAAAGAGCATCGATTGGCCCTGTGTCATCAGGAGACATGGATATGTACAGCACAGGTTGGAGCTGTTGTGAAAAGCTCCAACCTGGGAGACCTAAAACTTCAATATCCGTTCATTAATATATATCATCTTTTATTTTTGAATGTCAAAATCTTAAAGGAGAAGTTCACTATTTAAGACCTTGAGTCCCAGTTCCAGCTTGTTTATCAAGAATAAGAAATGAGGAGACCATTTTCACAACAATAGCTCATTTCTATCCATTTTGGCTGTTTTCGCTGGTCCATCCTGCTGCTACAGACAGGGTTCCATTGGGCACTCTGTTCAATGTCCTTAAAACAATACTAATGTTAATTTTAAAGAAAAGGTCAACTCACCGGGTGGTTCGTGGATGTTCCTGTGTGTCCCAAAAAAAACTGCGTTGCGAAATAAAAGTTATTTCTTGCTTTATTTAGCATTTTGTAATCCAATTGTATTCCGTTTGGAAGACTTTTCACTTTCACTTTCACTGTCAGATCACTGCGCCAGGGCTAGAGCCTCAGACTCAAATATAGAGCGGATGTTTACGTGCGTCGTGATTTAAGCATGAAAAATAGTTCCTGAACAGCAAAGAACACGGAATACACGGATGGAAAACCATAAAATGCCCCGACATTTTTTTTTTTTTTAATACCACTAACCACCCGCTGAGTTGACCTTTTCTTTAAAATTAACATTAGTATTGTTTTAAGGACATTGAACAGAGTGCCCAATGGAACCCTGTCTGTAGCAGCAGGATGGACCAGCGAAAACAGCCAAAATGGATAGAAATGAGCTATTGTTGTGAAAATGGTCTCCTCATTTCTTATTCTTGATAAACAAGCTGGAACTGGGACTCAGGGTCTTAAATAGTGAACTGTTCCTTTAAAGTGATTATCATCTAAAATTGTAACTTGAAAATAGGTGTCTATGAAACTGAATCTATTAAAACATAAAACACCACGTATCACGTGTCATGGATGTGAGTTTCAGTTTGTAATGCAAAAAAAAAAAGACGAAGTGCATGATTACACTCTAGGAGCAGACTAACGTAAGTACAGGGAGATACAATATATCAAAATATATTGCAGAATCATTTTTGCTCATCTTTTGCACATGCTGTGCATTTTTTAACATATCATCAAGGTAAAGATTACTACTCATCAAACGCAGCTTTATAAAAAATTTAATTTTTTTTCATCCTTGACAATCCTCTCTCTCACTCTTTGTCTACATGTCCCAGTTTTCATCACATTTCATGAGAAAAATACATTTTCTTCCATCAAATACAGACAATATTATCTTAACTGATGACTGTTAGGCTGGACTACTACATACATGGAAAAGTTAGAGGTATAGGAAAATATATAAATCAATTAATATTAATCGTATGTTAATAATCTCCCCATTTTGTCCATGAACAAAGCTACAATATTTGGCAAAAAAGCCTCAAATAATAAAGAGAGGGATAGGACCTAAATCCATGCTGCTCTGTTTTTCTTGAGGTAATGTACTGTAAGAGTTGTTGAAGGGCTCAAAGTTAGGTTTCACTTCCCATTGTGGGTCTTGTTTTGGACTGAGAGACTGCTGCTCTAGTACCACCAGAGATTTCACTCCAAAAACGAAAAAGTGTGAAAAACAGTAAAGAAAAAGAAGCAAGGGTGAAAAGTACTGCACTGTACAGTCCTAATTATCTTTAATCCTAAGTGTCACTCCACCACAAAGCAGCTTTTTGTCCCCTAAAGGCACTTTCACGCATGCCCAGCTTCCATGCCTCCATTTACCTGTTGTCATGTGTGAATTACCTTCATGGTGTTTTTCTGTAAATAAGTAATGTAGATACATTACTCGCTCTGACCTTTCAACATGGCACAAGTGTGAACTGCCACAGTCACACTAAGACAGATACGCCTTAAAGAGGTGAGTTAATTTAACACATCATCATCATCATCTGACAGGTTGTAATGTTAAATGAATAAATGACAGCGCTATTCAAATCGTCTCAGCCAAGATTTTATCTACAGTTGTTCACTTATCTGCAACTCATCGTATTTTTTTTTCCATATATTGTTTAAAGAATCTAAGTTTTAACTTTCTGTTTGACTATATTCAATCAAATTACTCCCAGAGGGCTGAAGGGCTGCCATCTGCCTCAACCGGTTGGGGGTTAAGAAGGCAGGAAAGAGGGCACAACAAACACAGTGGCCCTCATTTATCAAGCCGTCGTAGAAAGCATCGTAGATATGAGCGGAGAACTCGTCGTACGCAGAGGCTCAAGTGAGATTCACAGAACATGCGTACCACACCAATCCCATCGTAAGACCGAGCGGCTGTTGATAAATCCGGCGGCCGAAATCCATCGTAATTATCCTAATCACGCCTTCTATAAAAGGGGGCTGAGAGGCCACACCTCTAGAATTTGCGACATGGATAGACGAAAGGCGGCAAAGAAACGCAACTACAACGAGGCCGAACTCGACACTCTCACAGCCCAGGTGGAGAAACACCGCCTGGTGCTGTTTGGAAGTATGAAAGCTGGCATAAAGAGCACCCAAAAAACGCGCACTTGGAAGGAGATCGCCGCGGCTGTCAACAGCGTTGGCGATGTAAATCGCAGACCGGACGAGGTATGTATTTTCCCCTACTGTGACGGTCAATAAAATGTGATGTTAAATGAAATCTAAAATTGAACGATATTTTTGCTTTTTCTCCAATAAGGTCAGGAAGAAGTGGTCCGATATGAAATTGGCCACAAAAAAGAAGGTCGCAGCTCTCCGACGCAGCATGTCACAAACGGGGGGGGGGGCTCCGATCCAAGTTTGGATTTGAGTGCCTTGGAGGAGAGGGTGGCTGGCGTGATCGGAGCTACGTCCTCATCGGGCGTGCCAGGGAAACTTGACACTGATGCGCCCATGCTAGAGCTCGAGAATGGTAAGAATGACTGCACACCCAAGACGTTTAAATAAAACAGTTGCTTTAATTTTCAACACAAATGAGGTTCCTAATCAAACTAATATTTCTCATTCACAGATGAATCCGAAGTGGCATCCGGGCAACCTGATCCGCGCGACGAATACGCGGCCCCGTCAACATCCGAAGCCTCTGCCTCTGCCCACCGGTCTGCAGCGTCACACCGGCCAGCCGTGTTGACCACAGAGGTCCTAGAAAGACAAACAGAGATCGTGAAGTGGATGATGGCTTTAACACACACCATGCAATCTATCGACAGTACATTGAAAGACTGAAGTCACAGAATAAATGCTGAAAGAAATCGTTGTTCTCCTTTCTTTTTTCCTTGAATAACAGAATGCTTACCAAAAGTAAGTAAGGACAGTAAGTCTCCTCCTGAGCGCTCTTGGCTGTGCAGGCTGGTGGTAGGAATCTCTGGGTACGGGGTCCTCTGGAAGTACATCTGGAAATGGCACTCCATTTTTTTGGGCAATTTTATGGAGAACCCTGCATGCAATAATAATATTGCATACCTTTTCGGGCGTATATAGAAGGGTTCCCCCCGCAGCCGAGAGACAGATCCACCTGCCCTTTAGGAGCCCTATACACCTCTCCACAGTGGCACGCGTGCGCGTATGCGCAGTGTTAAAGAGCCTCTTCTGTTCGGTGTGAGGGTGCGCGGTTGAATGAGCCATCACTCGTCCAATTATGGAGTTGTACTTGTTTAATTTTTTAATTTATCTAATTTGTGTTTATGTTTATATTTATGTTGAAGTCAAATAAAACATGGGCCTTCTTTGAAGTGATAAGTCTGTAATTTTAACCTAGGGATTTGTTGCGACTCATGAGGCACGCACTAGTGACGCTGCTGTTTATGTATGCTATTGCATTCACCGCAAGTCAAAATGGAAAAGTGCGCACACGGCCTCAGACCTGTCGTGGCGATTTCATCTTTCCTGCGCTCACGATGGATTTGATAAATGCCAACCTTTGCGCAGAAAAGAACGTACACACGACCTACGCATGTTTTTCGTCTTACGCAAGTTTGATAAATGAGGGCCCATAACACCAAAATAAAATAATACGTACATGGAGAGTAAAGAGAGTTAGGAAAGGTGCATCATGGGAGGTTTCCCAGCAGTCGAGGCCTATTGTCATGATTAGGGATGCAGCTATACCACTTTTTTTCAAACCGATACGATACCCATACTTGGATCTGAGGACTTGCCGATACCAAGTACCGATGCCGATACTTCTACCACAAAAAAATGTAATGAATTGGAAGACAGGTTTTGGTCTCACTAGCCCAGTGGTTCCCAAACTTTTTGTGCCCAAGGCACACCAACAAGGACAAGTAAAAATCTCAAGGCACACCTATTGTGCAAAATAGCCCTTATAACACGTGTTATCACTCATATCATGTAATATCTGTAAATGTGCATTATTATTTACTAATGCCAAATACAATGTGACAAGACAACTATTACTGATGAAATATTTATTAACGAAATATTTCAAAAATTAATTTGAAACTTTATCAAATTAGGCTTCATCAAAGCAGCAACAGTCATTTAAACTAGACAGGTCACAAAATTAAAAACTGTCAATGCAAGGAAGCTGCATTGTTCATGGTCCTAAACCAGGGGTCCCCAACCACCGGGTCGCGGACCGGAGACATTCCAAACTGGGCAGTGAGATTGGGGGGAAAAAAAAGACATGGAAATCGGGAATTCTTTCATTTCACTCGCTAGATTCGATACTTGGAAACTGCATAGATTGCATTATAGGAGGCCGATTGTGCTTCAATGATGACTGTCTGTCTGTCATCATATCCTAATTATCCTAATTTGTAAAAGCGTCTGCTAAATGTAATGTCTGTTGAACGTAAAGTACAAAAAAAAAAAGTAATATATATGTAAATTATTTTGCCTACTTACAAATTAGTGAGTCGGGGCGCGCAGATTTTTTAAATCCTCGGTGGCACTGAGCAGAGAGCCACTCGCAAGTCCTGTTCAACAGAGAGCCACAACCTCCTGTTGTTCTTCATGTTTAACCACAGTAGAGAACGCCAACTCACACAGGCAGGTAGTGGGGAAAAGAAGAAGGTGCTCAATCGCGTGGTGGGAGATGCTTGGGTAGTCCGATGCAGAAGCATTAGCTAACTAGCAGTTAAGTTAGCATTAGCTAACTTCTCCCGACAGGACGCACTCGGGCTGAGGATTGCTGACACCCCCGGTCCAACTGAAGCCATAAGACGGTAACTTACATACTGTCAACTGACAGTTTTTTTTTCCTCTTTTCTTTCTGTGGTGGGTTGTTGGCAGTCTGCACTGGTGGTTGATGATTTGCTCCGCACAAGAAAGCGCTCTTTCTCTGTTTTCATGTTGTCCTTCAGCCTCTGATGTGTCACAGTCTCATAATTCCCACCTGCGCAACTACGCTAACAGCGAAATATCTGAGGATTATTGTTTTTAAAAAAAAAAAATTTAGTTTTTCTCTGTATTATGAAATGAGTACATACAAAGTACTAATATAGTAAATAAAATAAAAATACTTTTGTGTAGTTGTATATTGCACACCAGGGGGGTATTCCTAGAAGCTGGCTTAGCGGAAAGCCTGGCTTATTTCGCTACTTCTGGCTAAATTTAGCGAGAGTTCTGTTTCATAAACATGGCTTATTTGAACGCCCGCTAGTAACCATGGTAATTTATGCTGCTGAACTAGCCTGGTCCCGGGCAGGCTAAAGTTGGAGCTTAGCTTAGCTGCAACTCAAAAAATGTCCGACCGGCTGAAACAGACTCCGGAAAGAAATGTTCACCAAGAATTCTGCGCTCCCGCAACCTCTGTCCTTTCAGGCTGCTGCTCCACATTTACAGTAGCCGATAATGTAAAGCAACCTACTGGCTGAAGTATTTGCATTAAGTTCATCATCTCCCTCAGGCTTCCCTAATGTTATCGGTGCACTACACTGTACCCATGTACGCATCCAAGGCAAGGCAAGGCAATTTGTAGAGCACAATTAGTACACAAGGCAATTTAAAGTGCTTTACAGCTACATAAAATCACAAGGCGGCAATAAAATCATTCCAAAAGAAAAAAAAATCATTAATTAATTAATTTAAAAGTGAAGAGTGCAGATAAAATACTTTCAGGTGTCATATGCACAGATAAATAGAACTTTCAGTCTTGATTTAAAGTGATACTATGTAACATTTCTACCTTGAAATAACAGCTTGAAAAAAATTGTGCGGCTAGAATGAGTTTTAATATTACGATTGGCCTGTCTCCTATGCCCTTCGGGGGTCTGAGTTGGAAAAACTGCGCTATGTAACTTTGCTGGACCGGCCCGGGAGCTGAGCGGAAGTACTTTGACTTGCTTTCTGGCACACCTACCGCAAAAACAAATAGACCCCTCTCACGCTCCCAGGTACATTTGATTACTCTTACCTTCTCGGTCGACATAGCTTGCACCTTCTGACTCCTCGCCGGTTCGTCAACAAACGTGAAACTTGAAAGTGAAAGGGTGTTGTATTTACAACAGTGTAACCGTACATTACCTCCAAGCTTGTAGGGGGAGCTCCATAATGGGCTTTTTGAGAAGTTACATTGTATTGCTTTAAACATTGTCACATTGTCCAGGCCCCTGCTGGACCCGTGGAGGCTGACTATGTAAACCGAAATTTTTCAGGTACACTTGGGGATAATTGTCCATAGACTCTGAACTGGATTTCTCATTTTGAAAAATACCACATCAACCCCTTTGAGTAATGCTGAGTCATGTTACATTTATGCCCTGTGAAACCTCATCATTGACTCCTATCCTCCGTGCATACAGATGATCTGTGATGGAGGTCATTTCATTTCAAACATTGAGGCTAAATGGCCGGGATCAGTTCATGATTCTAGGATCTTCCGAGCATCCTCACTGGCACAGAGGTTTGCACAAGGTGCAAGAATTTTACTTACCCGAAGGTGTGTACTTTTGAAGTAAGGTGTAGCATAGGCAGAATTTTGGTAATCTAATGAGAGGTCAGGTGTAGAGGTCATCTTAAAGGATAAGACCGTTTTTTTGACATTGGGCCCTTGATTTCACATTATAGCATGATGTTCTACTCACCCCTGCTTGTTGTTGGTCATTTGGAGCTGTTCCGAAGATATTCGCGAGGCGTCTGGCTGCTCTCTTGAGATATTCGGCCATGAAACGGTTTCCTATGGGCAAGCTCATACAGGCACAAACTATGCTGTTTATAATTTATTAATTACTCTACACTAGAACTGATAACGTGGAGGTGCGTCGCTTACTTAAAAAAATCCGGGTTATTGTAATTTTGATTTTTTTGTCGTAAAGTGGGTGTTACTGACGTCATCGTCGTGCTACTGCCACAGGCAGCCCACAGACCTGCTGCCTATTTATTCATTCGGCTAAAATTCAAAATTAGTAACCCGGATTTATGTATATCCATCCAACATTTCTCTTATTCTGCAGGAGAGTTCAATGGTGTCCTGCTTGGGGACAGAGGCTATGCATGCTGGCCGTACCTCCTCACGCCATATCCTGATCCAGGAACAAGGGCGGAGAGGGCATTCAGCCATGCACATGCTAAAACAAGGGCACGGATAGAAATTACCTTTGGCCAAATTAAATACAGGTTCATTGCTTAAAGTCCTCAGGCACCATGGCTGAGTTCTGACAGATCCATCTTAAATTTGATAGTACACTTCATATTTTATACATTTTGTCTTGTGGACAACTTTTCAGGCTCAAGTCTGAGTCCCTGGAGGTTCCAGTGCCTTAAAGGACTCAGTTTCTCCTGACACAGTGAGGGACCTATACAGGGACACATATTTCCTTTGATCCTTATTGTTGTGACCTTTGAGTTAGAACTTCTTTTCATAATTTAGCATTGACACAGTAGCAGTTTAAGTCAGAGCAAGTGTAAGAAGGCTAAATGGACAGAGATGATTTATAACTTTCCACACGTTTAGGTCATGGCACCCCACTGTGAATATAAATGTAAAAAACACATTTCTAATACTTTGCATGAATCGTACAATAATGACAAGTTTGAGTTCAAGTTGTGTTGAATTGTTTAATTATTATTACATGTTTCTCAAGCTGTGGAGAGAAAACAGAATCAAATACAGTTCACAACACAAAATTCTCCTTTATCTGAATTTATACTAACATCCTTCTCCAGTTTCATAATCTCTAGCTTGATCTTTTTTATTTTCAGTTTCTTCCATATCTAGTTTAGTGCTCTATTTATTGGACAAACACATTTCTTCAAAGGCTACTTACCACTCTGAAATATTTTCCTGTACTTTACCTTGCTATGCTTTTGGCTGTTAAGATAGCTCCTGTTGAGATGTAACAGTGAAAAAATAATATCTGGGTCACACACACAGGATAATATAGTCACAAAGTATGATGATGCGTGTCGATTATTGGGTTATTAATAAACTGAGCAGGGCCAGTATATTTGTGCTGTACATCTCATAAAGAGACAATTCAGCATGCTTTATGTAAACAAATTATAACACAAAGAGGAGAGCATAAATACATGAGGACAGTAAAATAAATGTCTAACAATTGACAATGGTATGAAACTTTCATAACTTACGCATTTAGTCTGTCTGCAGTTGTTTGCCATGCCGTTTCTTCGCTTTATTGACCGCAGCTGTATTACCATTTCTGGTGATGACACTTTTAAAATCCTCACACAGCTCCATCAGCATTATTTGTTCAGCTGCCGAAAAAAATAACAGCGCATGTCTTGCTCTCATTTTCACTCAGATCTCCGTTTTACCACCATCCACTCGTCAGGGCTTCTTACGTTCCTCGTGCACTCGCACTTAGCTAGGCTATGTAAGCCTCGATTGGATTAGCCTCACTGAGATGCAGCTAAAAATTCTTCGAGGAACGACTTGAAGCTTAATTGGGAGATGGCGCTAGTTCAAGCGACGTTTACCGGCTATAGCCTGGCTTTCTTTAGCTACTTTCGAGGAATACCCCCCAGGACTTGGACACCCTCTGATCGCGGTCTTCATGGTATCGGTTCATGGTATCGGTTAACTTTAACGAGTACGAGTGTGTTAGAATAGTATCGGCCCGATACCAGTATCGGTATCGGTGCATCCCTAGTCACGATCCTTCTTGGCTGTTGTTGTTGTTGTTGTTTCTGGGCCTTAGGTGGGGCTGAGCAGGTTTCCAGGAAGTCCGGAGCAGAATCTGGATTGCTTTTTCACACCTGTTCCTCGTTCATCGTCATCATGACAGTCTTAAGGAGCTGCAGGAGCAACCAGCCTATGCCAGTTGGTCTCACTTCACCAGTGGTAATGAGGCCGACTCCTATGTTCCATAGAGAGTTATTTTGTTGCACTTACCTTGCCTTCTTGTTGTTTTTTAGTGCCGCTTCTGTCTTCTATTCTCCTCACTCTGGATTCCCATGCTAAGGACTTTGCACTCTTTGTTGGATTCCTGTTTCCCCGACCTGCCTGCTCGCCCTGCCGCCGACTCACATCCACAGCACCATAGCCAGTGTCTTCGCCTTACATTCATGATTCCTACCTGGACCTAGTAAGAACTAATCATTACCTTTGGCTGCACTGCACTGGATCATCCTTTTTGAAAGAAAACAAGATTATGCCATCACACATTTCCCTGTCTGCATATTTTCATGATTTCTGAAGATACACGTAGTTATTTTCACCCGATCACATAAATTGGGATGTATGTCGGTAATCGTGAGGACAGGACAATGTGCACAACCATTCTTAAAGGAGACTTCTACCCTTTTTCACAAGCTGACACAGTTTTCTGAGGTCTTAATAAAATGTCTGTGGCATACAAAATAGCACAAAGAGGCACCACAGAAGCTCTATTTTCTTCCCCTAATTGAAAAACTGAAACTTCAATTCAAAAGGATCTCTTTTCAGGGTGTGAGATTTCTGCGACCCGACCTCGGATAAGAGGATGAAAATGGATGGATGGATTTCACTTTACTCTCCTCCCCTTCTTCATGGTTTGAGTCATTTGAGATGTGTATTACTTAATAATCCTTGGAACACAATATTGTGGTATGAGAGAGAATATAGTAAATACCCTGAGAGCTTAGACTACGTACCAAACTGAAATAAAAAAAGATACTTGACTGGCAAATTTATACTCAAATACTTAGAATGTGCACTTAGAGTGCATGACAGTTTACCTCTGTAAAGTGCTAGGCTCTAGCACTTTGGTATTTCGGACTGGATAGAAGAACAGTTGGCAAAATCTGATCAAAAATCTTGTAAATTTAGTATTAACCTGCTAAAGTCAAGTAAGCACAAATTTGTAGGATTTCATTATTGAAATGTTCAGCATGAGTTTATATCCAAAAATCATCAGACCAAGCAGAATCACACTGTTCCACATGTTCACTAATGACAGTGAAAACAATACTGATGACTGCTCGGCAATCTGCAGATGTGCTTATCCAATCAGAGCTCAAAAGACATGTTTAGTGAGCAGTGTGTCCACAGTTGGAGCTGTAGTGGTCAGTTGCTGCCAGACTGCTGTTGCATTTGACAGGGCTCTGATAATCTCTGCAGAAGCCAAAATATTAGGAAGTAAGGCCGCTGCTTCTGTAACACTTTCTGCAGGCTGCTGAGCAGACACCAGTGTTCTGATTGGAAAAACGCGCATAAAGTGCATAGCTAACCATACCAACTTCCATTTCAACGTGCACATTATCAAACATCGTTGCTTGAACAACTAAATACAGTCTAGAAATTTTTTGGTGGAACTACAGCAACTGTTTTCTACTGATGAAAATGTGGGCTAGATCATCTTAATACAAAGGTTTTTCCTGTTTTTTGTACGGAAACATTTGAGAGCTGACCTTGGGAACCAACACTTCCAAGGTCAGTGTTGGGAGTGGTAACTAGTCATCTAATTGGTGTACCACAATGTAACACATTAACACTGCTGTAACACAATTCCTTGAGAAAATCTTCTTTTTCTGGGCTCCAAGTGGTCCACGCCGCCATTGTGAGGCTTTATGTACACACACACCCGATTAAGATTAAGATCAGATTTATTGTTATGCATACACACGAAATTTGTCCTCCACTTTAACCCATCCAGGTTGGCACCTGTTTGACACACACATGCACAGAGTCACACACTCGGAGACAGATGCCAACCTGGAGCGGTGGGCAGCCATGAAGCGCCCGGGGAGCATGGGGGTACGGTGCCTTGCTCAAGGTCACCTCAGCCATAACAAGGAGGTGGACTGACACCCCTCCAGCTATCAGTTCCACCACTCTTTTTTTTTTTTTGAGTGGTGAGAGTGGGAATCGAACCGCCAACCTTCTGGTTATTGGACGACCAACTGAAACCACTGAACCACACACACACGCACGCACCCACGCACGCACACACACACACGCACACACACACAGAATTCTGAAAGATTACATGTTAACACAGTGAAAAGCTGATAAGTACGTAAGCATGCCTTTCAATTCAGACAGAGCAGTGTTCTCTAACAAGATGATTACTGATAGCTCGTGGACATGTGGACAGAGCTGGGTAATGGGTGGGGTAGTGGGTGGCTGGTGGCAGACGGAGAGGTAGAAAGGCCCTACTTTGGTATGGAAATGGAAACTGCTGAGAGAGGATATGATAAAATATCTGACTTTCACGCAGATAGCCGGGGGCTGTTTGGGCATCTGCTGCGCGTTGTGCTGCTACCTGGCCTCCCTGAAACACGTGGGAAATCAACATGCGCACATTACTTCTGGCAGCATACACAGTTTCACCGGGCTGAATTTACACATTTATGTATTTAAAGGGCAGAACTCCAACAAAAAAGGCGATGTGATTGATCCCAGATCCATTTTGTTCATATTTCTTCATATGACTGTCCAATTACAGCCAAAGAGACATGGCGTTGAACCACCTTGTTGCCTTTCAACATAAATCGTAAGGATGTCAGGTGTCAGTCCGCTTTATATTTAACGAAGGCTGCTGACATTTAACAATAATACAGACAAGAATTAATCAGTCAGTCAGAAGGCAGAAAGACTAACTACTCCGCTGACAGGAGCCTTAATAGATGGGAATAAAATTCAGCAACCAAA
Source organism: Odontesthes bonariensis (assembly GCF_027942865.1). NCBI lineage: Eukaryota > Metazoa > Chordata > Actinopteri > Atheriniformes > Atherinopsidae > Odontesthes > Odontesthes bonariensis. The sequence goes on along the minus strand of NC_134525.1, from coordinate 26,150,021 downwards.
AGTCATGTTGTGTTCACCACACTCGCTGTGCTTGAAGCTCTTGCTCTATCCGCCCACATGAATGACCCAGAGGTGATCAAAAATTCACCATAGCCATATGTTCACTGTGGACTGAGAGCATTAAGTGGGAGCTCATTTCATATTTTCAAGGGTTGTCTTAAGGCATTGGAGGACAGAGAGAAATGTCTTTGATGTAGAAATGCACTGAAAAAAAGATGGTGAACAGTCAAGAACAGTTAAGAATTCTGCACCCTGCTAAATGATTTGAAATTCATTCACTTTTCATTTTGAAGGATTTCTTCATTTAAAGGTCACAGAAGCATCAGTGAATAGATTCAAGTGTTACTATGTTTCTATTTTTTGAAAAGCAATAAAAGCAAGACACAGAATGCACAGATGTAGAAGCTTTAATTAATTCGATATTCAGTGCTGTGACTCTGGCTCCGTTCACTGTCTCTGTCCTCACAACCAGATATATGTCGGTCAGAAGTTGTGAGGAGGGCAGCTGAAAAAAGCTGTGTCCATCAGGATGACTGACATACTCTGGACAAAAGCAGTCTAGTTACAATGTACCTTCAGCAGTAGAAAAAAAATAAATAAATGGAATTGATTTCACTGCCTGCCTCAGTTACACCAGAACTCAGAATTCACAAGATATGAGCAGCATCAGTTTTGTGTGATTTACATGTAATAAGATAAACAACTGCAAGGATGCAATCACAGTGAGTCCCACGAATATTTCTGAAAGTTCGAATTTAATGGAAACACTCTCAAAGTCCTAGTTGATTGGATAGTTCAATATGAAATGGTGAAAGGCATCTGAAATATATGCACAGTGAAACGTGTCTGTATATTCTTGCAAAACAGCTGCAGGAAGCTTGGTGATGTCTCTTGTAAAAAGAAGGGTTTTGTAGTCTTTGAGGGAGACGTTTCCATCCGCCCCTCCTTTATTTGTCACATTTAATCCATAAAAATTTGAGCAAAAAACATAAACATTTTTTTCCTTTTCCCTGTGAAGCACAGAGCCAAGCTATCACTGACCAGTTGGCAGTAGCAACTCCTTCAACTGGCCCATTGCTAATAATTAAAATGTCTGCGAGTCAGATCCAATTCCAACTCTTTTGAAACACCTCCCTCTTGTGTCCAGCTTGAAAACTGCACTGCAAAAAGGGAAAAAATAAGTAATCTAATTGGTGTACCACAATGTCGCCACTGCTGCACACTTCCCTCTGAAAAATATTCTTTTTCTGGGTTCCAAGTGGTCCACACCGCCATTGTGAGGCTTTTGGCTCAAAGTACAGTACAGATAATCCAACAGTTTCTGTCTCTCCACTGGCTGTTTTAAGACAAGGTAATGTAGCATGGTTTTCAGTATCATCTGAATGTTGTATTGTTCATGCTAGATTTTGTGTTTTATGGAAAGCCAAAAGTTTCTCATTTCAATTACTTTGCCACACCGCCTTGTTTCTATTGATGGCCTCTTGGTTTTAAATAACAGTTTCAATTAGCCATTAAATAAGTGCCACCATCTGGTGAAACACCTAGTGGTCATTTTGAAATGCCAGGTGGCACTCATTTAACGCCTGATTGCATTTGTAACAGCATTTCTTAATAAACACCAAGTGGCCTTAAGGTGGAGGAAGGAGGAGGACTAAGGGCAGAGCGTGCTATTCAAATTAATAAATGACAAGTATAGACACAAAACTAGAGCTTTGGATCTTACTGAGTAAAATTAAAGAAGAAAAAATCCGCACTGCCCTGTTGAACAAAACCTTGTAAACCTAGAATTACTCAAAAGCAATACTAGTTTTCTGTTAAGATGTGCCAGGAGAAATATAAATCCAAAGTAAACTAAACTAAATTCTGGTCCATCTAGTCAACATTGCCTTCAGTTTGAGAAACTATATACAAACTAAACGTGAACAAAAGGCCAGATATATTTCTCAGAATGACTAAGAAAAGGCAACTGCTCTAAAACTCATTACGGAGAACAAAACAAGGTTATTACAGATACGAGCTACAGCGTTCTACACTGACAGAGAGCTTACAGAGGTGTACCGCACAAACCAATTCACAGCTGCCCCAAAGGATGTTTTGCTGAGCAGCAGACAGCTAAGCAACCATTGTTTCAAATGGGACCTGAGTGCCAGATGCCTGTCCAGTCGGTCTTGAAGTGTTATGGGCCGAAGGAAGAAAGCAGTCTCAGACGAGCAGTAAACTGCTAGTCCTTACGTATAAAGCAAACACTATAACACACTGTACGGACAGTGGTCAAAGGCCCCACAATAAAGAAGCGAGAGACAGTTAGACTCCTCAGGAGGAGGACTGAAAGCTGCTTAAAACCAAGTCACAGTTTTCAATCCAGATTTCTGGAATAATTAAATCACTACTGTAATTTGATATGTTCATATCTCAGCATATTGTCTTCATGGACCACCGAGCTTTACATTGTTTAAGCGCAACATATCTCTTTGTACGGTGTTTTATATTTCATGTAGCTGTGTGTGTACTCGTCTGCTTTGATTCCAAGCTACTAAATAATCATTTATACTGCAGCAATATAAGCTCCCTTCAGGATTTGATAAAGTAAGATTGAATTTAATTTAATGATAATTAATTATCCTTTGACCCCTATTTTTTTTAGGTCATAATGAGTCAAGTTTAGTGCTGTAGCACATTTAAAAACCCAACACATCATTGCCCAAAGTGCTGAACAAGCATCATATAACACAAACACAATGAACACGTTTAAAACAATTAATAAAGAAAAAAAATTTAAAAGCAGTGTTAAAACAGATAATAATGCCAGAGATCTGAAGAGAACTAGCAGGTAACATCATAACATAACACTTACGTCAGATTTGTCCAGTTTTAGCTTTTTTCTTCTCTGGCTCTCTGTTGAATTAAAAAAAAAAATATTCAAATTCCTCTCCTCACAAATAAAGCTCTTAAAGGGCAAGTTCAGATTTTTCAAACCTGGACCTTATTACTAGCATAAAATAGGTTCATCTCGTCACAAATAACAGTTTGGTGAAAGTTGGCGTCCTTCGGAAGATATTTAGATCACTCGAGATCCGCGTATATCCATATAACGGGAGAGAACAGGACAGACAATACAGCCTCTAAATAAGGCAATATCTGTCTTTATTTCACCAACACTTTAAGACGGATGAATGAATGAACGCGTGCTATTGCACTGTTAGTTCAGAGCTGCCGTGTTGTTGTTATCTGGGGCTATCGGGGGGCTTATGGGAGCTTTCTACACACGTCTACTGGGATGACTTCATCGATAACGACAACGGCAAAAAGAGAAAACACGACATCAAAACGGTAAAGGTAGGTACCCTGGGCGACATGAATCGTCGCTGATTGGACTGGTGGTGATTTGTCCTTTCAACCGGAAAGATTATGGTTTACATGTTTTCAAAATATGAGCGCTGCTCTGACAACGTACGCGCGGCTATTAGAGTATTTTGATGCGAATATCCCGTCTTACATGCTACTTTATCTCTCGATGTTAACAAAAAAAATGTTATTAAACTTTATATGGAAGAACAAAAAACACTATATTAAAAAAAAAAATTGTAATATTGAACTCATATGAGACATTTACACTTTAAATAATACTTTCAAAATAAATTGGATTAAATAATTTATCAAGAACTGGTCAAATAATGATTCCCATGATGATCAAGGGAAGTGTGAGATCAGCAGCAGATTAAAATGGAGCTTGGAGCCCTGATGGGGACACAGCAGGAGTATCAGGAAGGCCCTTTTTTTTTTTTCCCCACCGGGACCAACTCTTAAAACCTCTGCTCATGGGCCAGAGAGGTTAACAGTGAAGAAGGCAGGATTGCGGTGCTCGTTAACAGAAGACGGTGTAATCCTGGACGAAGCATTTCTGCACGCCAGTTGTTGGCAGAGTTCACCTGTGTTACCTACTGATGCTGTGTATGACATCACCAGCTAAGTTGTTGCCAACATTCAAAAACAGCACCCCAGCCCACCAGTGGCAATCTCTAAAGATTTCTGCCACACCTGTCTTCTGTACTTCGATTTTCTGTTGCTTTTAGTTTTCGTTTGTCTACCCATTACAATAGCACGTCAATTATTTATAATTATTTATACGTGATAATATTATTATTTCCTTTTGAAATAAATAAAGTATATGTGAATTGCTGAAGTGTTTAGGAGACTGACGACCTGAATAAAGTGTCGTGGTCCTTGCAGCCGCTCATCATCTGCGAGGCAATTCGTCGATGATTAAATATTTCCACAACTACAAGATATTTAGATGTTTTTAATTGAATTCAAACCTTTATTTGAAAAGAATTCAAACAACAAAAATACACAATGTGAAGAGATGACTGATTGAAACATTGTTTTAGTCTTCACACAATGGGCAGCACGTGGTCAGGCCTTTCAGGAGGCTGCCTCAGAAGCTCAAAAGGGACCCTGGGAAGCTTTTGATTCATGCGATTTCATCTCAGCCACGAAGAAATTCTTAGGTAATCCGCATCAAATTAACACATTTACAAAGCATCTTAAACTTTTCCACCAGCTGGGATCAGACGTGCTCACCGTTCACCTTTTCTCAAGTGTACCTAAAGAAAGCAAGTTTCCAGGAAAGACATTATTCAGAGGCAGAAATGGACCAGCTTTATTAATCGACTTAAACCCGTTAGATATAGCCGCTTCACACAAGATTGTTTTCTGGGAACAGAAGCATTGAGGCTGTGTCGGTGCACAGAAGCTGCACACTTCATCACACATTCAAATAAATAAAACTGAATATCAGCACATGCAGAAAGTTCGAAGAGGAGGAAACTGAAACCTAACACTAGGGATGTGTAATGATATAGCCTAATAAGCTTATAAACATGCATCAGATGTGGAGCTGAAACAGTGTCAGGGTACAACGGCAGAGCCGACTTCCATCCCGATGCCTTTTAAGTTGTAAATACCCCCCCCACCACAGAGTTCCAATAAAAAGCTGTCTGCCCCATCTCGCCAACATGCAGCTTACACAGCAGGTCATTACAACGGCCAGATGACGGGTGGATCGTCGCATTGGACAGAAGTGAGCTCAAGCAAAGATTACGTCTGAAATGGTTCAACTCAAACTGCCGCTGGATTCGTTCCGTCACTCTGAACCAGCTCGACGCCGACCGAACAAACCATCCCGCTTACAGATTTGGAACGTTTCTGAAGATTCTCGGCGAGTACACAAATGGAAGTGTATGCAACCCGCAGGTACAGGGGTCACACTTTGACTTTATGCCTCCAGAGAAAAATAAATAAATTTTTATGTAATGACCACCAGTGGGATTGAAATTTTCTGAATTTTGGTAAGGGACCAATGTTGAGGTGGTCAACGGGTTCAAAGCCTGTTAGAAGGAGCGACAGTTCTAAACACGAGTCGCTGCGATTAAAAACCTTTTTGACACGAATACGAATAGTAAATTGGTCTTTACTGTTGCACTTTAAGGGGTCTGCAAATCCATTTCAAAATGATTCTTGGTCAATGAAAAAAAGTTTAAAAAAAATAAAGTCTCCAAGTACACGTTAAGATCCCAATGCCCTACATTTCCCATAACGCAACCCAATCTTTCAGAACACCATCCGTCTCACTTGCCTTGTAAATGGCTACATGTCTCAGTCAAGACACCTGCGGTTTATTCAGTCTGACAAATTCCCCGTTTGTCATCCAACTGGTTCCAATCCCCGATCGTGGTACACTGGGATCAATAGTTCTGGTCCTGGCAGTTCACCGAGTCAACCAGTAAGAGCTGCATGTACAAGGTGATCGCAGACAGATGATTTTAATCCACTCAATGCCACAAAACCCACTTTAGACATAGAAAGAAAATGAAAAGACTGGAGTGCAATCTTTAAATCCTTTGACATCAGTGCTTTTAGGATTCTGCCATTAACCCTGATAATAATGATTATGTCACTGCGACATCCCCGGCATCTTTTCTTAAAACTTGAGGACACTCCTTCTGAGACAAACAGGATACTTCAGAAGCAGCAAGTGATTACCGTTGAGATTTTTTTTAATAAGAAAGCTGTTCTGGCATTCGAGCCTTACTGAACTGAGTCCCACAGGACAAGTCATGTGACCGATGAGACGAACACTAACCTAAGACGCACTGCAAAGAGCTGTCGACTGCAAAGCATGAAATTACATGAGCACACAGAGTTTCATACAGTATAACTGAGATTCTGCTAAAGTTTATCGGTTCAATTTTTCCTCTTTTTCTGACTTTTTTTCACAGCACCCGACATGGTGTCACCAGTTTGCAGTCCTTGTATGTTTGAGTTTATGATCTCTATATATCTGTCATTCTTAAGAGGTCCAACGCCACCAGGTCACCTTCATGCGGTCCCACACAGCATCGATAGAGTCAAAGGCGGGGCGCACATCCAGGATGGAGAACTGGTAGTTTTCTTTGTTGATTTCACCATCGTAGTAGTCGATGATGTAGCGCACCTCTTTCCCACAGCGGTCAATAATCCAGTCGTGGCGGTCAAATGGAAGCTCATACCTACAAAGAAGAGACATTCAGTTACCAAGGTTTAGGCCGCTCTGTGCACTGAAACACTGAGACTTAAGCACAAACCACCTTCCAGCTACTGAGTTAAATTGGTGCTACTCTGGTAGAAACATGGGGCCTCACGCAACAACCGTTTCTACGAACAGATTTGTTCTTAAATCGTGCGTATGAGTGATTTCAGAGAATTTGAGCGTTCATCAATGTTTTCGTATTTTACGCTTTCTTTCAGGTACGAACAGAATTTACGAGTGATCCAGAGCTGTCGTAGGAGTTTCGTAAAAAAAAGTCCGCTGTTATTCCAATCAAGTTTGCTTGACTAATGGATTGTATATTTAATTACTTTGAAGCAAACATTAATAAATATATACATTATACCCCATAATTATGCTGACATTATTCTTTTTTATTTAAATTATGCACTAATTGAAGGTTAATTTGACTCTGTATATAACAAGGTCAATGGGAAGTGTAACCAGAGGCTGACTTGCTACTTTTGGATGCCTTAGTGCGTCAGGCTCTTGGGAGAGAGCGTGTGTGCCGAGGCCTTGTAGATATCCTGCGGAGACAGACGAATGGCTGACATCGCGATTTAGATTGCCAAGGACTGTGGTGCTGCAAATATGCAGCTTGTTAGGGCCACAACTCCAGAGAAAAACACGTCGATGAAACCCAATTCCATCACACATCCAGGTCCTCACCACCCTTGGATTTTTGGCCACGGGAACCTTTCAGAGGGAGATTGGAGACAGATCGGGGGTGTCCCAGTCCTCTGTGAGGCGTGGTCATCAAAACTCTCATCAGTTTATCACCCATGGTGATAAATTTTGGGCGTTGAGTATGCAAATTTACCATCCTCGTGCACGTGCACTTAAATACGCACGGGTGGCATTCATCATTTACGCAGGTCGTTTACACACTTTTTCCGAAGATAAGAGCGTTTGTTGAATCTGACGTGGCGTGTTCGTACGAGACCTTCGTACAAAAAAAAAGTAAGAGAAATTTAGAATAAAAATACGAAAATGTTCTTGCATGAGGCCCATTGTCTTGTTTAATCCATGGACTTTTCTTTTTCTAAAAAGCTGCTGCTCACATTCGATGCACTGTGACTCAACCCCAACCTCCAGTAGTAGATCTCAGCGAGTTGTGTTAGCAGCAGCTAATGTAACGCTGCAGACACACAGCAGACGTCTCAATTCCTTCTAATTCTCCAACTTGCAAACACTGACATGCTGGTGTTGGTTAGGTCATGAGCTCAATAGAATACCTCACAAATCTAAAAGCTGCATAATTTCAAACTCTAATGGTATTTTGGGGTTGATACTTTCACTTTCCTTCATTTTTGATGAATCCCACAACATTTTTAACCTCTACCTTCAACACCAACGCACAAAGTAATGACAAAGCATAACCCGCTTACCCCATCCAGTGACGGAAGCGGGCCCTGGGTGAGAACTCTTTGGCCTTCCCCCCAAACCGCTTCAATGCAGGCCCACATGGACACTCACTGCCAGAGAACCAGAGGCAAAATATTCAAGCAACTTTCAATATCTCCATAAGAAAGCAGACCAACTAAAATTCATGAACAATTTGTTTGATGAGTCAGTGTCACTTACCCTGCATGCAAAGCCTCCCACTTCAGGATCTCCTGCCAGGCCTGCTCATTGTTCTTATTGTGGATTTTAATGATGTTGGTCATGTCATCAGAAGCGAGGTCATCATCACGCCAGCGCCACCTGGGCACACGAAAAAACACTCATGTAAGAGATCTGTAAGTGACAACGCCGAGTTTTTTTACTGACATCAAACCTGTGAGCTTTCAGGGTAGGTACGTAATACTCTCATACGGTACTAACACTCTTCAAGGGTTATTGGGTGTACCTTGAGGAGATCATTTACATGTACAAGGTGGAGCTAATCTGTTCACCAATCCAAAAAGATGGACACCGCATTGAGGTGTGGGGTGGAGTGGCTCACTCCACTCCCTAAAAAAGACTGCTATGAACAGAGGTGTGTTTTCGTGGTTCAGAAAGGTGCTGGAGTATTTTAATCCTGTTTTTTTTTTTTACTAAAGGATGTCGAAGACATTTCATCAACAGCTCAGAACAGCACAGCTCCTGGTCTTTAGAGGTTAAAGGACACCGGACATCCGCTCAGTGTGCACTGACCCCTTTCGCAGCATGGCATTCCAGAACATCTGCTCAGATGGATAAACCCAGTTCCTCTCTGTCCCATGACGAGGAATGGTAGACTCCTCCCTGTTGACGGACAGACTAAAGGGCTGATCTGGAGCTGGCATTTGGTTAGGGGGGGGCATCTTTACACAGAGAGAAAGAAGATAAAAAACAGTCAACCGTGAATATTTGACAAAATTTATGATAAAAAAAAAAATAAATAACAAGATTCAAATACAACAGAAAAATGCATCAACCCGGGAGTGTGAAACAGGTGTGAATAACAGCTCTAAGTCTTTATACAACACGCTGACAGTCAGCCGTCGGGCACATTCGGAGCGGCTCAACTTTTTGCACCTAGCTCAACTTTGCTGCCGTGGCTGTCAGTGCAACAGATCACTCTTAATAGTTCAGAATGGGGAGGCAACAAAGATGACAGAGAGCTAACAGCTAACTTTAACATATTGCAACCAATCTCTTTTCAATTGTAATAGTAAATCTACACCTATGTCTTCATCACATCAACTATGTAAATGTTCTCTCTTTGCTTGTTTTGTGAAGCCAGCTGTCTATTTTGGATTTAAATAAAAAACAGAGGCCTTTAAGACCTCTTTTAACCATTTAAATTCACACGAGTTCCTCACTCCCTTCCCCATCACAGACCCTTCCTCTTTGCTCTCTAAGATGGTGCTGATACCATGTTTGCTGGATCAATGTCACTGTTCATGCCGGCTGCAGCTTTCATGGGACACTCCACAAACTCGTAGGCCCGGTCCTGGTGGACTGGACCTGCCTGTGCTTGCTGCGTCGGGAAGTCTGACGGAGGAGCCACTGGAGACAAAAGCAGATCATTGAGGTTTGTTGCACCATACTTATGCACTTATACTCCACAATTACTCGCGTACCTGTGACAGGTTGAGCTTGGTGCATGGGGCACTCCGAGGGTGGAGACACTAGAAGAAGATTCGGTCAAATTACAATATGTGGACACAGTTTTAAACACAACCCATTTTAAACACAGCATCATGTCAGGATAATTATAATAGTGCATTACATACCCTTGACAGGCTGGACTTCTTGGTGCATTGGACAGCCTTGAGGTGGGGCGGTCATCATGGCCTCTGCCCTGACTGTCGGAGCAGAAGGTGTAGACATGGAGGCTCCCATCCTGCCCTTTCTAAACAGACAAATAAGACATCCAGAAAATGACATCTCTCAAGCCAACGCCCCTTTCCAATAAAGTCAACCTATCACGTGCACAGCAGCTGAGCCGCTTCAGAGGAAGAAAACAACTAAAACTATTGTTCGTTTTTGCCATAGAATTTTTTTTTTTCCCCTCCTATTCAACTTTTTACAGTAAACCGAAGAACTTTATTTTTCTAAACTCTTTATTTACATGCCTAACAGTACAGAGAATAAGTCTAACAGGGGGGAATTTTACACTGTAAACTTAAACTGTCCTCGGTTCTTTTAGAATGTAGTAGACCCAGTTTTTAGTTTGGGCGTTGTCCATTTTACCCATAGCTTTGTGTGGCTCTTTTTTCTCAGTGATCTGACCTTGGTGGGTCGAGCTTAAGCCCGTTCCTGATGATGACTTTCCTACATGCGACTGTAATAATCCTGGAGATGCACCGACCCCCTCTTTAAAGAATACCGCCGATCCCAGTAGCACTATTCTCGGGTTCTTTTGGGATCCTGTATCCTAATACGCTTTCCAGATCTAAATGCTAAAATGTTATATTATCCCAAAATGTTTTAAGCTTTCCACACGACCAAAAGACGTTAATGGCATTCTCCTGAGCCCGTTGCCTCCAGCACTGTTGCTGAGTATCCGAACATTTATAGCCTATTTAATTTGAGTTGTGATAAAGAAACGGATTTAATTCTGTCCATCTTTTGGAGCGGATTGAAGACAGCCGTGTCCTGCACGCGGAATGCTAGTCACCCTCTGACATTTCAAGGTTTAGCTCTTTTTCCCCACAGCAGTTTAACATGCAGTGTATTGTAGCCACTGCAGAAGTATAGAGGCAGTTTTACTGCAATAACCGTGTCTATAACTTCATTACCTCCTTAATTTCTGTATTGTGAAAGTGTCTTAACAGCAGATATCTACACAGATCGTTCTGTGCGCAGCGGTCATTCCTTTTTCTTCTCATCTACTCCAGGTTTAAATTTTGCATTATAATATGGCCACATCAGTAGTTAACCAACTTAGGCCTAAGTTGCAAACTTTTTTAATCTTGTGCGCATTACTCAAGTGATTTGGTCATAAACCAACAACAGCAAAGAAAGTAAGACACTTCTTATTCTTACTTATTTTAGAGAGTAAATGTTAAAATATTAGTTTACAAGACAAAAAAAAACATTAAGTTGAAGTTTGAAAAAAAAAAAAAAAAAACACAGACTATTTAAATATACAGATCTCTTCCTTTAAAATGAAAAATCTGTTGTAATTCTTGTAGGAATTGTAGTGTCTTTTTCTTTTCATCAGTAATCTTGTTAAAATGAAATAAATAACGTGTCGTACCGCATGCTGACTTTAGTGTTTGGCTTTCAATAAGCTGCACAAACGATGTGTTCTTTCTTAGGAGTCAGATATTTACTCAGTCAGATATATTTAAGCTTACTTAACTGAATTTTCACTCTGCAGAACGATTATAAAATCCCTGCCTTTACAATGCCGTACAAACCAACTGCAGGTCAGAGCATCGCTTTCTGCAGTTCACAGACATTTGTGGTCGAACCACCAGACGAGTTATCCCCACAGACGTTGGGGCAACAGCAGAACATGAAATTTGCAAAGCTTGGCTTCTTTGCCTTATTTTTTTACCTTAGAAACTGTAGGATGAAACTGATCTCCTTGCCTGCTGATTCAACATCTTGTCCTCATCATCAACTTGGCCCCCATAGTTCAAAGGACCAAGTGAGGCTCGAACAGTGACTGAACACATGATTACTGTACTACTGCTTTTTATCTATTTTTCTAAATGCATTTGCGCAGGTGGGCGTAAATGATCCTTAGGTGCAACTAATGTAATCCAATAAACTGCAAAGATGTTTAGGGGTAGTTAGATTTCTGTTAAACTAAGCAGATTTTTTAGATCTGTACTCACAGAAGATCTCTCCTCTACATTTTAGTTTTCACTGGGTACACTGGAAATTAAAGGTGTTTTGCGCTTTTATCATTTCAACTTCAAGATAACATGTTTGTGAAAGAGTGTTATCAGAAAAAAAGGTATTCTGGCTGGGGTTTAAGTTGACGTGGGATCCGAAATAGCCGTTAGCGTCATAACACATAACAGTTACAGAGCCGGGCACGCACAGGCATTTCAAGGTGCCTTACGTAATGGTAGCTGGAGCGATTGGAAGAAAAACATAGTAGCATTTGCAATGTGGACTTGTGCAAAGAAAACAATGTTGATAGTCAACTTATTTTGAAACAGATGTATCATTAAGGGAAGTCAGCATTCAGAACGGCTGACCGTTAAGCTGACATAACACTAAGCCATAGTGAAACTAACCTTCAGCTGGCTACGCTAGCATAGCCTGACCCCAGAACCCCGTATCGATGTCACGTCTACTGTTTATTCTCCGATTGTGCCAGACCTTAAGGACTAAAATTAAACGCAACAGAAGTCTCTGGTTCAAGTTTTCTACCTATTAGCTTAGTGCTACTTTCCGCAACTACCTCTGTTAAACGTTAGCCAAGCCACCTAGCTTTTCAGGGGATGTGTTGAGTAGTTTCTAGAAACTTCCTTTTAACACAATCTTATCCAGGCATGTATTCATCTCTCAAGGCACTTCTTTTGGTTTCAGGAAAAAAAATAAGACACAAGAGAAATAACTAACCTGTGGATGTCAGCTCAGATGCGATCTTTCGTTTTGTCTGGCTTGTTTCCCAATGTCAGCGTGCTGGACGCAGCCAGATAGTTGTGCAACTAAGCACGTGCTTTACGCTAATCACCTACGTCATCACGCAATAGTACGTCGCTGCATTCGAAGGCAACAGCAAACTCCGAATTTCAGATCTTCATTAGAAAAAAAATTAATAAAAAAATATTATTTGGTAGTTTATGGTAAACTTTCCCAGCTACGACTTTTAAAAAAAGCGGGGGATATACACAGTAAACGTAAATCATTTATTTTTCAATTCTCTGGTATGAAAAATATTTTAAGCTTATATTACTTAACTTGTTTTTTCTACAGCGATGGGATACCATAATTGTCAGAAGTGTCGGCATGCGTTTATCACCATTAGTTAAGCATCAAGGCAAAGCCGGAGACGGCCACATTCATTTCTCCACTTTATGGAATAATGTATGGAGCTCCAAAAATTATGTAATTAAAATTCCCACTTCCGAGGTTCTTCGAATTCACCCTAGAGATGCACCATTACACATATCGATGGATTACGGTTCTCTTTGTATTTCAGCCGGTTACATGTCAGTGGGGTTTGTTTACTACTACAGTAATTTCATAGATTATCTTAAACATGTCCCCAGCAACTAACAACGGGACTACTAAAATTGAAATATGGATTTCTTGAATTTAACACCTGTGTTTGGCTCATACTCGTTATTTATTAATGCATATATCAATCTAAAAGTTTGTTGTTATCAAAATGCCATAATTCAACAGCCCTAAACTTTTAAAATGAACATGACAGGACATAACATTGTGACTGACCAGTAGAAGGCAGCAAAGTGCCATCTATGTCTTGTGATCATTTCATAATATAAGTGTAAATAGCTCAGAAAATTCATACAAAATGACCAAATCTTCATTCACCACAAGTTTTTTTTATTTCACCTGAATAGTTGTGACTCACAGAGGACTATCCACAAATGTAAAATCCACAAAAAGTAACAACCCAAAAAACATTAATGTTGGTTTGTTTTTCAGTTTCTGGGCCACGTAATTCTTTTTTTAATTTTGTATTTGACTCATTTGGTGCACACCTGTTCCACATCTGATCGGTACAGAATCTTCACAAACGCCAGGTGCAGTTACTAGCTGCACCATCAGGTGACGACATTGTCTCTCAAAAGCTGAGGAACTACTTGTCTGCGGTTGGAAGGGAAGAGGAGTCTCCACTCCATCCCTGCAAGATGTAAGAAAACGAAGGACAGCTTCAACCAGTAAGGGACGCATAAAAGTAGAGCATTTTTGTTTCAGGGGAGAATTCTTTTTTACCCACTCTATCTCTTTGTCAATATTATTATTATTATTATTATTTATCTTTATTTATTCATTCTTTTATCACACACAGACACACACGCATGGTGGACCTGTGTCTACAAGGGCGCTGCATCGGGTGCCATTGATGTTGCAGCTCACATACAGTTCATGAGCTCACCCCAGATGGATAAGTTATGTAGCTGTGACATGAAGAGCAAGGTGGACATGGTCAGGGGTGACACTTCTCCCATTGGGCCACCCCGTCTTAGTTTAACATCAGCTGGAGAACTGGACTTATCGTGTGATGTGGCCTGGCTCCCTGCCATGGTTGCTGCAGGGGTGCACCAGTGGCTTGACCCTGTACCTCTTCGTTGTCACTCTCCTCATAGTCTGCTTGACGGGCTACACGTATCACACTGGGAGGGAACTCTCTCGCGCCTAGCACATGATCGACATGTTAAGCTTCACTCAGGAATCTCAATCAAAGTCAAAGGTGCTCAGAGGTGGATATGTTTTCAGAGTCATTCTGGTTGGAGGCCCCGGATAAAGGTTTGGAGGGCTTCGGGCGCTCTGTGGCGTAGTGGGTGCAGCTGACACCCCATGTAGACATTTTTAAATCCAGGTTAAAAACATTTCTTTCCTCATGTGTCTATGCATGAAATCTGCACGATATCTTTGAACTTATCTAGACTGTTGCTTGTTTTTAAATTCATTTAAATTATTTTATTTGTTTCTCTTTATATTCTTTTATGTATTTTTAATGCTTCTTCCACTCCCTGCTGCAATGCTTTTATTTTATGTGAAGCACTTTGAATTGTTTTGTACATGAAATGTGCTATACAAATAAATTTGATTTGATTTGATGTACAGAGGCTGTAGTCCTCGTGCAGCTGGCCCCGGTTCGAATCCCGCATCGGACGACCCTTTGCTGCATGTTATTCCCCTTCTCTCTGCCCCCTGTTTCCTGTCTCTCTTCACTGTCCTGTATAATAAAGGCATAAAAAGCCCAAAAAAATCATTTAAAAAAAAAAAAAGGGTTTGGAGGGCCAGCCCTTCTTGTGCAGCATTATAGGTGCAGCGGCTGAAACAGTGCTGTAGCTCTCTAGCTTGCCAGTTGAGTCGCTACCGTGGCTGGAAGTCCATAATGACCTGCAGAGCTTTGCTTGCTGTCCAGTTATTGAACTGTGTGGCCTGCTGCACGAGGTAGGTCTCTGGGTGTTCCTCTCCATTGTAACAAGGCAGCTTCATCATCACCCTCCCCTCCAACAGGGGGCCTCTGGCTCTTGTAGATCAGGTGATGGGTCAGGTGATGGGGCAAGGACATGGTTGCTGCCAGTGGCTGGAAGGGAGAGGCAGCACTGTCTTACCTTGGTGCAGTAAGTAAGCTGTCTCTGGCTGTGTTGCTCTGGAACCTCCAGCAGTGATCACACACTCCTGACTGAGGATCAATGGCTTCACCAGAAAGGCTGGCTGGTCCCTCTCTTGGGGGCTTCCTCATCATCAGCCCATCTAAACTCTTTTTGGGCCAGGCGCCACCGTGGTGCACAAGCATCTGATGAAGATTGTTTTAATATGGCTGCCTTCAGCATCCCACTTCTAACATCAACGTGGTGAGCACAAGCAAGAGTTAAGCATTAAAGAAATGAGATGTTTAATCCCAACAGGGAAGTGCTTTTACTTTGCATAACACAACCTTAAACTGAACACCAAGTACCCAGAACAAGGCTGGGCACTAACTAACTGGATTAATCATGGTGCGATTGTTTGCCTTCGTGAAATCAACAGTAATCTAACAAAACAGGTATGAAACAGTTTAACAATTTATCGGCCATGCATCTTAACATTTCACCATCATATTTTCATGAGAAGAAGGAGAAGGTGCTTGAAAGTTTGTGAAACTGTTTTTTTTCCCTCTCATTCGATTAGGTGTCTTTTTCTACAAGGGTTAGATCCTAGATTCAGAGGATACCGAAAATAATTCTTTGATGCTCATCAGGCTGAGAGAGGCCAATAAAAAACACCTGAAACATTTAGACTCCAGCAGACTACAGTTAGACAAACGGAGTAAAAATTAAGAAAATTCAAAAGCATCTTTATCTTCACCAACATGGCCCGACCGGCAAAGATCACTCCAATAGCAAGTCAGAAAAGTCACAGGGAACCTTTTCAGCCATTATAAGCCTGTCTCAGGTTTGGTTGGTCATATCAGAGGATGACTTCACAGCACTGGTGCACAGGGCTGCAAAGAGAAAGACTATGGCTCTCCAAAAGGGTTCCACAGCCTTAGCCATTCACAGAAATGTCAAATATTGGATCATTTTCCTCAATAAACAAAATGCCAAGTGTGATAACTGTGTAACATTTGTTTAATCTGGCTGTTAATCTTCTTTTTCATGTTTATGTTAATGCAGTTCTATAGCTCTCGTGTTTTAAAATGTGATCATATATCTACATAACTACCAATAGAATTCTGATAATCAAATCAATTATTGCTAGTCTTCATTTTGTTGCAACCGCACGTTAAAATGATCTTGACCTACATAAGGTACGTCCTTTGTTCCCACAGCCATAAGGCTTTTTAACAGTGACTGCTGAGTTCTTCTCAAATTGATGGATTGATTTGTTTTTATTATTATTTATTTGTTTATTTAGTCATTTATTATTATTATTAGTTGGTATTAGTGTTTTTTACTAGAATTGGTATTATTATTGTTGTTGTTAATACAATCATTGTAAATATTAAAAAAATGTTGAGCTACTTGACTAATTTGAATTTCCCCCATTGGGGGATGAATAAACGAATATAACAAAAAATAAATGAAATACTAACTCATAGCCTCAAATCTTAATGAATATGACCCAGCAATAAAATAATAAAAAAAAACAGCTTTTAACGATTGATACCATCACTATATATTTATCCAAAACAGATTGTCTTAAGTTTCTGGAAATATTTGATAACAGAAGGTTGCTCGTCATATAAAAAGTAAAAGATCTTACATTGCTCCGTCACTTTTCAGCTTTAGTGTTGGGAAATAACTACTCTTTTCGTGTTTCTTTGCTGCCACTGTCCCCAGTTCCTCAGACAAACCTCAGCTGACGGGGCAGCCATCCACTGACAGCACTCAAACTGTAATTTAGCTAAAATGGGATCATGCAAACCACAGAGGAAAAAACTTAATTTGTGGCATGAAGCTGTTTCCAGACCCTGAAATAACGCAAAGACTCGATCTGAACTCGTCCTTTTTGTCGGCTGAGAGAATTTCATTTCACAGCGTTTAAATTGCTTGGCCTTTTTGAGGCAGCTAGGGGCCTTCTGTCTGTGGCCCCAACACAGAAGTTCAGACCAAACAGCAGCTTTCCTGGTTGCTGCAGGTGGATGTAGGTGTGATGATGGTCGACAATCTCAGCTCCTGTTTATAGATTAGTCCTGCATGTTGTTCTTGCAGACGGTCTAAAGTGTCATGTGATCACATGCTAAAAAGAAAGGTAAAAAACTACCTTCTTTCCAAAAATTTCTTTAGCGGTCACCCCTGATGGTGATGGTTCCAACTGTTTGACCCTTCAGGTGAGCATTTCGATAAAAAAATTATTTGAGGCTTTTTTTGTGGGAAGAAACTGTTCGTATTAAACTCCATATGCATCTCCATTGTACTCTGGGAAAACAAAGACGAATGTCTGCCTCTGATCGTGGACTTCATGCATTGGTTATGCATCACAGCTGTTGTCACAAAGCTGTATTTATGCTGATCCAAAAACATCAAAATCCAGAAAGTTAATTTGGTAAGCTGGGGCTGTCTGTGATACAATTTAGCTGAAGGGGAAGGCAAAGAAAGAGTCTAAAATAAATAAAAATAAAAAACAGACATGGAAACGCACACATGTGGACACAAAAATAGCATTTAGTTCAAGCTGCAATCCACACGCTGTAATGAGTTTGAATGGTTTCCACAAAGACATACAGCCATCTGCATCCCTCTATTTATACAGTGGCAAGTTAAATATAGCCACACAGAGAGCAGAAAACTGGTAATTGTGGCCTTAGAAGTGAGTTTTTATAGATGTTTTTCAAGCAGAGGGTAAAGACTGTGGCTAAATGTATGATTTACAGAGCTGAACAGATTTAACAGACAGGCTGCTAAAGTAATTTTTCATTAGCTACATTTTATCCTTCTATGAACAGTCTGTATTGTTTATTGCTGGTAGTAAAGATGAACTGATGGGGGATTTTACGGTAGTTACCATTGGAAACTGAATTCCTATTTAGAGGCAGGTGTCAGTGTCCCTTTGCTTTTGTTTTGGTAATGTCAAATTTGCAACAATAGAATTTTGGCCCGTGTTGGGGTATTAGAAGGTGTGAACACTTTGCCATCTCAGACACTTATTTGGGTGAAGTTGTTGGCTCATGGCTGCTTATTTAGACGGACTGGTATTATGGACTGTGTTTTTAAAGCACATTTATAATCTTGTTAACCACTCAAAGTACTTTATTGTACATGTTAGATTCACTCTCTCATACAAACTACCTTACTACCAGTGATGCCAGTGATACTGTAGTCGGACTACTTTTTTCAGTAACGAGTAGTCTAACGCAACTACTATTTCAAAACTAGAAGTCAGATTGAAGTTACTTATCTAAAACATCATGCGTTACTATTTCTGCATTTCGGGGGAACGTATACCCCATAGCGGCCGTTGACGGCCGTCCTTTATTCTCCTGCAACGGCCACCGCCAGCCGGCATGTTATAGTGACCTACACATTGAGCATATATCCCCATCATACACACAAACGTACAAACTTGCACACAGATGAAAACATTAAGGTCAATATGAGGTTCAGTATTTTTCCCTAAGTTTCTATTGTAATGTTTTGTGCTTTTGTTTCCTTTTGGTTATTGAGCTTCAGTCTCCTTGTTTCCTGTTTTATTTTGTAGAGTCTTTCCCCTCCTGTGTATTTTGTTAAATTTACTTCCACTCTTCTCTGTTGCACCTGGGTTTAGTTATTGATGATACTCACCTGTTTCCCATCCCCTTATTACTCCCTCTGTGTATTTACACACCTGGTTTGCTGTTACTCATTGTTGGACATTGCCTGTAGTTTATTTTCCTCTCTTTATTCTTGGACCTAGTAAAAGCGCTAGATAAGCCAGCCTCGGTCTTCTCTCTTTTAGTCTGCATTTGGGTCCACTTTCTCCGCTTTCACGTGACAGCTCCAGTGGAACTGTTCCACTATAGATGCACGTGAGCAAAATTAGGTTATTGACCGAATTAAGTGTGATGCTGCACTGTCACGGACTTGGAAAATTTCTTGTAACGTTTTCTGTGGGACTGGGAGATCATTGTATATATGTATGTATAGTCGAATTCACTGCAGTATTTTAGTTACTGTAATGGGATTGCTGTTGGATTAGGCTGCTTTTATAAAATCATGATTTTATTAAAATCAGTATTCAACCTGATGTCGTTAAACGTCATCAGGTTGAATACTGATTCTGGTAATGTTTCAGTCCTGGTTCTGTTGGACCTCAGCGCTGCGTTTGATACTGTAGATCACAGAATCCTGTTGCACAGGCTGGAAAACTGGGTTGGACTTTCTGGAGCGGTCCTTAACTGGTTCAGGTCCTACTTAGAAGGCCGGAGTTATTTTGTTACAATTGGCAGCTATGAATCTGAGCGGGTGGCCATGACTTGTGGAGTCCCCCAGGGGTCAATTCTTGGACCTCTTCTGTTTAACTTGTATATGCTCCCTTTGGGTCAGAAATTGCAGAACTTTAACATCAATTATCACAGTTATGCAGACAATACACAATTTTATGTGTCTCTGTCACCGGACGACTGCAGCCCAGCAGACGTACTGTGTCAGTGTCTGGAGGAAGTAAACACCTGGATGAGAGAGAATTTTCTACAATTAAATGAAGACAAAACTGAGATCATTCGGTTTGGGAGCAAAGAGAAGAGGGTCAGCGTTGGTAAATATCTTGAGACTCGGGACCTTACAATCACTGACCAAGTTTGTATCCTTGGAGTGTTGATAGACTCAGATCTGACTTTCAGCAGCCACATCAAAGCTGTCACCAAGGCAGCTTTTTACCATCTCAGAAACATCAACAGAATTAAAGGTTTCCTCTCCCAAAAAGACCAGGAGAAACTCATCCATGCATTCATCTCCAGTAGACTCAATTACTGTAATTCTCTTTTAACTGGACTTCCCAAAAAGAGCATTAAACATCTGCAGCTCATTCAGAACGCTGCTGCTTGAGTTTTAACCCGGACTAAGAGATCTGAACTCATCACACCAGTTTTAAAATCTTTACACTGGCTTCCAGTCAGTCACAGAATAGATTTTAAAAGCCTGCTGATGGTTTTCAAATCCCAGAACGGTTTAGGCCCAAAATACATCTGTGATATGTTCAGAGAATATAAACCTAGCAGAGCTCTGAGATCCAAGGACTCAGGTCAGCTGGTCCAGTCCAGAGTCCAGACTAAACATGGAGAAGCAGCATTTAGCTGTTCTGCTGCAAACAAGTGGAACAAACTGCCAGTGGAGATTAAACTTTCACCAAATGGAGACATTTTTAAATCCAGGTTAAAGACATTTCTTTTCTCATGTATCTATGCATGAAATCTGCACGCTATCTTTTAATTTATGTTGACTTTTGCTTGTTTTTAAATTAATTTAAATGATTTTATTTGTTTCTCTTTATATTTTTTATGATTTTTTAAGGCTTCTTCCACTCCCTGCTGCAATAATTTTATTTTCTGTAAAGCACTTTGAATTGTTTGTACATGAAATGTGCTATACAAATAAATTTGATTTGATTTGATTTGATTTGATTTGATTTGATTTAGAGCAGAGCGACAGCCTGGAAATGCTTTAAATGACCTCGAGTTAGTCTCAATGGGCTGATTTTCAGTCCCAGTTTCTGACGTGTTTAGCTGTCTGACAAAAGAAACAGAAAAATATGTGAATGAGAGAAGCTTTACTGGAAATTCAGCTGTATGAATAAATAAATTCTGTTTAACATTTTTAATAAAAAGAAGGAACTTTGGGGAATATGCGGGGAGGGCAAATTTGAGTCTCTTGTATATACACGTGGGAGTGATGCATTTCAAGTGCTTTGGTTTTGATAAGGAAGGCTGGTTCTGTTCTGGGGACGACTGTGGAACCTCTGGAGACAATAATGCAAAGAAGGATTTTGCATAAAATCAAGAGAATTATGGACAACCCTGAACATCCTCTCCATGAGACTGTTATCAGAAAACAGAGTCTCTTCAGTCAAAGGCTTCTTCAGTTTGGATGCAAAACGGACCGCTACAGGAAATCATTCCTGCCCACAGCCATCAGCATCTATAATAACTCCTTGATTTAATTGAGCTACATCAACATTTAATTTCCCTCTGGGATAAATAAAGTATTTTTGAATTGAATTTGAATTGAATTGAATTTAGAAATACAGTATTTTTTTTATTTTTGTGTTCTGTAAACATCTTTGCTGTGGCATCAGTTGCCCTTCAGACTTCCAGATCCCCATCCTGAGATGGAGCAGAGTAAATGGGTGAGTATTGGGAAGATTCCTAGAATGACAGGGAACACAGAATACTTCTTGAGCCTTTACTTGTGAGGGGTCGTTTTGGCAAATTCAGAATTGTATACAGTATTGGTCTAAAAGCATGTCTTCTTGAATAAGGTAATTGAAGCAATTGTAGATGTTTCTAGGAAACGGGTCAGGCTGCGGGAAGGTTTTCTCTGGGAGAGAGGAGTTAGACTGAGTCTTTTCTGTATTAAGGGTGTGCAATGGTTTTCCATGAGGAGTGGAATAAGAAAGAATCTTTGAGGTGCTGGAGGTACTTTCCCAAAAGCTTTACAGAGACGTATAGGTAACTCTGGATATATAGTTCATTCTAGATTGATGCAAGTGTTCCAGAAAGTTTTTCCAGATGGAGTGGACCAACTCGATGGAAACGGGTATATACAGGTAGGTTTTGCTCTCTTTAACCACAGGAGAGAGATACTGGAGAACATTAGTGTTAGCACAAGAAACTGTCAAGCAAGTCAAGCAAGAGAACGTGAAGTGACCGTGAAGTACCACAGTAAGGAGGCGGACAATCTGGCAGAGACTGGAGTGCTGGAGCTGGTCCTTAAATACTGGCAGGTTATGAGGTGCCACCCAGGAGGTGGAGGAACGCCTGCCAACCCCAAACTGAACTCAAAGTGTTAATGATTCAGACAACAGAGCAAACCAGTACCAGACTATACCAGTACCAGTACTAGCCTGCCATGTAACTGAGGTGAAGTGACAAACTGCCAATGAGTGTAGAGGAGCCCGAGGTGAATAACTGATGGGGGATCGAAGACACGAGCAAAAGGAGTGCAGAATAAGGAAAGACGCTAAAAGGGGTCAGTTTTTAGGGATTGAGCAGTGAAACTGCAAGGACCCTATTGTATCTGTAAGGTTTCTTTTTCTTTCTTTCTTTCTTTCTTTCTTTCTTTCTTTCTTATTCTTTGCAAAAGGTACTCAAAAACTCTTGAAATTTTGCAAGCACCACCTGCAAGTCGACGACATGAAAGAATCTAAACTTTTTTTTTCTACACTTCGCATTTGATCAAACTCCTCCTACAGATTTAATGCTACAAGCTTCAAACCTGGCCAGGTTACTCTTAAAGGATAACTGCGGTATTTTCAACATTAAGCCTCTTTTCTGAGTTGTCTGCAATGTTTTAGAACCCGCTCACCGCTTTTTTGATGTTTACTGCTGTCTCTGGTATTTGCCTAATTTTCATTCATCTCAACCTGCTTCAGAATGGCAAGTCATGCGCATGTGCAAGTAACTTTTCACAACTTTTCGCAACGAAATTTGATATGGATTACCAGTGCACATCAGTAACCACTCCGGTGAGTTTATGGTGCTTTTACGGACCTTTTTGGACATGCACATGACTTGCCATTCTGAAGCAGGTTGAGAAGAATCAAAATTAGGCAAATACCAGAGACAGCAGTAAACATCAAAAAAGCGGTGAGGGGGGTTCTAAAACATTGCAAACGACTCAGAAAAGAGGCTTAATGTTGAAAATACCGCAGTTATCCTTTAAGACATGGGGGGAAAAAATCATGGAGAAACTTTTCCAAACTCGGAATGGTGTGGGCGTGGCCAGGCGGTGAAAATCGTGTGATGGCGTTTGTGATTTGAAAGCCTTATCATCATCGCAAAGTCATGAAACTTGGCACACACGTCCACCCTGACGACCTCGTACGTGTAAAGGGTATCGTGTGTGGGCGAAGCAAAATTGGCTCAGTGGTGCCCCCTAGAAATTTTCAAAATCCCCTCTGCATTGGGGTTATTATGTGCTCGTACGTACGCAGAGGGTATTGTGCGCGTGGGCAGAGCTGCGCGATGACGACGTCCAGCGCATGCCCCAACGTGCACACAGGCTCGGGCCCGCTCAAGGCTGCTTGCAGCTTTCTAGTTTTTGTTTGTTTTTTTTTCTGGAAAAACTGTAAATTCTCTGGAAAAATAAACAGATATGATGCAAATTAGATGTCAGAGTGAAAAGCCAGGGATGGTTCCGCTGGTTTACAGCAATCTTTAAGTTATGCCACAAACTCTTAGTGAGATTGAGGTCTGGGCTTAGACTGGGCCATTCCAACACATTTTAAAAACCCAGCAACGGACTGCGATTAAGATGGGCAGTCGGCAGTGGAGACATGATTTGGAATTTGCTGGTATTTTAGTGATTATAGGACTATTTAGGTGAGTTTGTCTGCTGAATCTGCTAGTGTGTCTTGTCCTGCCTCCACCTCTGGCACCCTCTATATTTTCATTACCCCTACCCGAACCAGGGTTTGAGTCCCATTCCTGCTTTTCTTACCTCTTTTATTTCTTCCCCTACCCGAACCAGGGTTTGCATCTCCACCCCGCTGTAACTGGTGTGCAGTTGGTGAGAAGCTGAGGTAGATTATGGTTGTTGTGGTGTGAGGGGCAGTGTTGGCTGGCATTAGGGGGGTGACTCTGGGACGCCAGTGGTCATTGTCTAGCCTCCTGGAGGTGTCGTGGGCCCAACTAGACGAAACACCGATGAAAGGAGGTTCCCACCTGATGACCCCAATGATATGTTGGTCAGCACTGCTCATTGATCTATATAATACGGAGTGTAGGGAATTATTCACTGAGTCTGGTCCTTTATTTTATTTTATTTTATTTTTTATTTTCTTTAGCACAAGTTTCTTGTGTTTATATTGAATCCAAATCTAGCCTAGCTAGTGACTGTTGTGAATAGGGCAGCTGACAACAAGGGAAAGACCATGTGACAGATTGGAAAGACAGCTGACAGGAGGCAAAGACCCCAAAGGTGCTGCCATGGGCTAGCAATCCATGGTAGCAGTAGCGAGGCCTAGCCGCTTTGTTACAACCAGCATAAGCTACAGAAAGATTAAGGAGAATACCCCTAGAGTCAGCGAGAGCAGGGGCGGAAGATGACTCACAGGCAGACTACATGGCAACTGACACTGGAACGAACATGACTAAGAGGTGGATACGCGACTCAGTGAAGGATAGGGGCACGGGCCTATTCTCTAGGGCTAGAACTGACCAGAATAGTTCTCAGAGGAAAGAGAGCGTAAATAAAACTGGTACACTAGAGGGAAGTAAGCTTCAGGTTTGTCCTTGTGGCTGGCAGAAAGTAACATCAGTAAGAGGCCTTAAAATGCATCAGGGAAGAAAGAGATGTGTGGTAAAAGAAGGGCAGTGTGGCCGCATCGATCAGTACTTTTTAAGAAGTCAATCGAGTAAGTCGGATGAAGTCCAGGTAGAAAACCACAGTCCGAAGGATATCAATAACACAGCTATGGAGGTGGATGAGGAGGTTCTAAGAAGGGATGTAGCTGATACTGAGGTGAACAGGCCAGTTAGAGAGAGAAATATGGAGCAGAAAGATAGAGTTAAGAGGCCTAGGGCAAATAGTTACAAAGAATGGGAGGCAGTCAATAAAGATTTGTCAATAATATTGGGTAGGTTAGGAGGAAATGCAAGCGATAGGCTAGAGAAGATGGGAGATATAATTTATTCCTATGGTGTAGAGAGATTTGGGGTGCAAGATAGAAAGAGGGTTGAAAAAGTACATTTAGGTAAGTCTAGACGGCAAAAAGAGATGGAGAAATTGGTTAAGGAAAGAAGAAATTTAAGAAAGCAGTGGAAAAAAGCTACAGAAGAAGAAAGAGAGGGAATTAATGTTTTGCAGGAAGAACTGAGAGGCAGGCTAGCAATACTTAGAAGGGCTGAATGTCTTAGGAAAAAGATAAAGAAGAAAGAATATGTAAGGACGGCATTTTATAGGGACCCGTTCAAGTTTGTTAAAGGGTTGTTTAACCAGGAAAAGGGAGGGCAGCTTAAGGCAACAAAGTTAGAGGTGGAAGAGTATCTAAGAAATACATATTCAGATCTTGAGCAGCGTAGAGTAGTAGGCCTTCCACCTGACATGCCACCATTAGGAGAGATAGCTCATAACATGGATGTTAGACCACCTAGGTGGAAGGAGGTTGAGGAGGTAGTCAGGCGTGCAAAGGCTTCGTCGGCCCCAGGGCCAAATGGAGTCCCCTACCGGGTTTATAAAAGTGCACCTGATATCCTAAAGTTTTTGTGGAGGCAATTAAGAATAGTTTGAGAGAAACAGGTTATTCCTAGAGCATGGCGTAGGGCAGGAGGCGTTCTTATTCCAAAGGAGAAAGAGTCCTCGGACCTGAGTCAGTTCCGGATGATCTCTCTCCTAAATGTAGAGGGGAAGATTTTCTTTAGTTTGGTTGCACAGAGATTAGCTAGTTATTTAGAAAAGAATAGCTTAATAGATACTACTGTGCAGAAGGCAGGAATACCAGGTTTCGCAGGGTGTTTAGAGCACACTAGCATGATTTGGCATCAGATTCAGACAGCCAAGATTGAGAAAAAAGACTTGCATGTTATATTTCTAGATCTAGCAAATGCATTTGGTTCAGTGCCACAGCCTTATTTGGGAAGCATTTGAGTATTTTAGAGTGCCTGTAGTAGTGGTTAACTTAGTAAGAGCATATTTTCAGGATATTAGACTGTGCCTAAGTACAGCAGGTTTCACAACAGGTTGGCAGAGGCTAGAAATAGGCATTATGGCAGGGTGTACAATTTCTCCATTAGCATTTACAATGGCCATGGAGATAATTATTAGAGCTTCCAAGTGGGTTGTAGGAGGAGAGAGACGTCAGGATGGCATGCGCCTTACGCCAATTAGAGCATACATGGATGATATGACGTTAGTGACTACAACAGTGCCATGTATTAAGAGAATACTTGAGAGACTTGATAAAAATCTAAAGTGGGCTGGGATGAAAATCAAACCTACTAAGTCTAGAAGTATCTCAATAAGTAGAGGGAAATTAAGTGATAGAAAGTTTGAAATAGATGAAGAAAGCATTCCAATAATAAGGGAAAAGGCAGTGAAGAGTTTAGGCAGGTGGTACCAGGCAGACATGAATGATGGAAAGCAGTCAGTGCAGTTTCGTGAAGATGTTGTTGAGGGACTGGATAGAATAGATAAATCAGAGCTTCCAGGAAAGTTGAAGCTGTGGTGTCTGCAGTTTGGATTGTTTCCTAGGTTGATGTGGCCACTGTCTGTGTATGAGATTCCATTATCTGTTGTAGAAAAAATGGAAAGATTAGTTAGCTTTTATATTAGGAAGTGGCTAGGTGTTCCTAGATGCTTAAGTACTGTGGCACTGTATGGGAAAGGCATACTCCAGCTCCCAGTATCTAGTCTAGTAGAGGAGTTTAAATGTACTAAAGTTAGGACAGAGCTCCTGTTAGCTGGGAGTAAAGATGTGGTAATTAGTAAGGTGGTTCCAAACCCAACCAAGGGGAGGAAATGGAAACCAAGATTGGCAGCTCAGGAGGCAGAAGCAACTCTTAGACATACAGAGATTGTGGGTAATGTGCAAATAGGCCGGGGAGGCTTGGGGCTTGGCCCAGGCAAACCAGTGTGGAGTAAAGCAGGTCCCAAGGAGAAGAGAAAGCTAGTTGTTGAGCAGATTCGTAGACAGGAGGAAATGTTAAGGGGTGCAAAGGCAGTGGCTCAGGCTAAGCAGGGACGGTGGGTGAATTGGGAAGGTGTAGAAAAGAAAAAGCTTATGTAGCAAGGTGGGCATAGACGCTCCTTTTCCATCATGTTACGTGCATCATCACGTCACACTGACCCATCAGCGATCCCACAGCTGATATCATTTAAGCTGAGAAGCCGGCTTTTGCGTCATCACGTCACGCTGACCTATCAGCTGATCCCACAGCTGATATCATTCAAGCTGAGATGCCGGCTTTTGCGAGCAAGGAGGAAGAACCGACGGTCAACGTGCCTTTCCTCATTCATCCATGCATGCACTTTGGTCTGCTTTTTGCACTGCAATCTGTTGCGAAGCTCAACTTGGCGTGCTGCCGCTCCCCGCCTCGTACAGGTGTAGCTACTGGCTCGGTGCCAGCATTTGTTTGTCGGCTGCCCTGTCAGCTGCCGGGGTTCCGAGCCTCTCTCCTTCTGGCTCAGGTAGGCCACCCTCGTGACGCTAACCACCTGTTAGGTGTTTGACTGTTGACTCGGTTCTAAACGAGGTTTTATTTTTTTAGCTGGGGTTTATGAATTTCCCTCTGCTCGTCGGCCTGTATTGTCTCCCTCCTCTCCTCCTGCTGCTTTGGGAACGTGAGTATAACATTTCAACTTTCCATCGCGCCGTTAGAACTAGTACAATGGCCCAGTTACATCACATTATGCTCTGTATTTGTAGGCGCCTGGGTGTAGCTGCTGATTCCAAGTTCTCTCGGGATTGTTGCTGTTTTGTCCCACCCGGGCAATTGCTTCGACTTCACGTGACGCGGTGCCGGTCACCCGTTATCACTCTGAGGCTGTTGCGGCCCATTGTGGGGCTAGTTCTAGCCTCAACCTGCGCTAGTGGTGTTCGACTGTGGCCGAGTTCAATGTGTGAATGTGTGTATGAATGCTAACTATTAGTCTGTGCAAGTGAGTGTCCTGGCATATAATGGTGCAGGTAATCACGGAGGGAGGTCCTCTTAGCTCCTGGTGGTGGGTCCGGTCACGTGGTGTGCAGTGAATTGCAGTGTTACCTTCATGTGAGTGTTCCAGCAGTGAGTGCCATAATTCACCTTCACTTAGTGTGTGCATGAGCACGCGTGTTTGTGTGTACTTACCCAAGGCCTGTACAGGGGGCTTAGTATAACTTCCCCCCCCTCCCGGGTGCACCTGCCCTGTGTCGAGGACCCTTACCTGTCTACAGATTTGTGTGTGCAGTGGTTGGGAAACATTTTAAAGTGTCTATTTTAATATTTATGTGTGTATATTGTTAATAAAAAGTCATTTTGTTACGGAATCCACGTTTCCTGTTTAATGCAGTAGAACTTGTGTGGGGGCCAAATAAGGGGTTCTTGTACAGTCCCTGGGCTGTAGTTCCCAATCTTATCCCAGGGTGGCGTTGTCTGGTTCGAAGCAAGAAGAACGTTGAAAGCTAAAGTTTAAAACTTTTCCGGTCCTTACCACTCTGTTACACTTAGTTGGAAAGAACTGTGGAGTATGGAGGAAAGGAGTATTAGATTTTTGATAGGGGCAACATATGATGTATTGCCAACTCCCCAGAACCTAAAACTCTGGGTAAATGGAGACCCGTTATGTTCAGGTACTGCAACTCTAAAGCATATTTTGTCAGGTTGTAAGGTTAGTCTGTCACAAGGCCGGTATACATGGCGACATGACAGAGTATTAAGAAGTTTAGCTGCAGGTATTGAAGATAAACGAAGGCAGGTAAACTTAGGAGGGTCCAAGGTACAGAGAGTTGCAATTCAGTTTGTTCAAGAGGGGGAGAAAGTTAAAAAGACGATAAGGAGGCACGGCAGCTTGGAGGATGCTTGTGATTGGGAGATGCAGGTAGATTTAGGAAATAAGCTTGTTGTTCCCCAGGAAATAGCCTCTACAAATCTAAGGCCTGATATAGTCTTGTGGTCTAGGAGTAGAATGAGAGTCTATTTCATAGAGCTGACTGTTCCTTGGGAGGAATTAGTAGAGGAAGCATATGAAAGGAAAAAGCTTAGATATGTGGAGTTGGGGGCAGAAGCAGAGCAGCGAGGATGGAAGGTTAGAATCTGTCCAGTGGAAGTAGGATGTAGAGGATTTGTTGCAAAGTCTGTTGTCTCATTGTTGAGGGAGCTGGGTGTAAGTGGACAGAGTGTGAGAAAAATAGTGAAGGAGGTTTCAGATAAAGCAGTAAAATCCAGCCAGTGGATTTGGATTAGAAGATGCAATAGCAACTGGGGGCCCAGCAGGGGGGGCACTTAGGGTAAACAGACTTTTGAAAAAGCAAAGAAGAAGTTCAAGCTATTTAAGTGGAGGGTTTGGCACATGTGATCCTTTTGAAACCAGGCGGCCATTTTGGGTGAGTTGGCTTGGAGTGAGTTGTATGGCTTTGTTTTTGCTGGCATTGTTAGTGATTTATAGGATTGTTTAGGTGAGTTTGTCTGCTGAATCTGCTAGTGTGTCTTGTCCTTCCTCCACCTCTGGCACCCTCTATATTTTCATTACCCCTACCCGAACCAGGGTTTGAATCCCAGTCCTGCTTTTCTTACCTCTTTTATTTCTTCCCCTACCCGAACCAGGGTTTGCATCCCCACCCCGCTGTGACTGGTGTGCAGTTGGTGAGAGTGAGTTGTATGGCTTTGTTTTTGCTGGTATTTTAGTGATTATAGGACTATTTAGGTGAGTTTGTCTGCTGAATCTGCTAGTGTGTCTTGTCCTGCCTCCACCTCTGGCACCCTCTATATTTTCATTACCCCTACCCGAACCAGGGTTTGAATCCCATTCCTGATGCAAGGAGGTTCCCACCTGATGACCCCAATGATATGTTGGTCAGCACTGCTCATTGATCTATATAATACGGAGTGTAGGGAATTATTCACTGAGTCTGGTCCTTTATTTTATTTTATTTTTTATTTTCTTTAGCACAAGTTTCTTGTGTTTATATTGAATCCACCTCCCTGTGGCTAATGAACAGAGTCTCGTTGTAAGCGACAAGATTACTGCTTAAGACAAAGTGTCCACTTCTGAGGTAAATTTACATCTCTTTAGTACCGGTCATGCTGTTATGATCCTTAGTCTTTGGTCCTAAAGTATATTGTAGCTTCATGATGAATGCCCAGCATTCACAACCAACAAACTCTCAATTGAAACACTAGCCCCTTTCACACTGCCGAATAACCCTCGTTTAATTCGCGAATTTAGCGTGTCCGCTGTTGTGTTCACACTGCCGACCCGGGCTGCCGCGTCAACTTGACTCGCCTTTCGACCCGCGTCGGACCCTAGTCTTTTTGCCGAGTTTGATGTGAACACAATCGACGCGGGTCGGACGTGGGCGTGACGTGAGGAGTTTAAAAGACAGAATGGACAGCTGATTCAGAACAACAGCGACAGGTGAGGACAAGTTTTACTCTGTTTTAGCCTACATCAAGTTGGAGACATTTTTTAATATGGCCAACTGGGGAGACAAGGAGGTCCGCGAGCTCCTCAGCCCCCGAACAGAGGACGTTATTTTCCGCCACATTTCGGGGACGGTGAAGGATGGACCTCTGCTGGAAGGGCTGGCGAGAAAGATGGGAGAGCGCGGTTTCCCACGCAGCAAGACGCACCGTAAAGTAACATCTCCATGAACTGCATTGCAAAAATGAGTTCTCAAGGTGTCCCGCCATTGTTTGTTTGAAAAATTTGATGCAGACAGGTGTATTTCACCCTACCTCCGACGCATGGCTTGTGCCTACGTCATTGTACACGCCCAGCATTTTATGTGTTTCGTGTGACGCTCTGCCACTAGGCAACTCCCCCTGAACTCGGCTTCAGGCGACACGGGTCACCCTGACACGCCAAGCGTTCACATTGCTCGACGCGGGTCGAAGGTGCAATTTGGACCCGCTAAGATAGCGGGTCGCAGTGTGAAAGGGGCTACTGTCAAAGGCTAAACTTTGACAGTGAAGTTTTGATATGTTTGAAATTAAAAAGCAAGCAACGAGTACAGTTTCTTCTAAATGTGGCCATGTAGTTACTCATAAGTAAATCTGTCTTTAAACTGCATCATTTATACTTGAAATCGTCTCTACATGTTGTGTGTGAAAGGTTGTAATGCTGTGTGGATGTAACCATTGTGGAAGTTCTCAACAAACTGTAAGATTTACCATCTCTCTTCCAAAGCTCACACGCAAAAAAACAAACTGTGGACCCGTCTCTGATCCCAGCACTGGCTGCAGTCTGAACGAAGGCCATGTGTGGAAACGTGTGCACGTCTGCATTGTTGTTTTGGTGTCCGGCACGATATGTGAGGAGGGGAGGGATTTGTCAAGCGTGCATACCAACCACACACCCATACACACACACACACACACACACACACACAGCAGATGTGGGCCTCAGAACATTCATCCGTGTTCATCATGTTCTGCATGCCGTGAGGTTTCCTGACACTTCTAATATCTTAGATCTTCTGGAACCACTCAAAAGTGTTTTTAATTTTTCTGTATCGTGTGGATTTTAGGGTTCCTTCTGCCATTGTTGAACCCACAGAATTGTAAGATGGGAATAAAAAGCCCTCCCCATGAGCTGTCACCTTACTGCGGTGGGGGGGTTTGCATGCCCCAATGAGTCTGGGAGCTATGTTGTCTGGGGCTTTAAGCCCCTGGTAGGGTCACCCATGGCAAACAGATCCTAGATGAGGGACCAGACAAAGAACAGCTCATAAAACCCCTATGATGATAAAGAAAAATGGACACCGTGTTCCCTTGCCCGGACGCGGGTCACCGGGGCCTCCCCCTGGAGCCAGGCCCAGGGGTGGGACCCGCCGGCGAGCGCCTGGTGGCCGGGTCTGTGCCCGTGGGGCTCGGTCGGGCACAGCCCGAAGAAATTACACGGGTCCCCCTTCTGACGGGCTCACCACCCGTGGGAGGGGCCATGGGGGTCGGGTGCAGTGTGAGCTGGGCGGCAGCCGAAGGCAGAGACCTTGGCGGTCTGATCCTCGGCTACTGAAGCTGGCTCTTGGGACGTGGAACGTCACCTCTCTGCTGGGGAAGGAGCCTGAGCTGGTGCGCGAGGCTGAGCGGTTCCGGCTAGATATAGTCGGACTCACCTCGACGCATGGCTTGGGCTCCGGAACCAGCCTCCTCGAGAGGGGTTGGACTCTCTTCCACTCTGGAGTTGCCCGCGGTGAGAGGCGTAGAGCAGGTGTGGGCATACTTATTGCCCCCCGGCTGTGCGCCTGTACATTGGGATTTACCCCGGTAGATGAGAGGGTAGCCTCCCTCCGCCTTAGGGTGGGGGGACGGGTCCTGACTGTTGTTTGTGCTTATGCACGAACAGCAGTTCAGAGTACCCACCCTTTTTGGAGTCCCTGGAGGAGGCACTGAAGAGTGCTCCTCCGGGAGACTCCCTCGTCCTGCTGGGGGACTTCAATGCTCACATGGGCAATGACAGTGAGACCTGGAGGGGCGTGATTGGGAGGAACGGCCCCCCCCGATCTGAATCAGAGTGGTGTTTTCAGTGTTGTTTTGTTGTTGGACTCTGCTCGTCACGGACTGTCCATAACGAACACCATGTTCACTTGGCACCAGGACACCCTAGGCCGCAGCTCGATGAGCGACTTTGTGGTTGTATCGTCGGACTTGCGGCCGTATGTCCTGGACACTCGGGTGAAGAGAGGGGCGGAGCTGTCAACGGATCACCACCTGGTGGTGAGTTGGCTCCGCTGGTGGGGGAGGAAGCCGGTCAGACCTGGCAGGCCCAAACGTATTGTGAGGGTC
Organism: Odontesthes bonariensis; assembly: GCF_027942865.1. Taxonomy (NCBI): domain Eukaryota; kingdom Metazoa; phylum Chordata; class Actinopteri; order Atheriniformes; family Atherinopsidae; genus Odontesthes; species Odontesthes bonariensis. The sequence goes on along the minus strand of NC_134525.1, from coordinate 26,117,265 downwards.
TGTTGGGAACGGCTGGCGGAATCCCCTGTAAGGAGGAGTTTCCGGAGGGTGTGTTCCAACTATAGGGGGATCACACTCCTCAGCCTCCCTGGTAAGGTCTTTTTGGGGGTACTGGAGAGGAGGATCCGCCGGATAGTCGAATCTCGGATTCAGGAGGTGCAGTGTGGTTTTCGTCCTGGCCGTGGAACAGTGGACCAACTCTATACCCTCTGCAGGATCCTGGAGGGTGCATGGGAGTTCGCCCAACCAGTCTACATGTGTTTTGTGGACATGGAGAAGGCGCTCGACCGTGTCCCTCGGGGACTCTTGTGGGGGGTGCTCCGGGAGTATGGACTGCCGGACTCCTTGATATGGGCTGTTCGGTCTCTGTATGACCGGTGTCAGAGTTTGGTCCGCATTGCCGGCAGTAAGTCGGACATGTTTCCTGTGAGGGTTGGACTCCGTTAGGGCTGCCCTTTGTCACCGATTCTGTTCATAATTTTTATGGACAGAATTTCTAGGCGCAGCCAGGGCGTTGAGGGGGTCCGGTTTGGCAACCTCAGAATCGGGTCTCTGCTTTTTGCGGACGATGTGGTTCTGTTGGCGTCGTCGGGCCATGACCTTCAGCTCTCACTGGAGTGGTTCGCAGCAGAGTGTGAAGCGGCTGGGATGACCATCAGCACCTCCAAATCTGAGACCATGGTCTTCGGCCGGAAAAGGGTGGAATGCTCTTTCCGGGTCGGGAATGAGATCCTTCCCCAAGTGGAGGAGTTCAAGTATCTCGGGGTCTTGTTCACGAGTGAGGGACGAATGGAGCAGGAGATTGACAGGCGGATCGGTGCGGCGTCTGCAGTGATGCGGGCTCTGCACCGGCTCGTCGTGGTGAAGAAGGAGCTGAGCCAGAAGGCGAAGCTCTCGATTTACCGGTCAATCTATGTTCCTATCCTCACCTATGGTCACGAGCTGTGGGTAGTGACCGAAAGAACGAGATCGCGAATACAAGTGGCCGAAATGAGTTTCCTCCGCAGGGTGTCTGGGCTCTCCCTTAGAGATAGGGTGAGAAGCTCGGTCATCCAGGAGGGGCTCGAAGTAGAACCGCTGCTCCTCCGCATCAAGAGGAGTCAGATGAGGTGGCTCGGGCATCTGGTTAGGATGCCTCCTGGACGCCTCCCCGGTGAGGTGTTCCGGGCCCATCCCACTGGGAAGAGGCCCCAGGGGAAGACCCAGGACACGTTGGAGAGACTATGTTTCTCGGCTGGCCTGGGAACGCCTCGGGGTCCCCCCAGAAGAGCTGGAGGAAGTGGCCGGGGACAAGGACGTCTGGGTCTCTTTGCTCAAGCTGCTGCCCCCACGACCCGATTCCCTGGGCAGCGGAAGATAATGGCTGGATGGATGGATGGAATAAAAAGCTGAATAAAACAGTGTTTTTATGCAATAAGATGGCTGCCATATTAGTTTAATGATTCATTTATCTTGCTAAATTGTTGCCGCTGCCTCCAGTTGGTCCCAACACAACAAATACATGTTTAACTAATATCTGGTTTTTATAGCTATTTGGAAAGGTGGCTACAAAAAGTTAGAAGTTTTGCTGCATGATTCCATGGAAACCAGTTCTCAACATATACTGAGGAACCAAACCAAATGTCCTTAAAATATATTTAAGTGGTGTTAAAGTATAAGCCACATCTTTCCTTTCTTTGGTCAGTGCATTGCATTTATAGTTAATGTCAGTTTTAATTAATGTACCGTTATCGATATAAACTACTTAAGCTGGTGAAACTTAAAAATTACAGACACAGAATTAAGATGTGAAAAAGTAGGTTGTAAATGGAGACAGATCTCATTGTGTTTTTCTCTGTGATCAGTTAAATGTGAACTGACAAGTCACACAAAGAAAGTGGACATGTTTGTCTGTTCTTAGTTAACATAAAACATGGTTTGAATTTTGCATGGCGTTCAAGAGTCTGTGGTATTCTCTGGTACCCAGCCTGGTGGTCAAACCCCCCCCAAAAAAACAAGATAAATAGAACATCTTACAGACTTACGATTGTTTAGTATCTGCGACATCATATCCTGTTTAATATGTGAAACTATGTTTGTTTGATGATTATTACAACATAAACGGACATCCTGGCATCACTACTATATTTCGACTAAGGCGTCGCTCACCTGTTATGATGTCACAGCTGGTGTTTAATGGAAAACTTTTGCTGCAACATCATAAATTGGCACGTTGCCATAAATAAAGGCCTCTGGCTTTTTATAGGGAGCAGTGCAACAGCATTTATAAACTGAGCTTTAGGCAGCTGCTTTGGGTGAAAGTCACATTTGTGAGCAGCTTCTACCTTTCATGTCAGTGCCATAGATATTCAGGAGAAAAGAAGACGTGAAACCGAACCTTTTTTTATGGAAGACATTTTGATGTGTCATAGAAATATAACCACAGCTGAGGCAAACTGAAATGACGGCTTGGCTCTATTACATTGAAGTGCAAGGTTCCGATTACACAGTGCACGGATCTTTGGGGTTGCTCATACAAACTGAATACGATTATTTCAAACAGCACGCATAACACCTGACAAGTCAAAAATAACTATGTCAGTATGTCTGCTGTGAAGAAATGGCTGGTAATAAATAACCATTCCCTGTAACTAAATGATAGTCGTAGACTCGTAGCCATCACATCTGAAATATAGGCAATGTGCAAAAGCCACTTTTCTAAAACACTTTTAACTTATATAACATCAATTCACCGCGGTTACAGAACTATCATGGTTTGGGTTAAAATTGTCTTTCCAATGCGACTTTCAGTATCAGGGAGATCACTTTGCTGGTTGCCTTTATTACATGGTTAGCTTTAGGCAGTAACATCACTCTGCTCAAACATTCTTTTCTCAAAGTCATCATCATGGACACATGTGGTTGCTCCCTTGACCACTAGAGGTCGCATGTGCTTTGAATGTAATGATTGCCCCCATCTGCTTACATGAGCAGACCTCACAGAGGCCCATTTTTATGTTTCTTTGAGGAATTAAGCAATACAAAACTAGAGACGACCCAGTACTGAAAGGATGCTTCAAATAGGAGCCATCCAAAGTAATGGTTAAAATGGGTTTTAGCTCCGCCTGTGTAAAACATTAATGTGAACTGAACTTTACATTTGTAGGTGTTACCAGTTACCAGTAGTAAAGAACTGGAAATATTTCACCTTCTGTGTATAGGTTCAATGAAGTCAGGACTTCACTGTTCAGTTCAGTTCAGTTCAGAGCTTTGTTGTCCCTCCAGGGGAAATTTGATTTGCAGTGACAGTGCAACTAACACAACAACAATAAATAGACAAACAGTGACATAGAACAATGTCGCAGAGTACAGCACAGCCAAACTTGATTTGAACAATCCCAAACGAAGTAAGAGAATAAGTATCAGCGAGTATAAAATGTATAAAAGACATAAAAGATGCCACAAGAACAGAGCATTTAAAGATTGTGCAAATTGATTGAATTGATCGCACGTGGAAGTTCCACGTGCAATCAATGCACGACGGTGGAACAAAGGAAAATTTATACCTATTTGTTCGTGCCCTAGGTAGCTTATATCTCCGTCCAGGCGGCAGAGAAATTAATTCCTCCAACAATGGATGACCAAGGTTCGACAGGATGGGCCTGTCAGTGTGGTGACTCCTGCAGTCATTTTTATATAAAACAAACAATAAAGGGGACAGAACACACCCCTGTGGTGAACCTCTAGAAGTCATCTTCTTTCGGGATAAGACACTATTTACCCTGACTGACTGAGGCCTACCTATTAAAGAGTCTGTGAGCCAATTCACCATTCCAAGATCAAGACTAAAGGCCTCGGTATGCTTCTCTGTCGCTATCCGTCAATCCGACTCCGTGGTCACTAAACCTTTCGAAGTTCTCCGTCAGGATGTCAGATACGCAAGGCAGTTCACCTCCCGATCAGTAGGCGTCGCTACGCCAGACGACCTAATCTCGTGACGTCTATCATGAAAGTCGTTGGTTGATTGTTTACCTTCCGGCTCCGTTTCACCCCTCAAAGTGAACGATGGCAACTGAAAGAGAAGACTTTAGTTGGAGTTGGAGCTAAATGATATAGAAATGCAAATAATTTTGACCAAATGTTGACCGGCACACAGAAAACTCTTTAAAAAATGCAAGCGACGGAGAGGGACGGAGAGGGACGGAGAGCCTCCCGGAGACGCTCGTAGACGACCATAAATCAGGCTTAAAAAAGGACACTAATTTATGGTATAAGATGAGTGGCTGAATTGTATTAAAAGCTGAGGACAAATATGCAAATAAAAGTCAATGGGTTTTCTTACCCTCAAGATGCTTGTAAAGAAAGTTAGAGTGGTGTTAGCATCCTCCACTCCTCTAGTTGGCCGATAAGCGAATTGCATCGGATCAAGCAACTCCTGTACTTCGTTCATCAGAAATTCCTTCACCAGTCTCTCAAAAGTCTTCATAACCAATGAAGTGAAGTTTCCATCTAGCTGCAAAGTGAATTTGAAGTCCGCTTCAAAGTGTTGCTTTAAAGAAAATGCAGATCAGGCTTGTTTTCCGTGATTTGGTTTAAAGTGAATATACTTGCCACTTCATGCAGTTCAATGCCAAATAAACTGTGCATGTTTAAACCACAACCAACGAGATGACAATATACCTTCAGATGTAGGAGAGTTCATGACTACATGCTACGTTACAGACATCAGGTTTCGACGAAAGGGTGATAGTATTTCAAAAACGTTATATTTCTAAAGTGTGCTATTAGGCAATGCTGACAATTTACCCAGCTGCGTTTAGGTTGAAGTTACAACACACACAGCTCGTTTTTATCAGTTTCAAATCAGTGTCACGTTTTCTGGCCTCTGGATAGGACCAAAGCCAACAGTAACATTGGCCACATCTTCCAGGAATTCCCTATTGTTGTGAGGATGTTGTTTTCAAAATATAGATGTAATCCACCGAGGCTTCCATTTCTCAAAAGGATTCCTGCAGCCAACTACAGAACATTTGAAGTGGTTAATTCATATTTACAACAATTTTGAGCCAGTGGCTATAGTTTACGCACATTTTGATTAAACGAGAGAAGAAGGAAGCGAGATGATGGTCTCAGTGGTATGATGTCCGGTTGTCTCTTGACAAAGTGGAGACATGATTATTTAGTATGATATGTCCCATTTAAAATGCTGAGATCCCAACTGTCTGAAAAGCTCAAATGTGATGGTTTTATCCTGTGTAGTGTACTCTGACGACTGATGCAGCTGACTGATGCGACCTATGATAGCTTCTACAGCTTCTATGTTCCATAGCTTTGACAACACAGTTTTTTTAGGCAGTCCTGTTTCCAAAGGTTGGTTTCATTTGTATACCTTATATGTAGACACTTCATTGAATCTGCTACTTCACTGAGGTGATACATCAAGTAATGGTACCATATTTGTACTGTTAAGTAGAAATTTCTAGTGCCAATCTTGTGAACTTTTCCTCCAACCAGGAATGACTGCCCCCCTAGCAGAGCATATGTATATGGTTGAAAGTAACAGAGGTTATGATACTCATGTCGGTTTTATTTTATGCAATCTTAAGAGAAACATCATATACTTCGGTATTCAGGTGTAATGCAAAGATGGCATGATAGGCCCAGAAGCCAGAATCCTTTTATCAAATCAAATCAAATTTATTTGTATAGCACATTTCATGTACAAAACAATTCAAAGTGCTTTACATAAAATAAAAGCATTGCAGCAGGGAGTGGAAGAAGCATTAAAAATACATAAAAAAATATAAAGAGAAACAAATAAAATAATTTAAATGAATTTAAAAACAAGCAACAGTCTAGATAAATTAAAAGATATCGTGCAGATTTCATGCATAGACACATGAGAAAATAAATGTTTTTAACCTGGATTTAAAAATGTCTACATTTGGTGAAAGTTTAATCTCCACTGGCAGTTTGTTCCACTTGTTTGCAGCATAACAGCTAAATGCTGCTTCTCCATGTTTAGTCTGGACTCTGGACTGGACCAGCTGGCCTGAGTCCTTGGATCTAAGAGCTCTGCTGGGTTTATATTCTCTGAACATATCACAGATGTATTTTGGGCCTAAACTGTTCTGGGATTTGTAAACCATCAGCAGGCTTTTAAAATCTATTCTGTGACTGACTGGAAGCCAGTGTAAAGATTTTAGAACTGGTGTGATGTGTTCAGATCTCTTAGTCCGGGTTAAAACTCTAGCAGCAGCGTTCTGGATGTTTAATGCTCTTTTTGGGAAGTCCAGTTAAAAGAGCATTACAGTAATCGAGTCTACTGGAGATGAATGCATGGATGAGTTTCTCCTGGTCTTTTTGGGAGAGGAAACCTTTAATTCTGTTGATGTTTCTCAGATGGTAAAAAGCTGCCTTGGTTGACAGCTTTGATGTGGCTGCTGAAAGTCAGATCTGAGTCTATCAACACTCCGAGGTTACGAACTTGGTCAGTGATTGTAAGGTCCCGAGTCTCAAGATATTTACCAACGCTGACCCTCTTCTCTTTGCTCCCAAACAGAATGATCTCAGTTTTGTCTTCATTTAATTGTAGAAAATTCTCTCTCATCCAGGTGTTTACTTCCTCCAGACACTGACACAGTACGTCTGCTGGGCTGCAGTCGTCCGGTGACAGAGACACATAAAGTTGTGTATCGTCTGCATAACTGTGATAATTGATGTTAAAGTTCTGCAATATCTGACTCAAAGGGGGCATATACAAGTTAAACAGAAGAGGTCCAAGAATTGACCCCTGGGGGACTCCACAATTCATGGCCACCCGCTCAGATTCATAACTGCCAATTGTAACAAAATAACTCCGGCCTTCTAAGTAGGACCTGAACCAGTTAAGGACCAGTTAAGTCCAACCCAGTTTTCCAGCCTGTGCAACAGGATTCTGTGATCTACAGTATCAAACGCAGCGCTGAGGTCCAACAGAACCAGGACTGAAACATTACCAGAATCAGTATTCAACCTGATGTCGTTTAACACTTTGACCAGAGCTGTTTCAGTGCTGTGATGACGTCTGAAGCCTGATTGAAACTTATCAAGACTTCCACTTTCATTCAGAAAGTCGTTGAGCTGGTTAAATACAACTTTCTCAATAATCTTGGATATAAAAGAGAGATTAGAGACAGGTCTGTAGTTGTTCATCATAGAGGCGTCTAGAGTTCTCTTCTTTAGAAGTTGCTTAATGGCAGCTGTCTTTAGTTTTACAGGGTATTTCTTCAATGAAGACTTTTCTTTGATGTTTTTTCTTGTGCTGCTTTGTTGTACTGATTGCGTGGTGTTTGTGCATGATAAGTAGTGAAAGACAAATGGGTTATCACCTGGTTCTGTGTATCAAAATGGGCTGCGTCAGGTTACAGCTGACTTTGAAAATCCCCCCCAAAATAACAGAAGCAAAGCAAGATGCCTTCTGAAACTTACAGCCAATGACAGGATTATACCAACCTCTGCTAAGTCAGGCTCCTGTTCCCCAATCTGTTCAGGCCCCTGGTGGGCCTCCTGGGTCCCCTGTTCCCCAGCAGTCAAGTTTCCCTTTAACTCCTCCTTCCTCAGTCACATGGCTATTTATTCTATGGGTTCTTCCTTTGCATATTCTTCACCACTGCACCAAGATTGATGAAATTTGACCAGAAAGGTTTTATGTAATCTTGCTAACACGACTTCAGAGATGCTGGATCAAAGAGTGTCATTCCAGTGTAAGCCAAATGTAACTGCTAATCAGCATACTGCTTTGGAATGCTTTGGAAGCAAAGAGAAGAAACAGAGATTGATCCATAGACTCTCATAAGCCTACGAAGAGGAAGTTGAAGCATCTGTGAGTAGACCTCAACTTATTCTGATGTCAAATTAAATGAGACTTAGTCACGTAGTTTAACCTCATTTATTGGCATCCTGTCACCACAGAAGTGTAGTTATGGTCTGTGGTTTAAGTTTAACCTGTTTGTGTGTGAGAAAGTTGTTTTTTTCCTCTTTCTTCCTCTCTTTTTTTTTCATGTGGTGTTCCTGAACGCATTCGTTTCACATGTGGCCTCAAGGTGCATTTTACTGTGACACACAACCCACCAAATGCCCTCTCACTTTTACTCCGTTCCACACACACACACACACACACACACACACGCACACATGCACACACACACACACACACACACACACACAGAGAGACACAAATCTCTCTGTGAAAATAAACCCTTTTCAGTCGCTCTCAATCACAAACTCAATAAGCCTATTTCTAACTTAAAAGAACCTTTCTTAATATCTTGTTAGAAATAAGGAAAAACAAAAAGTTGTTTGTTTGTGCAGTTATTTAGATGCACCTGCAGCCAGTACACTCCTGTGAGTAGTAGAGTAGATTGCTTAGAATCAGAACTAGAGAGACTTTATTCCCCAAATGTTCAAAAGCTGATCCAAAAACCTCGGTGAAAAGTTGCAGTACCCAACTTAGAGATGGAAAACGGAAGAAGTGAAGGACTGATTACTGAAATGACACCCATGAGGGACCCAGACATCTGATTCTTATTGAGTGAAAAGTTGCATCGTGTCTGCTGGATATGTAATGAACAAACAAGCCTGTGCACCATAGCCCCATTAGAAATTCCAACTATATAAATAGGCTACGTGTCAAGATGTGAATCGTGTCAATCATTTTGAGAAACAGATGCGGACCTTGTGCAAACTAAACTTGTGACCACTTGTTATTTCAGACATGAATTTGAACTCACTCTATTTGTTCAGCTCGTTAACTCACTGTCACTGTTGCCTAAAAGCTGCCTGCGTGCCCACGGTAAGGGCTGCACACAATTCTACAAAGGAAACAAAGAAATAATGAGGGCAATGTTTGAATATGAAACATTCTATTCATTTTCATCTATGAGAATAGTTGTGCAAGTTACAAGCTGAAGAAAAGAAGATTAATGAGGCTTCCTTGAAATGCTTTAGCAACCCCGCCAGTAGTCTCCACCAGCATCAGACACAAAAAACAGAGGCTGACCGTGTCAACAAAGTGGAATGTAGATGCAGAGACCACTTGCTGAGTTGCATGGCAGAAGTACAACATCTAATTTGATTATGCAATGATCAGCCACAACACTGTCTGCTTAAAAGTAGGTCGTCCTCATTCTGTCCAAAGATCAGTCAGGGTGTGGACAAAGAACATCTAATGGTGTCCTGAAGGGTGGTGCTGGGATGTCAGCAAATGATCCTTTGAGACCTGTTGGCTGTGAGGTGGGGTCTGTGTGGATTGGGCTTGCTTCCTGTAGATACCATCAGACTGGTCATCTGTGAAGGTTGGAGACCCTGCGAGCGTCTCAGACTCTGCCGTGTTTTTTGCAGGGCCCACTGCTGTCTTGCTGGGGGAGGCTGCTACAGTAAATTAGTGCTGTGGCGTGACGTGTTCTGCAAAACTGCTTTACCGTCATTACTGATCTGTGTACTCTGTGTGTCTGTGATCTGTGAATGCTGTAAATGCATTCCTTAGATGCGCTTTCTTTACTACCTTGTTGAAATCATTTGCATGAAGCTGGAGTGTCAGTTGGCATGAAATGTTTTTAACAGACCGTTTTTTTTTTTTTTTTTTGCTGAAAACAGCTACTGCCACGAGGTCAAGTTACAGAATGGGTGAGGTCGGACCCATGAGCACTGAATGAAGGGCATCAGGCTGGGGGCCAAATTTTGCACACCACATAATTTCTCTGTGAACTTTTATCCTAACTTCATTATTTGTCAATCTGAAAATGAACTGTAACTCTAATGTTTTATTGTCATTATGAGAGTATTTGGGTTTAATTTTTTCCAGTTTAAAACCTGGCTATTGAGTGCAGTGGAAAAGTGTTTAGTGGCGTTCAGTCTGACGTCAGTTGACTACAGTAGTCGTGTGTATCTTTTTTTTAAAAAACTTTTTTTATTGAGAGAATGAGCATTGATCAAAGTTATTCAACATACATATTTATGCTGTCTATACGAAAAAAAATGAAAAATAAAAATAAACATAGTAAGTGAAAAGTACACCCCAAGTGTTACACTAGAAAAAAAGTTACAGACATGAAAATATGCAAGATTAAAATAATAAAAAAAAGACAATAATGATACAAAAGAAAAAGAAAAAACTAATAAAAATAAAGAAAAAGTGGATATTCGGGACAGGACAGTACCAGTAGTCGTGTGTATCTATCAGTGATATATGAATACAGTCCATTTACCATTTCACTTTTTCCCATCATGTTGTCCTACCTTACAGGACTGTAAAGGGAGGAGAAGTTACTGGAAATAAACCTGGTTCTGTGACGGCAGTGTAGAGTAAACATGCCATGATATTGCAGGTAATGGGAACTGGGTTCAACCAGCTTCTTCAGAGGTGCAGCCACATTAAACTTTACTCTCAGTGAAAACACAATACGAGAAGAGAAACAACAGCACACGCAGTGGTTTCAGTTGACAGCGCAGGCTCCAGCAGACCACAGGTGGCTCATGCTATTTTCTTTGATTCCACTTGCAGCAGCTTTGTGAGTGATGGTCGTTTCTCAAGCCATGTCAGACTGAGCACCTGGAGACCAAGCAAACAGCTCAAAAATAAAAGAGGGATTTACCGGCTGACAGCAGCAAACCATATGTTTCTGTTCACCATCCATCATGGCTGACGCCAAACACTCGCCCCACCTTCGCTTTTTCTTTGCCTTTCTGTCTGACACTCACATGGTACAATGCAGGCAACATAGAGGTTTGTGTATGCATGTGTCATGTTAACTACCAAGCTTGTACAAACATATAGTACATGAGTAGCTAGTGTGGACTTGATCGCTGTTGTTTGCTTTGAGAAATGCAGGGTTTTCATTCACACCTTCACTGTAACCTCAGACAGAGTCCAACCATGTGTTTTTCCACACGCTGACAGGTGGTGAAAGGCCATGGAGTGCTGCCTGAGGGACATGTACAAAAAAAATGACACGGTGGTCTAACACGCACATACACATTGATTCTTCCAATCATCTTGCTGACTGCATGGTGGAAAAACTCATATACGAACAAGTCACGTGTCATGTCTCGTGTCATGGCAGCTGTTTTAGCTCAGACAAGCCTTCACTAGTCACTATATTGGACTCTGTTTTAACCAATCACAAGTAGTACTGACAAAGGGAGTTCGGCTTCACCAATGGATTTCCTTAAAACAGTGTTTTAAAATAGTATTAATCCAATGTGACATGTTTTTCTCAGTGTGTTGCGTTATACCCAGAATTAAAAAGGATTTCATTTTTTTCTTCATCATTTGATGAATACAACATCAACAAGAAAAAACAAGAATATAATGTATGTAGTCTAAAGTCGTACATCTCAGTTCAATGCCTTTCTTTCCTGGTCCATAGGTTTCAGCGGTCTGTCCTTTGTTGGCAGGTTTCACATGGTGCCATATTTATGCCAGAACTTCTGACGGGGATTGGCATTGTCAGATAATAATTTAGGACTTCAAAGCAAAAGGAGCTGAATACACATGCATTCGATGCTTTTTAGGTTTTAGATAACGTTTCTGTTTTTTTCCTCTTAATTCCACTTCACCGTCTTGTTGTAAATGATGTTGATGTTTTGTGTTGGTTCATAGAAGACTCGAAGCATATTGAAGTTACAAGTTGCGCTGCCAGAAAATCAGAAAAAAAAAACGCCAAGCCTGGTGAATGCTTTTTCAAGGCAATGTATTCAAGTACACTTAAAGTGATACTCCGGAGTAGATTCAACCTGGGGTCATTTGAACCGTGATATCCAGCCAAGTAGCCCACCCGAAGTTTTTTCGATATTGGCTGAACATCAGCTGAGTTACTGAGTTATCCCGAATAGCTTCGTACAAGGGTTAATGGATCCTGGTCCGTATCTCCAAAATTACCACACTAAAATCACATGCCATGACACCAAACTTCTACAGTAGTACAAATATGGTCTGTACTCACCAAACGATGCATTTGGAAGTTTGAAAATAGTCCAGGAGTTTATTATTGTCAACACAAGCCTAATAGCTTCTCTGCAGCTAAAGCTGCGTCGTCACTTCAGGGAGCTGGGAGCTTCAAAATAAGATGAGGGTTGATCTACTACTGTAGACAACAAAGCAAGGCTGCTCAATTTCTCCATTGATAAAATAACTTCACAACTCTACAACATAAAAATTCATAAAAAAAAAAATCATGTAGAATATAGCATATACTTTGTTGTCTACAGTAGTAGATCAACCCTCATCTTACTTTGAAGCTCCCAGATCAAGGAAGTGACGTCGACGCAGCTTTAGCTGCAGAGAAGCTATCAGGCTTGTGTTGATAATAATAAACTCCTGGACTATTTTCAAACTTCCAAATGCATCGTTTGGTGAGTACAGACCATATTTGTACTACTGTAGAAGTTTGGTGTCATGGCATGTGATTTTAGTGTGGTAATTTTGGAGATACGGACCAGGATCCATTAACCCTTGTACGAAGCTATTCGGGATAACTCAGTAACTCAGCTGATGTTCAGCCAAGATCGAAAAAACTTCGGGTGGGCTACTTGGCTGGATATCACAGTTCAAATGACCCCAGGTTGAATCTACTCCGGACTATCACTTTAAGGTCAAATGTTATTTTGGAATGTTACGAACAAAAGAAAGCTATCAGACAGTAAAATGTTTTTAGTTCAAAAATAAAAAAATAAAACCTGAAGGAAAAATCACACTGTTCTTTATTGAAAGTAATTCCTGAAAATTTCCCTCCCGCCTTATTGGTCATATTCTGGCATTATTTAACGACTACAACTCGGTTTTTATAGCCATATGTAAAGTAACTTTTACTGCCACCTGCTGACAACACTAAAAAGACAAAGCGTTTCAAAATATATCATTGAAATGAGCCTCATAGTTATTGTCTTGGTGTGTAAAGCAACATTTGAAAAGTCCACTTGACACCTCGCCTGACATTTGAGGTGAGACACAGTGGAAGCTTGGCTCAAGGGTTGTTTTTTTTGTAGAAGCCCTGGCATCTATCTGGTACCCCTGTTTTGCAGTTGGATATCTTTCAGATTTCAGTCAGGACTCATTGCTGGCCGATCCATAATCTACTTTATAAACATTCTGAAGTGCTGCTCGGTGTGTTTTGTGGGACGTTGTCCTAAAAGAGCCGAAACCTTTTCTTCAAGTCTTCTTACTCTGGATTAAACATAGTATCCAAAAGGTAGTCATCAGTTGCTGAAATGCAGCAAAGTAGTCCCTCTGCATGATGGAACCTCCATCGTGTTCCGAGAGGGTGATCTTTTCTTTTCTTTTCATTTCATTTTTGCCTGTGTCTATCTCTTTTTTATAGTGCCAATAGCTTTTTCTCTCCCTAAGTGAACATGTGGAGCATATCCTCAGCTCGTTGAAAGATGACTGTGGTTCAGCCATGAGCCTGAGTCTGGTCTTCTCCCCCCACTTAGTCCAGCCTTTCCTCTTTTCTCTTGCTTCCCTCTCCATCTAATTCAACCTGTAACTGCATGTATTTAGCCCTTCTATTGCATCTCCTTTTATTTTAAAAATTGATATTTCCTCATTGCCTCACCTGTTTTGCAGGGACCCACCACCACACGTCTCGGAACTCCAAGTTGGGACAGACTCAGATGTCCACCCGCACTCTGCTCTGACGGGATCTGCTTCAGTCTCAGTTTAACTGTCCGTGGATTCTGTGTCCGTGCAAACACCTCGTTCATGTTTCAATAAATGGTTTCATCACACATCACTGGCAACATCTATTCTAGTTGAAACAAGCCTAGTCTAATTGTTATTTCAAAGGTGGCCAACGGTGAATGGATCAGATCAAAGCGTTCATAAAAGGCTGATATCTGCCTCATGTATTGGTTTAATTCACACCCACGTATATTCCACACACATCTATTCCCAGGCAGATTTCTATAAATTTGCGATCTAACTGAAATCAAACAACATAAGCAGAGACAGCAGCAGACCAAATGGAAAACAACAACACTGGATTCATCAGCTGCACTGAGCACGACAATGAAACTTTGTGCTGAAACAGGGAGCCAGTTGGCCAGCGACTGATGAATGGAGGCTCTTGCCTCAAGGTTTGCTCTGTAGGTCTGACTGCAAACAAGAGACTCTCTTTAACAGAGCCTTTATTCTGTCAGACTGCTGCTCAGAGGACAGACACCATTGTAAGCATTTCAGTTGGTTTTCAAAAAAAGGCAGGAAATGCATGATAACATCGATTTATACAGGAGTATTGTATTCACTTATCATAGATTAAGGGAAGATCTTTCATCTCATATATATTTTTTTTAATTTCAGTTTTTGTATGAAAAAGAAAGAAGTTCAATTAGTCAAATCTAATGGAAGCATATTAATACACTACGGGCCTATTCGGTAAACCAATACAAGAAAAATTAAAGCTACCAAGGACAGATATGAGCTGAAAATACAACCAGCCTATATTCTATATATTTTGTTTTTTATTGATACAATTTCTAAGTGGACATTAATTTTCATTCCTTCGCTTCCTGTTTCTGTCAATAGATCATATTCTGTAATTTGGCAAAGTTTAGTTCAGTATCATGACCAGAAACCATACTGAATGTTTTTTTTCTTTTATCCTTCCCCTCCCATGCAGTCTTATTCCACGGCAAAGCAACTCCCACAGTTGTATTTCTCCAATTTTGGACACACCAAACTCTTAATCGTACCACCCCCCCCCCCATCAGACTTAGCAATACTTAAGAAGCAAACCCCCTAAATGTTAAAGTAATGGCCACTTACTGGGATTAGTCACTTTGATGTCATTAGTGAATTTCAAGCTATAATCATTTAAACTGCAGATTACAGAAAATTGCACTCACACTGTTGTTAATGGGTAACATTTCTTCAACCTTACTTTTAAAACTAATTGATTAGATCGCAGGATCACTGCCTTTAAAGAGTAATTAGTAACGTAAGTGTTTTACTTTTTTATTTGTTTCGCATCCCAAAACACAATACTCCTTGTACACCTCGGGCTATAAAGTGTGAAGTGTGCTCCACCAAACAGTCGAGCAGGATTTAAAACGCAGCTAATGACGGTGATGATACAGACGAAGATCAGTTGTGTCCTCCACCATCCAAACTTAAAGCAGTGTCAGAGCGGTGGCATTCTGTTTGAAAACTATATATCTGGCTATATGTCAGGAGAAAGTCACGGACAGTTTACCACTTTACCAAGAGACTCCCATTCAGGATTGGGAATCTTAGAGTGCATTGTTGTAAAATTGAGAAATTTTACAGTTATTTCATGGACAACCACAGTTCCAACTGACTTTAATGAAATTTCCTGAAAGCTTTCCCTAAAACAGTGTCTCCCTTGTGTTTAATGTTGTGACCAAAGAAATGATTACTTTTAGTCATAAAATAACATTTTGACAGTGATTTGTCTAATATTCAGTGGAAGTAGTAAGATATTGTTTATCAATAAGGATTTAATGATATAATATAGAAATGTACCTTTAATGCGGTCAATGGAAAATATCATAGCGATGTGGCATTTTTTTTTCCTCGAAGGACTCCCTATCTCAAAGGACGTCAGTACATCTAAGTGATCGCATGATTGATTCGCCTCCCTGCTTCCAGTGGGCCCTTTCTCTATGCCCCCATCTCTATTCATGCCTGTCAACAGCATGATGTAGCCACATGGGGCCAATGTGCTGACTCCAGCCCCTGACATACTCCTCACTCACGACCTTTGATCCCTCACAAAAGATGGTGTCTCCCTGGACAGAGAATTCCCTGGTGTTTGACGGCTGTGCAGCACAAAAAGCCGCCTGGCCCTGTTGATACGGGCATTAATAGGGACAATGAGGGGACAGACTGGGAGGCCCCCGTGGAAAACAGCACTTCCTGTCGCTGGATGGGTATATTGGAAAATCACCAAATCTGTCCGAAACTGAGGGTATACTCTTATGTTGAAAAGTTTACTTGGACAACATTACTAGAAATGTTGTTGTAAAAAATAAGGATAGGAGGTAAAAAAAGTTTTGAACACATTTTAGACTTTGGTTATGTGTTATTAGGTGGTTATAAAGTGTTACTGGTGCTAATAGAAAGGGAAAAAAATCACAAAAGCATGTTCAGTAGTCACAGATGTGTGCATGATTTTGGGGGTTGGCTGTGAATGGTGTGGTCAGTTGTTCAGTGTTTCCTTATAATGTATCTGATGCTGAAACAATGTGAATTTCCCCACCGTGGGACAAAGAAAGGTTTTTCTTTCTCTCTCTCTCATCTCATTTATTTCCAAAAACAGTTTTTCTGTTTGTTTTGCAAACAACTGTCATATTGCTGATGTAGATTCTCAGTCACCCAGGTCATGCTCATCATCAGAGCTCGAATAAGGTCAACTGGACGTCTCGAAGACGTGTAAACTCTCACCCGAAAGGCTTCTTCAGTTCTGAGCTAGACGGGGAGTATCAGCTTATAAGCAGAGAGGGTCGTTACAGTCGCATGTATCACTGACCAATGCGCACGTCGTTAGAGTCATTATCACATCTGAATTGTCTGCCTGGCCAACCGTCGAGTTCAGAACTGAAGAAGCCTTTCAGAGGAGAGGTTAAACGTCTTCCAAGATCCACGAAGAAGTACAGTTGCCCTTATTCAAGCTCTTATGACAACTGTTATATTTTTTCTGTGTTTTTGGAACGTTGTTCATCTGAAGTCTAATATGACGTGCAACTGCTTCTCTCTCGTGTTACTTGCATCTCCAGTCTCGCAGAGGAAATCTGCTTTGGAGACCTTTATTGTATTAAATCATATGCAAATCGTTAGTTGCAAAGTTTTGCATTAAACAGCACGTATCGCCATGACAACTGACGCACGAAGCCTCTGAAGCAGCAACCAACAATCGCTTTTCTTTACAGTTAAAATTGTTTTCTTAATTGTGCATTGATTGTCGAAAGCATAAAACCTTTGGAAATAATTGAATGCACCCGTTAGTATTCCCCGAAGCACAAGTCACAATATTTGAGTTGCTTAGTTCTCTAAGAGGTTGCTATCAGGGAATACTGGTAGAATAAATCACATCCACTGCAGCACAAAATCCCCAATTATATCTTCAATCAAAAAATATCATCTTCTTAAATTGCACAATAATTCAATGACACAATTAATTAGAAAAATGAAAATGCCACAGGAGGTGAACAGTTTGCCAATCAGTCATTTTTTACCTCTGGCGGAAGCCGAGAACTGAACTGCCGTTCTTCCAACCACTCTATTCCTGAGCTACAGCTGGCCAAAATGTGAGTGAAAAACCAAAAAGGATAAAATGGCTTCAAAGGAACTACTTCTTTGTCTCAGGTTTCCTGCATGGGTTTTGACTGGTGCTCTGGTTTGACTCTATAAAGACCGGTGCCGGACATGCAGCCATTTTTGGAAGCACTGGCTTCAAACTAATCTCTGCTCAAGAGAAGTGACATTCGCAAAAGGTCAACTTAGGTCATCAAATGCTTAGTCAATGCATTATTCACACTCATCGTTATGGTCTTATTAGCGAGACTCATTCACTCTGACCAGTGAACTGGTGATGGCTCTGAAAAAAACTCCATAATTCAATAGAAATGAGGTCTCACGGAAACGTATCTCTCTCTATATCCACCTCATCGTCCACGTTCGGTCACTTTTGGCTCTAAAACACTGACATGGCCACCGCTGAACTCCAGGCTTCTCTATGGCGGCTCACAAACCTGTGGGTGATGACTTTCAGCATCTTCTACCAACACATTTACTGATAGTATGAAGACAGTTCCAAGCACACTACTTTCAGGCACTCAGAGGCAGTGAATACATCCATCTTTTATACATGTTTTTTCTTCTTTTTGTTTCTAAATCAAACTTAGGAGCCGTGAAACAATCCTTAGGTGCTGCGCCTAAGTTTAGAATGCAATCTGGGATAATAATGGTTTTATAATTAATGAACAAAGACACATGTAAACACAACAGGCAGGATCTAAGTCAGCAAAATGGTGTCAATATATACGAGGTGAAATGTTGATACCAGTCCTTTTCTCTCAACCTGAAGTGACCGTTGTTGCTCGACAAGAATGCCTGTTACTGCCGACACTTGAAAAATGTTTTGTCTTCCAAAGTTAGAAAAATGGCTCTGATATTACCGTTCATGTGAAGACTGTTTGCCAGGAGTGAAACTCAAGGTAACACCTGAGGAGGAAACAGCAGCAGCCTTTCGAGAACTTTTCAGCTTTCTTGCCCAGTTTAAAACCATTTAAAGAAATGTGATCAAATGCCACTCAAGTAGCCAAACTACTGAGTACGAATTTACAATCTACCAATCCCTTTCCTATAACAAAAGAACGTAAAGTATGACTGAAACATTGTATTGCTTCCTAACAGAGAAGTGAGACCCTAATATCCCTATTCTTTCTTATTGGCTATTAAACTCAACAACAACAACAACAACAACAACAAAATGAAAAGCTAAGTTCAGCCTGATACACCCAGCCAGTTGTTGCCCCTTTAAAGTACAACATCTAGACCATTTCTGAAACAACAGCACGTCAGGAAAGCAGTGGAGAAATGGGTTTGAACATCTGCTTTGGGACCGGGCTGTGCTCCGATCTGCGCATGCGCTCTGCGCTCCGTATGCAACACAGGGGGCTGTGGACGCAAAGCGAGAGTTAACGGGGATCCATGGAGCGGCATGTCACTGCACCAGTGTTTTCTGTCTCTTCTTGTTCACGATGCACTTTAAGATTTCAATAAGATGCGTGTGTGTTTCCAGATAACAAGTTTCCTCCTCGCTTTAAACTTTTACTGCCAGCCGCTGCGAGCTCAGGGTAAGTCTGACTGGGTTTCTTCTTTTCTTTTTTTTTAACTCCACAACTGTTTCTCATATGTCCGTGTTGTTTGTGGCGGCTTTTAATTTAGTTCAAAATGCTGAATGGTACATAACTGAATCTTGAAGCTATACTTGTAGGTTGAGACTAACTTGGTGATTTAGTGACAGCTCGCATCGCTGGCATGATAGATTTGCCCCCATAAGCAGGACTCTTGGCCAAACTTAATTCAGACATCTTCCAGTTTGATATTGCATCGCGTCCTGGTGAACATGAACTACAGGCTATTCAGTGAGTCGCATTTTAAATCGTTAAAGTTCTGTATTAAATTCGGGTTACTAAAAAGCCTCGGAATCAGTCCCCCCCCGCCACCCCCCATAAACCCATAAACATTGCTACCGCCCACCACAGACTCGAGTTATTAAGATATTGCGTTTAATAATAGGCAAAAGCAACTTTTTGGGAAAGTGGGTATGTTATTGTATTTTTGTCTTTTGACTAGAGCAAAACTGAAAACGTATCTCGACATTTTGCTAAAGATTTCAGTGCCGTATTGTAGCTGAATACCTTTTTGGCGAATGTCAAAGCGAGCATAATTGTGTTAGTCCGTTATCGGGACGTGTTGTTAGCATGATGACGCCAGGGGGAACGCGACTTCTGGAGTTAGCATCCCGCGAGGCGTTTCAAGAGCGTCGAAGTTCTTGAAAGTTTGAGAGACAAATGGCGAAACTCAACGAATGCTCCCCCCCCACTGGAGTCTCTGTTGGTGTGTGTGGCTGCCGGTTGAAAATTATGGTTTACGGCGTGTGTTTGTTCGGTCCCTTTGCCTGAGAAAAGGGGAGAGGAAGGAAGGAAGGAAGGAAGCACAGCGGGCTGGAGAAAAAAAAGTAAAAGGGGGACCGTAAAGTTGACACCAAGCGAATGAACGTTATCAGCAGTTTAACACTTCTTTGCCTCGTGCTTTTTAGACCAAAAACATACAGTCAACGAATAACTCTTGAAATAAAAGTGAATAATTTTTCAGACAAAATATCTAAAACATGTAGGCATTGGTTGCGCGTTAATAACAAAGTTGTAGTTAGTGACATTTTTCTCCAGAAGACTCCCACTTATGGACTGTTGTTGTAATTAAAGCTGTTCTCCAAAAGGCGGGTTGTACATATAAATATATATATGTATATGTATATGTATATGTATATACATATATACTAAATATATATAAAAATATATATTTATATATATTTAGCCTATATCTTACATGTGTGGCTTTTAAATGTGTGCTAAACAGCTTTCAGAGGGAGGAAGAGTGCGAAGTAGGGATTAGCACTGCCGGCTGTTTTGAATGGAATAAGCCTCTTGTGCTGAAATTAAATCGAAGAATAAGCTTAATGAATTTATCAGGACCTGCTAAATCAGTGAGTCAGGCGGGACTGTGTGCTGGTGCTGTAGGAGCAACTGGCCTTGAATTCGCTCTCACGTGTTAATTGTCTGAGTCAACATGGAGTTGTTACTTTGCACTTTGTTGTTGCATTTTTGAGCCGTTTGGCAACATGTCCTCTCAGGAGACCTTCTGCCGTTATCACACCTCCCCACGGTTCTGTGGCCTTCTTCCTCAGTGAGACTTTTATCTGAAAGGGGCTCTGCAGGCAGGGTTGGAAGCCGGTCTATCATGCTGGTGGGTCGGTCTTTGATGTTCGAGCGCACATGGGTGCAGGATGTGGATTTGCTCGGGATAAATATCACTTTGTACAGACCTTTTTTTTTCCTCCTTCTTTTTCTCCCTGACACATCTGTCCGGAACATGAAAGGAACAACTCTGGGCTCCTCATTTGGAGTGCACATTGTCTTCCAGAGGTTTTTGAAAAGCAAGAAAGGGTCCCAAAAGATTCACAGAACACTACTGGTGTGATGAATAACCCCATGTGGAAAAGTGATGAAACGGGTCTGCCTTTGGAGTTGGTGGCCTCTTCTCCAGCCCCCCCCCCCATTTTGGTGTAGAAATTCCATACATTTCTGTCCTCTTCAGAGATTTGCAAAACTTCTCTCCTTTGTTACTTTCATGTAGCGATTTGGTTATGAAGCCTAGCCGTGAGAGAATGCATCTGGAACCAATTTGAGTCTACAAAGCAAAAAGGGGAACAGGGAGGGAGGGAAGTGTACGCAGCTCTTTGCTTTCCTTGTCCACTGCGAGCAGACATGGCCCTGAGTCCCACAATCCTAATTATAGTATACTGAACACAAGATTAAAATGTGGCATACAGAGCTGAACGTCTTTGGCTGTTGCTCAGTAGAATGTCTGTTGAGTCCTCGGTTTTCGACCATCAACCCGTCGCCTTGACGATCATTCAAGCCCGTCGTGACAGATGAGGTTGATGTGGTGAAAAAAGGAAAAAGTAACAATTAAAAAAAGGGACGAGTGTGAATTTTATTTTACGTTGATCTCTCAAAGCTGCTTTGGAACGGGTATGCAAGTCGTTTATTCTTATGGTGGAAGCTCGGCGTTGATTGTTCCAGCGTTGCTTTGACTTAGACGGCTGACCCCACCGTGTTCCCCAGAGACTCCACGTTCAAAGCACTTTTGCTATCGACTGCAGCATCAGCAGTCTCCTCAGAGTTGAGGCTCATGCTCAAGTAAACAGACATTTTCAGAGCAACAGGAAAGGCTTTCCGTGTGCAGATTTGGTTGGAGACGCATTCATCATGTCAGTCAGGCACCAGGTACTCACCAGGTTCTATCCTGACTTTGAAAGTATCGCATACTGCGAGTTTCTTAACTTTTAAAATCAACTTGGACTTTGAGAAAAATTAGGGCCAACTGGTCCCACAATCACAAGAGGGACATCTGGTCAACTTTGTTGTGACCACAGACTTTTCCAGTATTAACAACATCCCGAGTAGGATCTCTTTAATGCAGGGGTCTTCAACGTTTTTCAGGCCAGGGACCCCCAAACTGATGGAAAGTTGGAGCAGGGACCCCCCTACTATTTATATGGCATACAATTGTGTTTTATATTTAACGGGGCCTAGTGCTGTGTATAAACATAGCTACTCTGTTATTGTACATTCAATACTAAGCTATTCAAACAATACACAGGTTAATATATTCATGTTTTTATTTTAAACATGTGCAAGGTACAGGGTGGCCGTGCCACTGCCTTTTATAAACACTGAGCTATTCAAATAATCCACAGATTTTAACTTTAAACATTCAATTCAAATTCAATTCAATTCAAAAATACTTTATTTATCCCAGAGGAAAATTAAATGTTGATGTAACTCAATTAAATCAAGGAGTTATTATAGATGCTGATGGCTGTGGGCAGGAATGATTTCCTGTAGCGGTCCGTTTTGCATCCAAACTGAAGAAGCCTTTGACTGAAGAGACTCTGTTTTCCCATAACAGTCTCATGGAGAGGATGTTCAGGGTTGTCCATAATTCTCTTGATTTTATGCAAAATCTTTCTTTGCATTATTGTCTCCAGAGGTTCCACAGTCGTCCCCAGAACAGAACCAGCCTTCTTTATCAGGTTGTTGAGTCTTTTTAGGTCCCTGGTTCTGATGCTGCTGCCCCAACAGATGACGCAAGAGGAAATGACGCTCTCAACAACAGACTTGTAGAAGATCTGCAACATCTTGTTGCAAACCTTGAAGGACCTTAGCTTCCTCAAGAAGTACAGTCTGCTCTGTCCTTTCTTGTAGATGGCTTCACTGTTGTGTCTCCAGTCCAGTCTGTTGTCCACATGAACACCAAGGTATGCACAATGCCGAGGTATGTCCCATCTACATGCAGGTAGATGGGACAATGAATCCTCAAACCATCTGTGGATGGCACACGTTTGCACACAATTTGTGAGAAAAAACTGTTTGAAAAAAAAAAAAAAAATAATAATATATATTTTTTTAAATGTTAAAAATCGTCTAATCAACCAAAGATTTTGCGACCCCCCTGCAGTACCTCCGCGGACCCCCTTTTGAAGACCTCTGCTTTAATGTATTCGATTTTATGATGAATCACACATCTTGTTATTTTACAGCATTTACCATGTGTTTGTCAGTATTACAGCATACACTGATATCAGTAATTGACAAAAATCTCATCTTAAATACTTCATTTTAAAAATGAAGCTTTAGCTTTAGCTGTCGGACAGATGGCCTCACATTTGACCCTGGAATACTGTGGTATCCGGAGGAGTTCATGGTGGACTCAATAGCCGCATTCGGACAGAGCAGTTCTAAGAACGGTCCTCCTCGAATTTCATTCTAATAACCGCCCTTCCCCAGTGGAACTGTTTCAGTTTGCATTCGCACATGAGTCGGGACCTTGATAGAGACTGATGGGACGCAACTGTCTGCGACAGTGACGCGTTACTTTAGTGCCACACTCAACAACAAAACAAAACCCGGTAAAAGAAAGGAGAGAAGAAAAAAACACCACAAAGAAGCTAATATGGAGAGCGGGGAGGCCACCGTGTTCATGGTCTGCATGATGGTGATATTAATCATGAACGATCACATCGGGCGTCTAACATCGAGAATGGAAGAGCACGCAGAGAGAGTCAGGATCGAGCGCAGCCGATACTTCTTCGTTTCATGAAGGAAGGAGAGCGCTGCAGACAAAGGAGACAACGTTTAAGTTTAACTTATTAAACACGCGCAGGTTGTGTCTGTGTCGTATGAGGAAACATTTCAGCCGTGACAACATGACATGGGGCGTAGCTACCAACCACCAAACACCTGCGTCAGATGTGTTCCTATAGAACCCAGAAAAGACCTGAGGAGAAGGAGCTAAAATGGTTATAGGAACTGAGGGAGATGGTCTCGAGTTCCTGTATGTGCGAATGCGGGAGAAAACGGCCCCCTTCCTGAAAAGGTTATAGGAACTGCCAAAGGTTCCTACAGTGCGAATGCGGCTAATGACTGCAAGGTGCCCGGGTCCTGTGGCTGCAGAACAAGCCCAGATCACAGCCCTCCACGGTTGGTATGAGGTGTTTGTGCTGACGTGCTGTGTTTGGTTTTCTCCAAACGTGCTGCTGTGCGTTATAACCAAGTTATCATCAGCCAAAACGACATCGTTCCAGAAATCTTGTAGCGTCTGGCATGTAGCTCTTGTTTTTTTTGGTTTTTTTTGCAGTTTCTCTGAGCATTACACGCTCAGACCTTGGGGTGGGGCGTCCACTCCTGGGAAGTGTGACAGCTGTCTGGGAAATGTTCCACACTTGAATGGTTTTTACTCTGTAGAATGATGGACTCCAAATAGTTTGGAAATGGCCTTATAACCCTTCCTAGATTGCTGGGCAGCAACAATTGCTTCTCTAAGTTCATTGCTGATGTCTTTCCTCCCTGGCATTGTGTCAACACAAACCTGAATGCTCCAAGCAAACTGACAAAACGTCTGTTTTTTATAAAGGGGCTCACACTTTATAAAAAACACACTGATGATCAGTTAATTAAATGCATTCGACCAGCAGCACCTGGCTGCTTCTCACCTTCTTAATTCCAATGGAAGCAGCAACGATGGACTTATAATGACATACTCAGTGGGGTTACATGGTACTGAAAGGATCAGATAATTGGCTAAATTACAATAAGAAGGAGCTGAGCAAGGGTAATTATCCTTGGATATATGGCGGTGAATGAATCGCATCAGAGGCACAAAGCATGTCATACATGTCATATAGGGGTGCGCGATCTGACGATATAAAATCGTGACTGGCGAGGAAGAGTGGAGAATCGCAGGCGATCTACCAAATTAGAGAAACCGTATAGATCGCCTTTGCCAATCAGCGCAATGATTTTTTTTTTTAATGCTGGTTCCCGCCGATGCGGCAGACGTAGGGCGTCCTTAACCTAACCGACCAATCATAGCGAACTTTCTTACACGCCTCCATGTTGTGTTTGTAAAAACTTAGAAAACGCATGGACAGCCATGGCTGAAAGCCAAGCCGACGAGCTGGTGAAGAAGAGGAAATCCGCCTCTGTAATTTGGAATTGGTTCGGGTTTTCTTCTACCCTAACCCACTGCTGCTGGTCCACATCAGGAATGGGAACAGCAGCAGCGGCACCAGCCACAGCACATCCATAGCGGCGCACGGGAGAAACTCACGGCCAGCAGCAGCACTGGATGAGGAAACCGCTAGCATGTAAGCTAACTACGGTGCAAGAGAAAAGGGATGCACCGCGGCCGTGACAAACATTACACAGTTGAAAAGTATTCCTTTAGGGCGCTCTGGTGATGGCAGTGCGTGACTGTGGCTGCAGTAAATGAACATGCAGCGTTGCTCATCTGTTGCTAAATGGCATCATGAGGTGGAGTCAAGTCGTCATCAGTGGTTCGTTTTTCTATTTCCGGTTGCTTCACTCGCACTGTGTCAGATGTCATTAATTGGATCATTATTTTTCATCTTGAATTGGGTTACAGTTGAATTACAATGTGTTGATTGCCAAATTCTTTCTTTTACTCCTTAGCTCTTCTGTGGTTCAGCATGTCGACTTAACTCTACTGTAATTGGTCTTTTTTTTTTTTTGGATGGAAGATCGTGATAAAAAATCGAAATCGTGATTTTATGCAAAAAAATCGTGATACAACATTTTTTCCATATCGCCCACCCCTACCCCGGTACGATAGGTGGCGCTGTACCCATTTCAACTGTCGCTAATAGAGCCACTTCCTGTTGACCCCTTCAACAGCAAACTCAGGCATTCAAGAAAATGGCGAATGAAGAGCAAGATGAAGCTACGTCCCTCTATATTTCGTTTGTGATGAGCATGGTTGTTGCACAAACACGATGCACAACGGCGCATTCTCCATCGCGTTGTTTGTTTCTTTCCGACGGCGACTACAACAGTAATATCGTCTGTTCCGACCACGTACTTCACCGTCTACAAGCACGTTTTTTTTTACTTTCAACCGAGTAACAATCAATCCGATCGCGAGTAACTCAACCCAATTTCTTGTCAGATTAAGGTGCCTACATGCACTTAATAACTCATGCTCTTATTGTAATTTAGAATAGAATAGAAGAATAGAAAAATACTTTATTCATCCCCCAATGGGGGAAATTCAAATTAGTCAAGTCGCTCAAAAAATTATTATTAATATTTACAATGATTGTATATTAACAACAACAATAATAATACCAATTCTAATAAAAATACTATATAATAATAATAATAATAATAAATGACTGAATAACTAAAAAAAAAAAAAAAAAAAAATTTAGCCAATTATCTGATCCTTTCAGTGCCATGTAACCCCACTGAGTGTAATCTGTCGCGTGTTGCTGTCCATCTGAGCTTGTGCTTACCTAATTTTGCGACCTGGTAAGGACCACGTGGTTTTTATTATGTTCATATACAACCTTACAGTTGAGAGAGGGTGCGCTTTCTTTTGGAGGCAGCTTTGCAGTCAGTGACTTGCTGCATCTGTGTCGTAGCAGACCGCAGCTCCTGATATATTTCCTGTTCAGTCTTTACCTGAATGATGTTTTAGCATCAACAGTGTTCACCAGACTGACTGCTGCTTGCACCACATGGCTAATTAGCATAAACAACACCAAGCAAACGGTGCTGTGATGGACTGGCGACCCCTCCAGGGTGTGCCCCGCCTCTCGCCCAATGGCAGCTGGGATAGGCTCCGGTCCCCCTGCGATCCTGAATTGGATTACAGAAGATGGGTGGATGGATGGAACACCAAGCAAATGGCTGTGTGAGAAAAGTTTGTTGGTATATTGAGAATGGGGCAAAAACCTACTTCTGGAAATGTTTAGAATACACTTAGTAGTCAACCGTCTCAGACACAACATGTACAGCACCTTTCCTCTGTTGTGCAGGATGCGTTCACACAGCCACGGCAGCTCTGACTGAGGAGTGCAGGGACCCAACACATCTGTGGGTGTCCTGTGGTGTCTGGTTCCAAGACTTTATGTCCCGTGGTTTGCAGGGTGTGGCCTCTGTGTATTGGACTTGTGCCGGTGAATCCCAGGAATGCTCGATTGCATTGTGATCCAGGGAGTTTGATAGCCAGGTTAACACGTAACGCTCTGTCATCTTTACTTCCTGAAAGATCATCCTCTTTCCTGAGCAGTGTTTTTTTTTTAAAAATGAGACACAGTTACCCTGTTGGAAGAAGCTGCTGCTATCTGTGAATATTGTATCAGCACTGTCTGCAGTTTATTTCAGTGAACAGAATCCTGAAATGATAGTGGCTGAAAAGGATCGACGTGCATTTTGTTGTAGCGATCGTCCCGAAACGTAGTTCAAATTTCTGCCAGTTTAACATGATGTGTGGTGATGATGTAAGCACAGGCACAGAAGTGAAATTCAAGAGATGATAAGATACAAATGAAAATAACAAGATGGTTTTCGAAGAAGCTGCCTTTTGCCTTAAAAGCTGGATGACAGAAAGGAACGCACTCTTAAAACATTCTATATTTAGCAGCAGATCTTTGTGCATTTGGTCAGAAACACTTTTTAGACATAAACAAGGGTTTGCTAGTAGCAAATGTCATGAAAAATAAAGAAATGTCATTTCTTTGGGAAAACTGATTTGTCAGGTAGTTGAAAACTGGCTTCAGTTTTGAGCCTTTAGTCACTTCCTATAAATGACTAGCGATATATGAAAGACTGTTGGAGTATAATTACATTTTCTGCTCATTTCCTGTAGGTTTTCTGCTAATCCCCTTATCATGCTCTGTTTAATATATGCATGTCTGTGTTCGCCACATGAAGTTGAATGTTGAGAAACCAATGCTTTCCCAGAAGCTCTTCAAGCTGAAATTGAATTAAGCTGTAATTATTTGCAATCAAGCTCTCTTTTGCTTTTCATTTTAATATGCCTCAGCTGAATATCTGTTGACTTGGCTGGGCTGTGAGTCACAGAAGGCATATTCCAACCACAGAGAATGTTGTGCGTCAGCTAATGGTTTCAGAGATGGACGCATAGAAATTAAGGGGTAATTACGCCCTCAAAGTCACCTACAAGTCCCCAATTTTTTTTTCTCCCAAGCTTCCCACGGAATGGGAATCTGCTGGAGGTTTGGCCGTGTTCAACATAGTAAGTGGAGAGGACTTTCTGCTGCCTCCAACAAATGGATCAAATGCATTTCAGATGCGATCTGATTCCATTATTCCTTTAGTTAAATAACATGTACAGTGTGTCCCGTTAATCTAAAGTACACATCTGTGGGCAGTGATTCTGTCTGCAGGAGTGGTAATACTGCTGTAGTCTTGACATTAGAAGCAGACCACAATAACTGGCCAAATACTTTGCTATGCCAGAGCTGGTGTGCGTGTTTGTGGAAGAACTAACAGAACCTCTCGAGGCTCCGCTGATTGATGTTAGAGCAACACGGAGCAGTCTGAACAAGACCGCTCCACGTAGTGGACGGATGTCGTTGTTTGTTTTCTTAGCCTCTCTTTTCCCTCTGCCATCCCTTCATTCAGCGCTCAGACGTTTTCTGTCTCGACTTGTTGTCAGCCTCAGTTTATTTGTGCATAGTAGCAGCTGTTTGCCAGCAACAAACTGCTCCCCATCCACACATGCTCCGCTCACTCAGTTCAAGGGGTGACTGCGGCTCGGCTGGTAGGGCGGCCGGCTTCCTTCTGGAGGGTTGGCAGTGGGAGTCTCGTCGGTTCAAACTATTCATCCGTACGATAAAGGAGTTGATTTGGTTAAGTGGTTGTGCTGCTGGCAAAGCTGTCGCAGCTTAGCCGTTGTGCCACTGTGGCCTAATGTGACCTAATGTGGCTGATTGTTATTTGCTGATAACGTTTACGAAAGTTTTGATGCCCCATAGATGGAATACTGAGCCTTCCTGCTGAAAACAGTCCTGCAGGGATTTTGATTTTGAGCATAGAGAATAGCGAATTGTCTTTAATTACATGGTGTGTTTTTTGAAAAAAGGAGATGTGCACACAGGCGGTAGATTAGGATTTTAACATTATTCACTAAATGTCCTCGTCGCAGCAGACTGAGATGTTGTGGAAAGGTTTGTTTTTCCATTGTGTGTGCCTGTCACACACACACACACACACACCCCTCCCCCTTCCCCTCTCTCCTAATTTTCCTTGCTCCACATGGCCATATGTGGCTCATTATGTCATTTCCCATTACACACACAGGATACAGTGTCAGGTCTACATCCTCTTTGATTCTTCTAATTGAATATGAAATGAGGGGGCAGCACTCGGTCCACTATGTGTGTGAGTACGTGTGTCAGTGTTTGACATCTGCTCGCACTGTAATGAGATCCAGGTGCAACAGAGCTTTCATGAATGCGTGGCTGATGTGTATCACCACATGTTGAACGTGGTCAGCCTGCGGAATGATTGATCACTCATTCTGATTGATCATACACACCGAAAAGCTATATGGACCTTTTCCTTTGTCCTGTCTCTTGAGCAGTTTTTTTTTTTTTATTTAATTTTTTTCAAGTTTCTTGTGTTTAATATATCATCTTTATAACGTACAATAAATTGCACGAGTATCACCTAAACACCTATAACTGGTTAGATAGTCTTCTACAATGAGTCTGAAGCGCGGCTGAATTTGCATGACAAGGACCACGAGCCCCTAGAAATCTGCGAGATTTAACATCCGTGTGATGGGATGGTCAGTGGAGTAGTGGGTTAAGCAGGCGCCCCATGTACAGAGGCTACGGTCCTCGCAGCAGTTGGCCCTGGTTCGAATCCCGCACCGGACGGCCCTTTGCTGCATGTCATTCCCCCTCTCTCTGCCCCCTGCTTCCTGTCTCTCTCCAACTGTCCTGTCCATTAAAGGCATAAAAAGCCCAAAATAATAGTGTGATGAAGGAAATATGGACACAAAACAATGAACAATTGACACAAACACACACTGTTGTCGAAATAAAAGGTGTACACATATTTGAGGAGTTCAGGGATCTTCTCTGAGCACAAGTGGACAACACTAAATGCAGGTGTGAACACACTCACAGGTGGTCGAGAACATTCTTTATCACAGTTTTCTGGGGGGGAAAATGCACTCTGTAGAAGTTTGCCCTCACAGCTCGTCCTGGGGAACATCTGCCCAGGACAGTAAACACAGAAGTTGTGAGTTCAGTGCCAGAGTCTGTGCTGTCAGTCCTGTGAGCGATCTTTTGAACAAGGAAGATCAGAAGCGCCGCTGTTAATGCCGCACACCCCTCGGCCGAGGTGGAATGTTGCATTGAAGGACACACAGCTCGTGGTTATATTACAGACGGTAAAATTGCTGTTTACTGTTTACACATGTTTTTTTTTGTTTTTTTTTTCCCATCAGACAGCGTTGAAGCTGCAGAGAGTTTAAAAGCTTTGCTTTTGTGTGTCTTCGGCGAGCTGAGCCATAGTGAGAAACAGCTGGAAATGCAGCACCAGAACTCCACATCTGTGCCGTCGTCCAGTCTGCATTTCAACGGTCTGTGCCCCAAAGGTGCAGTGAGCGGCACAATGTTCTGTTTGGAAGAGAACACGCCACAGAAAGAAATATCAAACTTTGTAATGAGCCAGGAAGATGTTACGGCCCGTAGATGTGTCAGAGGCCTTCGACTTGTCGTTTGTTGTGGGCAGACATCTTTTCTCACATTTCTCTTCAGAGACTGGTTCAGCATGACGACTGCAGAGAGTTAGAAAGCTTTGGTTTGTGTTTCTTTGCTCAGCAGTGGTGTACTGACCCTGAGCATCACTAATGAATTGTTTTATTCTCCTTTTTCTTCCCTTTTGTCACATCTGGTGAACATTGTTGGCATAACAAGGTTGTCGTCTTTGCTCCAAACTTACTCCATCTCTTGCTGGAATTTGATCCAGCTACAACAGCCACACGCTCTGAGCATGTGATAATCTGACAGCTTAATGGGGCCGTGAAAGTCTCTCATCTCTGTGACACAAAACTCTGACTTTAATTGCTTTACAAAGACAGGAATGCCACGAATTCCATGTCTGAGAAGAGCTTACTTTGTGCAATTAATCACCCAAAAGTGTCCGAACTTTGCTACGTCTTCTGTGGAAAGTGAAGCAGGGATGTAAACTGTGGATTTATTATTATATCTGAGAGCAAAACTCACACACATACAGTAACATAAACTAAGCATAAACCTGAGCTAAATGAGCGAAACAGAAAAGAAGCAACTCAATTTACTCAAATGTGTTTCTGGTCGAGCTGCAGCTGCAGCCTCTGCCGGCGAGGCTGGAAACACAGTTGTGTTGGACGTGAATGTTACTGTTAGTACAATGAAACCCTATGAAAGCCAGAGTCATTTTTTACATCACCTGTTCAGCAGGCATATAGAAAGTGGTGTCTTTAACACATCAACAGCACGCTTGTTAACCTGAGATATCAGAGTCTATAATGTCTAAGAGTCTATAGTATAATGAGTAATTTAGCAGTTATGAATGTAAGAAAATAAGGACTATAAGGACAGTGTATTCAAAGGCCAGCATGTATGTTTTGCATAGGGCTGGGCAAGTTAACTCGTTATTATTGCGTTAACTCGTTAATTATATAACGCCGATAAATATTTTATTGCGCATTAAAATTTTCAATTTTTTTTAAAAATTGAAAATTTTTGGGCTTTTGTGCCTTTAATGGTTGGGAAAGTTCAGAGAGACAGGAAGCAGGGGGCAGAGAGAGGGGGAACAACACGCAGCACAGTGTCGTCCGATGCAGAATTCGAACCGGGGCCAGCTGCAGCGAGGACTATAGCCTCTTGTGCATGGGGCGCCTGCTCAACCCAATACGCCACGGACCACCCCTGTTTTGTCATTTATTTTAACTTTTATTGTAAAAGTCTGTTGCTCACAGGCTTTTATTTTGTAAAAGTCTGTTGCTGTCTGCGGAACCGGAAAAGAAAGTAAACGGCGGATCCACCAAACATGGAGAAGGGTACGGAACTTTTACTCGGCCATTTTCATGTTAAAGTTCTTCCAGACGGCGGAGTCGACAGAACCAAAGTCATCTGTAAACACTGCCAAGTTGAATTGTCTTATCACCGTAGTAGTTCCACTCTAAAATATCACTTAAAGGCAAAACACACAACTGATAGCAGCAAGTCATTCAAGGAAACAGACAGTGGAGCGAGGCTTCTACATAAAAACTACATAAAAATGCTGATGTTAAAAGTGTGTTTGCACAACAAATGTTATGGCACTTTCATTCATATGGCAGCACATTTAAAATTAAACTAAATGCTAAAGGCTATACACTACTTTCGAATTCATTTTTTGGATTTTGCGTACAAATGCTATTAATCGTGATTAATCAGGGAAATCATGTGATTAATTAGATTAAAAAAATGTCCTAGTTTTGTACTTTCTAAAGCAGATAACAAACTAAGTCTGAATGAAGCCGCCAGAAGTACGAATGAAAAAGTGTCCGGATGACTGAATGCAGGCCCATTAACAGACTGATTAAACCATCGCTGCTAGACATCCGACATTAAAAGAGCTCCAGTTTTTATCGAGTTCATCACTGGAAATTTCTCACTCGCACTGAGGATTCTGCCAGAAGTTCATGGATCGGTATCAGGAAGTGTAAGCTTTACTTCAGCATTGTGTCACCAAATGTCACCGCAATATTCTCTCCCGTCATGCTGATTCGATCCGTGAGGCAGGACAATCTATCACATCTGATCAGTAGTATGAAAAACAAATCCAATTCATACATAGCTTATCAAGAGTTTCTAATTACTATTAAGGCCCCTTTTTTTAAGCCATTCGTTTCAGCCGAAATCGTCGGCGCAGTAAAGTGTTCGTGTTGAGAAAATGCTGATTTTATCTGCTTCTTTCAGAAAAACAAGCAAACAACAACGTTTTAAAGCAGGAAAAGGAAAACATCTTCACTTTTGGAGTTTTTTTTCTTTTTAAATGCCAAGCTCCATATGGAAAATGTCAATTAATCAATACACAGGAAGTGACCTCCGGCCTTCATCCGTTAAGCTCTCCCCTCAGTGTCTGCAGTGGCACTAAAGAAAGGCCTCTCTGCTCTGCAGCTGTTTGACTGCACACTCGCACGATGACGCTTAAAGGAGAAGTTTTTTTTTTTTTTAAACCTGGTCCTTATTTCTGGCATAAAATAAGTTCATCTACTCACCGATAACAGTTTGGTGAAAGTCGGCGTCCTTCGGAAGATATTTAGATCACTCGAGATCCGCGTATATCCATATAACGGGAGAGAACAGGGCAGAGACAATACAGCAAGGCATTATCTGTCTTTATTTCACCAATACTTTAAGCTGCAGCGGCGCGCGTCGATGAAGTCATCGCACTAGACGCATGTGTAGAAAGCTCCTTATAAACCCCCCTATAGCCCCCAATGACAACAGCACGGCAGCTATGAGCTAACAGTGCAATAGCACGCGTTCATTCATTCATCCGTCTTAAAGTATTGGTGAAATAAAGACACAAAATCCCTCATTTAGAGCGTGTATTGTCTCTGTCCTGTTCTCTCCCGTTATATGGATATACGCGGATCTCGAGTGATCTAAATATCTTCCGAAGGACGCCGACTTTCACCAAACTGTTATCGGTGAGTAGATGAACGTATATTATGCCAAAAATAAGGACCAGGTTTAAAAAAAAAAAAAAACGAACTTCCCCTTCAGGTTGCATTTGCTCAAACACCAAACATTTTGGTCGCCCACATGATGGAGTGTTGTTCATCAATGAGACATTTTTCTGCCGCTCTTTGCAAAAAGGGCATTGATTATTCTTCCTTTCTCCTTATAATGTAAACGTCCGCTGTTGGAATCAAATCA
This sequence comes from Odontesthes bonariensis, assembly GCF_027942865.1. Classification (NCBI taxonomy): domain Eukaryota; kingdom Metazoa; phylum Chordata; class Actinopteri; order Atheriniformes; family Atherinopsidae; genus Odontesthes; species Odontesthes bonariensis. The sequence goes on along the minus strand of NC_134525.1, from coordinate 26,083,690 downwards.
GGCAACAGCAGGATGCTTGTGGCTCAGGGGGGTAGAGGGGCGGCCCCCAGCCGACGGGTTTGTCAGTGTCTCGCTGGGCAACATATGCTCAACGATGGGGGAATAAAGAGGAACAAGTACCAAGTAATGCTGAGTAATTGAGAAAAAGGATCAGTTACATGCACAGCTGAGATGAGCTATAGATACAGCTCGACCTGGCCATTTATCTGAACCCTCGTTCCTGTAACAGTTCGCATGCTCGGCAGCGGGATCGAGTGTCTGAAACTGCTACAGAATGTGGAGGCTGAGCTGTTGAGTGTTGCTGTGAGTTTCACAAAACCGAAGCGGTTCTGACTGTCTTCCTCTGTCTGGAGTTGTTCTGGCACGATGCCCTCTGTCACAGCAAACACAGAGCGGCCCATCTGTAGCAGCAGACCACTCAGATGCTGAGTGCCGCTGCCATGTTCTGTGCTTTTACTACTTTGAGAGCTTGTTGTAAGCTGTGTGGTCATCGCTGACATGTTTGGGAGTTCTTTTTAACGCCGACGGGGCTGAGTCAGCACTGAGGAATTTACAGTCTGACCCACACTCTTGTCAAAGTGTCTTTACTTGATAAATAATACATCGCTGATAATGTTACTCTATTATCAGCGATGTATAAATCGAACATTTGAGGTGGGAGTCCAGCTCACACCTGATGGAACAGAATCTCTGCTGGAGTTTGATGTTACGAGTGAGTGCTTTACACGGACCTTTACCCTAACAATGATAAAAGTACGCATTTTGGTCCATGTCATGTATTGACCTGCTTCTAGAAAGTATAAAGTCGCTGCACACACACATATATTCAGATTTATGGTCATGCCGAGTTGAGTCACTTCGGAGCTCGTGTTCTTCTGATTCCTCCCTGCGCTTTTAGTTTTATTTCGTAGAGTCTAACACTGTCCTCTGCCTGTTTGCCTCTGGAGCCCGAGCCTGCTGTTGGGTCCTCTCCACCACAGCGTCACACAACTCCGTGACAGTTGTTTTAAATCTTGTACTGAGAGACTGTATACCGAAAAACAAACCGTAAGGCAGGAAAACACAGAAAGCACATTAAACAACACACCCGATAGCGTAAAACTCTGCGTTTGCTGTAGTTTGGGGCTTTTTCTCTGACCCCGCCAAATAAAGAATGTTTCTCTGCTTTGATTAATATGTTGCTCTGTGTTTGCTACTAAAATTGTATTAAATACTGAATGAAACTACACGCCTTTTTTAGTCTTAAAGGGTCTTAATCAAATGCTTTCTGAAACCCGCAGTTGGACTTTGCGAATAAGCCCTGAGCTATGGTGCTGTGCCCGCTCCGTCCTTCCACACAAACATACACACAGGAAACTGGCTGGCAGGAAACCCAGACTAATGTTACATTTTAATAGAAGGGGCTGCGCTGAAATTCCTCTACTTATCGTCCCAGCAGCTGGCCTCTGAGCATGGCTGCTATTTCCAGATTGTTTGTCTTAGTTGAAATCTGGCTTTTCTTTTTTTTTTTCCAGTCCATTTAAAGTGCAGTGGCTCTGATGACTGGCAATGCTGAAAACAGCAAAGCTTTCTGCTGTGGACTACAGTGGGCTGTTAATACACACCACAGATAAATCATTTATGCTCAAGGGTTTCATTTGTCCACATTGGGTTTAATCTTTGTGATTCATTTTAAGATTCAAATCCATCAACCCACTTCGAACAGCATGTCGGTTACAGCGCTCCCTTCACCTTACAGCTGCATTTCTATTTCACTGTGCACTTTAGTCCAAAGCCGAGAGGAAGAAAACCAGTAAAGTTGGAATAAATGGTCTGGATTTATATGGAACTTTTGTGAGCGCGTGCACTTAGCACAGATGAGAACATGCATGTAAACATCGTGGTTTGAAGATTTAAATGCATTCTCAGCTTAAAAGAAGAAAAACAACAACAATGCTAATGGGATTTGCAGGTGGGGCTCTTCCCCTTGCCACCCTGTGAGTGATAGCCTCTCTCAGTGTTGTTAACCCCCACCACATCGTTTTGTTTCCCTCTAGATTCCCTCCACCCTCACAGCATACACACACACACTCAGTAACCCCCCACAGATGGGCCACATGTTCTGCCTGGAGAGGTCTCAGACCTCATGCTGATGCATCTCTTATCTGTGGGATTAGGTTGTGTTGTCAAAGGTGCTTGATTTGCTCGGGTTTCACAAACTCACCCCAGATGTGGAAAAGGTGGCAGTTCTGCCATCCTTTGACAGATGTTTTTGGTGATTTTTATCACTTTGATGCAGGATGGTGCTCCTTCGTTTAGAAACGACGAGTAGAAAATTGGTTTGAGACATGCAAAGTCCTATCTGGTTCACTCCTCCCTGATGAGTAAATGCCCCGGTTGGTTCTCTGGATAGTATGAGCAGCGCAGTTGATTAATGCGTTGGTCTGAATGAAGCGCTTTGGCCATGCTGTCCTTCATTCCAGCCACTGTGAGCGGAGCAGTTTGGCTGACAGGAGAGTTCTTGTTCCCGCTGTGCGTATGCTGAGCCAGAATGGGGCCGGTGCTCATTAGCAGCCAGCCAGGGGCCTCATACTGCACATGTCCGAATGGCCTCCACCACCCCCTCCCCTCCGCCTCCCTCCAGTTATTATGTCACCTGCCATTGTTTGAAAAAGTTCAGCATGTGTGTGTCGGGACAGAGCGAGGGCCCATTTGTTCTTTGTTCTTTCAGGTCAAAAAATAACACAATGTAGATTAAAAATATCAAAAGAAACACGATATCAGCCTAATTTAGATATTTTATGAGCCGAGAAGGAAACAAATAGACAATCCGTCTACTCAACAACAGCAATAGCTTTCACTTTGTAATAATCTCCATGACTACATCCCATTAGAGGCCTGCTCTATGCTCTTTACATCACATGGCTCACTTGACGCCAAACAGCCATGTGCACCCATACAGTGAAAGTCTGGTTGTCCTCAGAGACAGAAAGATGGATTTAACAGACCCACAGAAGGGATCCAGGAACGCCGGCGTCAGGCAGCAGGAGACCCAGCAGTGGAAGCCTCACAGACACGCACTTGAATGCTTTAATAAACAAACCGATAAGAGCGCGTTGTGGTTTTCATCAGCCGGCATCAGACCTGTCAAGTGGACACTCTTCTCTTTTAAGTTTCATAATGGCTGCCAGAAGTGATCAGGCTGAGGCTGCTGGCTGGCTGATGTGGGTACGAGGGGCTGGAAGAGAAAAAGCTCCAAATAAGGACAGGACCACCGCAGACCTTACGGCCCCCTCCTCAGTGTCTTCTCTGACTGATAATCTTTCAAACTGAACTGACAACAATTTCAGGTTATTTCATTTCAACCTAAATAGACGTCTCCATAACAATACCATTACTTTATGACTGCCTCCACTAAATCAACATGCTGTAAAGAAGATGAAAGCAAGTTTAAGTGGAGCGCATAATCTGTCATATCTATCAAAACAGTTTCTGATGTCGGCTGTGCAGTGGGCTGGACAATTTATTTCATTCTTTTTAAGCTCAACGGCTCGCGTGTCACATATCTCTGTATGTTCTTCAAGGTGGGCTAAAAGTGCTGTCCAAAACTTTAAAAGACATCGAAAGACCACAATGAAATGGAAAGTTCCTTCAATGTTTGACATGTGTTGTAAGTAACACGTTGGATAAAAACCATATTTAGACATATAAATACACCTTTTCTCTGCGGATGCTTCAGCACATCCCAACAATAATAACATATAGAATCGGATCCAACATGCCAGATTGGGACATCTTTGGCCCTAATACTTACATCAAAAAGAACAATCGAATTTGATTCATTTCTTACAACTGGTTTAAAAAATGCCTCTTGACTGTCTCACAAGTTAACATACTGCTCAGACCGAGAGGTAAACCGTTTTAAAACAATGTAAACTGATCTGGAGTAACTCACGAAAGGCGCTCCTTATCTTTAGAGCTCCGAATTAGACAGTTGCCGTCGACTTTGCTCAAGTGTGCGTTCCAGGTGTTAAGCGTATGTGAGACGTTTTTTTACAAAGTCTGTGGTATCTCCAGACCGAACGGCAGGAAGTCCTTGAGTGTTGGCTGGATCTAAACACTGTGTGTTTGAAAAATCAAACGATATGTTCTCTGCCGGAAGCCTGATAGAGCTGAATCTTTTACCAGACGTGTGGCGATCCGCTTGTAGTGTCAGAGATAATGGATATCCTGCCACCCCACACGCTGGAGTGCACGGGTTCAGTCAAATAGTCCCCCCCCAAAAAAAAGCCTCCAATCGTCTTTTACAAAGTTCTTTTTCTTGACCTCGTTGGACACCATCATAGGGTTAAGGATAGATGGCAGTAGTCTAAAGGGTTAGGAAAAGACAACCATGCTGCCATGAGAATTTGATCACACTTACACGAAGGAATTATGTGGGTCTGAAGCAGTGGTGTAGTGCTATGCGTGTGCATGTGCATGTGCATGTGCATGTGCGTGTCCCAACCTTTGTCCTGGACGCACCCTCCATCCTCCCCGCTGTGGACACATATATGCACACAAGCAAAAAAACAGAATTGTCTCCGAAACTTGACTGCCACCCCTTTCCAGAACTGTAAATCATACTTTTACTTTGATAAAGAAAAAAAAAGTGTATTGTCAGACAGTGACGTGTAAATACATTCATTTCATAATAATGCAAGGTGAGGTTTTTTCACTGAGGCAGAAAAGCCCTCCACCCGCACTGAAACTGCAGCTGTTCGGTAAATATTCGACAAACAGTGTTTTTTGACACTTCATCTAATGCAGTGTTACACAGTGGTTATTATACATATCTATCACATTAGTGTCAGAGATAATCTGGACAAAAAAATAAAAATATAGTGCTGTCACAGGCTGCTCACCCTCCTGTCCTCATATTTATCCATATGAATCACAGTTGGTACGACAGGATGAAAACAATCCTGTCGTTCTAACTGTGATTCATCTAAGGAAAAATCTAAGTTTGACAGTTGTGGCCACCAGGAAATGCAAGACATAATTTTTTCTTTTCCTTTAGAAGGGATGGCCCAGTTCTCCTGAGCATTGAAGCTCCTTTCCGTAGTTTAAAGACTATTTGAACAGCTCTTATTGTAGCCGCTGCTAAGAAGCTTTCAGGTCATTTGATTTCGTATGAACCTTCCTGAGCGAAAAAGGCTATTCAACAAGACCTTGTCTTTCTCTGCTCGTCTTGAAGAGTCCAGCTTTGCATCACCGTCTTGAGGCACCACAAAGTCAACACACAAGGAAGCACGAGCAGTTTGTTGACAGCCAACTGAGCCAAGTCAGTTACTGGAAGCCTGGGCAGGGCTGTGGTTTGGAGTTCTGCTGCCAGCCAACACCCACCATCTGTGTTACTTCTCCTGCCTACCAGCCATTAGACATGTAGCTGTTATCCATATGGATGGTATAAATGGTACCCTGTAACTCTGAGTGCACAGAATGGTCCTTCCTCCAGGTGTCATCTGTGGGAAGAGAGAGTGGTTCATGCAGGCCAAAATTGTATCAATCCAACAAGGATACCAGCATACAAGCTTTTCTGTAGTGCTAAATGTTTGTGGCCAGAGCGAATAAAATTACAGCCACCCACCAAATAACTCAAAGCCTAAATTAGATGTCTTTTTTCTTTCAGGAGAAACCCAGTTTTTGCACCCAAATCAATATTTTTGTGTCAGTCACACAGATTCAAATGAATGTTCATGCTCTAACAGTGATTGCACTGCTAACTGGGTGCTTCTGTGTCTACAGATCCCTCCTGTTGCCAACATGCTGCCCAGTTGCCAACTTGCAAAGAAGCTTGTGACCAGGTATGAGCTGATATGCATGCACACACAAGCACACACGCTCACAAACAAGACTCAATCCATTACACTTAGCCCATGAATGGAGGTTTCTGAAGGGGTGCTGCAGAATTTTTTTTTTTTTTTTTTTTGTCTTATGGGCCTTTTGAAGTAAAGAATAAAAGGCCCAGAATAAAAGTATGTCACCCTCAAGTCCTTCTGTACAGAGAAAGAAAACTAGAGGAAATGTGAAAGAGGTGCATCTCTGGAAGGAAAAAAGGTGAAGATCTCAAATCTTTTAAACCTTCTCCCGGGTTGAGGGAGAGAAAGGGGGGAGGTGGTGCGCTGCTGAGACGGACCTGACACAAAACCTATTTTGCTCTTATTAGTCGACGTCCCTGTTTCAAGAAAGACACACAATAAAAGACTTAGAAAGGGAAGGACATTCTAAAAGAAGAAAAAGGGTGAAAAAAAGAGCTCCATAAACTTTGTAGAGTGAGAAAGATAAAGGACATGCAGAAGTACACAGTCGGGTCTTAATTAGACATGGGAGTATTGCTGCTTGCTGGGGTCCTGAGTGTGAGAGTGTGTTGGTTGTATTGTTTTCGATGCTGGAGGTGAATGTCAGACTCAGGCATAAAGACCATTTTAGCACAAAATGAAGCTGCCTTGTGGCTGGTTTTATCTAGAAAATCAGCAGCTCTCCGATGGTTCTTATTACAAATATGCCCATATAGGCTAAAAATAATATTATCCAAAATATTTTTTATTTTAATAAATTAACCAGAAGACAGATCTTAAATTGCTTCAGTCATTTCCTTTTGGTTTGGTACATCTTGTACTGTGAAAGGGAAATGAAGGCAAGCAAGTTTGAAAGTCTCAATCAGTCGAGCACCTGGCCCAACAGGTATCGGTCTCTCTGTCTTGGTATAAAGTTGAATATTAATGTAGATTGTCGATGACTAGAGGAACTTCTAACTACCGTATCATTGGTTGGAAAATTGATTTGCAGTAAATAAAAAAAAATAGCATAACATTTCGCACACATAGTCAGAGACACCTTATGCCATAAACGAACAATTGGCCGTCGGGCAAGTTTGAAGTGTCGGTGCATGTCTTTTGTCTCTTTTGTGTTCTCAGTGTATAACACGCTGTCAGCATCGGCGGATTCTGTTGAGGTTTTTTTAAGCCAGTTGAACATGTTGATTCAGCGTGGGGTCTGTTGGTTCAGCTGACTGTTCAGCTTAACAAATGAATGCACATGAAGAGACACAGAGTGATGACAGAAAGCTAATAGCTAACTCAACATGCCGCACAATCGCTGCATAACTTTTTTCTTAATTTCTCAAAAACAAGTAACACTTTTCAAAATATCAAGGCCATGTGATGCTCACAAGATATACAGATGGCCATTATTCAAGCTATAGAATATTGCAATCATGTTATGTAATTATATTATATTGGAATGTAATGCACTGTCACTGGACCATAATGATTGTTTCTTGTACTTCGGACATTTTTTAGCATCTAATTTGATAAAATACCATGCCAACAGTTGGTTACAATTGGGACCAACTGATTGAGCTTTCCAAAAGCCAAAAAAAATCTATAATAAGTTGAAAGGAGACACGATGGATATCGGGCAAGTGTGGGACAGAAAAAAAAAGGGGAGAACATTTCAACCACCTCTTCCTTTAATCCTCATGGGTACTGTGAGATTACTAGCAAATGAAATGGAAGAACGCGGAGCCACAGGAGGAATATCGAGAATGCAGTATTATGTGTTTCAATGCTTTTAGACAATATGCTCAGACAGTGTCTAAGCAAAGGTGGGCATTTCAGTGCTATGTCAGCGCTTTTCAACAACAGATGGTGTAATCCTGGACATGTCACTGGAAAGGAGAGGATCTGTATTTGAGACATTTAACTGTTTGCTGTAAGTGTCTGTTGATATTATTTATTGAGATAATTCACCTTTGTTATTTTAGTGTAGTCTAATCTGACCCTGCACTCCTGCAAAAGCTGCCTCTGATGTCATCAGCTCAGCTGTTCCCAGCTTGCAATCGCAACATGCGATCCGTGGAGATCTCCCTCTTTGCTCCACGTCTGTTCCACCAGAGAGAATAAAGCATTAGATTTAGAAGTTTAGAAGAAGTTCAAGATATTTATGTGGAGGGTGTGGCCCATGTGAGCCTTTTGAAACCAGGCGGCCATTTTGGATGAGTTGGCTTTGAGTGAGTTGTATTGGCTTTGTTTTTGCTGGCATTTCTTTAGTGATTATAGGACTGTTTAGGTGAGTTTGTCTGCTGAATCTGCTAGTGTGTCTTGTCCTGCCTCCACCTCTGGCACCCTCTATGTTTTCATTACCCCCTACCCGAACCAGGGTTTAAATCCCATTCCTACCTATCTTTACCTCTTTTATTTCTACCCCCTACCCGAACCAGGGTTTGCATCCCCAACCCGCTGTGACTGGTGTGCAGTTGGTGAAAGGCTGAGGTAGCTTGTGGCAGTGGGGGGAACAAAAAAAAAAGAAAAAAATATGGTTGTTGTGGTGTGAGGACCAGTGTTGGCTGGCATTAGGGGGTTGACTCTGGTCAGCACTGCTCACTGGTCTATATAGGGAGTATAGGGAATTATTCACTGGTCCATTTGTTTCTTTAGCAGAAGTTTCATGTGTTTACCTTGAATTTTAAAAGTTGAGAGACGCATACAGCTTCTCATTTGAAAAATCCACAGTTCAGAGACAACCTGTGATCTTAAAAAAAGATGGTCTGAGGAAGCTGAAGAAACTGTAAAGGGGTCCTCTGAGGCAACACACTGGAATGCACTCTGTGAGGCACATCAGTGTCATGAGTGAGTGTGTGAAAGGCTACATCAACTTCTGTGTGGCGGCTTATCATTCCCACAAGGACAGCATAAGCCCTCGATCACCAGTGACTTGAAAAAGCTGCTGAACACGAAGAAGCGAGCGACAGGGACGTTAGGGAGTTGTTGTGGAAGACAGGGAGTCACTGCGGCGTGTACAAAAACAATTGAAAAAGAGGAGAAGATAAACCAAGGAGATGCACAGAAAAAAAAAATAGATGGAAAACAAACTCCAGGGGGAGAAGCATAAGGGATGTTTGGCCAGGGATAAATAAGATGACTTGCTTCGAGGTGGATCAGGGTGATAAAGCTCTTGGCAGAGCCAATAAGCTGGACATCTCTTTTAATGGTTGCTTTTTCGAACAAGACACAGTAATGTATTGCTACACTAAAAAACATTACAGAACATCAGTCCTGCCCATAGCAATAACTCTTTGCTGTGACTTTTTTACAATGGCTAATGACTGATAAATGTTGTGATTCTAAGTGCTGCAAAATTTCCCTTTTTGGTATTAATAAGGTATTATTCAGTTTAGATCTAAATTTTCAATCTTCCGGTTTACAAACTACTGCTCCTTCCTTCACTGGTGAGTTACAGCTTCTTGCACAGTTGAATGTTGCTCTTGAATGGCTGTTGGAAGTCATCTTTGTAGTGTATTCAAGTGCTGTTTAGTTTACACAGGTTCTGGTAACACCAGGGGACAGCAGCTTTCTGCTTTCGGTCTTTGGTTTGGTATATAAGAGCCCTGGAACCAGCTCACAAGAGCAGTCTGTGACTGCATATCAAGGCGGAATTAAACAACAGCAAAAGTTGTTCACTTTTAAGATGGGTCGAAGTGTAAGTCGGCAAATCTGTCCAAAACATGTTAGATATACAGACCAAAACCTTCTTTGAGGTGAAAATGATGCGATGATTGTATGATGTTGTCTGTCTTAAACAGGGATGCACATGCATATCACCAATGCAGCCCACCGTCTGAAATTGTAATATGTTCTCCGTACCCCTCTTTCACACTCTCACTCTTCCCTGAGACTTCGCTTTATTTTTTCCTTTGTTTTGGTCGTATATCTCCTCCAATTTGTCTCCCTTTAGCTGCCCTTCAGTCCCGGTGAATAACTTCTTTGCATGCTCGCCTTCCTCCTGTCATTACTGCTTTTCTTTTTTTTTACATTTATATTCAAAATTAGGCATTGGTTCTAGGAAAATTAATTTCTGTCTTTACATGCTGGTTGATGTTGATTTCCATCTGCAAACGCTTTTGTCTTCTTTTAGTCTCCAGTCTCTAGAAGTCTAAATGACCTTTCTTCGCCTTTAGTTTGCTCGTCGCTGTGGAAGAATGTGTTTTGATAAAGTCACTTGATTCTTAAATTTCTGTGGTTGTTTTGAAATGTTCTAACAGATGAGGAAGATGATCAGAAAGGGAGTGAAGCCAAGAAATCTACGAGTCTTGAGTATTTTATTCCAAGTACCCCAGAATGTGTTCCGCAGCTTGACAAACTTTCATACATGTGAGCAGATCTTGCTGTGGAACCAGCTGTTTTTGACTTTTCTTGGAATGGAAACCTGCTCTTTCGTCTTGATTGCACACAACTGGAAACTGTTGTACTGAACCATTTTTGTCTTGGGTTCGCAGTGTTTGATGTGCCTGGCTTCACATAGACTGGATCCCATCTGTGAAAACCAGCATTCACCTTTCATCAGTGCTGAGAGTCTCGGCTTGTTATTTTTATTGTTTGTTTTTTTCTTTATCATTATTTGCATTGGTGAGAGTCACTGTCGCTTTCTTCAGTGTTGAGTTGTACTTTCAGTTCAGTAAGCGTGAGAGTTAGTGGCCTCCTCAAGTTATGATCTGCCAGCTGAGTCTGTGTTGCGTTCCTCTGATTCGTTTTTTGTTCCGGCAAAGCAGAACACCTAACTCCTGTTGCTGGGTCTGAACACAGTGGAAAAGCTCAAAATGAATCTTGTTATTCTTCTGCTCTCCTTTTTACACAAACAAAGGAGAAGAGGAGCCGAAAGACACTGGACAGTTGGAGAAGCTCAACTGTTATCAAGAGTGACAAAATGGGGGGAAAAATTAAAAAATGGAAAGTCTCAAACAACCAACTGCGCAGTGTACAGAAAAAAATATTCAGGCTCAAAGGTGTGAAATGAAAGAAGAAAATAATTATAAATGAAAAACAGGAGAAAAGCTCAGTACAGAGTCCTCGTTTTGTCTGCGATAACAAATTTTAATGGATTCTTGCAGGTAATGCAAAATAACTAGGGCTGGGCGAGTTAACTCGTTATTGTTGCATTAACTCGTTCATTATTTAACGCCGATAAATATTTTATTGTGCATTAATGCAGGTTTTATTTATTTTTTAAAAAAAAGATAAAAAAATGTAATTAAAAAAAAAATTGGGGGGGGGGGCTCTTGTGCCTTTAATGGATAAGACAGTTCAGAGAGACAGGAAGCAGGGGGCAGAAAGAGGGGGAACAACACGCAGCACAGGGTCGTCCGATTGCGGGACTCGAACCGGGGCCAGCTGCAGCGAGGACTATAGCCTCTTGTACATGGGGCGCCTGCTCAACCCATGGATCACCCTTGTTTTATTATTTATTTCATTATTGTAAAAGTCTGTTTCTCACAGGCTTTTATTTTGTAAAAGTCTGTTGCTGTCTGCTGTGGAACAGGAAAAGAAAGTAATTTGCAGAGCCACCAAACATGGAAAAGGGTACGGAACTTTTACTCGGCCATTTTCATTTTAAAGTTCTTCCAGACGGCGGAGTCGACAGAACCAAAGTCATCTGTAAACACTGCCAAGTTGAATTGTCTTCTCAGCGTAGTCTAAAATATCACTTAAAGGCAAAACACACAACTGATAGCAGCAAGTTATTCAAGGAAACAGACAGTGGAGCGAGGCTTCTACATAAAAACTACAGAAAGATGCTGATGTTAAAAGTGTGTTTGCACAACAAATGTTATGGCACTTTCATTCATATGGCAGCACATTTAAAATAAAACTAAATGCTAAAAGCTATACACTACTTTTGAATTAATTTTTGGATTTTGCGTACAAATGCAATTAATCGTGATTAATCAGGGAAATCACGTGATAAATTAGATTAAAAAGTTTAATCGTTGCCCAGCCCTAAAAATAACCTTCTAAAGTTCTTCCAGCAGCTCTGATGCTTATCAGTTTTCCTTTTAGCTCGCCTCAGTGATTGATATTCGCTGCCTGACTACATTTCCTTTTCTTAAATCAGCATCACGCAACGAGTTGCTCTGACTTGCCGTGCATACATGTGAAAAACCTAAGAGCGGTCTCAGGGTTTGTCAACACACTCGGACAGTTTGCATTTCTCACAAATTGTGTCAAAGTGTCAGGGAAGTGCAACGGGAGAACTTCAGAGTGGTACAGTCTTAAGTTGCCTCGATGTATTTGTTACATTGTAGCACAACAGCAACAGTTTTATCCCGATTTGCTGTGGTGATCAGCTGTTCTCGCATCATATGTACGGAAAACTGGATTAGTTTGATTTTGAAGAGAACTCGAACACATGATACATAAGATGGTGGTAATCATGCAGTGAAATTGTAACAACAGAAGTTGTAAATCTTGTTTGCTGTCACTTTAAAGGAAGACTGAAGTAATAAGACGACTAAATTGGTAGCGTAACTTCAGTAAGAAAGTTTCCGTTTTTTTGAAAATCACAGCACTCTGCCCTCGTGTTCTGTGTTTGCCAAATTGCCACATGTCTCTTCCTCTGTGTCTGCTTCATCTTATCTCTCCTCCGCATCTCAGCTCGACGGCACAGACCAAACAATACACATTTAGACTGGAGAGCAGCCAGTTTCGCACATCAGCACGTTGATTCTTTTTTAATTATCTTAAATTGTTATTTTCGAACAAAAGCAAACCGATAACGAGCGCCGGCGGTCAGTCCGGGGCAGAATGAACCATAAAGCATCCTTGGTATTCCTCGTCTGTCAGTTATCAAAGACACTTTTTGGAATCGCTGTGCAGTCTTAATAGCTGTGGATGAAAAGAGATGATCAACAAAAACAACGGCTCCTGCCAGCAGCTGTAAATCTCCTTTGGTTTCCTGACTTCACACTTCAGCCAGAGATTATTGGCAGCAGCTGGATTCTCCCAGGCTCTCGCCTCGTTTGCTCGCACGCTGCACGTGTCGACGCTCACCTAAAAACTCGAATGTTTAAATGAGTATAACTCAGAGATGTTGCGATAGACTATATTATCCATTACTTTCCCTTAGCTTACCTCCTGGGCTGGAAAACAGTCAAATGCTTTTTACCGTCTCAGGGACCAAAGGGATCGGGATAGACCCTCATCAGTATCTTCACAATCATTTGAATCTTAGGAGCCACTAGAATCAAGAATCAAGAATCTTTATTGTCACTATGCAGGCATAATGAAATTTAGTTCAGGAACTCTTGGCTTTGTATACACAAAAAATATAAAAAGATATCTAAATAATATACAAGAGAATAAAAAATAGTAAAAGTTAAAGAAAAAAGTTGCAGTGCAATCCGGTTATTGTATGACTGTATTGTACATATTGCAGCATAAGTAAGTCAAATAAGTCAAATCTTTGACTTATTCTTTGACATTAGTCAAAGAATCTTTGACACTAGTCCTACTTATGGAGAAGTTCATTCACAAAAATCCCCCTTAGGACTGGGGCGTCTCTTTACCTGGGTGAGAGGTTGGCACTCTTGTTTTTGTAGAAGAAGAAGGGGGAATAGTTTAACTTCACTTTCCATTACATACTGTTTGGCAATTAATTGGAATTCACAGACACCAACAACCAGCAAATCCTTTGACAGAATGAATCTATAAGGCTTTAACGTAAAAGCTTTTTTCCGCTCCCCTCATTTATCTCGAGGTCACTTATACTCTCACATTCATGGATTTGGAATGTTTGATAACAAGAAAAAAAATGTTTTGCTCTTGTCCTACAGCTCGCCACCATCAAGAGTGAGTCACATCTGAAGCATCTTCTCCAGAGGTTACCCAGTTACTGTCCAGAGTCGATGGTGAGTCACTTTCTTACACGGCACCCATCACATCCTGACCTGATCCGGTCTCAGCCAATTTGATTGATTGCCTTAACAATCTATGTCGAGAATGGTTTGAATAGAAAAACACTGAACCTTTGACACGTCTTGGGACTGCGTTTAAGACTGTTCTACAGTTAGCAGGTAGTGACGGATAGTGTGTTCCCACACGGTCAGAAGACATACACGTCATGTTAACTGGTGTTTCTGAATTGTCTGTCTGCCTCTGTGTGTCCGACCTTGCAATGAACTGACAGCCTTAAAGGGATAGTTCGCCTCTTTTGACATGAAGCTGTATGACATCCCATATTAGCAATATCATTTATGAACATTTTCTTACCCCCTGCTGCGTCCTGTGAGCCGAGTTCCAGCCTCGTTTTGGCGTTGACAAAGGTAGTTGGCTGGGGTTTAAAAAATAAAACGTTTTGCTTCTCAAAACAATATGCGTTCAAATGAGTTATACATTTGCATCACAAAATCGTTCACCAAAAAAAGTCAGACCTCACAATCGCTTGGCGCTATTTTCTCTCCATTCGTATCACTGCGTGCTGCCACCTGCCGATAGCCGCACCTGTTACAGTGTTTGTTGCTCGGAAGCAGGGGACTGCTCGGTCTGCACTTCGGTCTACACAGCGCGCAGTGATACGAAGGGAGAGAGAAAATAGCGCCAAGCGATTGTGAGGTCTGACTTTTTCTGGATGAACGATTTTGTGATGCAAATGTATTACTCTTTTGAACGCATATTGTTTTGAGAAGCAAAACGCTTTATTTTTTAAGCCCCAGCCAACTAGCCGGACTACCTTCATTAACGCCAAAACGAGGCTGGAACTCGGCTCACAGGACGCAGCAGGGGGTAAGTCAATGTTCATAAATGATATTGCTAATATGGGATGTCATACAGCTTCATGTCAAAAGAGGCGAACTATCCCTTTAAACTCCACCTCTCAGCTAGTGTCAGCTGAGGCAGGCTCCAGCCCCTCGCTACCCTGGAAAGGATAAAGCGGGTGTCAGCCATGAATGGACGGCTCCAGTGCTGCACCTTCTAAAAACTGTAGCTGAGACTGCAAAAACCGGATGTGTCGTTGAGATATCGAACATGTTTGTTTTGCTTTTTGTCTTAAAGACCAACAGAATTATTTACAGTGTCGGCACAAATCTAGTAACAACCCCATCATTCAACTTAAACAAGAAAACATGGTTCGTGGTTATGGTAATCAGAGTACTGTGGCACCTGGATTAAACCACACACACACACAAATTGGTTCAGTTATTTCTCCCACCATGGCTAATTACAAAGCAAAGAGGCATGTTTGATGCTTGTCTCGGCCCTCTTTAAGCAGTCTATCTATATGCAAACAGATCTACACGTGCACACTGTGATGTTAAAGCTGTGACGAAATCCCTTTACAGAAGGATACACCTTCAAAGGACCCAAAACCACCCTTATGGAGCTTGCGTGTAGCTTTTCAAACATGCCAACAGCATCACAGAAGGAGCCTTGTCAGGCACATAATGTTCGGAGTCTCATTTTTGCTCATTTTTGCAAAAATGAGACTCATTTTTGCTGTGAAGGGAGAGCAGATTTCAGATCTTTGTGTCAGACTGTTGGACTTGTGTCGTTATGGCAACTATCAAAATGTTATGTATGGAGACATATGTAACACTTGGAGTGATGCCTGGTCTCAGGTTGCTGTTTAGTAAGTGTCACATGTTCAGCTGCCACGAGTGATGGACATGGAAACTGCCCACAACAACATACAGAGCTTATGAAAGACCATTTGACGGGGTGACTGCGTTCGTTCAGTACTTGGTAATTATTTAAAAAAAAAAAAAAAAGCTTCACCCGACTTGAAGGTAAACTGATGGCATGTTTTTTCTCTCAAAAAGGTTTTAGGGAAAAAAAAGAAAGAAAGTGTGGTCCTCAGCAGGTCTTAAAATGAGGTCATTACAACCTCACATTTACAACAACATTCATTGAGGTTTGCAGCATTGGGTTATGCACAGCTCTGGCTGGACCAGCTTGATTCTTTTCTATTTCTCAGACATTCTGTTGTAGATTTGCTGCTGTGTTTGGGATCATTGTTCTGTTGACAACCCAGTTTCACAAACACTGCACTTGACAGGTTTTATGGGGTTATATGCTTTATTTTGGTTTTATCCAAACACGTGCATTACGAACAAACACTTCCGTCTCATCTGATCTTGAAGTGAACTTGCGGGGGTGTCCGCTCTAAGGAGGACTCTCAGCTGTCTTGAGTGTTTTCCACTTGTGACCGACCTTTCTCACTGTACAATGATCGACCTAATAGTTTTGGGATGGACTCACAGACCTTCCCAGACTAATGGGCAGCAACAATAGCTTCTCTAAGATCATTGTTGGTGTCTTTCCTCCGTTGCTTAACCACACCCTAATGCTCCAGACCAACAAATTGAGAAAAGTAAAAAATGCTTGATTCATCCCAGAGGAGGAATTATATTGCTGCAATATAAATTATTGATAAGAAAAAAAAAAACTAAAGAGAGACTAAAGTGGAAGAGTAGCAGGGGGGTGGGATTGAGATTTTTAGAGCTCACGGTGAATGGTATGTTATGTTAAATGTTTATGCATTTGGCAGACGCTTTTATCCAAAGCGACTTACACTGGTAGGGTAAAGGGGTCTTACCAAAGGAGGTAGGAACTTTCATGCAATGGAATGGATTGGTGTCGTGACATTGAAGGAAATAAATGCCTTAAACTTCCTCCTCCTTTTTCTCGTTTTTTGTTTCTGACCCGCATCCTAGACATCTCCTCTTCAACTCATCTGGTTTTTGGGGTGTTATTCCTGGCATCGGGCTTTGGAAAGCTCAATCAGCTGTTTCCACATATTCACTTCCACACACTGCTTGTGTCTTTAGGGCTTTTTTTTCTTCTTCTTAGTGACACAGTATGATTCGTCACCTGTTGTTATTCATCTAACTTTGAAAGCTGGTCAGGATCAGACGATTGTTTTTGTTGTCCTAATACATAAAACCTTCAAACTAAAACAGGATGTAGTCTCTCAGTTCTCATAACTGTGTATTTCATCTTCATTGTGAGTCATTTTCATGAAAGTATGAAAACAAAGAAAACAACAAAGCGGGAGTCACGTGGTGGGCCGTAGGCCCCTTCAATCATGGATTGCGTCTCATTAACTCCAGCAGACACACAAAGGCACTGATTCTGGAGCGAGGAGGGATTTCTGCTTTGCCTTGTTCAGACTTCAGTGTTTCTCATCTTCTCATGTTCTGTCCTCATTGGCCCCTGCTTCTTCGCAGTCCTGTTTATGCTTTATGTCGAGACACCATTACTCCCCAAGTCCAACTCATAAATGATGCTGACGCCTGCTGACGGCGGCCTTTGTGGCTCAGCCAAAAGACATGGGTGGAGTGATAACGCCGACATGTTTGGCTTACTCAGTGCATGGTCCTTTACCAACAGAAGTACGTGGAAGGGATTCCTTTTCTTTTTTATTAACCACAGTAGTATTTACATTTTAAAATGTCATGTCTTAATGTGCAAACCGTTTCTGTCCCGTAACTGCAGGCGAGGCGGGAAACTTTGTTCGTGATGATTAATCCCACGACCTTTCACCACAAACCCGTGCCACTTTCATCAAATTCACTTTTTTTCTGCTTTTCAACACTGTTTTGATCCGAAGAATGCAATGTTTGCTCTCTGCACTGCTAGAGAAAAGAGTTTTCTTTGGATGAGAAATCTTTTGAAGCTAAGGATTATTGGATCTAGTTTGTCCTTTGGCCCCTCGCTCCAAGACTTTCTCATCGCAAAACAGACAATTATATTCCCCTAACCCCGACACCAAGTGTGTGTATTAAAGATTTTAGATTGCAAAAAAAAACGAGGCCAGTACAATCTGAGGTCTGTGGGATGTGTGCAGCATCCAAACCCGCTGATATATACTGTCTGCACACGACACAATATTGCTCTGTGTGACCATTCGCTCATTAATTCAAATCATGAATCACACATCAAAATTGAGCTATTCCACAGTGAGCCACACTGCATCAGCGCACTCTTTTTAATGGTGTAATTGCAGGAGGTTTGTGGACGAACATCTGGAAATATGTGAGGGTCTTAAAGTGCAGAAGAACCGACTGAATGCGTTGTTGGTTTTCAGTCCCCCCCCCCAAACTTGTGTCCCTCATTGTGGAAAAAGCAATGGAAACTGCTTCTTCTCCCACAAATTGTCAGGATAACGCTTTATGATAAAAAAGTATCAAAGCAATGACACAACATATAGTCTTTTTAGCATCACATACCTGAACAAAGTGATAGAGTTCAGTTTACTTCCTCAGTATATAATAAGTTACAGTATAGGGACTCCAGAATGTGCTCTATGCGCTAAAGCTACTGTTGTTTCCTTTTCATGACACGTAAAGACACATTTGACATCGACATTTGTCACATTTGAGCTTTCAAAATTCTCCTCCCGCTATATTAGGGACAGGTCAGGACTGCAGACAGGCCAGTATAGTACCCTACCCTAACTTAAGCAACATTTAATTCTCTTCTTATCTTTCCTATTCAAAGGCTCAGCCTGTCATAGATGCTGCTTTTGCACCGAATCACGATGAATATTCACATCACCTCTCTGAAAATAACACTGTGATGTGTCGTAAGCTCATTTCTAGCACTGCGTTACCTCTGTCCCAACCGCCTTGCAGCCGGGTATCTTTTTTTACACATTTTCACCTCGTCGCTTGCAAACCGAATGTGAGCCAACCCCTTTGACTTAAAGCTGCCGTCGGCAACTTTTTTTTTAGTCATATTAGCTTGAACTGTCATGGGATTCTGGAAGTAGAATATTAAATAGGCTGTTTAGGAAAAATCCCGAATTCTGTAGCTCCCTCTAAAGCCTGTAATCGTGCTTGCAAAAATCGAGCACTCCTGGCTGTTTATAACCAATCACGTTATGGTTTATTGTTTATCTATTATCTGAGCAGAACAGTCACCAACCACGTCTTCCATGCTGAGCGTGAGTCTGCCCCCAGCTTGTGTGCGCGCACACTGGTGTGAACTCACGTGCACAACCTCGTCCACAGAGGGGGAGGGACCTGAAAGTTGTATCAGTTCGAATTTTCCGACTTTAGACTCGGAATTTTGAAAACCTGCCGACGGCAGCTTTAAATACGAAAGCCCAGAGCGGACGTGGTACATATAAACTTTTTTTTTATGGTTTTCTCGAGATAACGAGTTAATTTACCGATGGTTTTCGAGGCCACTTTTTCTCCCCAGTCCGCCCCTGTTTAGATGTGTTTTATGTGTTCGTAATTTGTTTGTCTTGTAGAGATAACTTTCATATCAGCCCGCGTCATTTAAGGAGACGGCTGGCTCGACTGCAGCTCAATAGGCGTTTACACCTAAGTGATCCTGCTGATATAGTCAACTTCATCAGTGACCAGCTGAGGGGACCAGGCCGTCTCCATGGTTACCGAATAATGCGCGAGAGGTGCCGTTATCGTTTTTTCGAGATAACGAGATAAATAACTTGATATCTCGAGATAACGAAATGCTCGTCACACCATCGGGATTTGCTTTGTGCATTTTCACAAACGCTCCACATTCCATGTTTGATTCAAAGGCTATTTTATTCAGTTTTCAATGAAAGAGGGGTAAAAATGGGTACACCTTTGCCAGAAATACATATAAACACATATAAACAGGGGCGGACTGGGGAGAAAAAGTGGCCTCGAAAACCATCGGTAAATTAACTCGTTAACAACATAATTATCTTGTCATCTCGAGAAAACCATCAAAAAAAAGTTTATACGTACCACGTCGGCTCTGGGCTTCCGTACTTAAAGCCCCGTGACACCCATAAACTTGACCCGGTGAAAGCAAAAGCCAGATCCTACTGAACCACAAGAGAAGAGGTGTCTCATAAGTTCTAAACGAACAAGCACAAGAATAAATAGATGCAGGCAGACTTCAGGAGTGTTTGTTTGGGTTCAGTCAACCTAACCGCTGACATAAGCTTTTTTTTTTTTGTCTACTTTGTTTTCTAGAATGAACTTTGGATGTGCATCAACTCTACACTTCCCGGTAAGGCGAGAATGTATTTGAAGATTTCTGACTTTGGTACCCTCTAGTGGTCATATTATAAGTATAAGTATATGTGTTTTAATAGAGACGACCTTTAGAAATCACTATACGCTCCCAGCATCAGATGGGAGGCTGGTTTAATTAGCTGTTTGTTCAAATGTTAAAAATAAAAGGCCAGACATTTTCCCGAGACATCAAGGACAGAAAACTGAGCTGACTTTCACCAGATTGACCAGAAACGGGACAAGTTGTTCATTGTTTGGCATTAACTCGCAGCCAACGATTGTTTTCATCACCGATCAATCTACAGATTGTTTTCTGAACACTCAGTCCTAAACCGCCGCAGTCTGATAAAGTTTCTGCTCTTTTATCTGAACATACTTCCATCTGATTGGGTATTCTCTGACTCCAGAGATCCACGACACCCAGCAGTCTGTGTGTCTGGCTGCTGGTGAAGCTGTTAATGCTGTAAGGAGAGCTGGCTCTGAGCACAGAACAGCTGAGCAGAAAACAGGCGCCGGATCAAAGGCCTGAATCCTGCTGTTTGCGCTTTGAAAAAAATCCGCCTCTCAGAGGCTTAATAGCCTCCAGATTTGGGGGAGCATTGTTATTCTTACCTTTCATACCTGCAAAACACTGGCGTCCAGACAGCCCCCGGGAGTCTGCAAAGATTTAACCTGTTAAGGAAAAAGCCTCCCTGAGTTCCTGTCAAGCTGTGAGATACGATCGATTCCCTGTCCACTGCATTCCGCCAGCTTCTACGAATTTACGTTTGACTCTGTTGGCATAAATACTTCTCCTCAACATGTCAGCTTCAATTAATGGGTTCCTTCATCTTTTTACGAATATGTCCCTAACACTCACAAAATGCTCTCTGTGCACTAACGAACTCAAAGACGATTCCCAGATGGAGCATATATTTTGTGTTGAAATGTGTCTCCAGGAGTGTCCAAAAAGTCAGATGGCTGGGTGGGGCTTGGATGCTGTGAGCTGGCCATCTCGTCAGAGTGTCGCAGGGAATGCAGACAGGTGAGACACTGGACACGGCCTCCAGCTTTCCCCTTTCAGACCTTCACTGTAGACCTGGTCTGAAAGCAAAGGTCTGAAAGCGAAAGCTACGCGTTGTTTTTCTGTACCGCACTCGTTCATTTTCCTGATTTTAATTCGCCTATGTTTCCCCCTCGCAGGCGTCATCGAAAAATGACATAACTAAAGTGTGTAAAAAAGTTACAGAGGTAAGTCCAAGTGTGAAAGTAACACCCATTTAAAAGCTGCAGCTGTGCAATGTATTTCAGAAAGAAGAAGGATCCTGCTGTCTTATTCTTCAGTAGACATAACTTCATACAAAGCCTGTGGTGGGAGCTCCTAGGCGGTCTCAACATTATTAAAAAAAAGTCACAGATTGGTATTTGGACGATACAAAATGATTTCCTTTGGACAAAATTGTTACATTGAATTTAAATTGTAGTATTGTTTCTGTGTTTACGTGATACTTTGACCTCGTGTGGCGGTTTGATCCTCTGATGTGCTGAAACAGTGAGTTATCTGTGCAGCTGTGGCCGATGTCACTACAGCTTTCTCTTCTCTCTCCAGAACTCCCTCTACAGCTGCATCACCAAAAATGAAAGTAAGTTTTTTACTCACGCAACAGATGATCGGTCATCATCTCCCTGGCCAGCTAATGCATCCCAGATCCCACTGGAACATCACTCTCCTCTAATAGGACTATTAGATGGACTTGTTTTTGTTCTGTCTCTGCGTTCACACACCGCAGGGCAAAGTGACTTTACCTGGAATGCTGTCATCACAGCTTTGCTTGGGTCCCATCCACTACCTCTCCTGTGCCCTACACTTCATTTTTCACTCGGGGATTTCTTATCATGGCACCTTATTCCTGCAAAATTGATGGATTTGGCCTCGGGGAGAAACTGGGATTGGGCCTGAGTCATCAATAAACTATCCCAAAATTCATAAAGCAGCAGAGCACTCTGTCATAACGGGCCAGTCATGAAGAATTAAATATTATTACCTGTATACTGATAGAGGGCCTTTTATTTCCCACACACTCTCACTTTAATATGTCTTCTCACTTTTAACCATAGCTGATTACTCACAAATCTGTTTGTCTCTCTTGTGTGTGTGTGTGTGTGTGTGTGTGTGTGTGTATGTGTGTGTGTGTGTGCCCCCAGTGGGTTCGTCATGCTGCAGCTTTGCAGGGCGTCACACCACCTGCAGGGAGTACTGCGAGGCCATCTTCAGGACAGACTCGACCCCCGCTGAGTCCCAGATCAAGGCGGTCAAAGACTACTGCCAAAGTCACAGCCATAAGGTGGTCGACTGTGTCAACAACTTCACTATGTCCTACCCCCCCCGCAGCCCGATAGACAGTACGTCCACCTGCACCTTCCACTCCACACACACGGTAGAACACCGCTGCTGACCGTAACAGTCAACGAGCAGGCACATCGTTTCCCCTGTTATTAAAGGAACAGCACGTAATAATCTCTCTGTAAAAATCACTCAAACTGACATGAATACTTCCTGTTTGCTGGACAGATGTTTGATCTTGTTGCTTTTACGCGCAATGATTTGATTTGATCATTGATTGATATTGAAATGCTTACGACAGCCACATTTGTAAGGACCCTTTCATGAAGGATTAAGTTTTTAAGTGTTGGGAGGAAACTCTACTCTTTCACTGGTTTTACATCTTTTTGACCACTTCACTAACAGACAGCACGATGGATCTAAGCTTCTTCTTGAACATCAAATGCAAGTTGTCATATATTTGGAACTATATTCATCTAAAACGATGAGCTGCTGATACAATCTAAGAAGCACTTCTAGTTTTAAGATGGATGATGAGGAAATGTTCTGTCCTTTCATATCAAAGTGACCACATTGATCACGACAAACAAACTTTCCAGCACCGATGAGTTGATGTGACCTTCACCTCCAGGTTTGTACTGCTGTGACCGGGCAGAGGCCACCCATTGCCAGGTTGCCTGTCGACGAATCCTCCGCACCATGACTACAGAGCACGAGATCATGGATGGTCTGATCAGAGAGTGTGGCTCCCAGCCCCTCCCTCAGGACCCCATGTGGCAGTGTTTTCTGGGCAGCGCTCACCCTCCTTCCCCACCTGAGGACGAGACCCCTCATCCCGTCAAGATGGACTGTGCCAAGCTTCACTGCTGCTCCAAGGCCAACACCTCGCTATGCAGGTACTGCGCCGCGTTCAGATGCATGATATCAGCCAGAACCGTAGAGACTGTGCAAATTACAAATGGAGAGGAAGCGTGTGTGTTCTACCTGAGCATAACGCAGTCTCTGCTCTGTGTGGTGACAGGGACATGTGTCAGGAGATCAGCACTCACTGGGGGAGCCAGACGTGGCAGGACTTTGATCAGCCCTGTGAGTACAACCCAGTGGAGACAGAGCTCATCAACTGCCTGGCTGATGTCAGAGAGCCCTGCCAGCTGGGCTGCAAGGACCTCACCTACTGCACCAACTTCAACAACAGGTCAGACTCCTGCGCCTCACCGAGGTTTAACCCATGGCAGGTTGGTTATCTATAGCCTCGTTTCCACTGTCAGTACGGGTCGGGTCACTTTGGGGTCAGCTTTGCGTTCCCACTGTACAAAGGGGACCCTCTGGGGTGGGCGGAGTGCGTGCTGAAGCGTAAATAGCAAATAACAGCTTCTTCAGCTTAATGCGACACTGGTTAGCGGTCCGGTTGAAACCACTCTGACATTTTTGCAGCAATCAGCTGGAAAACATTTTGGTTTCGCACAGCGCCATCGAGCTCCCGCTGCACAGCCTGGAACCGGTCCTGTGTGCTAGGCACCCCAAGCAGAAGGGTTACGAAAATGGTAATGGGTTCCATGGGACCGGTACGCGATAGTGGAAGTGTTCGTGGTAATGGAAACACTGAAATAAGCGAACCGTTCCGACTCGACCCGTACCGGACTGCAAAGTGGAAACCAGGCTTATGAGAGTGGCCTGCCTTTCAAGTTCCATTTGCACTGCTTGGCCAAAAAAAAAAAAAAAAGTCACACACTGCTGTTTTTGTGGAGAACCTTTACCTTTCAGGGCACACGTTTGCCGTCGGGCTTCTTTTCACTAAGCTTATATCTGTGCAAAATGTACACATTTTGGGCAAGATTTAGTATTGATGCTGGGATGTGCACGAAGTCTGCTCCAGCGCATCTTAAAGAGTTTGAGTGGGGTTAAGGTCTGGACTAAAAGGAGTCAAATTACGCGTAAGAACCGCTGTTTGTTTTTTTGTTTTTTGTTTGCATTTTCCAAACCATTTGTAATTATATGTGCCAATCCCTCTCCTAAACTGGAGATTCATATGTATGCTGTGTGTCACCCGTTCTCCATTCTTTTGAAGTGATTTTTTTTTTCTTACTCTTCCATGTTAATCAGCAAGTAACTGAACTAATCGTGTTGTTTATAGGAAGTGCCCGTGTTTTAAATGAACATGATCACACAAGCATCTTCACAATCGTGGTACTCTCTGCAGTTTGTGCAGAGGAGCGTTCAGATCAACAGCATGCAGTATTGATATGTGTTTTGGGGTCTTAGAATAGCCACCAAGTCCAGAATCGTCTGTAAAACTCTGATCAGTTGAACTACTGTAGTCGCCTCGTCGAGATGGTGAAGTTAATTGTACCTCAATCAGCCGCGGCAGTCCTTTTGGTATTTCCACCACATCCTCTGGTTTGCAACTATCAGTGCAGAGCAGGTTGGGGTAAAGGTCTGTGGCCACCTTAGTTGTACCTGTCCCATGTGGAAATTTGAGATGAAAGAAAAAATGAGTTTTATCCATGTAAAAAAGCTAGCTAATACCTTTCTATTGTCATCCCAAGTCATACTGCTGCAGTCCGCGTCATTCACTTTCCCACAATCTCAATCTTCTCTTCGTGTTTATCAAGAAATGCACGCTCGGGACGGGGGATTGGACCGAAGAGAAGTTTCGGTGCAATCTGTTGTTTTCCTTAGCTAGGAAATTGTTTTTAATTGGCTTTGTATGTAAGAATTGGACTCATTTTGAATTTGATTAACTATGATTACAACGAATTGGACTCGAATTGGCTTGAATTGGACTGTATCATTGAAGTGCCTTGAGATATGGCGCTATATAAATAAACTGAGTTGAATTGAATTGAACCGAATTGAAATTCCAGCTGGCTTCACTTTCAGTTTCTTCTGGCATCATGATCGAATTTCCCAAAAAGTCGTCTTTTCAGGTTTTTGTCGGCTGCTCCCAACTAAAGCCGTTATCTGAGGGGAAATCCTAAGATAGGTAACATCATTCTAAACTGGTTTGAGATTTATTAAACAAGTTCCGAATTGGAATCCAGTTACCTGCGTAAGCAGTTCTTTGTTTTGCACTCAACATCTTCTCTGAATAAGACGCAAGAGCAAGATCAATCTCTGAGCATGTTCAAGGAAAATCAAAGAGCGGCGTTCTTTCAAATTCCCCCAAGAAAATGACACACAATCAGATTACGGATTTGGAGTCTCAAGTAACAGATGAAGATCAAATAGAAGCCCTCCCAAACTCAACATCACAATAACAGACGCTGAGGTTTTTAGGAGTTTGAATCTGTGGCGAATTTTCTGCTTTTCTTCACTTTTCTGCCCTGAAAGAAATCAATGTGACGAATGGTGCTTTTAGGTCACGATGGCAGTCTGAGGCCTTGTTGGGCGTGAAGTTCCCCAAACTGCTCACGCAGAGATGTTTGGGTTTCTCTAATGGACTGCGGGGGGGAGTCTCAGATGGCTCTCTCCCCCCCCTGAGGGGTTCAAACGGTGAACTGTGTTTTGCCGGGAGCAGCGAGAAAGACAAACGCTGGCCCGGAGGTGGTGTTTCCGGGTGAGGGGGCGTGGGGCTCCTCACTGCATGTCTAGGTGTGAGACACGCTAAAGCTTGTGAGACTTGAATTTTGGAAAAATCCCCAAAAGCCACCGTGCCAAACCCTGAAAGCCCTTCTCCTACTGACATAATCATTAAATTATTATTGTATCGAGTCACTAATGTTTAGAATGGCGACCTGTCTACAGCAAACACTGCCTCTCACCTGGAGTAAAACAGTTAGAAAAGTAAGGTTTTGTCCATCTGTGCTGTAGGGATGAAGTATGCTTCCATGAAAATGACTGTTAAGTTGCTCTTTGTGCTCCTAGCTTTCTGGCTATAAATGACCCTCGCCGTTTTCCAACCGAGTGCCTAGTTACCTCAGAGGATCCCTCAAAATGGGGTCTTCAGACAACCCCTTTGGTTCCGGTTGACCCAAATGATAAATGTTAATCAACCCAGGGACCAATGTCGTGGTGCATCAGGGCGCCATCAAGTATTTATCACAAAAGTTTCCCTCAAATAGATAAATTGTACGTACTATAAGATTTGATGGAGTGAAATATTTTGTGCAACACAAAATGCAGCCACAAGGTTCCTACCCTTTTTCCGGTGGCCTCACAGGAAGGCAGGGACATAACGTGAGCCTGTTATTACTCCCTCATGCTGACTGCATACCTCTGCCTCCTTGATCTTTTTCACCAAGGAGTCTGTCCTCTCTGTCTCTTTCTGACCTCGATGCAATCAGATGTAGGAATGGAGTCTCTTCCAAACCGGAAAATCTTTTTTTGCGTTCCAACACGTGGTCAGATTACAGAATGATGTAGTGATTCTTTTGGGATAGTCTCTTTCACAAAGTCACAGTTGTTGGAAAGCATTGGTTTAGATGCCTTTTACGTTGACTGTACAAGGTACACACAGACTGAGCCCATTCAGTGATTTCTAGGACACAATGATGCCTGTCTTTAATGCAGCGGCGCCTCAGGGCGCTTTCACATAACGTCCCTTTCACATAGAGTGTCTCCATCTGATCTGAATCTTTCCAACTTTTTTTGACATGAGTTGCTGCCATCAAATTCAAGGTGAATTTCTATTGTGAATCAAATATTGGCTCAGGACATTTGCAAACCATGATATTCTGTTTTTTATTGACTTTTTTTTTTACTCAGTACAAGTGATGTGCGATTTGTGAGTCAATCGTTCAAAACTGGAGATTCTTTTTACTGACTCTGGAGTTACGAGTCATTAACTCGTTCACTGACTCTGCTGCTGCTACTGCTAGCTGTAAAGAGGAGACATGCCACACAACTGCAATTACATAAATGTATAAAGCTAATTGCTGTATTAGCTCCGTGGCTGAAGCAACGGCTCTGCTCCAGCTCTCCCTCCCAGCTCGTAGAGCCCCTTCCTTAAGGCCGGCGCACACCTTTACGATGTCATCGTTGCATCGTTTGTCGGGTGATCGGCATAACAATTCGGACCGTATTTTACACGCTCACACGTCCACCGCACACACTTGCGAACCTACGAGTTTTTTGACAGAATGTTATCACATGACCGAAACGACAAAATCGTTTGTCGGCTGCTACCGCACACCTTAACGATTCCCATGCGAAGTCATCGGGCCGACAAAATCGTACATGAATCGTAAAGGTGTGCGCCGGCCTTTACCCGAGAAACTCGCCAACTCGCTGTTCTGCACAGTTCAGGACTCATGATTCAGGACTCATGATTCAGGACTCATGATTCAGGACTCATGATTCAGGACTCACTCGCTCCCTCTCCCTCCCGGCTTTATTTTGAAGGAAGCGGGAGTTCATTCAATTCAATTCAATTCATTCAATTCATTTTATTTATATAGCGCCAAATACAACAAATGTCATCTCAAGGCACTTAGATAATAAAGTCCAATTCAAACCAATTGGAATTCAATTACTCATATATTATATTATATCGTTCATTCTGTAAATAATTATTTTATTCTAATGGTGCAGTGTTGAATGTTAGAATATTAATAAATTTTACACTATTGTTTAGGGTATTTAAATGTTCTATTTGTGCACAGTTTCATACATTTTATTATATTTTTGCACTGTTTCACACTGAATGTTAATTTATTGGCTATCTGGGTTATTTGAATTTATTTAGAGAGAAAGAAAGAAAAACTAGAAAGCTGCAAGCAGCTGTATGCGGGGCCGAGATGTGCGAACGTTGGGTCATGCGCTGGACGCGCTGGACGTCGTAGTCGCGCAGCTCTGCCCACACGCACGATACCCTCTGCGTACGTACGAGCACATAATAACCCCAATGCGGAGGGGTTTTTGAAAATTTCTAGGGGGCGCCACTGAGCCATTGTGCTCCGCCCACACACGATACACGATACATACATACAAGGTCGTCAGGGTGGACGTGTGTGGCAAGTTTCATGACCTTGCGATGATGATAAGGCTTTCTTTCAAACCACAAACGCCATCACACGATTTTCACCGCCTGGCCACGCCCTTTGAGGTTGGAAAAAGTTTCTCCATGATTTTTTTTTCCCCCATGTCTTAAGAGTAACCTGGCAGAGTTTGAAGCTTGTAGCATTAAATCTGTAGGAGGAGTTCGATTAAATGCGAGGTGTGGGAAAAAAAAGACGTTTCCAACTACCAGCAGGTGGCGCTATAGGAGGATGTCACTATGATAATATGTACGCGTTCAGGCTGGGTCCAGCATTGAACGTATGAAGTTTGGGGCAGATTGGATAATGTATGTGGGAGTTATAAGCGACTTCATTTTTTGTGGCGAGTGATGGCGAGTCATCAAACTTTGAGGCGTCGCCACGCCCTTTGAGTTTTGAAAAAGTTGCCCAATGATTTTCCCCACCCATTTCTTAAGAGTAACCTGGCCAAGTTTGAAGTCTGTAGCATTAAATCTGTAGGACAAGTTCGATCATATGCAAGGCGTGGAATCGGGCAAAAATGGTACCAAAACGCACTTTCCAACCAAAATGGCCGCCTTCCTGTGGACGTGGGACCATGACAGCTAGACTTTTTTGTGCGTCTGGGCATGATGAATGAGTGTACCGAATTTTGTCGTCACACGTGAAACTAAGCCCAATGTGGGGACCATTTTTAAGCATCGTCGGGGGCGCCACAGAGTCAATGAGTGACTCCCAAAAATATAAAGTTTAGATTCTTTCATGTCGTCGACTGGCAGGTGGTGCTGGCAAAATTTCAAGAGTTTTCGAGCACCTTTTGCAAAGAATAGGAAGACGGCGGAATAATAAGAAACAGTACAGATACAATAGGGTCCTTGCAGTTTCACTGCTCGGTCCCTAATAAATGTTTTGCCTTGGAAACTTCTTGATTTTTAGCCTTTTTCACAATGATTTGGGACGTGGTTTGGAACTTGTTTGTACATTCCGTGGCGCACACTCTGGGTGATTGATTCAAGTGACTCAAGTGACTCAAAAACCCGATTCACTTAGTGAGTGACTCCTACAAACTCGAGTCAGTAAAAGGAATCGAGTATCCCATCACTACTCAGTACAGCAGCTTCTTTAGAGTTGTGGAGGTGAGTTGGCGGAAAATGACTTGAATCTTAAAAGGCAAGATGAAACGTTACTTTTCTTTTATAGTTTGGCGGAATGAAAGCATTCTAAGAGATTTAAGTTTTATCAAGGAGCGTTATACATTCGGTTATCAGACAAACAGGTCATGGAGACAACAGGTCCAAGAGGGAAACCCAGACTTCCCTCTACCCAGCTGCTATCTTCAGCTCCTCCGGGGAGAACTTTCCCAGACCAGAAGGGATATATAACCTCTGCAGCGTGTTCTGTGTCTGTCCCTCCTCCCTCTCGGCGGTTCCCAAAAAAAGGGAGGCATCCTATTCAGATGCTTAAACCACCTCGATGTGGAGCAGCAGCGGCTCTACTCTGAGCTCCCTCTGGATGGTTTTAATAAGGTCTCAGACCTTTTGGCTTCTCCCTACGGCTTGTTCACATTTATCACTAGGAAAGGTCAGGCAATTTCCACTAATAAGCAGCCGTGGTCTCAAAATGAATCCCTACAAAGCAGAAAGTTTTTACAAGCTGTGCTCTTTGCTAAAGTGGTGTTACAATGTGCTGACCTTGTATTGCAAGTCACTGCAAATAATACTTTGCAGGTTTAGTCTCCATCCATCGGCACAACGCTGTCTGTGACCACAGGAGGTCAGTGTGCCATCTGCAAATACATACTGTAAAAGCAGGTTTAAGC
Source organism: Odontesthes bonariensis (assembly GCF_027942865.1). NCBI lineage: Eukaryota > Metazoa > Chordata > Actinopteri > Atheriniformes > Atherinopsidae > Odontesthes > Odontesthes bonariensis. The sequence goes on along the minus strand of NC_134525.1, from coordinate 26,053,787 downwards.
TCCATCACGCAACGTGGAAGCTACATATCAACATGAATCAGAAATGCTGCTGTCTTCCCTGGAGCAAAGCTCTTTTAAAATGGGCCGAGGCAAAGTGGAAAAGATGAGAGGGGCCACCGGGCTTGTTATCACGCTCAGTTCTAAAGCCTGCATATCAGATGGCACGGGGGTGCATTAGTGCCTATGAAACTGGGAACTTGCAGATTTGGAAAGGCACCGTCGATGCTGACGGATGTAGAAAGGTTTTAGAGCGACTGGTGCTCCCATGCAGATTAGGTCTTTTTCAGAGAAGGCTGTGCATTTTTCTAGCTGCTGCTACACCCACCACATCGATTACAACAGCTCGGCTTCCAAGTAGAAGAGTCCAGTGCTGGACTGACCTGCCAAAATATAACCGAAAACCAGGTCCGTTGTGCAGCTGGAATCTTCCCATCATTAAAAGTGGATGTGGTATTCACCGGATTATAAAACAAATTACATTACCATTACCATATCTTGGTGTGAATAAATCTAAACAGGCTGCTGACACAGTGAGAGGAAGAAGATGAGATGCATGAGTTATCCCCTTTTCTCCCTCTGAGTTCTCTTCTGCTAAACCTCTGGGACTCAGACCGATTAAACTGGCATCCTCCGTCACGGCCCTGAACACAGCAAAGTATCTTAGTGAGTTTTTCCTAACAAGTATCACCTGATTGCCACATTTAGTCGCGGTTGAGGAGGAAAACCACTGTTTACCACTGCGGGGTTGACGAAAGTTAAAGATCCGGGATTACACACATTTACCACAAGACAAACAAAGAAGCCACTCATCAAGTGCAAATGGAATGATGGAGCCACACCCAGAACTTCTCCCCAGAGCCTTTCTTATTTGTAAACCAACAATTAGCTGACTCACTTGAGACCTAACCCACCAATCAGACATCAAAGAGGGAAAATAAATCGCTTTTTTCCACAGGGGAACACGTATTGCTTCTTTTTTTGTGTACTGCTTACTGTCTAATCTCAAATCAACCATCCCTTCGCCATAACTTATTCCAATATGTGTGCGTGTGTGTGTACAGGCCTACAGAGTTGTTCCGCAGCTGTAACGTTCAGTCAGACCAGGGTGCCATGAATGACATTAAGCTGTGGTCCAATGGGACCATCAAGATGCCGTTCAGGAACATCCCCGTGCTGGACATAAGGAAGTGTCTGCCAGACATGTGGAAGGCTGTGGCCTGTTCCCTGCAGATCAAACCCTGCCACAGCAAGTCCAGAGGCAGCGTCATCTGCAAGTAGGTCCACGACCCACATCACCTGCTTCCTAAAGAGTTCCCTTTGCATGTATTATTACAGTATTTACAGATTTGTTCTCCCACTTCCTCTTACCTGTGCTCAGGTCTGACTGTGTGGACATCCTGACCCAGTGCGGAGACAGGAAACGTTTTCATGAAGGACAAACTCCTGAGAGGATCTGTGAGCTGCTGTTGCCTATCGATGACCCTGAACGCTGCATCCCCCTTAGCACATACCTCAGTGAGTTACGTGTACTGTGCATACTCCTCAAGGACTATTGAAATTTGTGCCCCAGTGTTCAGAAGAAACTATTCTTTACTCGACCGCCGTCCAGTGAGGGCTTTGAGGAACATTCTGACAACTCATGGCCACTAGAGGGTGGGGAATCACAGAAGCTGATTTTTAGTAATAAATCTAGTCATGTCAACATTTACTGTAACTGTTTTACTGCATTTACAGAAGGAATGCAATGTACAATATCAGGATGTCCCAGTATTTTGCAGCCCTGATCCAAAGGTTTGGCGGTGTGACCAGCTGGAGTCTAACTGATTTTATCTGCATTTCAGGAGGAAGTGCAACAGGACTGTTTTATTTAATCCACTATTTCATTCTGTAAAGAAACAGCTCAAATTCTGGATGGACTCTCATCACGTCGATGGTCCCCAGAGGATGAAATGATCCATTTTTCACAGAGCCATCATTATTTAGCAAAAGTCTTTTTACTGTAGTGATTTATTTAACAGCTTGTGGACAAAAAAATTTGATTCATGATTGTGACTTTAGGCTTGAGAAACTAGTGCTATTCCAATAAGTCTCAATTTGTCTCAGTAAGCTAGGCTTGGTCACTATATCTGTGACATGGGCACAAAAGGAAAGGGAACTCAAAAGTCAAAAGTTTCTAGTATATGAGTGAAAGTTGAGTTTCATCCTTTGACTTTAGTTATCGCATTGACACAAGACACATTACCAGAATTCTCTGTTTTCCCTTTGATGACATGGCGACTGGAGCCAATAAATACCCGCAGAGTTACTTGATGCGGGACTGAAAGGCGATTAAACATTTTCCCAAAGGCCAGATGTTAGCTTATGTTAGTGTTTGTTTGGTTTTTGTAATGGAGCACAAAATCATTTTTCCTTCTCACCTGAAACACACTCAGTGCCCAGTCCCCTTGGTAACGCCATTATTGAGGAGGTCATCCATCCGTGTAACCCCAACCCGTGTCCCAGCAACCACCTATGCCAGGTCAACAGAAAGGGCTGCCTCGATAAATTCAACTGCCAGCCATATCTCTGCGTGCCAGGTAGGACCGGCTACTGCTTGTTCAGCGGCTTTACAATATTCACTTCAGAGTCTCAGATCCGTGTGTGTACTTTCAGGCTGCAAACTGGGCGAGGCCTCGGACTTTCTGGTGCAGCAGGACTCGCGCATTCAAGTGCCAACTCGCGCTGGTCCTTCTGGTTGCTATGAAGTATGCAGCTGTGGCCACAGTGGGCGCCTGGAGAACTGCATTGAGATGCCCTGTGTGGACACCAACAAGGCCTGCATCGTGGAAGGGCAGAGGAAGAGTAAGACACCTTTTTCTTTCAATTCAGATCTACAGGTGAGAGTCACAAAAACAAAAGTTGTTGTTTCTAACAAGATCTTCAGTCCGTAGCTGAGGATTAGTGGAGGAGGTCGACCTCGCAGCCAACACGTTGCTGTGGGTGCCGCTTGTTGCCAAGTTTCTTCCATGACTTCGATGCCCACGTGTTGCGGGCAGTGATATTTGACTGTCTGAATCGAGTCAGCGGGCCTTCAGGTCCACCTCAATTTCTTTTACCCTTCTTTTCTTGGGTGCAGTAGGTCGTATTCTCCAACAGGTGGATCATTGTCACCAAAGCTCAGCTGACGCGGTAGCCAATCCGCATTCATTCAGCAGACATAAATCTGACGACGTAATCTTATCTGTTGGAGTTGTGTGTTGATGTATGCTCGCTGTCGACACCGTTCGCGGACAGTTTAATTGAAGATTTGAAATAGTGAGACATTTGGAACACCTCAAGCCTGTTCAGACCCTGTTTGAGTATGGTCCATGTTTCTGATCCATACAGGGGGATGAGTGAAATAAACATTTGGTAGAGACGAATACGATTCTTCATGGAAATGTTGGACTTTTTCCACAAGCACCATATTAGGGAGGCAAATACTGTGGCTGCCTTCCCAATTCTGCTGTGGATCTCTGCAGTCGATGCCACTTTCATTTCTTGGACCAATGAATCGAGGTACTTGAACTCCTCGACCTGCTTGATCTGCACAGGGTGGACAGTGGCCCGTGTTCCATCCGTCATAAGCACCTTAAGCCGGAGTTACAGTTGACGCGTCTGTCACGGCGATGGCGGACCGTGACGTCAAAGTGACGTTTCAGGCATGGCGCTTGCCTTGAAAAGAAAAGCCGAGAAAAGTCGTGCACCAGTCGATTTTTGTAACTTGGCTGCGCCGAGAATGACAAACCGGATGGACCAATGTGAGACCAGGCTCAGTCAGGAGGTGCGTTTGTACAGCACCTGTACGAAATTGCAGTGAAACAGCACAGGGACCGCTTAAACTCCCAAAACTGGTGGACAGAGATTGGCAGAACTTTGGGGAAAGAGGGAGAGTTCTGTAAGAATGTGTGGAAGAAGCTACGGGACAGATACGTGAAGGCAAAGAAGAGGGCAGAGACTCAAAGTGGTGATGCCGGGGGCTTCAGACCTTCACCTCTATTAACTGAATTAAAAAATTAAAATTATCCGCAGGGCTCTCAAGTTTTCAAGTGAGATTCGGGCCGGGCAGGGGCTGGCCCGTGTGCGCAGCGGGGTTTCTTTCGTTTTTTTTTTTTTTGTGGGGGGGGGGGGCCTCATAGCGTATTACTGCACTCCTCCATCACAAATGAAGACTCACTGATAGAAAAACATCTTCATAGTCCCGATAGAGGTTTAAAAATTCGCCCTTTTATTAGATATTGAGCTTCTTTTCTCTCGTGCATCCAACAAAAGCCCTCAGATACATCAGAATTGTTTGTGTTGAAATTTGAATAACTAAACCAGTCTCCCTTGCTGTGTGTTACCATCAGATCACGGCACATCCTTCAGGACTGACTGCCACACCTGTTCCTGCTTCGCTGGTGAAACAATCTGCTCGACCAGAAAATGCTCCGCCGCCGCCGGCTTCTCCGATGATGACCATCGGCACTTCTCTGGTCTGTCTCTCTCTCTGATTGTTTGGCCATTAGAAATAACCACAGAAAAGATTTCCCAACTGTAAGGCTGTCAAATAGAGAATATTTCATTGCTACATTAGTTGTATGTGTGTGTCCTCATCTCATATAGATCATAAAGAAATGACTTAACTGTGGTATCCATGCCAGAAACGACAAATCAGCATCGAAAGTATGTCAAAACATGAAGAAATGATGAAGAAGGAGCATTGCTGAAACCAAAAGGCAAACTGAAGTGTTGTCTGACTGAGCTGCTCTTTAGGTTTTTTTTCTCAATACAATCTGAGAACTCAACAGCTATCGTCTAATGCCCCTGTAGCCAGTACTTCTGGTCTTCCATTCTAACCACCAGACATTAGAAAAATGGACCGAGACTTCTTCTTCTTCTTCTTCTGTGCTGCGGTCCTTGTTATATTCATTTTAAAAAGCTTATCAAGTTACTATGAGTGCTGATGTTCTGTTTTAACCAACGTGTACGGTCTGGTCTGCTTTCCAGACGACGTCCAAGACAAGCAGACCTACAGTGTGTTAAACAGGGACAGGAAAAAGTAAAAAAAATCAAAACTTAAGTGAAAAATAACATCATTGTCAAAGCCAGCTACTTATTTGCCAAATGATACGTCACAACTTGTGAGCGACGACAAGCAATGTGAAATGAGAAGACTTACTCACTAACTGCATCAGTTACTGGCAGTGTTGGAAATAACGGCGTTAGAGTATAACGGCGTTACTAACGGCATTATTTTTTTTCAGTAACGAGTAATCTAATGAATTACTTTTCCCATCATTGCAACGCCGTTGCCGTTACTGAGAATGTGCAGTGGCGCGTTACTACAATTTGGTTGAATGAAGCCCAAGGTGTAAGGTTTTGGCCACACATCAGCTGCCTGGAGAGTGCAGGGGTGGGGATGATGACCACATTGCAAATGATGATTGGCTGGGTGGCCGGATCATGCCCTGCTCAAGCTATCTCGCTGCATACTCTGACTGCCAAACACAACAAGACAGCGACAATGGCAAAGAGCCAGGGAAATTCAAAGATAGCGTTCTCAAACTGGAAGTACCGGCACTACTTCTCGCTCATTGAAATTAAAGGCAAGAATGTGTATGTAACATACGCGCTACGCACAGGAAAAAAGACTTTATCCACGTCTGCCTCGAGCAACTCGAATATTATGAAGCACCTCACATTAACACATGCTAACATGGCAGGCTGCAATCTATTGAGTTTAAATAAATATCAAATGTTCTACAATACTGTATATAGTGTTTTTATTCTTCGATCAGTTAATATAAACATCTTTGATGTTAAAGATGTTACAGAACGTAATAGCGTATAGAACATGAAAAATAATGTCACAGTTACTTTGCTGAGTAACTAATTACTCTTACAATGAGGTAACTGAGTTACTAACTCAATTACTTTTTGGGAGAAGTAGTTTTTAACTGTAACTAATTACTTTTTTAAAGTAAGATGAGCAACACTGGTTACTGGTCATTAGCATGTCTGAACACTGTTACACTGAGGCGAGCAACCTACTGGATGGACTTGACCAGCCAGCTGATCTTCTCATTGATGAAGTCAAATGTATTTATTGACCCATATTCATGCACCTGCTT